>NW_026125506.1:917500-1517500 GCF_943737965.1 Phodopus roborovskii | reverse complement strand
CACCCTTTGCAGGAGGCCGCCTGGCTGCCACAGCCCCAAACCCTCTCACTTTCACAGAGCAAGGAAGCATGCCTCTGACTTTTCTGAGATCACACAGTCCCAAGCAGCCTGGATTAGCTCAGACCGGTCTGCCTCCCTCTCGTGAACGCTCTCTTTCGCACAAGATGCCAATAAAAGAATCACCGGTTCAAATACCATGGCTGGTGGCATGTCCTTGGTGACCTATCTTCCCCTGGGGTACCCTGAGCTGTGAAGAGAGAGGGATCCTTTCGTTTGGTTTCATTTGCTTTTTGAGAGTAGATTCAGAAAAGGGCTAGAAACTGGAGGAGATCGAGGCCTTGCCCCCAAGCCCACAGCCTGGTTCAGGTCTAGCTCCACCAGCCAAGTTCTGGAGAAGTCACTGCCTCTGCTCAGTCACTGCCTCCCTTCCTTCCCCTCACAGCCATACTTCCTAGCAACGGCAGAAGAAAAAAACGATCCTATGGCAAGGGCAGGTAGTGATGAGATTTCCAATTGACCTGCAACCAGATTTCCAAGCATGTTTGAAGAGGGGAATAAATGAAAAACCACAGGGCACGTCTCTGACTGTGGAGTTAGCTACAGTCTCCAATCCCGACCTGAGTTATCCGGAGGTTTGCATGTGACACGAAGCCCTTCTGGATACATCTGAAGTACACCGGCTTCAAGGTTTAGTGGAGGGGGCCATGCATCTGTCTGCTCAACACACTGCAGGGCAGGCTCTAGAGGCACTGTGGGGCAGGTCAGGAGACAGATGTGAAACCCCTGGGAACCAATTATAGGACACATCAGGAGAGCTAGCTGTGGGGACCCACAGAAGAATAGATGTCTGGGATCCCCCAAATGAGCAGCGCCGAGTTGAACCTCCAGCCCCTTATACCCCAAAGAACACACAGGTCAGAAGACAGGCAGCTGCTGGCCAGCGTTGTTTGATGAATTATATACACTATGCATGTTGGAAAATTTTAAAAGCCTCTGTGATGGGAGCTACAGAGAGTAAGAGTTCAGTGGGTAAGAGCATTCGCTGTGGAAGCATGAGAACATGAGTTCAAACCCCAGCACCCTTGTGAAAATTAGACGTGGCTGCACATATGTGTAAAACCAGCATTAGGGAGCAGACATGAGTCCTGCGAACACACTGGCCACCAGCCTGGCCGGAATAGTAAGCTTCACATTCAGTGAAATCCTGTCCTAGGGGAATAAGACAGGGGGATTGAAATATTAGTGCACCTGGCACCATCCTCTGGCTTCTACAAACCTGTGCAGTCCATGCAGTCACACATACACACCCCATACTCCATCCCACACATACACACACCATACCACCACCTACATATACACACAATGCACACATACCATACTCCACACACACACACACCATACTACCTCCTACATACACACATTACATACACCATACTCCCACACACATACACATACTGCATGTACACCATACTACTCTACACACATGCACACACTACCATACTCACACACACACACACATACCATACTACCTCCTACATACACACACTAAATGCATATACCCTACTCCACCACACACATACCATACACTCCCACACATACACCATACTCCACCACACATACACATACTGCATGTACACCATTCTACTCCTCACACATACACACACTACCATGCACACCATACTCCACACACACACACCATAATACACCATACACCCCAACACATATACTAAACACACCGCATGTACCATACTCCCCATACACACACACACACATATACACATACTATATACACATACCATACTCATATACATACCACACACATACTACACACCTCTCTCTGTCTCTGTCTCTCTCTCTCTCACACACACACACACAAGCAAACAAAACACCTTGACAATGACTGGTATTTTTGTCAGCATAAACTGCAGTCATCTAGGAGGAGGAGGCAACCTCAGCTGAGGAATTGCCTCCATCGGGTTGACAAGTTAGCATTTCTGTGGGGTGGTGTTTTCTTGATAATGGTTGATATTGGAGGTCTTGGCTGGCTGTCCATGGTCCCATCCACCCCTGTGCAGGTGGTCCTGGATAGTCTAAGAAAGCAGGTTGAATGAGCCAACATGGCTTCTACTTCAGCTCCTGCCTCCAGGTTCCTGCCTTGAGTTCCTTTCCTGGCTCCCTTCCATGACGGGCTGGATAGGACAAACAAACGCCCCCTCTACCGCCCTGCCCACTAAGTTGGTTATGGCCATCAGAGCAACAGAGAGCCAACTAGGATGATTGCCAAGTTGGGTGTGATGGCACAAACCTGTGCTGTGGTTCTAGACCAGCCGGGGCTACTTATGAGACCTTGCTTCAAAGCGATCTAAACCAGTTGTTTGCAGACACACTCTGTGCATCAGGGTCCTGAAGGGGAGCCTGGAGATGGAGTCTCCTTGACTCCCCTGGGTGATTAGATGCATTGAGATACTTGCCCCTGCCACGCCTGAGCCAGAGGCCGGCCCTTGTCTGGGCTGGATGACATCTCATGCCTTCAGCATCATAGTGAGTCCAGAGCTGCTACAGTCACCACCACCCCTCTGTCAGGAGTGAGCACCAATTCAGTCATCTACACCTTCAGGCCCCAAGGTGTCTGTGTCCATACTAATGTCCCCCAGGAGGAGCTGTGCACCAAAGCAGAGCTTTCCTCCTTACAAGTTGGCCGCCTCTGGTATTCCAGTATAGCAATGCAAAGCTGACTCGTCCATCTCCCGTGTTAATTCTAGAAGGAACAGAATGGCAGGAAAGGAAGGGAGTTCAGAGCAGGCCATTGCTGGAAGCTTGCCCGGGACAGACAACAGCTCTGAGCTTCCTAAGCCATAGCCAGGTAGTAGTTAATCCCTTTCCTTTCCCAGAGGCCCAAACAAACAACAGACAAACAAACAATGCAGCAGTCAAGAGCAGGGCCTCTGTCTCCCCCCAGCAACCTTGACATGCTGGTGGCTCTTGGCTTTTGTTGAACGGATGGCTTTAGCAAGTCGTCTGACTTCTCTGAATCCACAAGATTGTGATTAGAACAGTATGACTGCCTGCTTGGCCCATCACGGAATCTACGGTAAAGGTTTCCTAGCGCTGTCTGGCAACACTGCAGTCACTACAGTGGGCTGGTCTATACCAGGGATAACTCAGACCTCTAGTGAGTTTTACTGGAAATGGTGGTTGACTCTGAAGACCTGAACTTAATGTTTTTGACTTGTTTTCCTTGCCCTGGGACTTCTTTCAACACTGGAAGGCAAGAGAGTTCCTTACCCCCAGACTAGGGAGAGTCTTCTCAGCGGGGAAGCGGTACTGCTGGCTGAACGTAAGCCCGAGTTCTCATCCCGATGCCCACACAAGGGCGGTGCGCGCCTGTATCCCCAGCATGGCCAACCCCAGGAGCTCTCTGGACTCATCTAAGTAAACGATGACATATTCTGTTTTCTCAGCATCCCAAAATGCAAAATGCTGGAAATTTCTCAAATCCACAGGTCACCAACAGTCTGAAAAGTTAACTCCCCTGTACTATTCTCTCCACTTCCTGTCTGGACAGGAAGTAACCACTTCCTATCTCCTAGGCCACGTAGCCAAGGTTCTGGACCCGAAAATCTTTGCCCCAGCGCAAGTCTGGGTATGAATTCCACTTGTGTCTCTCGACCAGAGACTTAAGGACCACCTACGAGCAGCGAGCGAGTGACCTCAGAGTCCCACCCTCACAGCAGGTGTCAACAGGAAGGAAACCCAGCCAGAAACTATGCTGAGATTCAACTTCTGAGACACAGTGGCGCCTCTGCCTCCTGGCATTCCTTACCAGCAATGAGCTCAGACTCATCTGTTCCCAGCCACAGTGGGCTGAGACTCAATTTCAACAAGGGAGTGGCTTGGTCCCAATGACTCCTATTCCTGCAATTGAGCTGGGTTGGGATGTGGATGTCCTTGTACTGACAGACAGCAAGGCTGACCCCCAATGAGCTTCAGGTGCCCTACACAGCTGTCTCCTATGGGCCTCTCTGCTGTCCTTCACCCCCACCCCCTGGAAATTCTGACAAGAACCAGTTTCTCCTTCTGGTACACACTAGGTCACAAAGATGAGATGGTGTCCACGCCGGTGTTGGGAACATGTGATGAAGCATGGTTTTGATGTTGACGTTATATACCATCACCATGGAGAAGTATTTCACACAGCCTGGAAGGTTCCATGGGCAATGTCTCTGTAGACAGAGGGAGTGGCGTACATTCCCTGAGCCTCACTGGATCTCTGTGCACAGCTGTGTAAGTTATTTTTCTGTTGCTGTGACCAGGACCAAGGCAACTTATAAAAGAAAGTCTCTTGACTACAGAGATGGCTCAGCAGTTAACACTGGCTGCTCTTCCAGAGGTCCTGAGTTCAATTCCCAGCAGCCACAAGGTAGCTCACAACCATCTTTGATGGGATCTGATGCCCTCTTCCGGCGTGCAGGCACACATACAGGCAGAACACCCATATACTTTAAAAAAAAATACATATCCATGCATTTTTTATAAATAATTTTTATAAATAAATAAAACTTAAAAATAAAGTCTTTAATTGACTTATAGTTTCAGATGGCTGGTGTCCATGATGATTGGAGCAAAGGAATAGCTAAAAGCTCACTTCTTAATTTGCAGAAAAACAAAGAGAGACTGGAAATGGTATGAGACTTTTGAAAACTCAGAGCCCGCCCCCAGTGATGCACCTCCTCCAACAAGGCCACACCTCCCAATCCTTCCCAGACAGTTCCACCAACTTGGGACCAAGCATTCACATAAGGAGAAGAAGCATTCTCATTGAACCACGACAGTGTTAATAATGGTTCCAAAATTATTCAGGGGAGGTTGGAGTTACCAGGGACTTCACCTGCCCTGACCTGGAGAGGAGTTACCCCGGACTATTGGGTGTATCAATACCCAGCTCCCTCCCTCCTCAGACAGGAGCTCTAAAAATTACTTACACCCTGGTGTTTACTAGAATTTGTCTGCAGGGTTCCCTTCTGGTCTCCAACAAAGATGATGGGCTGTGTGTCAATCTCCTTCTCAAAGCCTGACCCTATGGAAGCCACAGAGAGCAGTTGGTGATGGGAGAGCTACAAGCCATGGTCGGGAGCGTCTCAAAGTTAGGCATATCGAGCAGGTAGGTCCCTTTTCTGTGACTCAGAGGGGACATGAGTGGCAGATTTCAGGCACAATGTGCCCAGATAGCTTGGACCCTGATGTTCATATCATACTGAGTCCAATGAGCACTTTCTTAATCAGCTCACTACAAGCCCCAAACTCATGGAGACTGTGTAGGATCTGTGCCCATCCCTATCCACCTGCTAGTGAGTGCTCTGGGCAGAATATAATACGGGAAAACTGTTGTAATTTAAGAAAAACTGCGCTCCAGAGGAAGACGCCATGCAACAGGGTTCGGAGGGGTTTTGATTAGGGAGAGGATCATAAAAAAAGGGAAAGGAAAGTGGAGAGACCAGCCTCTGGAGACAGGAGCAGCAGGAAACAGGAAAAAAGAAAGAGGAGGAGAGAGATAAGAGAGAGGAGAGAGGGGGAACAGAGAGGCCGAGAGAGAAGGATAGGAGGTGGGCAGGGCCCTTTTAAAAGGGAACATAGTGAATGTGCACAGGTGGTGCTCTTAGTGGCTGCAGCTGAGGGCGAATCCTGTCAGAACCCCAACGGCAAGCCAGTACAGATGCCTGAATGCTAACAAAGACCATGCACAAAGTGCAGGCTCTTTGGGAGGAACAGCCTTGGACTTTGGCTCAGAGCACACCGTAACTTAGCACAGCTTCTTTTCATCTCCGGGGTTACCCCGTTGAGCTGAGCATGGACTTTTGCAGAGCCCCAGTCCTGAAACCCCAGTGGGGTCTGTGGCTTAGAAGTTCATGTTCCAGACTAGAACAGTCAAATGCTTTAGATTCTGGGCGCAACCCAGCTCTGCAAGAAGAATGGGAGTTTGTGCCCAGGGGATCCTCTCTGTGTGTGCGTGTGTACATGTGTGGCTGTGTATGTGCAGATGCACGTGCACAGGCGTGTGTATGAGCCTGTGGAGGCCCGAGGAGCATGTTGGATATCACTCACCAGGCACTGTTCACTTTTTTGAGACCAGGTCCATGGTGTGGAACTTGCCAAGTAGCCTAGGCTGGTTGACCAGAAAGCTAGGGGAATGTCTAAAAATGGGATAGCCAAGTGATCATTCGCTCACAGCCTGCTGTGCCACCATGGTCCCTGGGGGTTGTAGGTCCTACTACGGGGCTCAACTGATGTCACTTAAATATCCTGCGTGTGTAGCGTGTCCGTCTGTTGGCTTGACAGGAGACACAGGCAGCTAGCTAACAGAGGTAAAAGAGAGTGGGGGAGAGGGGAGGAGCTAAGTGGGGAGGTGGGCTGAACCTCTGCCACCTCTGTCCCATTTCCATAGGCAGCCCCTGTGTCACCTCCCTGCTGGAGATGTGGTCACTGTTCCTTTTACCGGCCATTTGCAGTACCGGCATGGTGACCCATCCTAGCCAGCATTCGAATAGCAGAAGAGCTAGCGCTGATAGCAGTGCTGACAAACACCAGCACACAGCTGGCCCACGGGGAGGGGGGGCTGTTCTAAGTGTTGGTGACCTAGGCTCCCTGGTGCACCTAAAGAGTGAACACTTTATCTATCCCACCTCCCTTAGAGTCAGGAGAATGGTCACATCCCTTGGGGGAGTAGCAGCTCAAAGGTGCTGCAGGAAGAGTGTGTGTGTGTGTGTGTGTGTGTGTGTGTGAGAGAGTGTGTGTGGTGACCCATGGCTTCGCCGCGTCTTCACTGACAGGTCATAGGCAGTTACACAGGAGAACATTTGTGAGTGAGCCCACACGATCGCAGGCTGGGTCACAGACACCGCAGTGGGTGCTTCTTGGGTCCCCACCGACAAGCATGTTGCCATCTTGCCTTTCCCCTGCATCTTCTCTGATGGAACACAGCCTTCCCCTGGCTTCTTAGGGATGGCTACTCAGACAGGAGCTCCAGGCCCAGGAGGCCAGACAACCATCCCAGCAGTCTGGGCCCAGTCCCTCATTATCCTTCTGCGGCTTCACAGTAGAAATCATAAGCGCTTTGTGTCAGCTTCACGCTGGCAGCCGCGCGGCAGGAGGCGATTGAGGTCAGGGAGGCAGACAGCCTACCCATCACGCCCCGTGCGCCATTCCTCACTGGTGACATGCAATCTCCCGCCGAGGGTCACCTCTGGGGAAGCGATCCCTCCCAGCCCAGCTCAAGTGCCAAATTGCAGCTTTGCTGGAACCCACATGCAATGCGCCCGCTCCAACCGCCCCCGTAATAAATGGTTAACCTGCGGCCTCTCCCTTCTGCATCCGGTCTAGGCGGCAAATGCATTAACCTGCAGCTGGGCCATGTACGGAGCCGTGGGGAAGAACAGGGATGGACCTGGGTCCTGGAGGACGGGGATAGGCATGAAGAGGCGGTGGGAGGTACCTAGACAAGGGCAAGGGACAGAAAACTGTTGTAAGGAGACTGAATCCCTCCTGCCTCTGTCACCTGTGCATAAGGAAGCTGTGCCTGAGGACCGGTTGAGTCTCTCTCTGATGCCATGCTCTCCGAGAAAAGCAGGAACTAGAGGAGGGTTGATGGAAGGCAGCCATGCTGAGCTGAAGAGCACAGTGGCTCCCTCCCTGCATACTGGGGAGAAAAAGCCCTTGGTCACCCACAAGACGAAGACACGCTTTCACCATCCCCACACAGCATCCATCACCAGATGCGCTCATGGGCCCTCAAGCGCGCAGCCAGCCAGGTGAGCCACAGGCACATACTCACATACGCCCCGCCCTGTATGTCCCATGCAAGGCACAGGTCACCGCACACACACTAACACAGAGAGAGCTGGAAGCAATTACACACATGTATGCAGTGTGTGCCACACGCATCCTGCACAGGCTGCCGTAGGTTCATTTGCGTACACGCATGCACTTAGCTGCTCAAAGTTCACACATACATGCGTGCTCTTATATACACATTTCCTGACATGCACAGTCACAGGCGTGCCCCTATGTACGCACACACGAACACACAAAACCTAGGGAGGAGCCTCTCTCTCCCCTGCACACAGCTCAACCACAGAACAAAGGCCACAGACCTCGGGAGAACCTGGGAGACTGCTGGGAGACTAAGAGGCTGCAGTTGGCTTTTGGTGAACTCTGCTCCAGCCTGACCCACCTGGGTCCCCAGAGTGTGGCACCTGGAAGAGTGACTTCGGATGGGGACAGAGCTGGGCTTGCTCAGCCTCCCTCTCTTGATCAGGCACAGCTATGGGTGGCTCCATCCTGCTAACCCACTGACCCCTACTACGGCCCAGCAAGTCTTTTTTTTTTTTTAGGCAGGAATTCTCTGTATTGCTTTGGAGGCTGTCCCGGAACTAGTTTTGTAAACTAGGCTGGCCTGGAACTCACAGAGACCCACCTGCCTCTGCCTCCCGAGTGCTGGGATCAAAGGTGTGCACCACCAACACCTGCCCGGCTGGCCCAGAAAGTCTTGTTGTGTTTTTTTCTGAGCACCAAGCATCATCTTCTCCCTGATGCTCCGTTTGTCCATCCGTCTGCACCCATCCTGGATACTTAATGTCCCTCAAAGTTCCCCGGTGATTCCCAAGGCTACTGTTGCTGTTCAATCATAAGCACAGAAAACCAAAGCCATGAAAATAACAATTAATCCCTTTTTTTAAAATGCAAGAGAGTGGGAAAGATGGGAGGCTCTGTTTATGAGAGAGCACAGGAGAAAACAGTTATTTCTAGGAAGGGTGCCAACCGGACAGCAGCGCTTTCCTGATACTCCCGGGACGATATTGAGACAGATGTCCAAAGTGCTGCCCTGCAGACATTGGCCATTCAACAACTGTGATGACCACTTTCGGTAGGTCAGGCTGGTCCCCAGAGGTGGCTTCAGTGGATAACCTCCCTGACTTAAGTGCCAGTCTCAGACAGCTCCCTTATTGTCACAGAGCCTCGGGTTACTCCCGTGTGCACAGGGGAGGACCCCAGAGTGACTGTCGAGATTCAAAAAGGAATTGTGCACTGAGGGTCACACCGCTGCTGGTAAGTCTTGGTGCCTGAGACACTGCCCAACCTTGTTCATCAGGAATCGACCAAGCCCTTTCCTGTGCTGGGCCCTGGAGTGGGTGCTAAGGACCGTAGAGCAGTGTCAAAGACAGACAGATTCCTGCCCAGGTGGGCTTGAAAGCCTAAGAGACGAAAATGAAACCATGATGACCATCCTGGCCCATGTCCCATGTTACTGTAAAGGCCTGAGAGAAAATTAAGGTAGAGGACAGAGTGGGGTGTGTGTGTGCAGAAATGAGTCTGCTCATAACTTCTTCTTCTCTTCCCCCCTCTGAAGGGAGGGAAGATCTGCAGCAGGCTCTGTGCTGGGTTAAGTCATTAAAAGGAAAGGTATAGGTGGGCACACACCTGTGATTCCTGCCGTGGGGGGGGGGGAGGGATAGCACAAAGCTATAATTCCCACATGTTCCCGGAGGCTAAGGCTGAGGCGTCACCAGCTGGGGGCCAACCTGGGCTACTAGTAAGTCCTTGTCAAGGAAACAGAACCAAAAGCAAATAAAAACCCTAAAGAGCATAATGCAGCCAGTGAAAACGTTCTGTTCTGCCTTTAAAAAGAAGTGTGCATGTGCACATGTATGTGTATATGTATGACATGTGTGATGGTGCGTGCATGTGTGTGTGTGATATGTGTGCATGTGTGTACGTGTGCATATGTATCTGTAATGTAGTCTGGGTGCTTTTTTAGATTTTACTCGTTTTTTTTTTTTTTTATCTCGTGTGCACGGGTGTTTAGCCTGCATGTATGCGGACACATGTGTGCAGTGCCCACAAAGGCAAGAAGAGGGTATTGGACCCTCTGGAAGTGGCGTTACAGAGGGCTGTCAGCCTCCGCAAGGCTCACATCTTCTGGAAGAGTAGACAGTGCTCTTAACTGCTTAGCCATCTCTCCAGCCCCTGTATTTTTTTTTTTTTTTTTTTTTTTTTTTTTTTTTTGGTACTGCTTATTTATTTGTATGTCTGGGATGTTAGATCTCAGATCTCCCGGAGTTAGAGCTCTATAGATGGGTGTGAGCCACCCAGCTTGGTGAGAGCAGCCGTGTTCCTTGATCCCCCAAGCCACCTCTGTCCCCCTGCCTGTCTGTATTCCGAGTCACTGCTGTACAGCAGGCATCATGCTAGCTAGGTCATGGGGACATGGTCTGGTTGGAGACGGAGGCTCAGGCTATGAACTAACAGATGCTTGGTAGAGGAAGGTGAACTATGGCTATCGTGCTCAGGTGATGGGAGAAAGCTTCCAGCCTCAACTCGGAGAGGGAGCTGGAGAAAAGAGCCCCAGACCAGGATTCTTCTGGGGAGCACGGAGACAGAGGCCAAGCATCCGGGAACAGGCTGAGAGGAAAAGTGAGGGAAGAGAGGGAACACTGTCTTGTTGAGGTATTTCCTTTGACCTGCCTGGTCCCACAGCTGCGTCAACCCCAAATAAACACGTGGGCGCTATATTAATCATAAAACTGTTGGCCGGTGGCTAGGGCTTCTTACTTGCTAGCCCTGTCTTAATTGCTAATCCATTTCTATCAATCTATGTATCTCCATGTGCTCTTGGCTTAACAGAGCATGCCTAGATCTGTTTCTCCTTTGGCCAGCTACATGGTGACTGATCTCTGGCGAGCTCTCCTGCCTACCTTTCCCAGAATTCTCCTCACCCCAGTCCCCCCATCTTCCTGCCTTATTGGCCAACAGTGTTTTATTCATCAGCCAAGAAGAGAAACACATATACAGAAGGACATCCCCCATCACCGTTTCTTGGCAGAAGGAATGGAGCGTGTGAGGGTCAGTTTTGAGGCCTGACGGTCCCGGTTCAGACTCCAGCTTCAACCTTGTGACTGGCTAGCAAACTCAAGGTCTCTGAGTCCCCATTTGCCACTTGTAAAACAAAACTCAGGGAGACCTCAGTGGGCTGTAAAAAGGCCCCATATGGGAGGGAGTTCTGCAAAGTCAAATTCTAAACCAAGGCTTTCATCTTGTGGATTGGTGTAGGAGTGGGCTCGGGATAACGGCAGGCCTCTTGGCTAGCCCACTGAAACGAGGCTTCCATCCTGAACCACAGGGAAGTCCCTCTCGGGGCACAGAGAGCACATGGTGGGGTCTGCCTGTGTCTGGTTTGTCACTGACAGAGGATATTTGTAGATGTTTGTTAAGTGAGTAGCTTCTGGGACTCAAGTAATGATCTGTTCACTGGATGTTTGGCCTGGAAAAGCTAAGGTCTTCTAGTGGGACCTAGAGCAACCCCTCCTGCAGGAGCTCCATTCCTAGTCCCAGAAATCCAGCGCCAGATCCAGTGGAAGACACTTGGGAGAATGAAGAGGGGGCATAGGCTGTTGTCTTCTCTCCCTCTCTGCCCCTCCCTGAGCTAGCTGCCCCCCACCCCAGGTGCTCACACTCTAGCTGCCCCACCCCACCCCAGGTGCTCACACTCTAGCTCCTCCCCATCCCAACTGCTCACACTCTTGTTTTCTCATCCATAGAAGTGGAATGTGTTCCAGATTGAAACATTTCTCTCCAACAAAAGTTAGGCTTGGGATATGGAGATATGATCTTATTTGAAAAATGGGGTCTTTGTAGATATAATTAGCCAAGACCAGAGAGCCTTACCTCAAATGTGTGACCTCCTCCAAAATGAAAAGTCAGACATAGACGCACAGAGTGAAGGATAAAACAGCATGGGCTGCCAGGCAAGGGACATTTGGGCTTCCAGAAGCTGCCAGAGTCCAGGAGGCCCTCCTTCAGAGTCCCAGGAGAGCAAGACCCATCCAGGCCTTTTTATGTAAGAACCCAGAAAAATGTGGGAAAACCCATTCCTGTCTGTGAGCTGCCTGGGCTATGGAATTTCCTTACCTATGACCTTAAGAAGCAAATACAGAACGGCAAATGGCTCATGTGCCCTGTGGACTGTGGGACTTGAGGGCTTTTCAGGGACCCCTTGGTGTTGTATGGCCACTTCCCACTGAGTGGCTCTGCTGGCTCCAATGACAGGGACAGAGGACACAAGGAAGTGTGGATATGGTTGCCCGGGTCAATCTATTGTCTGACTTGAGAGTATGCCGTATTCTCAAGATTTGGAACATTTGCACAATCAGTTAGTCAGTCCTTGTCCTCATGGGGCATCTACAAGCCTATGCCACAGAGTCACTCAGAGCCTCAGATAGCCTTTAGCTCCTGAAACCTCAGAGTTGCAGGAGCTGCAAAGATGCAGCCCGGAGGGGCCCTCTGCAAGTCTCCCCACTCCACTGCCCAGATGCAGCTTTGGCTAGCCTGCTCCTCCTTGGCCCAGTTCCTCTGGCCACTGACTTCAGCACCCAGGAGCTCACTGAAGGAGCTGCACCTTCAAGGGAAGAGAAAAGGCGCTCTCACCCACGTTTATGACTACAACTTCCCAAACAAACGTGATTCCTGTAACCATAAAACAAAGCCCAAATGAGCTGGCCCTGGACCAGGAGGGAAGGAGGGGGCCGCCCGGGTGCCAGAGGGGCTCTCGGCTGCCAGGCTGGCTGCGCAGATTTCGGCACCTCAGCCTTGCAGATGCTTAATATTCCAATAAGCACCCGAGCAAGGCATTAGGAGCAAAGGAGTGCGTGGATGCCCTCAGAGCTGGGGGAATATTACTCACCAGGTCACGGTCGGCTGTGTAAAATACAACCCTCATATATCATTATAACTGCCAGCCAGCGACAGTTATAATTGAGACAGCAATAACTAGGAGAGAGTTCTTTAATTTAACATCCAATTATTACAAGTTATCACTTCTTAATAAATGTAATATAACACACAATCAATGTTGCATGCGACGGCCCAGACTGCAATGGGACGGGAAATTTATATCCTGGGGGGAAATATATATATATATACTCTGTGTAGTGTGCATGCGGGCGTGCGTGCATGTGTGTGCCTGTGTGTCTATGTGAGTGCTTCGGCTTTCTAGTCTGTAGAGCTTGTGGTGAGCGAGTGTGCCAACGCTC
Source organism: Phodopus roborovskii (assembly GCF_943737965.1). Classification (NCBI taxonomy): domain Eukaryota; kingdom Metazoa; phylum Chordata; class Mammalia; order Rodentia; family Cricetidae; genus Phodopus; species Phodopus roborovskii. Next base: position 1,504,418 of record NW_026125506.1, on the reverse strand, counting down.
TGACTATAAATAGCCGAGTTTGCCTAGGCAGATCCACATTTGCATATGTACAATAGCCCCAGGCCAAAGGAGAAGGAAGAATGAAAAGAGGAGAGAGATTTCTCAGAGGGCTGCAGGCTCCTCTGAGAAGCAGCAAGGGGAGGCAGGGCCCAGCGGGCACAGGGCCCAGGGTGGCAGCTGGGACAATTACTCTGAGCCTTAACCAGGCCCACCAAGTTTTTTTTTTTTTTTTAATGGATTTAAATGTTGGGGTTCTTTTGTGTTTTGTTTCTTTCTGTTGGACGCAGAGGAACAGAGGCACAGCCTGGCTCCTCTTTGTAAAGTGGGAGCACCCATCAACCCAGCACCCCAATAAATGAGGTACAAGAGACCAGCACTCTAGGAAGAGCCCTGTGTCTGACCCCTTCGGCCAACTAGACAACCGCGTTCATGGCCCCACGGCTTCAGGGACTCGCCCTTAAACCTGGCGCCTGAGCCATGGCTCTTTCCGTTAGTGCCTCTTAGGTGTTGGTGGCCGACGTGTTATAGAGACAAGTTCATTTGTGTTTCTATGTGACTAATTTCTCTGAAAACCCTTCCATCCCTGGGCATCTCCATTCTCCAGTGAGTGGACCCGGGCTGGGTTATTTTAATCTGCCCACTCTGACTCTGCACAGGGTGCTGCTGCCCGTGTTTGGGGACCGTGCGGACATCCCTGTAGGCTGGGCACTGGGAATGAAGCCAGCCCTAGGGCTCACTTGGGAGGGGGTCCCAATATTTTGCTTTAGTTCTAACAGATAGCTATTCTTGCTACTCTCCTTTCCTACTGGCTAAGGGGTCCGGTTGCTCACAGAAAATGGGAGCTTGCTTCACCCCAGTCAGCTTTTCCCCCGAAGGGTTGCTGCATTGCCTGCTTTTACTCGTCAGTTCCCCGGTAAAGCGTCTGCCCAGAGTTTTGCATGTCTTCTATTGGGTCCTCGGCCCCGTTCTTCCTCCCACACCCCATCTCTCCCCTTCCCTTATCTTTCTGTTAGGGAGGAGATGTTTGTAAATTTTGGTGGAATCTAACTTGCAGGTTACTTCTCGTTCTGTGCGACGCACCATGATGATCATTTCAAAGGTGCTCAGGGCAATCTCTGGCGGTTCAGAAGAGCAAGAAGAATGCTTGGTTCACCCCAAATTACTCCTGTGGGACCCTGCGGATGGAGATATGCCTGTCTCCGTCTCTGCACACTCACTGGCAGAGGGTTGCCCACAGGTGACAGAGCTGAATGCCAGGGTCATTACTCCCAGCCTCAAGAAATATAAATCTCCCCAAAGAAAGCATAGATGATTCTGGGAGACCCCGAATTGGACGCAGACTTCTTTATGACGGGAAAAGGTCAACCAGATGCAACTAATTCACGAACTATATAAACAAGAAAACCATTGTGCTGGGCTTTGGTGAGAAGTAGTTCTGCTTTTCAAAAGATGTTCATTAAGAAAGGCTGGCAGGCAGGGTCCCTGGTTCAGGCCACTTTTGCACACATCCCTTTGGGCAGGATGGTGGGGGCTGGGGGCAACATACCGAGATGAACTTTGGCAGAGAATGGAAGCCCGTCCCCACAAGGGGCTTCATCGAAGGAACTGAGTGTGTTCATGAAGTCTCTTGCTACAAGTTGGAGAGGGGTGCGTGCTGTGTGAATACCCTGTCAAGGGCTGCTCCCACCCACTTCCCATGCCCCATGCTCCCTGGCTCGAGATCTCTGCCTGGCTCTGCATCGCTGGAGTATTCTCTCTCCTTTCTCAGGAAGGCCCCTGTTGGCCTGTGTTCCTTTGTCCTGGGGTGGAGCCGCCCTTAGGTATGCTCTAAGCTCAGCTCCTTTTCCTCCCCTTGATCTGTGTTTGGGCTCTGGGCTCAGCCCTCTCTCTCTCTCTCTCTCTCTCTCTCTCTCTCTCTCTCTCCCTCTCTCTCTCTAGGTCTTCTTGCTGCTTGTCTGACCTCCACTTAAAGGACAGGACTTTCTCCACCCCCCATCCCAGCAGCTGCCTGTGTCTACCGCTGGCCCATCCTTGTTTAGACCTTTAATAAAACTGTCCCCGAGCTTCCTTCTGGGTCCATTTTTAAATTCTTTTATTAATGAGTCTTCCAGCCCCCCCCCCAAAAGGTGACTCAAGGTCCCTGATAAGACCTTATTGCTTCAGCTACTCGGAGGATTTCTTCCTCTAAGATTTATTTTTTATTATTTTTAATTACGTGAGTGTGTGCACACAAGCGCAGCGCCTGCCCTCGGGGGTTAGAACCGGAGCCACTGACCTGGTCCTGCCTGGGCACCAAACCCAGGTCATCTAGAGCAGCAAGCGTTCTTCAGCCCCGAGCCATCTCTCCAGTCCCGGGGAGACGCTCTTGAGCTTGGACTATAAACTATGTAAACGTGCCTGAGGGATCTCTGTGCTCCTTCGTGGGCACCGTGAGGGCAGGCTGCTATGTGAAGAAGTAGAGAAGGAGATTATATAAGCTCACAGAAAACACCAGGAAGGCTTCCTGGAGGAGGCGAGTTCTAACTTCTTTATAGGACCAACATCAGAGGGAAGTTAATACTTGTAGGGGGGAGGGGAGGGGACAAGAACAGGCAGTGGGTTCTGAGGCTGACATCCTTCCCCAGGACGTCCTGTGGATACGGTGAACTTCTAGGAACAAAAGACTGGTTGTCATGGTTACAGTGCTCTTCAGAGTCAACCTTGAAGTCAACTGTCTTTGAGTCAGGCAAACAGAAGGCCAGTCGGGAAGACTCTTGCTTCAGCTGCTTCCCAGCCAAGTGTCCCGATGCCCATACAAGTGTTTTCTGGTGTCGGAGAGACAATGAACAACAGAGCAGAGTTCTCAGGTAAGGAAAGACGTGGGGAGACTATGAAGGGATTTAAGGCAAGAACCATACGGAGGAGGCCCACACTGCTATGCAGGTTAAGAGCTGCCCAAACCCCTGACTGAGGCCATAGGCGGCAGCTGGCAGCCACATCCCATTCAGACAGCCTGGTGTCCTGGCGAGGACCATTTCCACCCAAGGGAAGAGTGGGCTCTAACTGTCAGTGAGACAACATGGGCTGGCAGAGTCTTTGAAAGGATTAGGATTTGGAGCAGCGACTGCATGAGAAGAACTGTAGGAATATGTTGCTCCATTCACCCTGTAGTCTCTGCGACTAGCCCCGTGATGGGTTCAGCGTTGACTTCTACAGGGCCAGCACACAGGGCCTCCTGCTCTCCTGCTCAGAGCCTGGGCATGGGGTGTTAGGCTTGCTGGAGCAGGGCTCACTTGAGTCTCCTGACAGTTCATCTTGCACCTTGCCATCAGCAGCGTTGGAGAAGGGAAGTGAAGCCTTGGAGATGGCTTTCCTCCTGACTGTGTGAGACCTGGGGGTACACATGGCTACAAGGCTGGACATGGCAGACAGCTGGAAGAAAGAGGCAGGGGACATGGTGTCTCCCCAACTCTGTCCTCTCTCCTCAGCTGGGCTCCCCCAGTAGGCAAGGAACCCACCCTCACTAACAGAAGGCCCCACGTGGCTCCCAACACATGAGCACACACACACGCACACACATCCAGGGTGTCAGTTCCCACAGCTTGAACACCCCTCCTTCTGAGGGAGGCAAGATGTGAGGGCCTGGGCTCAGCAGCCGGACTGACAGACTGAGGGGCTTCCTGCCAAGAGAGGTGCTATCTCGGCGTCCTGGATTGAGATCTCCAAACATCAACTCCTAACATTTTGTGGGATTTTTTTTTTCTTTACCTCAAAGCAAGTGGGGCCCCGTCACGGGCTATGTGGCCTAGCTGGGATGCAGCCAGCTGTCATGTGGACCGATTATACACGTAGGGGTTGGGGGAAAAGGAAAAGGCTGGGGAGCCCGGATGAATAGATAGATGATGGACAGGCGGAGGGACAGACAGGTGGATGGATGGACGGGTGGACAGACGGAGGACAGATGGACAGACATGTGAATGAATGGGTGAATGGGCAGATGAGTGAACAGACAAAAGGTTGGTGGTCTCTCCAACAGAGATCAGGGCATACCCGTCATCTCTTTCTCCTCCAGCCCCTTGTCCCACTCTGGTTGAATCCTGGACGGTGAAGAGTCTGCCCTGCCAGTCTCAGGGTCCTGAGGCTTACCTAGTTCTGCGTGGCAGGGCTGAGCACGGAGAGGAGGAGGAGGCAGCTGTGAGCCCTGGAGTCAGTGGGGAATAAGAAGGGAGAAGACGGTCGAGAGGTGAGGCAGGGCCTCTGAGCTCTATAAACAGCAGGGGACGCGCCTACAGCAGTCAGATCATCCTCACCTGTGTGGGCTTCATCGAGGATGGATGGGTGGATGGATGGATGATGGCAGGACAGATGGAGGGAGGGAGGGAGGGATGGGGGAGGGAGGGAGGGAGGAAAGAAGGCAAGTGGGTGGGTGGCAGGGTTGATCAGTCTATCAAAGGGTAGGTAACTAGAGAACTTGTTTTCACTGTAGAAAACAGTAGTCTTGACCATGTCCCATGTATGACGCCATGCAGCCCGACTAACATCATAACTGAGGCCCTGCTTGTCTCCGCCAGCCTGATGGCAGAGCTTAGGCAGTAAGTGCATCTACTCTCCCTTCCATCTCCTCTGGCCCAGGACACATTCACGGTTGCAGGGGACCTGGGGGAGGGGGCGGACCAGGGACTTAGAGGGAGTGAGGAAGACTAGGGTATCCTTTGCTGATGATCGCAGGACTTTGGCATGCTCACACATGGCAGGGAGATGTGGGCTCAAATTACGTGAGAAAATACCAAAACAAACAAAATCTGTGCATGAGCTCTGCCCAAAGCTCTTCCTGCCTGTCTGTCCCCTTTCGATCAGAAATGGAAGGACCAGGTATCATCAGAGTGTCCCCTGTAGCTTTCTGGGACCAGAGACTCTGGTAAATCGTCTACATTCTTTGTCCACCCCTAAATCACCCAGATCTGTTACCAGAAAGAAAATAATAATAATAATAATAATAATAAACCAAAAAAGCAGCCACTTCTGCTCTGCCAACTTTGGTCAACGAGAAAGTGGGATTCTGGTTGGGTGACAATGTCAAGGTCCACACCATTGCCATGACAACAGCTTTCCAAAGTATCTTCATCCTAAAGCTGCCCCTTTTCTGGCACAGGTGACCATGGGTGTCTCTCAAAGCAAAGTGGAGCAGGAGGTTCGATGTGGGCAGACCTGTTTCTTCCTCTGAAGGGTCCAGACGTCCATCTGACATGTCTGCTCTGGGTCACGGAGGCCAACAAAAGGCCAGTGATGAACACCTTCCTGGGACTGTCACCAACCCATGTCACCACAAGGGCCCCACCACAAAAGCCTGGCGTGTTCCAAATGTACCCCTAAGAGACAACCACTATCCACTACAAATGAGGGACAGGCTCGGGGAGGCCGGATAACCTGCTTAAGGACACACAGCAAAGGTGTGGTATAGCTACATTGCGGTTTCAAGCATATGACCCCTTCCCACTGTAACCCGCTCTAGCTGGGGCTGGGCGGGGCTGGGCGGGGCTGGGCGGGGCTGGGCGGGGCTGGGCAGGGTGATGGTGGTCATCCAGGGGAAGAGGGAAAAGGAAACAATAGAAATGTAATGGGATTTCAGGCCCTAGAAAATTCTGAGGCAAAAACACAACAAAGTGAGGTGGGTGTGGGGAGAGGGAGGAAGGTGTCCAGGGACACCTTCCGCAAAGAGTGGCCACCTAAACTGAGACTTGAATGTATGGACTTGTGAGGATCCAGGCAGTGACCTGTAGGTGTAGAGGTCCCGGGACAGGGGGGAAGCCCCTGGCACAAACACTCACTCCACCCCAGGAGGAAGGGTTTCAGTGCTGTTCGGCTAAGAACCACCTGTCTGGGCCAGCTCCCTCCGCGGTTACATGGTGGAACAAAGGCTGAGTCTTGACAACCCAATACAGACTAGAAGACAGAAGCTTGGAGAGGGTGGTCGGCCACGCAGTAAATCACCAGGATCACACAGGAAGCAAGTTAACAGGACCTGAGTTAGAACCGTGGCCCCTTATACCCAAGACACCTCAGGTGATGAATAGATCTTGCGTGAGGTGACAAGTGTTTAAGCTGCTTTCCTGGATTCTCTTCCTTTTCCACTTGACCCAAGAGGATGAAGACAGGCCCCTCTGAGGGGAATCTGTAGTGAAGGAGGTGTGAAGGAAGCCTGTCGCGCCTAACTTAAATCAGCTCTGGACCTAAAACAGGGGAATCACCATCTTTAGAGGCAGCTAAACAGAAACCCACCGGTCAATGTGTATATTCAACTCCAGTGCTCAGAGGGGACTGGATGTCCCTGATGGCCTGTGCTGTGTCACCCACATCCATTCATGTGTGGAGCCAGATATTCACTGGCCACCTATCATATACCCAACAGCCAGAAAGACGGTAGGGCAGTTTGGGAGACCTACACCAGCCTGGTCCTCATGCAGTGAAGAGTTAAGGTGACGTCACTAGTGGGAATATCCCACTCATACAGGAGACAACCATGGCTCAGAGACGTTCGGCTCAAATGTGTCCATTATATTTGCCCCTCCAGAAAGGAGTATTGTACATTTACAGAGGAGGCAACTGAGGCACAGAACACATATGGGCCTGTCCTCGTGATGTCTCAGAAAAGCCAGGAGTTGCCATCTACCTGTCACAGGGTCCCTAAGGATGTGTCTATGTGTCCCTAACCCCAGGAGGGACAGAGAGTCTCTGGAAGACCCTTCTCTTGGAAGCCTGTATGCAGCTTTGCCGGTGGAGACAATCCCGATGCTGCCATCTTTATTCACAAGTGGCAGGAAACCCTCCCAGGAGCCGAGAGTCTCAGCTTTCCTGCCTTAATGTATTCTCAACTAAATTAAAGTCATACTTCATTTTAAATTAAGGGGATTTTAAAAAAAATAAAATATCTACAACGTTTAAATATCATTAGTAATTACATTTTATTTTATTTCAAGCCGGTTGGAAACATTTTATTTCTAATTAGGTACATTTGTTTTTAATATCCAGTTTACTGAACGGAGAGACTTCCAACAGGAGCGTGGGGAAAGGGCCTCGCCACCTATCCAGGTCTGCATGGATCAGAAAATCCCCCAGGCCACTGTGGACATCACTCCTTCTGGACTCACAGCCCTGGGGTGATTCCTTTTCCTTTGGTTTGTATGATGCCTCAAAGGAGGAAGTAAATCGCCCAACCAGTGACCAAGGCTGCAGGGTTTGTCCACAGCCACAGGAAGCATTCCTCTGCCTGAGGTCAGAATGGCCACTGCCTGTGACGTGCCTTCGGCTCACACTGACCTGGTGTTGGCTGCAAGCCTACTCGATCCTCCCCCATCCCCACAGGACCCTGTCTTGGGTACATTTCCGATTCTCTGTCTAATAATCTTTGGAAATGTCACGCATTTCCCTGGTGCATTTTGCTATGCCTCTTGACCTCACCTAGCAAGGATCCTAGAGAGGGGCATGACCCCAGACGGTGCATCACTGAGACAGTGCCTCGGATGGCCAGACCTCACTGGCACCTGGAAGGAAGGCAGCTGTGAGAGCTTTGAACCCCGGGGACCCTGCACTGCTGGGCAATGTTCCTGAACGGGGCCCTTAAGGGAGTGATGGCAGAGGGAAAGCTTGTGTGGGTTCCCTGTGGGTGCATATGATACCCACGATCCACCTTTGCTGAATCTGCATATGGAAGAGCCCAGGCAATGGAGCTTCAACCGACTAGAAGGACAGACAAATGAACAAATGTGTGTGTGTGGATACACGAGCCCGCATAACACAGCATACGATCTGCTGTATCGTAGACATGCACATCCAGCACACACCCGGGATGTGTTTGCCGAGCACCAAAAATACCAGGGATGCTGCTCTGAGCTGCATGAGAAGCAAGCCAGTTACCGCTGTGAGACAAGTCAACACAGGCCCTGAAGCTACAGAACAGAAGAGTCTAGCCACATCCTTGCTGGGTCCTCTCCACTCTGAGACCCTCCTCAAGCTGCCTTATATAATAAGATGCTAGCCTCAATGTCTGGGGCTCACCCAGAAGGACTTGCTTCCAAACACGTCCCCGCTAACTTGCAGAGCAAATGGAACGAACATCCAGGAACAAATGTGTGCATAGGTGTAGGAGCCCACATAACATCCCATTCCTGGATGCAGAGTCATAGGGAAGGAACAATGGGGACCTGTGTTCCTCACTGGCCACTAGCTAGGGAGGGCTTGCAGTCAGTCTTGCCGTGGAAAAAAAAAAAAAAAAAACATGCAACAGCGCGGTCAAAGCCACTGTACTGGTTGGCTTTTGTCAATACAGCACAAATCTAGACTTACCCGAAACATGAAAAATCTCAATTGAGAGAGTCTGTCAGACTGGCCTGTAGAAAAGTCTGTGAGGTATTTTCTTAACCAGCGGTCGATGTGGAAGGGTCTAGCTCACTGTGGGTGGGGCCACTCCTGGGGGGGGGCGGTCCTGGTAAACTAAGCAAGCTGTGAAGAGCAAGCCAGTGAGCAGCATCCTCCATGGCCTCTGCATCAGCTCCTGCCTCCAGGTTCCTGCCCTGACTTCCTGCAGTGAGTAGCAGTAATGAGAAAGTGTAAGCTGAATTAACCTTCCTTCCCCAGCTTGCTTTGGTCATGATGTTCTATCACAGCCCTAGAAACTCTAAGACAGCTGGTATCAGGCATGGTGTCCAGAGAGGGTCCCGGTGTGCAGGCGGATGCGCTAAGGTTCTGTGCCAACGCTGCGCCATGCACACGAGAGGCTTCGGTGTCGGTGAGTCACTCTGTCCATGGCTACGTTTGTGGACCAGGCAGTCTGCCATGGAAGGAACTTTCTCTGAGACCTTTCTCATTCCCATTGCAAAGCAAATCTTTGGTCACATTGTGGGGAAACTAAGTATGTTAAAAAACAAACAAACAAAAAACAGGGAAAAAAAAAAACAACCATCAAAATTACCCAGAAACAAACAGGCTTTTGTTGAGGAGTGTGTGTGTGTGTGTGTGTCTGTGTGTCTGTGTGTCTGTGTGTCTGTGTGTGTGTGCGTGTGTACTGTTGTTCAGGCTTTTTGACTATCCTTTAGACCACCAGTTATCAAATTCAGTAAACTGCAAGGTTTGTGGGTTTTTTTTTTCCTGATTCTACAAAATTTAAAACTTGTTTTGTACAATTAATTGATTAATTAATATGCACTGATAAAAAGAAAAACAATAATGTTGGTGGAGAGCAAATGGGATGGAACAATCTGAAACTGAATCACGAGAAGACAGTCCTGGGATTCTCAGGTTTTAACTACCGTCTACTTTTACAAGCGTGTGACAGAAATGGCCCATCACTCTAGGTATCCCTCTCCCAACACTTAGAGTTGACACTGGCTCGGAAGAAAAAGCAGGCAGGAGATAACAGGCTAAGCTCTTCCCTGCCAGCTAATAGTTACCACACAGCAGCTGGCTGCCTTTCTCAACTAAAAACAAACAAAAAACAGTAACAAAAGATCAGTGGGCACAGTGAATATGGCTGTAATTCCAGCACTCAGGAAGCTGAGGCAAGAGCCCCAAAATAAACACACAGACGCTGTATTAGTTATGAAACTGTTGGCCACTGGCTCGGGCTTCTTACTGGTTAGCTCTGTCTTAATTGTTAACCCATTTCTATCGATCTGTGTATTGCCACGAGGCTGTGACTTACCCAGTAATGCCCCGACTTGGTGTTACTCCTTCGGCAGCATCGCAACTCTGCCTGCCTATTATGTTTCCCAGGATTCTCTGTATCTCATACTCCTATCTTCCTGCCTGGTTGGCCAGACAGTGTTTTATTCATCAACCAATAAGAGAAACATATATACAGAAGGACGTCTGTCCCCCATCAATAAGGTATTTAATATTGGGGACTGGAGAGATGGTTTTAGCAGTAAAGAATGTGTACTGAGGTATTTTTTCAGCTTCCTGAGTCCCCGAAATGCTTGGCAGAGGGTCTTTTCCTCTGTGTGTGTGTGTGTGTGTCCTCATCACCAATAAACACCTTTATTCAACTACTGAAAAAAAAAAAAAAAACTACTACCCTCCCCCCAAGAAAAGACTGTTTATTGCTCTTGGCAGCAAACTCGAGTTCTGTCCTCAAAGCACCTGGGAGAAGGCTCACAATCACCTGTAATTCCAGCTCCTGGGAGTCTGTTCCCCCGGCCTCCTCGGGCACAGCACTTGCATGCACACTTAATTTAAATTAAAATAAAAAGAACTCATTTTTTAGAAAGATGTTTACTGGACATGAATGTGGCCTAAGTGCTTTATAGACATGGGTGATAGTGTCGCCATCAAGCATTCCTTTTGTATAATTGCAATATGCCTAAAAATGAGTACTTGAAGAAATCTAGTAGATTGGCTTGTCTTTTTAAATCTTAAGTAAACCACAGAGCCCTATTGACACTGAAACTGATGAGCTCTGGGCAGCTAGAGGCTGGAACTCTCCACCACAAGCAATGATAGGACTGGGGATAAGGCCACCTTGAAATTTTAATTTTAATTCACCTTGAAATCAAGCTGGTGTCAGATGAGATGGCTCAGTAAGTGAAGAGACTTACCACCAAGCCTTAAAATCTCGGGTTTTATCCCTGGGACCTAAGTGGTAGAAGGAGAGAGTTGATTCTCACAAGTTTTCCTTTGGCCCCATATGCACACCATGGCCCACACCCTTCCATGTACATACACACAGCTGTCTGCCATATACAGCTTCCTCCCATCCCATCTCTTCTCCCATCCCATCTGCAGACTAAATGCAAAGCCACACCATTCACCGTGCTCATTTGGAGCCTTCTGTGGTGATATATTATTTATGATCTAACAAAGCTTGCCTGAAGATCAGAGAAGCAAAGAGGCCAAGCCACCAAGAAGACCAGAGAGCTCTCACCTCTACCAATGCTCAGACAGAAAGGGGCGACCCACCAAAGCACAGATTGCATCTCCAGATTGTACTGCTCCTCACCAAATCTCAGACAGACTGAGCCTATGACTTCACTGAGCTCCTTACATTCTCTCCAGCACTGAGATTAAAGGCCTGAGCTCTGTTTCTCTTTTAGACTGGTTCACTCTCATGCAGCCCTGGGTGGCCTTGAACTCATAGAGATCCATCTGCCTTTGTGCCCTGAGTCCTGGGATTAAATGTGTAGTCACCGTTGCCAACTTTGTATTCTGATCCCCAGGCAAACTTTATTACATCATAAACAATATATCAGAACAGTCTTCCAGTCTTATCATACTGGTCATCGTTCTCATACCTCAGCTGTTTACACAGAATCTCCTTTTTTTGCAGGCTTGGGGGACGGTGGAATCTCTGATGGATGGAGTCTAGTCACTGTACTCTCAAAAGAGTCCTGGAACCCATTTTTCTTTTCTTTTTGTTATAAGCCATGAGGCAAACACCCTACACTTGTCATAGTGTGCTATCTCAGGTCTAAAAGGAAGGGGCAAAACAATTGTGAACGACAACCAAAACAAACAAAACTGTATCGAAATTACCCTTTCCTCCTTGTAAGTTTGTTGCTATCTCAAGTGTTTCCTCACAGAAACAGGAAGCTGGCTGGCAGCCCTTCATGCCTTCTGAGCTTTGAGCTGTTTGGCTGTAGTACACCCGGAAGGGATTTATAAAAGGAGGTTAAATGATGTGCTTTGCCAGGCCCTTCGATGTGGAGGAATATCGCTTTTAACGCTTTTCATATGTCAGACATAGTTTGGCTGGGTATAAAAGCCTTAGTTGTCTTCCTTTTGCTGCTTCCCTTTGCTATTGTAGAAGAGAACGCCGAGTCTGTAGAAGGTGGAGCGATTTTCATGTTGAGTGATCTTTCTGTCTAGCCCCTGATGTTTTAACTCACCCATAGTTAGTCTTCTAGTCTAGATCTAGACTAGACATACGGTCACCGTCATCTTTTTGCTATTTTGCCTCTGAGTTGGTGTGTTTTCCTGGATGCATCCTTAAGATTTGTTTGAGCTCTGGCTTTCTTTCTGTGGTATCTTCGACTGATGCTGAAGCCACAGTGCCTGGCCCTCATATCATTGTTATAATGAACTGAGATTTCCCCGGTAAAACAATTAGAGCTATGACTGGTTTTCACTGGGTGGTCAACAATTTTAATTCCCCTTCCTTCCTCTTTCATGACCATTTTCTGGAATAGTTGGGCTCCCCATTTGGGAAGAAGTATGTCCGCGTGTCCATAAATCAGTAATGACTGGAATTTGCCTCCAGTCTGTAGGACTGGTCCCTGAGAGGACACGTTCAGATTCCTGAAGACTCCATTCTCTCAGTGAAGGAGGCACAGGGCTCTGGCTTGAGCTTCTGGGACTGCTCTGGGCTCTGGACCACGCACAGTCTAACCACAGCCCTTCCCAAAGCAGGCTCAGTACAGAGATGTGCACTCTGACGGCCCAGTGAGTGAATAACATGGGAATTCAGTGACTGGTCTGTTCTACAGGATCTTGGGCTGACTGAACAAACAAACATGCTGGATCAAAAAAGAACCTAAGAGACGGAGAACTCTCTCAAGCTGTTATTAGAAACCCACCTACAAACCACTTGTGTGCTAATTGTAAGCCCAGCATTCCAGAAACAGCCATTGATAAGTGTTTTTTGCATGGGTTATAAATAGCTGCAGAGGGTTCATTCACAAAGTGACGCGTGTGCGGATTACAAAAGCCACTCTGGAGCCTACATTTTACAGATGAAACATGTGCCGCTTGCCCACTGAACACTTCAGGAAGTTCTACGCACTCATGGTTTTCCGTGTTAAACTATACAATAACTGACTTGCAATTGCCACGTGCTAATTACACAGCATGCCCTCAACAAACACGAGCTCACGTGCTAATGACATCCCTACACCCCCAGAACCCTCCCAGTGCAAATGACTCCCATGACCTCACTCTAGTCATTTCAGGAATGGTCATTCACGGTGGTTACCGCAATCCCTGACTTCAGATGTTTAACAGCAAATCTGTCCTATGCTCACCACATTTCCAAACACCTCCCTGCAGTGGCTACAAGCTCTTGTCTGCTGTTCTTATCTGCTTCCCTTAGCAAGTCGCTGTTGATGGACTGACAGATTCCTTCCTTCCAGTTGGTACTGACAACGGACAGACATCCCACACCTCCCGCAGCAGACTTCCCTCCCTCGTCCTTCCCTTTGACCAGGTTCTGTTGGGCATCCGAAGGCCCAGCTCTGGGAGACAGCTTGGAAAGTTTCACCGAGAGTAATAATGTCCCATTCATCTGCTTAGAGCCATCAAATTACGGCCATACATAGAGTGTCTTATGTACCACGTGTGTACCATGTATTTACCATGCATGTACCGATGCTGTGTGTTCAGATGGAACATCCAAACCACAGTGTGATTATGTGTGGGTTCTGCTACTCTGCCCACTGCTCCCTCCTCTCTTGCTTGACCCAGAGCACCAGACTCTATACTTGGGGCCGAAGATGGAGCTCTGTGGCCGGGGACTTGCATAGCATGCCTGAGACCCTGGATTGGATCTCCAGGACCACAGAAGGAAAGTGATACCCCATCTTCATCTTGTTGGATTTGTAGATCTCAAAGATGGGGGTAGAAGGTGAGGACTCAAACTCCCCATTTCACAGATGGGAAGACCGAGGCTCAGGACACTACAACTGCCTTGCCCGTGTCGGTTTTCAAGGCTCCCAGAAGTCTCAAGAATCCAAGTGCCAACCTTGGCCATGAGCTCCACTCTCCACAGCTGCCTCTCCTGCCATCCCTCTCCCCCAGCTTCCTCAGGCCCCTGGCCTCACCCACCACACCCAGACACTGCCGTTTTCGAGATAGATTGGGGGCCCCAGAACGACTCTCACCTCTTTAAGAGTGAAAATGGATATCCCAGAGATTGCAGCTTAATTGACTGATTAATAACAGAAAACCTAATTGAATGCTCCCAGCTTGCGTGTGGGATGGCTTAATGTCAGAGCCTGGGGAGTAAACACGCAGCGGGGAGGTCTGAACTGCAGAGCAAGCGAGCACTTTCAATTTAAGAGTCAATCTCATTATACACGAGGCTGTTCCTTCCATCCTCTGGAAGCCAGGGAAACTGGTCCAGAGACAGCATCCTCAGCTCCACTCTGCTGCTGGTGGAATCTCTCTCTCTCTCTCTCTCTCTCTCTCTCTCTCTCTCTCTCTCTTTTCTCTCTCTCTCTCTGTGTTTATCTGTCTGTCTGTCTCTGTGTGTGTCTATCTGTCTGTCTCTGTCTCTCTTTGTCTCTCTGTGTCTTTCTGTCTCTGTCTGTCTCTCTGTCTGTGTGTGTCTGTCTGTCTATCTGTCTCTGTGTCTCTGTCTATCTCTTTCTCTCTTACTCTCCCTGTGTCTCTGTCTCTTTCTTGCTCTCTCTCTCTTTGTCTCTCTGCCTGTCTTTCTCTCTTGCTCTCCCTGTCTCTGTCTGTCTCTCTGTCTGTGTGTGTCTGTCTGTCTGTCTATCTGTCTTTGTGTCTCTGTCTGTCTATCTCTTTCTCTCTTACTCTCCCTGTATCTCTGTCTCTTTCTTGCTCTCTCTGTCTCTCTGCCTGTCTCTGTCTGTCTCTCTGTCTCTTGCTCTATCTCTATCTCTCTCTCCCTCATTCTCTCTCCCTTCTGCTCTCTCCTCTTCAGTAATTTGTTCTCCTCCCTCACTGTATATCTGAGCTGCTCAGGAAACATTCGTGCTCTGCCACCATGAGGCCTGTGAGGTGCTCCTGTGGCCGGGACGGGGGTGTGTGACTTGTCCCTGGCAGTGAGGACAGGGGCAGAAGCCTGAGAGCCAGGTCTCTATAGCAGAAGCTCCTCCTTCCAGGCTCCCGTCAGAGACCCTTGGTAGGAGGCACGAGTCCTGGGCTAGACTTTGAGAGCCTGAGAAGAGTGCCAAGGCCTGCTGCTCCCTGCTTCATCCTTAGGCCCCTGAGGCCTTGTTGGGGCACCTTGGGGGTCCGGACACGTTTGCTTGGCTGCCAGAGCCAGTGCTGCAGCCTGGGTGGCTTCACCAGCAGGCGTGTGGTTCTAGAGGGCACATGCCCAGGGCAGGGTAAGGAGAGCGGTTTCCTCTGAACCTCTCTTTGTGGCCTCTGCTCCCTGTACTCTCAGGGTTGCCTCCAGTGTCTGCTCACATTCCCCTTCTAAGGGCACCATCCGGTGAGACCAAACCACACCCTGTTTGCTTTTTTTCCTCACAAGGCCCTGGCTCCCAATGCTGTTAGTGTGAGACAACACAGCGATTAACAGGAGAACATTCCAAACTAGCTCCAGAACCCCTCAGGGTCACCCAGGCTTACCCTAGGACCATGAACCTTGCCCAGCCCTTCGTCCCTTCCATCCTCTCCATCTAGCAGAACGCCACCCACACCAGATTTGTGACTCCTGCCCCAGCCTCCTTCAGTGCAGTCCTATCGCTACCTCCCTGCCTGCACCTTCTCTGCTCATCTCTCCAAAGATGGTGGCTTCTAAACCCAGCCCTGCACCTCTCTGACTCAACGACACATCTCCCTGGCCATGTCTGCATGCTTAGGTTGCAACTTTACTACACAGGCTGCTGTGGAGCCGCAGTCAGCCTCAAGCCCCTCAACCTGCAGCCTCCAGTGTGGCGAGAGAAATAATCTGTATTTATGGAAGCCCCAGCTGCTGCCTGAGACAGGCTTGCATGCTACATACATGTACACACATGGCACAGAGACCTAAAGTGGGCATAGCCGGTATGCGTGCATGTCTGTTCAAGTGTGCACACATAGATAGGTGTGCTGTGTCTGTTTTTACATGTACAGTGTTCATAGCTGTGTAAGCTTCTCTGTGTTCCTAAGTTCCTGTGTTAGATTTTTGGCTCTATGTGCCTGGGAGACTGGTGGCAAAGGATGTGATGTTCACATTCAGTTTCAAAGCCTGTCAGCGTCGGTGGACTGGGGCTAGGTGGAACCCAGTGATGGTAGAGAGAGCTGCTCACTTCATGAAGGCCGGGAAGATGGGAGAGGGACAGAGAGAATGAGCTTCCCTCAAGGGCTTCACCTTTGGCCTCCTTCCTCCAACACAACATCCCTGAGTCCCAAACCTCCTGGTTACCCCTTAGTCATCGCCACAAGTGCAGGCTCATCCGGATTGCACGGGAGCACCCCAAACCCAGTTTCTTCCCGAGGCACCTCAGAACCTCCTGCATGGGCACTGTGTCCTGGAAACACTGCATCTCCAAACCTGGGCATGGCCCCTTCCCGGCTTCAGTCATGACAGAAGGCACTGGGGGGGGGGGGGGAATGTGACCATCTGAGTCACAAAGCCAGGCTTGACGTGGACAATGAGATCACACTGAGCGGAGCCAGGCTGCCTTCCGGAAGGCCAGGCCCGACAAGGAAATGGCAGCCCACACAGTCACATGTTTCCCAGAGCCCTCAGGAGCCCCAGATGCCCATGTAGAATGAGAAAGGGGAATCTAGGTGGCCAGGCACTGTGCTACATTCTCCCAGACAATGCAGGGACTTCTCTGAATCACCCTTGGATCCCTGTCCCTGTGTGTGTGCTGGGAACAGAATGGTGGCCCCCATCGGGCTGGTGATCTCAGAATCAACATTTGAACAAGATCCCAGGACCTTACAGTCATACTGACAAAGTGCTGACCTGGGCGTACTAGAAGAATCCAGGAGGACTGCAGGCAAGAAGAGACTCCCATGGGAATGGCTCCACTTCCTCTAAGCTGCCTGCTCCCGCCCACGGCATGACAGAGGGGATCTCCCTCCTCTCCTCTCCCTCCCCTCCCTTCCCACTCTTGGACCCTACTCTTTTCCATACCCCTCTCCTACGTCCAGTCCCCTCGTCTTCCTCTACACGTCTCCGTCACCTTTGCCTGAGTCCCGGCCCTCCATCCCATCCCACGGTATCCAGGATGTGGCCCTTCCTGTTCACCGATTCTCTCTTTGCCAGTACCTCCTGCTGTTGCTGACGCACGAGTTTTTTTACTATGACAGAGAGGCAGAGTGACTGACAGGTAGATTAGTCATAGCCAGATGCACAGGCAGATGTGAGCATCAAGAGACACAAAATGCACAGGGGTGCGGATGCTGCTTGCGGGCTCCTTCGCTCTCTCTGCGGTCCGCCTTCAGCAACACACACAGCCTTGCTTTTTAAATCTGTGTTTCTTGCGCCTCCTTTTTACCCCTCTGATCATTTCATACCCTGGGTTGAAGCCCCTGTCTTTGAAGCCCACCCATTCTGCTCTCCAGCTGTGAGCTATCATCTCCCACCCAGCCTTGCCAGGCTGTATTGTCACTCTTGATTTCCTGGTAAGCGTGGGAACACCCTGGTACCATGTGTGAACCTGGACCTGGGCTGCTGGCTCAAAGGTAAGCGCGTCTCCTTGCTCGCGAGGCTCTTCTTGGCCTCTTTTGGTCACCTGCCACCCCGCTTAGCCGAAGGCCCTTGATTGGCAGTATCAATGGTCGATGTTCATTGCTATCTGCCCAGTGCCATGTACACACCTGGTGCTTAAAGGATGCTCCTTGCATATATGAAAGCATGAATGTAGACCTTGCAAGGATCCTTGCTCAAGCCTACCTCTCAATCCCCCTACCCTCTCTTCTGCTCCCCACACCAGAGAAGCCCCAAGCCAAAGGAGGTGGATGCCTGTGTGAAACAAGCTCTCAGGGGGTGACAGAAGGTGCCCAAGTGTCCCCAGTCTGGGCACATTCCCCCACAGCACCACCATCATTTCAAAGCCACCCCTCTTTTGAAATTCAACCCCGTGACCTTCAGCCACCAAGAGGACCGACCTCTAGAAACATCCAAACAGAACTCATCCTGCTTCACTCCATGCCGGGAGCCCGGGGATCAGGTTCCTTCCCCAGTCTGCTGTCATTGCCACAAGCATCGATGCGGACAGCCCTATCCCTCCTGATGCGTCCACATAAACACCTCAGGGTGCTGGCCTGCCTGCAACGGCCCCCAGATCCTTCTGTTTGCCTGTGTTTTTGTTTTTCTCTGTTCCTCTGTCCTCGGTCTGACAAGTTGGTACAGACAGTGTACCCTGGATGCAGAGCCAGAGTCTGCATCACTGTGAAAACAGAGGTGCAGTGGAGGGAGGAGGTGAGAGTCAGAGAGAAACTGATGGGAAGGGGGGAAAGGGCAGAGACGATGAGAGGCAGGAGCTGGATTGCACAGTGTGTCCCTGCCCGGCAGCGTCCCAGACAGGGGCAAGAGAAGAGATGAGAGAAAGCAAACACTGACCCAGGAGACAGCCAAGAAGGGACAGGGAGGATGGCGGAGGGATGTGAAGTCTGAGGGTAAGGGCACACTCACACCCAAGACATCAGCGCCCTTTCTCGTAACTGTAAATGCTGGCAGCGCCAAGACCCGACCCGGACAAGAGGGCATGGTCACGCCAGTGACCCGGTCATCCTGGTCTTCCCTTCCCTCGGCCACGTTCCATGAATCAGACCAAAAAACTCATACACACACACACACACACCACACCACACCACACACACCACATACACACACACATACACACACATATACACATACCACATACACCACACATACACACACACACACACAACACTCACACACCCCTCACATACACACACACCACACATACACACACCCCACATACACACACACCACACATACACACACACTCACACACACACTACACACACACACCACACATAAACACATGCATGCATGCAGAGACCAGAGGAGGATCTAAGCGCCCACGCTGTCACTCACCTGACCCCAGTCCCTTGGGACAGGGTCCATCTATCACTGAACCTAAAACTAGGCTGCTCCACAAATCCCTGGAACCCATGCAAAAAAAAAAAAAAAAAAAAAAAAAAAAAAAAGGCAAGTGTTGTCATGAGTGCCTGGAACCAGTACTGTGAGAGCAAGAAACAAGATGGTCAGGGGGCTTTACTAGCCATCAGCCTCTCCCTCTCTCCCCCTCCCTCTCCCACTTCCTCCCCTCCCTCTCTCCTTGTCCCCTCCACATTTTACGATTGGTCACCAGGCTATGTCTTGCTGTGGCTTTCCCCATCAGCTGCCCTAATGTCCCTGGGTTAGCTGCTGTCAGAGCCCTGAAGCCGAGCCCTTGAGAAACAGCACAGAAGCCTCTGAGTTCTGCCTACAGACACGAGCACCGAATATGTCTCCTCTAGTGCACTGCTGGCCTCCGTTCCCACAGCAACACACCCTCAGCTTCATCCAGCTCTGGACTGGAAGCATTTTTACTGTGTTGGTGTACTTATTTATAGGGGGTACTCATGTGTGTGTGACAGTGTGGGGGTCAGAAGACAATATTCAGGCTTGATGATCTCTTTCCACCGTGTGGGGACCCAGGGATTGAACTCGGGTCAGCAGGCTTAGCAGCAGGTGCCTCTATGCCCTGAGCCCTCTCACTGGCCCTTTTTTAAAAAAAAAGTTTTTTCAATACTGAACTTGTCATCATTCCACAGATGATGAGGTGTAGCGACTGTCTCCACAGCTGTGACATTGAAGCAGGAGTCAAAAGTCATCTGGAAATGATTGACGTGTGCAGCAGCATGCGCACAGACGCTCGGCAAATGCCACAACACTCCACTGTCTGTAAAGATGGACATCCCAGATTCTGGTACCCAAGGAGGTCTGGAGGCAAGCCCTGTAAGTGTTGAGAACTTGCTGAATATGACATGACATATATCACAATACACATATTACACAAAAGGTATAGCACAGTGTGTGTGTGTGTGTGTGTGTATGTGCATGCATGTGTCTGTGTGTCTGTTTCTGTGTGTGTCTGTCTCTGTGTGTGTCTGTCTGTGTGTGTGTGTCTGTCTGTCTCTGTGTGTCTGTCTGTGTGTGTGTCTGTCTGTCTGTGTGTGTGTATGTCTGTGTGTCATACCCCGCATTTCCATGTGTGTGACATGCCATGTGGATGTCACACACAGGAGCCTGGCAACAGCCGGGAGAGAGTGCAGAATCCGGGTGTGCAGCCCAGCTGGGATCAGGTGTCTTCACCATTAATAACTACGAGTGATTATGCAGGAATGTGTCCAAGGCTTAAAACAAACCCTGTATACCCTCGGCTTTACCAAGTGGGGGAGGAGGTGTGTCCAACTTGATTTTAATCTTAGAAAACTTACTTTTTACCCTAAGACAACTTGATGAGGGGTGGATGGGGATATGACTTGACCAGTAAGGTACTTGCCATGCAAGCATGATAACCTGAGTTCTCCGGGTCTCCAGAATCCACCAAAAAATCCAAGCATGGTGGCACACACTGGTAACCCCAGTGTTGGGGAAGGGGAGACAGGAGTACCCCTGGTCTTCACTGATGGGACAGTCTAGCCTAACTGGTAAGCTAATTACAGAGCCCATCTCAAAGGAGGGAAGAGGCATTCTATAAGAGAACACCTGAAGTGTCCTCTGTCTTACACATGAATGGGCGCATATATATATATATATATATATATGTGTGTGTGTGTGTGTGTGTGTGTGTGTTCACCCCAACACTCTCCGTCTCTCTCTTGCACTCAGGCACTTTTTAAAGTTCACTAGAAGGGACACAGAGCCATGTGGTGACCAATCCTGCTGAGCACAGGTGCTGGGTCCCAGGCCCATCTTGAGGGATTAGAACTAGCTTCCTGTTTATCCACAGTGGGGACCCCAGAATATCTTTCTGGTGACCAGAATGGCTCTGCCTCACCCAAGCCCCTCACTGGCATGGAGGGGGACCTGACCTGAATCTGTATCCTCAACAGCCTGTAGGTACTTGTACGTCACCCCTCTTTCCCTGGGTTCCAGGGCCAAGCCGCCGTATCCCCGTCATCAATCACAGAAGCAGTAGCCTCTCATCTGGGCTCACTGGGCCACTCACACCGCTGAGGCCAAAACTAAGGCACTTTGCAAAGACAGAGTAAGATGCAGGGCCCATCAGCCTAGAGAGCCACGGGACACTTGGACGTTCATAAAAGGCAATTTCTGCAGCTCGCAGCAGGGATAAAGGCCGTGGTATTTTACTATTCTTTTTCTTTGGAACTTGATGAAAACATGAGCTCATCCAGTAGGGTGGTGGGAAGCAGAGAAAGATGGGTTCACAGCAGGGTCCCTGCCTGGCAGCACACTCCAGAGTGTGTTAGGAGTCTGTTGTCATGTCACTGAGGCTGTCCTCTGCCCATCCCTTGGTTTGAGGACGCTAAGAGGAGGGTGTATACCTGCACCTGCCCCAGAGTGATCCCTAGCCTCTGCTGAGTCAGAGGGCTTGGCTCTAGACCATTATTTAATGAAAGAAACAAGTCCACAGCTGCCACCCGTGTGAAGGATGTTGCACTGGAGTCCCCTGGCTATGTGACCTTGAACAGGTCACCTTTAAATCTCAGGGGTCTGTGGTGGGAGATTCTTGTCATTCGAGGCAAGAATACTTTCATTCCTTTGCAGTGGATCTTTTGGGGAGAATGGCTAGCCTGAAGTCTGAGTGACTTTGACCTCTATTCCTTATCTACAAAGCCAGACCCCAGACAGTAACACAGTGATGCCCCTGGTAATGCCGGCACTCCCCAAGGACCTTCCTGAGTGACATCTAGCATAGCCCTGTACTTAGCATGGTACTTATTTATCACTAAGCAAACATATTAAATACCCCAGCGCACTCCACACTCAACACCTATAGAGTGGAGAGTAGTTACCAAGTCAGGATTTAGATCCAGGAAGATCTGGGTTTGAGTCCTAGGATCAGGTACAGCCTAAGCTAGTTCCTGTCCCAGCCTGAAACAGTTTACTGACCCAAAGTCCCAGGTGGGCACAGAGACACTAACACTTCTGAAAACATGTAACAGCACTATGAGCATATGCGTTAATCTCTGTTTAGGCACCTAGACAGTTATTGTTAGCATTCACCCACATCCAACTGGGATGTTTCATATCTGTGGATTCAGTCAACCCCAGATGCAAAAAAAAAAAAAAAAAATCAGGATTTTGAACCCATGAGAATGATGCACACGCTGTGTGGACGCTGCTTGCTGCCACCTCCCATGGGCTCAGTCTCTCAGCATCTTCAGCTCCCAGTGTGTTCAGGGTGGTTATTGCATCTATACTGAACAGCAACGGGCTATTTAGTGGTCATTTTCTGCTCTTTAAATAGCACAGTAGCTGACTTTTAGAACTGCTACATTACAGTGCAATATGCATCTCCTTGGGAGGGGCTGTATGCAGATGACTTGCTTGCACTCTGCACACCTGTCTGGCCTGAGGATGCTGCGGGCAATGTGTCTGCTAACTGAGCACCTAAGTCCCAACTGCCAGCAGAACTCCAAGCGTGTAAAGCTGATCCCCTGCTCCTCGGAGCGTTATTGTCCAGAGGGAGGCCAAAGCCGGCTAAACAACAGGAAAATGATGCTGGTGACTTTGGGGGGTTAGTGTTAGAGAGAGACCACCTCCCAGGATGAGGAGGCGCAGAAAATGGGGCCCCGAGGGTCACCCGTGAGCATTCTCTCCCACACAGAAAGAGCTTAAACCTCCTGAGCCGCAGCCAAAGGCAAGGGCTCTGTCTGCCAGGGTACGGCTCCTGGAAAATGGTGCCTATCTCCTGGGCACTTCCATGCCATGGTGCCCAACTGGTGCGCACCTGGACGGGATGATGCTGTCTTTCTCCTCCTTCCTCTGGGGAGACAACCAACTCCCCCAAGGGCCCCAAACAAAGCCCACAGTTAGCAGCCCCAAGTCCCCCACCCCTACCTGAGTTCACGAGATCGTGAGCACTAAGGCGGAATGGACAGGAAATGAACAAATTAACCCTACCGTTTGTTTAGGAAACGGAGAAAGTCACCCCAGGAAGATGATGCCCAGGGAGAGCTAAAGAGTGCACGGTGAAATCAGCCAGTTTAGGCCACGCTCCGCCCTGATCTTCACAGGCCTAGATTTAAAAATGGAACATCTGCGCTGATTTAATTTACATCTTAATAACAAACAGGCCTCGAGAAACCAGCGGATAAATGCCTTTTATTGCCGGCGTATCTTTGGCACCACAGCTTGAATGAAAACTCTGGTAATTAATTGTTTTAAGCGATTCTATTAAAACGTGTCTGGGAGAGCCACACGCTGCATGCTTATGCGGCCGACTGCAGCAGGGATACAGACAGCGGCTGCCGACCGGGGCCTCGCAGGGTCATTTCTTACCTCCACTGCCTTCAAAAGGCACCGGCCCATTTTATTTATTTCATTGTTTATTCATTTATTCCTTTCCAGAGAGAGACCTGTAAAGTTGGCTCATTGCTCTCCAACGCTTCTTCTAGACCTTCGCGGTCAGTCTTGGGGTGATCTCTTCTCCCCCAACCCCTCTGCTGCTTATTCATTCAGGCTGCTTCTCATTGGGGCCCATTGGATGCCTGAGTCCTCATCTGGGAAAGATGAACGGTCCCGTCATCACCTTGGTCCTGACCACTGGGAGCCACAAGAATGCTCACCTTCAGATAATAGCATTACATTCTCTTAATTCCTATTTTTGAGGGTGGGTGTGCCCGTGGAGCCTGGAAGTGACAGCCGGTGACTTCCTTTATTGCTCTCTACCTTCCGTTTTCAGACAGAGTCTCTCACTGAACCTGCAGCTCACGAATTTAGCTACCTAGCTGGCCATCAAGCCCGGGGCATTCTCCTGACTTTTATCCTCCCAGCATTGGGTTTTCAGGCACATGCTGCCATTTTAGTGTGCACACAATGAGCAGAGGAACCTGGGTCTTCCCACCTGCACAGCAACTGAGGCCGTCTCCCAGGTCCTGCGGGCCAGACTGACTAATGCCCGGTGGTGTTGCAAACCCCCTGAATTAAATACCTTAGATGCAGATGTGGTGCTGAGCTCTGGAGAGGCATCTCCGGGACATAAGTCAGGGTGGGGTGAGTGTCCACGTGTGAGCAGCGGCTGAACATGGTGGTATCACCCCGGTCCTGGGAGGCACCTCGGGTACGTAGGTTAAGCCTGCTCACAGCTGCCTGCCTTCTCTCGTCCTGGTTTAATTAGTTGGGAAATACCCACATGGCAGGATTGTGTGAGTTCTTGAGAAGCTTCTGCATGGGGGCCAGGGGAGCCAAGGAACTCTGGAGAGAGTCCTGGAAAGAGGACACTCTAGTCAGGGGGATGCTGGGTGCTGGACAGGGAGAAAGAGAGGGAGGAAGGAGAGGGGGTGGGAGATAAGAGCCTCCCCAGCCTTCCAGCTAGGGAGCAGGGTATGGATCAACCTCAGGGAGCAGGAGGCCTCAGGTGGGGGTGACTTGGGACACGTGGTATGTGAAGTGGCTGGCAGAGGGCTGAGGCTGCATTGGAGGCACTGGTATCGATCGGCTCAGGAAGTGGTGTCATGTGATAGCAGAAGGACCTGCCCAGAGGAGGGAGCAGTGAGGAGCTTCCCCGGTGGTCACCCCAGCCTGAGAACCGAACCATCAATCTCTTGCAACTGCACAACAGAAACAGCATTTGGGGTAGCAGGTCACAACCCTTCTGGAAGAAACTCTGAGGCCCATGATAGGCGTCTAGTTCCCGGCTACCCCTGTTATTTTTTTTTTTTTCTTTTCTTTTCAAAGTCATCCTTAACCCCTACTCTCCCTCCTATAGGCCAAATCTTGGCAGAAGTGGAAACATGTTTGGTTAACTGACACTCTGGGGGTTTGAGTTCAAGGCCAGCCCTGGCAAAAATAGCAAGACTGTCTCCAAATAAATAAAAAGAGCTGGGATATGGCTGGGGGAGGGGGGACAGATCACGTGCCTCGCGTGTGTGACTCTCTGGGCTCTCTGCCCAGCGCCTCGAAAAAGGAAAGAGATAGCATTTTCACTTAATTTTTAGAAAGTTAGAATTTTGTTGTTAAGGCGACGTGCCCACTAGAGCCAGGAAACGATGGAAGGGTCCCACATCCTGCGACGAGACTCTGTGTCACCCTGCAGCCGACCGTGGGTGCACAGGCCTGTGGACTCAGACGTGAAGGAAACCGATGCCTGAGGAGACATGCTCTCTGTCGTATTAAATATGGACCCTGGGATGGACAGCGGCCTAAATGTTCACCCAAGAGAGCGTGAGAAATGAAGGGTGACTGATCCCAGGAGCTGCTTCCCGGGCTGGTCCTGAAGGTAACAGCTGTGGACGGAACTGTAATGCGCCATTGACCCAGAAGGAGAGAAAGACACCAAACCCCACGTCCGTCATGAAGCCGGGCGCAGAGTATGCCTCATTGTTGAGTATACTCGGAAAAAAGCTGCTGATGCCATTAGCTTCACTGAGACAAGACCTGGGCAGGGGTCTCACCTGTGGGTGTATTTTTTTTTCTACCATACTTGTGTCCTTGTAAAGCTACATCTGTCTCCCGCGGCTTATCCACTTTCTTAGAGGTGCGAGTTTCTGCTGGAGGTGGAGCCCTGTCCTTGCAGTCACTGGCCTTGCGACTTGGAGCAGGTGGCTTCCTCCTCTGAGTCTATTTCCTCATCCAGTAAGTAGACTTAGATCCTGCCTTATTGGCCATCATAGGGGAATCAGAATAAAGCCACTGTCACTCTGTCACTCTGAGCACTGATGACACATCCACAACCAGCTGTGCTCTGACCCAGTCTCACTAAAGTGAGAAGACTCAGTTACACAGCTTTCTGTGACCGTGGAAAACAAAACAAAACAAAACAAACAAAAAAAAATGCCTGATGTGATTGGCTTGTGCAGTGCGGAGGTTTCCTTCTTCCTTTCACCTCATGGCTACAGAGTCCATGGTCAGTTGATGCTTCTGCTCCGAGGCCCTGTGGTGGCATCCCTGGAGGAACAGGGTGTGGTTGAACAATGCTGGTCACCTCTAGCCCTGGAATGTGGAATATAAAGCGCCAGAAGCCAAGCTCACCTTCAGCTGGAGACTGCACCCCCAAAATTAGTCTCCTGCCAAGCTCCACCTCCTAAAGATTCCTCTGCCCTCCCTGCCACACTGAGGTCCAGGAGCTTTCATGAGACACTGATTCAAACCATAGACCCGTTGAGGGCCATTCCATAGTGTGTTCAAAAAATACACAAATGACCACATGTGCATGCAATGGACTCAGAATCCACACCACAGGCTAGGGACAGTGTGTCTCATGTCTTCTGTGGACATGGAGGGTCCTTCTCCTCCTATAGCCATCGGTCACAACCACGGTTCATTAAGAAGCCCATTCCCAGAGGGGACCTAGAGAGGGAGAGATGCACTGGAATGAAGAAGGTGGCGCTAACCTGACATCAGAGATCTGGACCAATGGCTGGGGGGTAGCTCAACCAACCAGTACCATGCTTGCCTGGCAGGCATGAGGACCCGAGTTTGGATCCCCAGGACCCATGTAAAAGCCAGGCATGGTGATGCACACTGAAAGTCCCAGCTCTGGGGAAGTGGAACAATAGGATCCGTGGAGCTCACTGGCCAGACAGCCTAGCCTATTTGGTGAGCTTCTGGCCAATGAGCAACTCTGTCTCAAAAATTAAGACAGCTCCTGAAGAATGCTATCCAAGGTTGACCCCTGGACTCCACACACATGCGCATGCTGGGATGCAAGCTCACCCACGTGCATGTGCACACACACACACACACACACACACAGGATCATTGTTGGCAGAGATGATGGGCCTCAGTGTCCTAGCATGGAGTATATAAACAAGGTTGGCTTTTCCCACACACTCTGCTCTAGATTAGAGTCTGCCCAACCAGCCTCCAAATTCTCTCTCTCTCTCTCTCTCTCTCTCTCTCTCTCTCTCTCTCTCTCTCACACACACACACACACACACACACACACTGCCCCTTGCTATCCCATTGGAGATCCTTTAGCAGATATCTTGTGTGTTGAGGCCATGGCCTGGCCCCCAGGCTCCCCTCTGCTTACCTCTCCAGACCACCAGCGGATGTGCTGCTGGTATTTCCTTCTGGAGACACAAAAGTTGCTTTTCTGGTGGCCAGTTTGCAGAAGAAGGGGTTAGAGAGCAAAGCGGGGCGGGGAATAGAGAGGGCTGGAGAAGGTGGAACAGAAATGCACAAGTGAACCAACAGTTGAAAGGGGTGGACAGTCAGGCCGGAGCAATAGACACAGGAGGCCCCACCTGTCCCTCCCGAACCCACAGTTTCCCGGGACTAATGCTGCCACACTGGAGCTGATCCGGCCACCTGGAGCTACAGGGCCAGAGGCCACAGGACAGATGGACACAGTGGGTGCGGCAGGGTCTGGAGGTGTGGTAGCCTCCAGCACTGGTCTTGGAATGGCCATTCACTCCGACCTAAGGTCTCACTGAGGCTCAGAGAGACAACTCGGCCCTCACGCTCAGAGCTCAGCCTTTCTCTTTGCACAGAGGACACCAAAGGTGACTGTCCTGCCCTGGTACAGTCCCCGACCCCTGCAGGGTGCTTCACCCCTCCTCACACACATGGCTCCCCTTCCCAGGTCCTCTTGCAGGCCCCCAGCCTGAGTGTGTAGACAGGGACAGGAAGAGGTCATGGGTAATGCCATCTTCTTCCCTCACAAACCTGTGCGGCCCTAGGTGGATGACTCGTGAGGTCAGTCTCCATTATGGGACAGTGGAGAGCCCACAGCATCATACAGATGCCTTCATTTTTTTCCCCCAAGAGCCCGGGAAGAAGGAGATAGAGCCCAGAGAGATCGCAGGGTTACACAGCACCAGCGTAGCAAAGCCAGCACTGGAACAGAATCCAACCTGAGTTTGACGGCCTCCAGTCATAGGGCTACAGGGTGGGTCCTGAGAAGGTTGCGGTCTTCCAGATAGGCTTTCTGAATATAAAAGGCTGTAGTCGTGAGACTCTGGCCTGGAGACTACCAACCAGAAGCCATCCATCCCCAGCTGCGTTCTTAGCTGCGGGCCCTCCTCCGTGGTAACATGGCTCATAGGTCCCCAGCCCCTAAGACCCACCCCAGCCCCCACTCAGCCTGTGACCCATCGTCCATCTCTGACTGTTAGAGCTGTCATCCAAGTCCCCAGCCTGAAATGTCCCCAGGCACAGAGGCCTGGTGATTATTCCCCTCAGCTTTGGAGTGTTAACCAAGAATGGATTTATTTCCAACCAAACCACCTCTCTTGCTTCCTGGGGAGAGCCCGATGGGCGGCCAGGCCTGTAAATCTTTTCTTCTGAGCTAAGAGTCGCCGAAGAGAGATGGCTTTCCCCACAAAGAACACAGAGGCAGAGACCAGAGAAGGAAGGGAAGTGTCTGTCATATCTGCAGTGACAGATCTGTGTGTGTGGGTGGGGTGGGGGTGTCTGCCATGTCTGTGTGTGTGAGGGGGTGTCTGCTATGTCTGTGTGTGGGGGGTGTCTGTCTATGTCTGTGGGGGGGTGTCTTCTATGTCTGTGTCTGTCTGTCTGTGTTTGTATGTTGCTGTGCGTGTCTGCATCTATATGTATGTGTATGTATCTGTCTCCATCTGTATATGTGCATCTATATGTCTGTCTTTGTGTGTCTGTGTATGTGTGTATGTCTGTCTCTATCTGCATGTCTGTGTGTATCTGTGTTTGTATGTCATTGTGTGTATGTCATTGTGTGTCTGTCTGCATCTGTACGTCTGTGTGTATCTATATGTCTGTGTGTCTGCCTTTGTGTGCCTATGTATGTGTGTGTCTGTCTCTCTGTATCTGTATGTCATTGTGTGTCTGTGTCTGTCTGCATCTGTATGTCTGTGTATGTGTGTGTGTGTGTGCACGCGTGTGCGCGCCTGTCTGTGTCTATGTGTCTGCGTGTGTACTCTCTCTCTCTCTGTGTGTACAAGTTCTATAGTCAATACATTTCATGTAACATTGTTCCCTCCAGTTAGTACAATTAAAACCGCAAGGCACAGTCAGCTATAAATCAAAGTTCCTTTAAATTTTGCCAGGAAGTTGCACGCCACGCACGCCACGCACACCAATAAAGATCTGTGGTCGCCTTTGGCAGGGGAGGCAGAAATAAGCAATTTAGGATCTTAGAGGATAAAAGATAATAAAAGTAATTAAGATAATTAACCACCCTGAAGAGAGAAGAATTTACTGCTGCGCGATATGTTTGGTTTCATTTGGCGGCGCCACAGCTGTCGCCATAGAAAGCACGGGCCGCGGCGAGCATCCGAGGGGCTCTCACTGTCAAAAAACATATCATAAAAAATTTAACACAAGAAGGCGGCGAGGAAGATGTGAACAGAAATCACCATTTCCTGAAAGTCTAGCTGATTGAGTGGGGACCAGGCTGGGCCCAGGAGGAAGTGGCTGGTGCTTCGAGTGGGCTTGGGAATTGGGGTAGTTCTTTTCCCTCCAAAGATGACCTTGGCTGCCTTATAGGATATTAGTCTGCTGCTTCTGCCCTTGGCAGGCCACACCCTCCCGGATGCCCAGCACCTCCCATTTGGATCTGCCTTTCATGACTTCTATTCTGGGCTTTCTCTGTGCTCTTCAGGGAAACATGGGACATGTTGTATATCCCTGATGCACCCTAGCCTGCCTATGTGTGCACAATGCTGTGTCTTCAGGGGCCCTTGGGCGAAAAATCCTAATTCTTAGTGTGTCTTGCGACAGAGTCCCGACTTGTCTCTGGACTTCTGGCCACTGTGCTATGTAGACACTGATCCAGAGGGATCCTGAGGCTAGAGAGACACAAGCAAACATCTACTCACTCAGACCAGGAAACAGAACAAGCCAACCAAAGACTCCACTGAAGTCCAGCATGGCCAACCAGTGCGTTTAGTGGGGTTCATTGTAGGAACATACATGACTCATATATGTGTGAGGCATGGCTGTGATGCTCACGGCTGCATGGGCGGTAACACAAAAGCTGCATCCCTGCAGCTTCCAGCACAGCTTTGCATACAGACCAGAGTTTCTCTGGCAACTGCTTCTGCTTGTCCAACCTTGTGCAGAGACTCTAGGGGTCCTGAGTCTCCCAAACCTTCATGGACCTCTCTCCAGGATAGACTGTCCATCCTGAGGACCTTGTTCTGCAACAGAGCTGTCTCTTCCCTCCGCTGAGTCTTCCTAGTTACGGGCTAAGAAACACACACGTGTATTCTCTTCATGCATCTCCTATGTGGTCATGATCGCTGAGTCAGTATATGTGTGTCAAGGTTTCTCTAGAGCAGCAGTTCTCAACCTGTGGGTTGTGACCCTCTTGGGAGGTCAAACCCTTTCATGGGGGGTTGCATACTAGATATTTACATT
This sequence comes from Phodopus roborovskii, assembly GCF_943737965.1. Taxonomy (NCBI): domain Eukaryota; kingdom Metazoa; phylum Chordata; class Mammalia; order Rodentia; family Cricetidae; genus Phodopus; species Phodopus roborovskii. Next base: position 1,474,285 of record NW_026125506.1, on the reverse strand, counting down.
GTGATTCATGACAGTAGCAGAATTACAGTTATGAAGTGGCAACAAAGTAATTTTATGGTTGGGGGGTGACCACAACATGAGGAACTGCGCTAAAGGATTGCAACATTAGGAAGGTTGAGAACCACTGCTCTTGAGGAAAAGAACTTGTGTGTGTGTGTGTGTGTGTGTGTGTGTGTGTGTGTTTATTATATTATAATGGCTACAGTCCAGTTTGTCTAACCATGGCTGTCTACAAACAGAAGGTCCAAGAATCCAGTAGCCATTTGGTCTATGAGGCTGGATGTCTCAACTGATCTCCAGTATATTCTGGAATCCCAAAGAAGGAGGCTGTAATGCCAGTGAGGGAATGAATTTTCCAGTGAGAGCCAGAAGTCAAAGAGCGATCCAGTTTCCTCCTCCCGTGTCCTTTGAATAGGCTGCCAGCAGAAGGTGTGGCCCAGACTAAAGGTGGATGGTCCCACCTCAAAGGATCAGGATCAGAAGTGGGTCTTCCTACTTCAAATTATTTAATTAATAAAAAAAAAAAAGTCCCTCACAGGTGTACCTGGCCACTTGGGTTTTAGTTAATTCCAGAGATAGTCAAGCTGGCAACCAAGAAGAGCCATCACAGGGTCCCATAAATACAGCAGAGAAATAGAGAAACAAGCCGAGGTTCCAGTGGGAGGAAATGGCAGGTAATTAGCAAGGAACAAATGAATGCGCTTGAGAGAGTGATCAGGGCTAATGAAACATGGAACCTGGGAAGGGGCCACTGAGACCCCAGCAAGGAGCCTGACAGGAGCCAGGCAGGCTTGGGGCAGGGACAGCACATTTGAATGCAAAGGCCCCAAGGCAGAGCAGTAAGGAGAGGTGTGGAGAGCACCCAAGAGCTGGGGGGGGCTGTGTAGAGCAGGGCTGTGGAAGCAGGTCAGACTCCTGGGGACCTGAAATTGTCCCTTTGGGCTGATGCATGGGAGCAGAAATGGGAGTGTAGGAGAGACCCGGAAGGGGGCTGTCACAGAGCCAGTGACCTGTCTGGGACATTGATGTCCTGAGCATTCCTGCATTAAAAATCCTGGTTGCATAGTGTTGTCCTCGAGTTTCCAGACCTGTGTGCACCTGCTCAGCTGGGACCATGAGTGTGGAACAGGAAAGGTGCCAGTAGAGATGGAGATGGTGCACAACAGTGCTTGTGGCAGGCAGACCAGGCACCACCTGTTGGTCAAGCACGCAATTTAAAATGTTTTAATGTTTTTATCACATTTGTTTTTGTATGCTCTCTCTCTCCCTCTCTGTCTGTCTGTCTGTCTCTCTCTTTCAATAACACTGGCATGTGGAGGCCAGAAAACAACTTGGGAGGATCAATTCTCTCCTTCCACTATGTGGGGTCAAACTCAGATCATCAGACTTGGTGACAAGTGCCTTTACCCACCGAGCCATCTTGCCAGCCCCAAACACATGATTCAAAAAGACCCTTTTCTCACACCCAAGAATGAAAGAAGACACAAAGGCAGACATCTGAATTCCACAGGCCAACTTGGACACTTCGCCTTTACCACGGAGTGACAGAGACATGCTTGGGAAGGGTTCAAGCTTGAAACATGGACTCCTGACCTTCTCCTGGACCTGGGATGAAGACAAAATTCTCAGTCACAACACAGGGCACACATCAGTCTCCATGATCCAAAAGGAAGTGGATCTACCCCATAGGGAACCAGCTTGCTGAGCCAGTCCATTGGGTGTACTGGGGGCTGCATACAGACCCAGGTCCATAATTTGCCTTCGTGTGTGTGTGTGTGTGTGTGTGTGTGTGTGTGTCTGTGTCTGTGTCTGTGTGTATGTATGTGTGTGTGTGTCTGGATGTGTCTCTGTGTCTGTGTATGTGTGTGTGTGTATCTGTGTGTGTGCCTGTGTGTGTATGTGTGTGTTTGTATGTGTGCATGTGTGTGTCTGTGTGTGTGTGTCTGTGTGTGTCTCTGTGTGTGTGTTTCTGTGTGTGTCTCTGTGTGTGTGTGTGTCTGTGTGGGGGGTTGCAGACCATCGGGGGATGAGGAACTGTGTTCACCAGGTGCCCTGCCGGTGAAGGCAGACACAAGATGACTTTGGAGACTCCAGGCTTAGCCAACAAGTGTCCATATGGGGCCTCTAAGTCCCTCCTAAGGGGACCCACCAGTCTCCTCTTGGCTATGTCCCAGGGGAACGCCTGCCCAGCACCATGTAAATCTGGCCCCAAATGAGGCGGGTACCTCCGATCTCCCGATAATTAGACTTCAAGTGGCCCCATAACTCAGCAGCTAATTACCTCGCCGGCTCCGTCATCTCAGCCCTCCAAGGCAACCAGCCCATTTCCCTGGCAGACTGGCCCATAAAAATCCCACAAGCACGTGGATTTACTGTATTTATTTATTGAGATTTGGAGAAATATACCTGGTACCCAGAGGCCTTGGGACATGGAGACATAATTTTGAAACGCAGATCGTTAAAACGAGGGAGAATTATAAGAAGGAGCCGACAGGTTTCCAGTCTCATAGATACTAGAAAAGATGCCTCTTTAATGAGTTACTAGGCCTGGGAAGGAGGCAGTGGGAGCTACAGGAAGATATTCCCTGGGCAGGCTGCCCCTGATTGCCAGTTCCACAACCCCAGAAGCTTGATCTCACTGCTGAACCTTCGTACATGCTGATCCCTGCATGCTTTATCGACATGGTCCATCTCGTCAGGGACAAGTTGTCCCTCTCCCAGGAAGTCTCCTTTCTAATGCTGTCCCCTGCCCAGACATAGCAGGTTTTCCACCAAAGTCAACTCCCCATGATGGTGATTTGTGGACTTGGCTATCTGGTTTCCTTGAAGGGGGATGTGAGCCCTATCGCCTCCGTCACCTCCACATCCTTGGTATCCAACTCTGAAACCTACTGCAATGGAAACTCCCAGGAATCTGTGAGAGTTACTCCTAGCTAAGGCTCCTAGCAAAGCGGGATATGGAGCCTGAACAGGCCAGCTCCTATAACCAGGCAAGGCTTCCAGTGGAGGGGTTAGGACTCCAATTCAGCCACATAATCTTTGACTTACAATTTGCCTTGCCTACAAAATTATGGGCATGGTCAAACTCTGGGCCAATTTCATAGAAGCATCTCGTCCATGGTGTGTTTGGTGAGTGATTACATGACCAGGCTTCATTCAGCAAGGGGCCAAGGCTGCAGGCTTCACAAGTCTTCTTAGTTCTGAACCTTCCCTTCCCACTCCACCCAAAGGCAGTCTTAAAGGCTCTGTGTTTCTCTGATCCTTGACGTATAGGTCAGAAGACCGAGGCTCCAAAGGCAAATGAATCTGCCCTCAATCGTTCAGTGGGGAGGGATGGAGCCGGAAGCAATCGGGCGTGCAAAGGCCTACACCGTCTGTGTCAGCACTGCACAGGAGAGCTGAGGAATGTTGACACTGCCAACAGACACATCCCACCTAAGTCTGGAGTCCCCTACAGTCAAAGCGCCACAGACATGCTGAATGGAGCAATTCTTCAGGAGTCACCTGGAAAAGCAAAGGTCCAGAGAGTTCCTGGGGCCCTATTGTGTGTTGTGGGGGAGATAGAGATGGTAACCTGGGGTCCCACTGTGTGTTGGAGTAGAGATGGTAATCTGGGGTCCCACTGTGTGTTGGGGGTAGAGATGGTAATCTGGGGCCCCACTGTGTGTTGGGGGTAGAGATGGTAATCTGGGGTCCCACTGTGTGTTGGAGTAGAGATGGTAACCTGGGGTCCCACTGTGTGTTGGGGAGGAGTAGAGGTAACCTGGGGCCCCACTATGTGTTGGGGTAGAGATGGTAACCTGGAGTCCCACTGTGTGTTGGGGAGGAGTAGAGGTAACCTGGGGCCCCACTATGTGTTGGGGTAGAGATGGTAACCTGGGGCCCCACTGTGTGTTGGGGAGCAGTAGAGATGGTAACCTCCTATATCTAGTTGCATAACCTGGCTACAGCTCAGCAGTAGGGGACTAACCTAGCAGACATGACACCCCGCCTTCCATTCCAGGCATTGCAAAAGTATACACATGCACTCATACATATGCATATTCACATACTTATATGCAATACAGATATGTGTGCTTATACACACATAGATACCCACACCCATGTGATTTCCTTAAATGCATCATTAGGTTCTACATAGCACAACGGTGAAGCACCAGGAAATCTTCACAAAACTAAACACAGAATTACCATGGCCCAGTAATTCTTGATAAGCGTCCTTGCGGGGCTGGAGAGATGGCTCAGCAGTTAAAAGCACTTGTTTAGAGGACCTGGGTTCTGTTTCTAGCACCCACATGGTGGCTCACAACTATCCACAAGTCCAGTTCCAGAGAATCTGACACCACATTCTGACCTCCAGGGGCACTGGAGAGATGCATCACACAGACCAGACATGCGTGAACAAAACAGTGGATTGAGAGCAACACCCATCTGTTGAAATGAAGACCTGCGTGAGCCCTGTCTCCAAGTACAGACAGACAGACATACGGTCCTAGAGACAGCCAGGAATGGGTTTTGCTTTTCTATAAACCTTCCTGGCAATTTCCTCAGAGGCTTAACACCCAGGAGAGAAACGGAATCTGGTTTAGAGAGGTCACGGGATTGAAGGTTACTGTTGGTCTCCTTCCAAATTTCAATCCGCCATGGCCTCCCTATCCCAGGATCTTTGCACAAGTCTTCCCCCCTCTGCCAACTAGTGCTGTTCCCTTGGGCATCTGCTTAAACTCTGCCTCCTCCAGGCTGTCGTCCCTGATTAACTGCCTCCCTCCTCGTCTCCCCTTTTCCATTTTCAGTCTCTTCGGATCTTGTGCGTTCTCTGCTGACACTGTGCTGTGTGGTACTTCCTCGCTACACTGGTGAGCTAAGCCTTCACGGACAAGCTGTTACCACAGCTGTCATTGTTTGTCCTGTATGGATACTATACAGTAAGGTGTTGAATAAAACGATAAACTGCCAAGAGGAGGCAGTCCTGGATCAGCCATTTCTCGCCTCGGGGATCCTTCGTGACAGTCTAGTGTGATGAAGAAAGCATGGCTCAGAGAGGGGAGTACACCACCATAATGTCACCCAGCATTTGAATAGTAGGTCTAGCCCCTGAAGTCTGGACTTGCCTCTGCAGTACTAGGGATCCCTGAGTGGACTCTCCCACAGTAGCCTTCGAATAATTTGCATAATGAGCCTGGGGGCTCTGGCACAGCCTAGCATGGGTCAACCCCAACTCCAGACCCAAGGCTGCCCCATGGTGACCTGCATGGCCACTTGGTGGCACTGTGGGGCTGACACTGACCATCTGTCACTTTAGGGGACCCCTGTCCAGTCCAGCTTGGCCAGGAGACCCAAGAAGGGAATTTGTGCCGACCGTATCACAAATGGCGAAACCAAGGGGCAGAGATACCAGCCCCCCACTGTCAGTCAGAAAAGGAAGAAAAAAAAAACAGTTTACAGAATCACCCTGTGACCCGAAGACAGAACAGACCTGTAACCTAACGGCTGTACCACCCTGTTACCCGACGGCAGAACAACTGGTCTCCAGATGGGCAAGCTGAGGCCAACCAACACAGGTAAAACTAAAGCAAGATGGGCAACATCTACTTCTAAACGATGGTGCTGAGTCACAGCAAGCCCTGGCCTGAACCACAGCAGTACTAAAGGAAACTGAGGCAGAGAGGCAGCCCCTCCTCAGTGGAGATCACCCCATCATGGTCATTGCCAAGACATGCCCCCGGCTTTCATCCAGCCCAGGCAACCCCCAGCCAGCAAGGGCCCTGGCTTCAAAGGGCTTCTCAGCCCTACCCAGCCCTCCCGATGGGGCTGGCAGCCAGAGTCTGGGTGCCATCAGACTCTGGAGTATAGAGGGACCCCTGGGTCTCCCCACCAACAGCCCTGGTGATAACATAAGCAAGGAGAAGGACTTCTGAGGGTTCCTCGGGGTTTCCCAAGAGAGAGGGAAATATAGAAAGGCAGAGATAGGGTACAAAGAAGAAGAGATGGAGATTCGAGGCAAAGAAGGTGTGTAGAGAGGAACAGAGACCCAGAGAAGAGAGCTAGAGACAGAAGGAAACATCAGGGAGACAAAGACACAAAGAGACAGAAATGGAGACAGAAACAGAGAGGAGGAAAAAAAACAGAGGAAGAGAAAGAGACCGGAAGACTCGGAGCCAACAGAGGCAGGGAGAGAGGGAGATACAGTCAAGGGAAAACAGGTGTGTGTGGGGGGGGGAGGAGACAGGGAATCACAGGGCCAGACAGACACTGGGACTCAGGGGCACAGATACAGAGGGGTAAAAAGCAGAGAGGCAAGCATGAGGGAGGCCTGGAGAAAGCAGAGCCCCGGTGGCAAGGTGACACCGTGCAGGTTCCATTGGGGGGCGGCGATATGGGGGGGGGGGGGCGGGGGAGTGCCTGGTCTCAGTCAGAGAAGCCGGCACAGGAAAGCAGCCCGAGGGAGGAATGTGAGGATGTACTCTCATAGAGGTGCCTAGAGAGGCCAAAGAGGGAGGAGGCATCCAGGGCAGCCACCCTGAGGGCCTCACCAGACTCCAGGACACCAGCCCTCCAGGGTCTTTCCATCCTCCCCTCCCTTCTGGCAGGGCTGGCCCTGGTCCAGGGTGGGTCGGGAAGCTGGCCTCCCTGAAGATGGGAAGATGCCCCCTCCAACCCACTCAGTAGGCCCAGCAACCATTTGCATAAAACAATGTTCCTGTGAGGCATGCTAATGCGTCCTGCTATTTTTGCCTCTCCTGGATGCTGGTTTGCATACATTTACATACCCTGGAAGAATTAAGCTGGGATCATGTAAATGAACCCACTGGCTGGGGTGAGGGGTACTGGGTTCCTGCCTCTGGAGGGCTAGGCTGCCATAGTCTTCTCTAAGGGCCCCCAGGACAGCTACGTGCCTGTCCCTGATCCTGAGGCCAGTGCTGCCCTTATCAAGCTTAGGGCTGCAAAATGAACCTTCAAAAATTCACATTCCATCTTTCCATGGCTTCTGGAATGTTGCAGCAAAAAAAGGTCAAGTGTGGTTACAGGACTGGCATGTGCCAGGCCGCTGGACCTACTCTGTCCTCCAGACATCAGGAATTCCTCCCACCCGGCTTCTGCCTGCCACAGGCCCTTTGCACATGTAGCCCCATTGGCTACACCACTTCCCCTCCTGTCACTGCATGTATCTGATTCCTCCTTCTCACTCCAGGTGGCACACCAGCTCCTCAGGGTTCCCCCTCAGACCTCAACCCTCTCAGGCACTTGCAGCCCCTGCCCAGCCCAGCTGCTCTTCCTCTGGATTATCAGAGCCTAAGGGGATGGGTTTTCTCCATTGCCCGCCACCTTAGCGATACCAGCAGGTGCACACATTTTTCTCAATTAACATTTGTTGTTGAAGCTGGGTGGTGCACGCCTTTAATCCCAGCACTCTGGAGGCAGAGGCAGGCAGATCTCTGAGTTCAAGGCCAGCCGGGACTACACAGAAAATCCCTGTCTAAAAAAAAAAAAAAAACAGGAAAAAATTGTTGAAGAGATAGACGGATGGATGGATGGATGGATGGATGGATGGATGGATGGGTGAGTGGATGGTGGTGGGTTGGTGAATAGAGGGGTAGACAAATGCACATGTGCATGAGGCAGGCTCAGATAGTCAGCCTGTAGTCTGGCATGTTCCATCCTCAAAGCCAGCTGAGCACAGGACTTTTTAAGTCTGCGAATCAAGTGTTCACCATGCTAGGCACTGGGCACAGTATTCTACACCTGTTATTTTTGACATCCCATTCCATCCAAAGTCTACACATGAGAGATGCAATGTTACAGGCACAGAAGAGAGGAATCAGCCTCAGGGAGGAAAAGGCATAGGTCCAGGTCACAGAAAAAAATGTGACAGAGTTGGGGTATCTGCCTCAGATCTGTCTGTCCCCAGCACCCAGCCCTGCACTTTTTCTAATCCTCTGAGTAACAGCCACCAGCTCACATGCACGTGAGAAACCCTTCACTTCCCCTCATGAGGGGGTTATATAGTGTGCAGAATGCGGCACACATTGATTGACCTAGCCCCACCATACTCCAAGGCCCATGTGTTGGCCTGTGCCATTTGCCTGTGTTCCCTCACAAGCACATCAGCCTCCAACACTTACACACACACACACACACACACACACACACACACACACACACACACACACGAACCTCAGAAGAACCGGACTTGTGAGTTTAGGGAGTGTAACTTTCCTAAGGGAAATGCAAGGGGTGGTATTTCACAGGCCCCCCACTGTGGGGCCTTTAAGAATCCCAGAAACCTGTGCACCCCCAAAGTATTTAGAAACAACTTCTGACCATGGCTTCTGGCAACACAAATGTCAGCAATGGATGGTTTGTCTCTTTAGACATGCTCCCACATCCATGTTTCCATGTCTGAATGGGTATGCACTTTCTCTCTCTCTCTCTCTCTCTCTCTCTCTCTCTCTCTCTCACATGCACAAATATACACATATTCTACACAAACACATATATACACAAACACGTGTATATACACATATATACACATATTCTATACAAACATGCACACAGACACATGTACATATACACATACACACATATATATACTACACAAACACATATACACACACAGACACACATATACACACACACACACTATACATACACACATACACATATCCTATACAAACATGCACACGCAGGCACATGTACAAACACACACATACACACACAAGTTTGTGCCTAGCAGCTGCCCTGCTAACCCCCTGGTTTCTCTCTCCAAATCTGTTTGTGCAGCTGGTGTCTTGCTGTGGGGGAGGGGTGGCCACCACCAGCCTCATTAAGAATTTCCAGCCACCCTCTCATTTGTGAAGACCCCTCTGCAAAGCCCCCTCCTGTGTGTTGGGGGAAGGCCAGAGCTGCTTTGTCATCACAGGGCCCCCAGGGGCCCCTCCTGCCTGCTCAGAGGCTTGGTCTCCATCTTAGGGGGTAGGGGAGTCTGTGCCTGGATCCTTGGCTTCCCCTGCTGTGTGTCCAGCCTTGGCCAGGCACCAAACTGGGCAGTGTGTCTGGGCAGGGGGACACAGTATCCAGCACACTGAGCATGCCTCACCTCCCATTATCCAGTGGGTCAGGGCCCCAACCTCTTTTCATCCTTCCCCATCCAGCCCCCATCATAATCATCCCCTTCAACCAACTGGCTCATTGTCCTTCTAGACCATCTTGCTGCCTCCCTCAGGCAGCCCACCAGACTGGCTTCCCACCACCAGGTTGCCCAAGCTTCCTTTTTGTGCCCTGTGTGATCCCATCTTGGCAACTCTCCAGCTTGTCCAACCTAGCCGTGGTGGACCGGGTTGGGGGGGGGGGGGCACGCCTCATTGGATGTCTTGTGTTGTGGCCTGACGTGAATTAACCACACCGCACGCACATATCTCTCAAAAGTTAGGTAAGTTTCCCCTTCCCTCTTGTCACTGCCTAGCAAACTGCCAACTTGGAGACTGTAATTATGCGCATGGGTAATGAAATTAGCATTTCTACCAGTCTCCTCCTGCTTCATTATGTGGGGAAAGAACCTTCTCCCACCCACCCCCATCTCTGCCAGTCTCCTTAGAGGCCCCCAGGGGGTGCCCATGCTGCAAGCTCACCAAGGCCACAGGACCGTCCTGGAGGATGCCCATCTCACCAGACCTTTGCTGAAGTCATGCGGAGGGGAGGACCATTGAACTTGGTGTGGGGAGGGAGGGTGCTATGGGGTGGTGGCCTGAAGAGGAAAGGACCAGGGAGCAGGCAGCCATAATTTCCCTCAGAACTGGAGGCTTGTGGACAAGCCCCTCCCGCTCAGCTACTTTCCTACCTGTGAGCGTGACAGGGCAGGTAAGGACACATGGGCGAGCACCCTGTACCCTGAAGCAGTTCAGACAAGGTTAAGCCTGTGCCTCAGTGCTCATGGGCCATGTCACTTCATCTCCCTGAACCTCAGTTTCTCCTCTGCTGCGACCGGGGTAGGGGTGGGGGCAGGTTTGTGCCAACCATGCAGTCAGATCTCTGTAAAGGTGATGTTTGTGTGGGCATGGAGTCACCCAAACCTGCCATAGACTCCCTGCAGTGAGAATTATCACCAAGGAAAGGGCGCAGAGGCCAATCCCTTGGAGAATTTGTGTCCCCTGCCTCTGCCACAACCAGCCAGTGCCTTCCTGAATTTAGAAGGCCAAGTTCTGACTCCCCAGTGGAGGCTGTGAGGAGTGAGGACCTCAGTGGGTACCAGCCCCACACCGACCCCTCGTTCCCGGTGCTACATGGATGTCACCTCCTACCATCATGAGAACCTTCAAAAATGGGAACTATCATGCCCATCTCACTATAGTCCATGTCACAGGTTAGTTACCCTCAGAATTGTTGATCCTGTTATGGAGGAGGCTAGGGCATGTGACTGAAAACCCACGAGTCTGGGCTCTACCTAAGATTGGTCTTTTACAGCCCGCACCCTACCTTGGCCATGTGTGACACAGTGCAATGCAGAGGAGGTTGTATGTAAGCAATGGAAAATAATAGCAACTAAGCTATGTCCTCATTGAACCCAATAAGGCTGGGTGCCCAGCACATGGTAGAACTTAACAAAGGCTTGCTGAATGTGTGAATGGATGGATGGATGAATGAATGAATGAACGAATGAATGAATGAAACAAGCGTCTTAAATTGAGGCTCTCGACTTCAGCCTGAGCTGAACCCTTACTGACCTGGGTGACTTAGTGAGACTCTGTCTCAAAAGAGTAAAAAGGAAAGCTGGGCTTGTAAGCTCCACAGACAGTAGAGTGCTTGCCTGCAAGAGCAGGCCCTAGAATCAGTCGCCGGTATTGAAAACAAAAACAAACAAACAAAAACCACAACAGGATCAGATCTACCTAGAGCCAAGATGTTTTGCCTTGTGGAGCCAGCAGGAGCTCCAGCTCCCTGCCTGCCACAGTCCCCACCCTTCCATATTGCCTCACTCCTGGGCAGTTCAGATCCTGGAAGTATTGTCATTTGAGCCCTCCTCCAGACTTGCCCTCCTGTCAGATGCTGCCAGAAAGTTCCATGTCACACAGTCAGTCAAAAGGTGATAAGCCAAAGCAGGGGCCCCACTGTGGTTAGGTGGGTGTGTCTCCTGGTCCAAGTCCAGGTCCAGTGAGAGTCCACCTCTCCCCTACAAGCTCATCATTTTCTGGACACTGATAACTGCCTCAACCACCAAGACAAGTGGAGGAACTGCTTGGAGTTCCCAGTCACTCCCTACTGCTCCTTGGGGGAAGGGGTCACTAGGACAGCACCCCCTCCCACCAGGCAGCCTTGGCTCAGGAATCTAACAGGGATACAACAATCAGGGGTGCCATAGCACACCCAGACACCCCAGGGCCTGAGACACACCATCCCTCCTGGAAAGTTCCCCGACATTCCCAAGCCTTAGCCTTGCCAAAGAAAACTGCGGCCAGGCTTGTCTTGGCACAGACTCAAGCCTGAGGCTCAGCAGGAAAACCGAAAACATTTACACAGCTGGGCCTGGGACCCGCTTCCCTCCAGAGCCTGTCAGGGTTCTGCTGGTCCCCAGACTGGGGGTGGGAGGTGCTTCTGAAGGGGCCTGTGTTCCCCAGCTCAGCCAGGCATAGCTGGCCAGACAGAAAACATAAGGGGAGGCCAGAGGGCTGGAGCCTGGAGAGCTAGGGTTCTGTCCCCATGGGGACACTGCCACCAGGCTCACCTTACATGGGATGACCCCAGAAGTGGCTCCCAGGACCAGCTCTTTGCCACGCTATGGCATTTCATCCCCAGATGATACTGGCTGCCTTTCTGGGGTTCTCCAGCTCTGGCCAGCCTCCTCTACTGGCCCCCTGAGGCCCAGCTGCCCCACTGCTCTGAACACCAGAGGTCGAGAGGCCCCTGAATGGCTGCTGCACAGCCACAAGTCCTTGCACCAGGGGAATGCAGGGTGCTACAGCCACCTGCTAAGTCTCACGATGCCCTCTGCTTCCTCCACTGCAGGGCTTGATGGTCACCTAGGCCACCTTCCTACCTTCAGCTTGCTGCCACTCTGTTGCCCACTCTCTGAGCCAAAGCTGGTGTCAACTTCTTTCCCTCCTCAGTGGTAGTGTGCTGACAGGGACAGGGGAATCACATCGTATGACACCTTGGTGAGTGAGTGACCTTGGCAGAGTGGCTTGCCATGGCTTCTGCAGGTGACGAAACTGGAGCTTCCATAAGAGATTCCGTAGAGGTTATGGCCCATCCTAAAGCAACTGTCAAAACTGTAAAGCTAAACATGGTGGCTCATGCCTATAATCCCAGCACTGGAGTTAAACCCCAAGCTGGGATACTCAGCAAACAGTGTAGCAAACACACACAATAAGTTCATTCTCGTTCTTACAAAGTATTATAGACTATACTACCAGTGTTTTGTTTTTTCTTTTGGGGGCTGTTTGTTTTTGTTTTGGGTTTTTTGGGGGGTTGTTTGTTTTGTTTGTTCTTGAGACAGGGTCTTTCTGTATTACCCAGGGCATTCTTAAACTCTGGGGATTAAATAATTCTCCTGCCTCAGCCTCTGGAGCAGCAAGATTCTAAAATCACACAGCCTTGTCACAGTCTAGCTTATGTGTAGCATTTCCATTCAAATATCTCTTGCTACTGTGTTCTTGCATACTTGTGCAAGGTAGCAGGCTTGTGCTGAACTACAGTGAGGAGAGACACTAGGCTGCAGTGTTGGTATGCTCTGGGCTGCACTGTTGCTAGGTCCGAGTCTGCAGTGTTTCTATACCCTGGATTGCTCTGTTGCTATGCCTAGGGCTGCACTGTTGCTATAGCCTAGGCTAAACTGTTGCTATGCCCTAGGCTATACTGTTGCTATGTCCTGGTCTGCAGTGTTTCTATACCCTGGATTACACTGTTGCTATGTCTTAGGCTACACTGTTGCTATATCCTAGGCTACACTGTTGCTATATCCTAGGCTACACTGTTGCTATGCCCTAGGCTACACTGTTGCTATGTCCTAGGCTACACTGTTGCTGTGTCCTAGGCTACACTGTTGCTATGTTCTGGTCTGCAGTGTTTCTATACCCTGGATTGCACTGTTGCTATGCCCAGGGCTGCAGTGTTGCTATGTCCTGAACTACAATGTTCAGGTTAGTCATGGGGCTATAGTCTTTGTCACCAGTGTGAATTCAAGACATCTGTTGCACTCTTGCTGTACCTTTCACTGAAAGGCCAACATTCAGTGTATGCATCAAATACAGCAAGTGAAAAAAACGCACACAATTATCAACGACCTAATGATTGGCAGCAAATATGTTTGCAGCTCCCCTTTCTCACTGCATACCCCATGACATTCCATGACCTAAAATGAACAGCAATGTGATGCTGGTCTGGTCCCTGTTGCTATCTAGCTCTCACGTGACATTTGTGTGAACATAGATGCTATCAGAGATGAATTTTGGGTGTCTCAATCAGTCTCCCACAAAGTCTCTCAGTGAGTCATCTATTTGGCTCCCAGAAACCATTGCCCTCACGACACGTCACTCCCACTGACAGGTATTTTAATTCCTCATTCTGTGCCCCCAGATCTTAAGGATTTGGGACACTCCTCAGGGACAGCATAAGTGAAACACTGAGGACATGGGTGCACAATGAAGCCTAGCCCAGGAAACCATTGAGGCCTAATCCTTGGGGATACAAAAAGAAGACATGTCTGAGCAGTATCCTCTGAGATGACTGAAGACACATGTATAACTTGGCCATCCCAATCATCCTGACTGCTTTTTAACTAAGGCATTCTTCCCACCATGTAAGGCATGCCTACAAGTTGGAAGACTGGCACCTACCTCCTCCTTGCAACTCCAGATTTAAATCTGAAATCCAGCTCTGTACTGCTCACTGGCTGATGGAAGGCAGTACTCTACCAAGCACAATGCCCATTGGCTGCTGTGATGTACAGCCCCATCCTCCAGCCTCTCTGGCAGGTCTGGGGTTAAAACTGCAGGGTGCATAAATGTGCATAATTAATGCTCCTAGTTGAATATGCAGATTGACAATCAGGATTGACTTGCAGCTAATTGATCAGCTGTCTGCAATCACTGCATTCAGCACCTTGCTTATACAGGTTCCATAGCCTGGGTGGCTCGGGAATCTTGTGTTGAAACTGGTCCCTCAGCCCACAGGCAACCCCACAACCTTCTGACTGCCTCTCATAGCCAGTGGACATCTCCCCACAACCAGCAGACATCCCTCCATGACCCATTGACCTCCCCCATAGTTAACATCCATTGTGCTGCAGAGGGATCATTGTCTGGTGCTGTCCAGGGAAGAGGCTTGCTTTCATGCAGATGTGGAAATAGTAGATGGAAAGGGACATTTCACTTGGGGCCCCATCTCTAACAGGTGGGAGAGTCCTGCTTGCAACCCAGACTGTGAGCTCCAGAAGCCACGTGTGGACCCCTGCAAGTAGGTCAGATCTACTCCAAGTGTCTTCCAGACACTGGAGACTTCACATAACTCAGGAAGACATTGAGGTGAGATGACAAGGCAGTGAGATCTTCCATCTTGGTGGATTCCATGAACCAATCAAGCTGTTCTGGCGGAAGTAGCTTCCTGGCTTTGGTCCAACTATTTTTCTGGCTCACTGAGCCCCTGCAGAATGGACTCTGTCTTTGGACTTCTCAGCCTCCAGAAACTCAAGCCAGAGAAACTTATGTTCACAAGTTACCCAGCCTGCGATGTTAACACCAAGGAAACCAGAACTTCATAGCAGCACACGGCCCTGTGTGTGGTGGGAGACCTGAGCCAGGATCTAAACACCAGCCAAGGCAGATGGCAGCAAATACCTACGTAGGAGTGGAAGGCCAGGGAGTGGGAGGACTGTGGAAAGATGTGGTGGGAGCACCTCATCCAGGATGAGTCTCTGAAAGGCAAGAGCAGAGCCTCAACTACAGCAGGCTGCAGCCAGACGTCAACTCAGCAGCTGCCTAGAATGTTCTATTGAACATTGTAGAGAGAGGTCTTCACTGACCACAGGCCCACATCTGCCTCTTTTTTTTTTTTTTTTTTTAACTGCACACAGAGTTCCCAGAGTTCACTCTGGCCTCCCTTCCCTTCTCTCCCTAGTATGTGACATTCACCCCATCCACTTTCCTCACCTTCTTGAGCACAGAGATGGAGGCAGCAGTCTCAGATCCAGTTAGACCCAGAAAATAAAAAGGGGGCCATTGAGACCCGAGTGGAAACTTCTCTTCTTCAGCAGGGGTGACCTTGAGGGTCACCTGTTACTGTGAGTAGCTCCACATGTCTGGAAGACCACGCCTCCATCATGAATAGCTTTGTGGCTATTTGTCCATCTGTTTAAACTGTGGTCTAAGTAAAAATGAAAGGAAAATTCTAGAAGTAAATAGTTCATAAATATTAAAAAGCTTTACATTTTTATTTTATTTATTTTTGTGTGTATGGGTGTTGCAACCTGAACGTATGCCTGGTACCACATTATACAGTGCCCACAGAGGCCAGAAGAGGGTGTCAGAACCCCTGGAAATGGGGTTAGAGGCACCTGTGAGCCACCATGTGGATGCTGGTAGCAGAGTATGGGTCCTCTGGAAGAGCAGCCAGAGTTCTCAACTTCTGAGCCACCATCTCCCCAGCCTGCTGAGTAGCTTTTATTAGTGTCCATTACCTGTTCTGTTTTGTCAACAGCTGTTTGGGGGCCTTTTTATACTGTTGCTCACTCCTTGAGTGCAGAACTCAAGCTTTCTGTGTGTCTATAGAGCTAATGCTGTATCTACAATGCTAACATCTGCTGTGAGCTGGAACAACAGCCCAGCCCCTCCAAGTATCTGAGCAGATAAAACTACCCCATAGACGCCCATTTTCTAGCAAGATACCCTGAAAACCCTCTCTTCCTAGGAAAGTCTCTGTGGAAAATGTTTTTCATGAACTTCCACCTTTCTACCCTGACCCACAACTGGTGTGTGTTGTCTTGTCAAATTATTAAAGTACCCTCGAGGCTACTTTTCCATTATCAAAAATCCAGATTGAATCTCTGTGACAGTGCCAATCTCTATCTGCCATTTCACACCTGCTTTTTTTCTGGGCAAATGGAACATTCTTTGCAGCTTTTCGCTCTAATTTTGATCCCCAGTGTTCACCGTAAACTTGGCTGAAAGCAGCCAGCAATAACCAAGCCACAATATTTCTCCCCTAAATCAACTGAGTCTCTCTACATAGTCCTGGAACTCAGTAGACAGGCCAGTCTGGCCTTGAACTCACAAATATCCACCTATCTCTGCCCCCATCCCCACATACCCAAGTGCTGGGATCACACCCTGTCTAGCCCCCCCTCAAAATTTCAAGATATAGACAAAACATAGAGGAGTTATTTGCCAGCGTGAATGGCTGCACGGAGTCCTGCTTCCGAGACCTCCTAAGCACAGTCTTTCCTGCCCACAGGCCTCTCACCCTGTCCTTCCACAGTCCCACCAGAATGGCCTTTGCCAGCCCTTCCTCCCACAGCCGTATTGACATGGTTGGGATCAGTCATGTCGACTACACTTTTCTGGTAGCAGTTTTTGTGTTAGTCCCTGTCCTGAGACCTGGGGGGCTGGGAGAGGGAACTGAAGGGAGTGACATTTACTCCTACCCGGGATTCCAGAGGGCGCAGCATAGTTCAGAGCTGCAGGGTCACGGGAGTGTTCGTGAGTCTGTGGGGGTCCGTTCAGATTCCAATCGTGGCTGTCACCGGTGAGGTTAGTGCTTCTGCCTCAGCAGCAGAGTGGCAAGCCACCAAAATCTGTGATGCTGTGCCATGAGACAACCTGAGCTGTTGTATGGGTCTTCTTGTGACCCATTGTGAGCTGGTTTCTTCATTGTGAGCTGGTTGTATGGGTCTCTGTCACAGCAGCAGGAGGCTGATAAGCAGAGCCTTCTCTTAGGGTGGCACGGAGCTTCTGGGTTTGTGCAACCGTGGGCTGCAGGAGCTGCTGTGCCCGGCATCCACTAGTCCAAACAGTAGACACTACTTCTGATTTTTATGGCCCAAAGTTGCAAGGTCAGCCAGGCTGCCAGAAGAGGTCCCAAGATCCCTGCACCTGCAGCAGATGGCAGGGGGTGGTATTCTACTATCATCCTCAGTGCTTACACTAGGGTCCCTCCAATCATCTGCTATGCAACACCTGAGGGGTACAGTGAGTGGTATTGCTGCCACACCCAGCTCTGGTTACTGACAACCAGCTCCAGTCCCCCTGGATCTGGGGACATGGTGCTAACCCAGATCTGTGAGTCCCATCCTTTTCGTCCCTGTCACTGATCACCCTGTGTCCTGACCATGTGCCATTCTCTCTCTCTCTGAACATGTCACCAGGTGTGCCTTGAATGCTGTCCCTACCTCTCCTAACCAGGTTCGCCCTCCCCTGTCCTTCTGACCTCCAGGGGTGGGCTTTGTGCTGAGTGTGCAGTCTCTCCTGGCCCCTGGCTCCCCTTGAACATTACCATCGCTCACTTCCACCATCATCAAATTGCAATCTCTGCTCCCCAGAGAACTTGGACCGGCTTCACAGATCTATGTCCCTGAACAGGGAGTGCAAAGCAGGATACAGCCTTATCCTCCATGCTTGCTGGTAGGAGGGACAGGAGAGACAGGAGCCAGCTATGGGATAGTCATCATTCCTACCCCCTCACTGTCCCATCCCCATTGCCCCACAGGAACACCCCGACCCATCCTCGCCTCTTACCACCACTATGAGGGTGTAACTGAGGCCCCAGACCCTGGATTCCTAGCAGCTTTGTGTGCCTGTCCATCTGCTCCAGACTCTGGGGCAACAGAGCTCAGAGGTTCTGGGCAGCCAGGACCCCGGGATGAGATGCTTGAAAGCATGCATGCTGCCCTAGGAGCCCCTGGATACACCGAAGTAAAAGGTAAGGGAACGCGAACATCTGTAGAATGACCCTTCAGAGATCCCAGGAGTCAGGCGAGACAGTGTTCAGGCTCCATCCCACCCGACCAGGGCCTGTGACTTGTCATGACACAGGAAAGGTCCTGTGTGGCACTCAGGAACTTGCGTGTGGCCGGTACTACCATTTGATGGACACCTGTTGCCTAGCAGCCTTTCCCAGCCTCCTCAGGCAGCTCAACCCATGTTATAGGGAGAAACCAGGTCCCAAAGAGAGCAGGTGACTTGCCCAAAGCTTGTCACATGAGATGGGGCGATGGAAAACATTGCCTGGATCAGCAGTGTCCCTCCCACACACATCTCTGACATGCACCAACACTGCTACATGTATGCACATGCCTGGGTCACAGGCAGAGCTCACACATTCATGTTCACATGCAAACACTGATGTGGTGAAAGTTATACTCCTGAGCACGTGCAAGCCTTAAGGGTCAGCCTCATGGTACACACCGTGACGGTAGCCATGGGGAGAGACAGGCAGCCATGACAATAACTGCCTGCCTGGGGAGCATCAGGGACCTACAGAAACGGTGGGTACCCCAAGAGTCAGAAGAGACTACTTTGTCAGTCACGGATGTGGGCAGCATGAACCCTGGTATCCTAGCAGCTCCCTAGAAGAAGAGGCAGAACCGACAGCTACACAATGCCCCTCGGTGGCTCTTTAGCAGGCATCCCTGTCACCTGCCTAGCTTCTCCAGCCTCCTGGACCTGGCTCCTTCCTGGAGTTTGGCCGCAGAACCCAGGACTTAAGCATGGTTCTCATGAGGAAGACGGCTGGCTCTCCTGTTGAACCTGCCAGCCCTCCATCGATGCCGCTGGCTAACCGATCCTTCTAATCGGTTTAATTCCTTAAACGGATGGCTGTGGCAGTTTGGGGTGGGGAGGAGGGCTGGGGTGACATTGACAGGTACTCCAAACCAAGCTATGAGCTCAGTGGGAGAGAAAAGGGAAGAAGACAGAAGATGCAGAAAATGACATCCAGGCCATTTAGCAATCGGGCCCACACCATGCCAGCTCGTGTCCACCCTCAAGAACCAAGCTCCAACCTCAGGAGAGCAAGCGCCCATCTTACCTCCAAACCCAGACGTTCCCTGTCTTCCAACAGGTAGCAAGCGTATCTGCAGCACCCAGTCGGTTTCCTTGAGTTGTCCTTCAGCGGAGTTGACTAGAAAAAGGACAGCGGGCGTGATTAAAGCGGCGTGTGAGTCGCCATAAATAATAAATCAATAACCGTCGGTGATTCACCCGGCGCTCTTCAACTGGATTTAAAACAAAAAAAAATTAAATATGGAACAAAAGGAGCTGTGGAGGAAATGGGAGGGAGTGGGAAGCAGACCTTACTGCTGTTCCCACCTAAGACTAGACCCTCCAAGGGACTGCATCGTGGCACCAAGTGGGGGCGGGGTGGCTCCTCCAGGGGTAGTGGCAGGATGGTGGCACCCTCCTGACACCACAGTGCATGGAGAGAAGCCACAGTTCCTGCAGGGTTACTGCATCTCTCCAGCCCCATAACTTGGAGGCTCGCTGTCCTTCTAGCCTTTTCTATTGTAAAATAACGGGCAAGTGCTTCTTCTCCTTCCCGAGCTGAGGGGAATGTGGTGGCCAGAAACTTGGAGCTTGCTCAGGTGGAATGGCACCCTGGAATGAACGCCAGAGTTTGCGGCGAGGTAGGCATGCCCACTCCAACACCTGCTGTGCGTGGGCATAGGTGACAAGGGCAAGCCCTGCTTCTCTGTCTCATAGCCAGCACAGGAGAGCCAAAGTCAGGGCAGGGCAAGAGATAGCAGCAGACAGGGACCAAAGAGGATGACCTCCACAAATAGTCATCTCAGACCCTCACCCTCATGGAGACCTGTGTGGTGGTCCAGTGATGCCCACTTTCCAGGTTGAGAAAAAAGATACTGAGATGTGGCTTCCCTTCCACTCATCACCCTTTGTGCCTGTCCTGGGACATCCTAGACAGGATGCTGAGGTTCAAAGGGCCTGGCCACTCCTCCTTGACCCTGGGAAGGTGTTTGTAAGTTTGTCAGGCTGCAGAAGGTCATGGAGTTGAGTCTGCGACCAGGGCCAGAAGGCAAGGGCTCCCAGAACAGCAGGTGGGGAGGAACCTGAAGTCAGGTGGGCGTATGACATGCAGATGGGCCCTCACAGTCTGCTTGGCCTTGGAACGGCCGCTGCCTGCTACAGAATCTGACAGTTAAGTACTAGCACAGCTGAGAAGTCCTGCCACAACCCCAGAATGATTGTCAGTACACACACTTCTGTCTGGTGACCCTAGACTCCAGACATCACCAGAGAAGCCTGGGAAGAATGGTGAAGGTGGTGGTGGTGGTGGTGGTGTTTACATCATGCATATTACACAAGTAGGGAAACTGAGGCCAAGGCAGAGCTGAAGTCTACCGAGGGTCCCAGAGTGGTCTGCAGTGACTCCAGTGGAGATGCTGGAAAGGAGTCTTGAATCCTTGAATCGTTACATCTGTCCTTTCCTCTTCCCTGCCTGACGCTTTCCATTTGAAACTATTCTCCCCCACCCCACCCCCACTGTCTTCCCTTTCTTTCCCTCCCTTTGTCTAATGCTTCCTCCACTTCCCCCTGCTTCCCCCTTCCTGTCGGCCCTTCTTCCTCTCATCTTTAGCATGCATGCCTGTGTCCTTTACTTCTCCAGTGTGGTCTCTCCTCACCACTTCATCAACACTGGGGTCCCAGGACCCAGGCCAGATTGTGAGGAGGGCAGTGTGAGCTGGTTGGGGCCCTGGATCTGCTCCTCCTGCAACCTGGTTGCAATTGTTCCCACCACGCAGCTGCAGCAGCTGCAGCAGGCAGCTGGACAGAGTTTTCCTAGGCTCCTAGGCGTAGGTAAGGGAATGGAGTTCAGTTGCATCTACGTGTGTGAACTTAAGACCACAGCCTGTAATGGTTTTCACAAGAGCTGGGAGTGGACCTCTCCAACTCGGGGCACCAATTTTCATTTCAAAAGATTTGGGATTCTAAAAGAAGAAAGAAAGAAAAATATTAGAATCGCAAAGCAGCTTTGGGGTTTAGACAAGAGGGCACTCCTTATGGAGTGGACTCTGAGATACAACCTCAGACAACAGACGGTAAGGGAAAAGCAGAGAGGGACACTGAGGGACACTGGCCCTGTGCCCACCCTGTTGCCCTTTCCTCATGGGCAACCTGGGGTAAGGTTTCTAGCATCTTACTACTTCTGAGCCCAGGCTCAGCCCCCTCCTTCCTGAGGCTTTAGGAAAACCTGCTGAGCTGCTGGGGCTCTCTGCTGGACCAGTTCCCAACTGACATAAGTGAGTCCTATGAGAAAGTCCAGCAGCAGATGGCAAAGCTTAGGTCCCTCCTGGCTCCACCCCTTGGGTCACCTGGACTGCTAGCCATCTGCAACACTGCAGTAGGACTCTGGGCCCTCCTGCCATCATGTCCCTTCCTAGCAGCTGATCTGTCCCAAGCCCAACCAATCAGAGGTGCAGAGACACTTACTGCCACACCCTGACTCAGCAAAGCATCTCCCCTGCTCAGATGTGCCTGTCTGCTGAGGTGGTTGCACACTTGCCCCTGTGCAGGAAGGTACTCTAAGGTCCTGGCAGGAGAGGCCTGGCCTTCCCTTTTATGAGACTCGTTACTTCTGTAAAGACCCATTCACTATTTCCCTGAGGCCTTCCAGACCATAGCTTCCTTCACAAAGCTGTTGGACCAGCCCTTTCCCGGCATCTAGAGTGCCCAGCATGACAGGAGCATGTCTAATCATAAGAAATTCAATATGACAGAGCAACAACTGTATGCCAAGCCACAGCAGGGGATTAGTGGATGGGTAGATGGGTAGATGAATGAGTAAAGATGATGTATGTATGTCTATATGGATGGATGGATGGATGGATGGATGGATGGATGGATGGATGATTTTTGTGTGGGTGGGCAGGTGACTAGATAGATGTAGATAGATAGATAGACGATAGATAGATAGATGTCTGGATAGATGTAGATAGATAGACGATAGATAGATGATAGATAGATAGATAGATAGATAGATAGATAGATAGATAGATGCATGGGTAGTTGGAAGAGTGGATAGACAGATGAATGAAAGTGTGTATCGATGGAAGGAAGCAGGGAAGGATGGAAGAAAAGGGGAGGGAAGGAGGGAAGCAAGGACAGAGGAGAGGAGAAGAAGGGAAGGAAGGAAGGGCTCAAGCCTTCTGAGAATGGTTTAGTGTTTTTGTTTGTTCTGTTGAGTTATGTTACAGCCATGAGGTCCAGTATCCAAGCATACACAAGCATAGACACTCTATGATGCTTATGGGGGGGGGGGGCTGGCAACCTCTCTGAGTCTTGTTGTCCCACCTGGGCAACTGAGTGGATGTTTCCCCTTTGCATTCTCCAACACAGACGCACCCAAGTCAGGAGGGCTGGGCACGTCCTTGGGCTCAAACCATGGGAGCAGGCGGGCCACAGCTGGGGTAAGGCCAAGAGTCTCCTGGGCCCAGCTGGCTCCTGGCCTGTGTCCAAGCTGGCCACAGCCACCACTCCTCTGGGCTTAATGTTCTTGGCGGTGAGGTTGGAATAAGCCTTTCAAGAGGGGAACTTCATCTCTACGCCAGTGCCAGCCACACTCCCGCCATCAGAGATTTCATCGGCTCCTTTGATTTAGGGCCTCGCCACAAGCTGCCAATCCAGCCACCTCCCGCCCGCCCCGCTGGCCAGCCTTGTTCCGGCTCCCAGCAGCAGAAATAATGAACATTATTTAATTTCCCGCCAGCAGCAGCGGCAGCAACAGCAAGAGCCACACTCCCTTCCCGCTGTACCTATTTATCTCATCCCTTTTGGAAATAGTGTCTGGGGACCCAGGTCTCAAGGCCAGCCCCTGTTAATGCCCCTGGCCTGGGAAGGTGGGACCCTGCATCCAGTGAGGATCCTTGGGGAAAACCCAAGCTGGAGATTCAGGGAAAGCCACCTTTGGGGACTTGTAATGGGCAGAAGTAGGCACTGCATAAAGATTCCAAGGTGTCCCTGGCAGGTGCTCAACGGACAGTGGGCATCACCTGGGGCACTCACCTACCCTGTTAAGAAATCCAAGCATTCAAGACCATGCTTCCCTGCAGAAGGGCATCCTTGCCCTGCACCACTTCCAGCATGACTGACAGGTAGACCTGAGCAAGGGGCACCTAAGGCTGAGGACCCTCCCTATCACCTCTCTCTCTGTCTTCAGGCCTCTGCTTAGGAGAGTCACTTCCTCTAGAAGCCTCCACCTGCCCATAAAAAGAATTGAGTTTCCACTTCCCCTTTCTTCCCTAAGGCCTGTCGGAGGCACGGCGCTCTTCCTACATGTGCTGGAAAATAGGTAAGACAGCCTTCACCTGCCCAGGTGGCGAAACACAGGCCAGAAGCATGGAGGAGCTAGACATGGTGGCGCACATCTGTAATTCTACCACTGAGGAAGCTGAGGCAGAAGGATTGCAAGTTCAAGGCCAGCCTGAGATGTTTAGCAAGAAAGACCCGATCTCAGAAAAGCAGAAATAGAAGAAAGGGAGGAGGCAGGGGAGGAAGTAACTTATGCAGGACACCTCATGCAGCAACACTGTTTCCTCCAACTCAGCAATGTTGCCAGGGGTGACCTGGGCCCCAGGCTTCCTTCTGTTTCATGCACACGCACCCCACCCCATTGTTGTTTTGTTTTGTGGGCTTTTTTTTTTTTTCTGTTTTTTTCCCCCTTTAAGGGCTCCAGATTCAGGAACAGCAACGCAACATGCATAATTTGGTAATTATTTCTCCGTTCATCCTCGAGGCTCTGCCTGCATACAGATATTGGAATTTGCATAAAACAATCTTGCTCAGGGTCCCACCGCTTCCCGGGAGAAGATGCCCAGGTGGGGGGTGGGAGAGGGCTCAAGCTGGGTCCACCTGTCCCCACTCTGTCCTTGGCATGGGGTGGCCGGGAGGGCGAAAGGGCCCTGGCACCCACACACAGGGGGAGTCTGGGAACACCAGGGTCTGCAAGCCTGGTGACAGGAAGACACCCACGGAAGCCGGGAACCCTGTGATTAGTATTCAGCCAGCGTCTGGCTCAGAGAGGATTAATGGACTCTGATGCCTAATATCCTGGAGAACAATTAATTTGCCCACAGTTTTGTCATGGTTGAAAGTCAAACGCTGGAACAGATCGCACAGCGAGCTGCAGCCCAGAAGCCCTGGGCGGGACCGGAATCTCAATGCTCCAGGCCTAGGTCCCCTCCCCCCATTCCCAGCAAAGCCACCTCCTAAAGGTTCTGAAAGCTGCTCTCTATCCACACAATGTTTGTGTCTTCCTGAAAAACATCCACCCAGTGCTATCCAAGGCCAATGCCCCCAGCTCCCACTCTGGACTCAGAGCATGGGTCCCTGCCTGGGATCTGACCTCCCCAGCACCCAACATGAGCTTTCTGCCCACAGGGACACTGATGTCTGGGTGTCTCACCAGGACAGTTGCTCTTCAGCAACATCAAAGTTACAGTTGTGGCTCGGCACAGCAGCCATGTGTTCATAGGGTGTCGCCATTTGCCTAGTACTTGGCCAGTGGTTTGACAGGGTGACCACTATCTGGCAATGAGCTTGGGGGCGTTTGGGGGAATGGAGGCACCCAGGGTTTTGTTTCAGAGTCACCTCTAACCAGGCTGATGGACAGTGAAGTGGGTCAGCAGTCTGAGCCTGACGAGATGTTGCAGGCCACAGGTAGGGAGTTCATGATAAATGGCTACTGGAGGAAAGGTAGCTGGGAGGCCACCATACCGTCCACCTCATTACAGGGGAGACTGAGTCCTGGAAGAGAATAGGGATGGCTTACTGGACAGGGAGGACTCCCAGACTGGGCTTCCTGCGTGTCAGGGCTGGGCAAAAAGCAAGAGCTGATCCAATGATCTGACTCTCCTTATAGATAGGGAGATGGAGGCCCAGAGAGGGTGAGTAGCCTGCCCTGGACACACAGCCATCAGCTGGAACCTCCTTCTCAGCTGTAAAGAACCAGTCCTAAGGTAACCCCAACAGATAAAAGGACATATCTTACATTGAACCTCAAACTGAACCCATGGTTTCCTGTCCTCTCTGGGTTCCAGGTTCAAATCCAGCCCCATCTCCTACGGTGTGTGTGTGTCTGTGTGTGTGTGTGTGTGTGTCTGTGTGTGCATTCGTGCTGCAGGCCTGCATGCATGCATGCATGCTTGCATATGTGTGTAGATACCTGTGGAGGCCAGAAGAGGAACTAGAGTTATAAGAGGTAGTGAGCCTCTTGACATGGATATAGGAAACAAACTCAGGTCCTCTAAAGGAGCAGCAAACTCTGTAACTCTTAATCACTGAAGTCATCTTCACAGAAATCTTGCATCCAAGCCTTTAAAATAGGAGCAGCACCTGGGTCATCTAGTTAGGTGACTTGAGTTCCTGATAATCAATAGAGGCCATTGTCAGTGTCCTGCTCTAGGGGAGTTTCCCCTTTGTCTCCTCTTGTGATTGGGTTTTACCCTGTTGTGTTACTTTGTTGCCAGGTCCTGCTCTGGGTTTTACTCTATTGTGTTACTTTGTTGCCAGGTCCTGTTCTGACTGCTGTGATGTGAGATCCCTCAGGTAAGGCTGATCCCAGTTAACTTCAACTTGACTTCCTCAGCATTTGCGGGAAGGAATATTAGGGCAGTTTCATGTGTCCTTTCCCATGTGACCGACCTCCTTAAATTTGGAAGAGGAGCCAAATGGCCTCCAGCACTGGCCACCTTTCCTCTGTCATCCCAGGCATGGCTGGGCATAGCAGGGAAGGAGACACCACCCATCTGTTCTCCCAGACCCTCCTCGTGCCTGCACAATTATTAGTGCTGAGAAGAGCAGTCAAAGACTGTGCAGTGTGCAGGCTCACTGTTCTGACACCTACACACCACAGGGGAGCAAGAGGGCGTGGCAAAGGCTCTTCTTGTCTGGGAGGAAGTTAGGCATGGTCAGGAATGCCCCCCCTATGACTGATGTATATGAACAGCACACTTGCAAGATGGGTCTTCATGCTGGTTTGGCTTCTTTCTGTCTTGCCCCATGGCTGTCCCTCCCAAGACTCGGTTTCTGGGCTGATAGTAAGCATTGCATCAATAGCCCCAGTGGGGCTGAGAACAAGGTCAAGACTGAGGAAATGATAGGCGCTGTGTTTATTCCCTCTAACCAGCACACTCACTGGTCCCTATCTCACACGCGCGCACACACACGCACACATGCGAATGCACACACACACACACACACACACACACACACACACACACCTTATCCAATGTAACTTTGGAGGAGTTCTGTAGAGAGAAGATGTAGAAGTCCCCAGACCTCCTACCTTGTTGACCTCCAGTGACCTCCAAGTTTGCCGCCCATCTGTGAAGGGAACAGCTGTAAGAAAACCTGCTGGCATGAATGTGGGACCCATCTGGGTACACTGCAAGAGCTCAATAAATGTTCATTTTCATTCCTTCATGCTAAGAGCAGCCCTTAGACAGATTACCAGCTAGATAGTTGACAGGAGAGGTCTTCTCATAGCCCTCCGAATGGTTTCGAGTCCATCCGTTTTCTGGGTGTTCCATTTACCCCTGATATGGGATATGTGGGCATGAGGCTCTCAGCTCTGTTGTGACTCATCCGGAGTCCAGGGTATGATATTTCCTCCTCTGTGTCTTGACTTACAACTGTTAGTCAAGGTGAGACTGTCAACACGATCATGTCCAAACAAACAAAAACAAACAAACAAGCATCTCCTGCACTGCACCCCACTGCATGCACAGGGACCTTTGGACAGCTGGAAGCTACGTGCCTCACAGCCACTTCCAGAAACACTCACATTTAAACAGCACAAAAAATAAAACACCCAAAGATGGATATTGGGGTTCAAGCTTCAAGCTGAAGATCAGAAAAGCAAAGCAGCCGGCCACTAGCTCTTACCTCTACCTCAGACCAAAAGGGCTGTCCCTACCGCAGCGTGGCTGGAGAAGAACTCTCCCCACCAAACCTCAGACTGCAATCCTGCCTCCACCAAGCCTCAGACTGCAATTCCAGCCTGCTGTCCCCTTCCCTTTATATCTCTCAAATCCTGGGAATAAGGAGTGTGATCCAAAGATCACCTTCCTGTGAGCTGTTTCTCTTTAGGGCTGGAAAAGTTTCGTGTAGCTCAGTGTGGCCTTGAACTAACAGAGATTCATCTGCCTTTCTCCTGAGTCCTGGGATTAAAGGTGTGTGCCATCACTGCCTGGCTCTGTGGCTTGCTAGTATGGCTGCTGGGACTGAAAGTGTGTATCACCACTGCCTGGATCTATGGCTTGTGGCTAGCCTTGCTATCTGTACCCCCCGGGGCAAGCTTTATCATCACAGGACACTTTCTTGATTGATAGTTATTGTGGGAGGAGCCAGCCCACTCCTCTGCTTCAGTTCCTGCCCCAATTTCCCTCCATGACAGACTGTGGCTGGTGTGTGTGAGCCAAGTAAATCCTTTCCTCTCCTGTATTGGTCTTGGTCATGGTGTTTATCACAGTAACAAAAAGCAGACTAGGATACCATACATCTGTCTGTCCATCCTCCATCTATCCTTCCATGTATCCGTCCACCCATCTTGCACCTATTTGTCTGTCCATGCATATGTATGTCACTTGGCCACCCATACTGCCACCCATTTGTCTATTCACAATATCTTCATCTTTTACCTATCTGTCTATACACTTAGTCATCTGTCCATCCATCCTTACAATCGTATATACATACATACATCTGTCAGTCTGCATGTCCACAGGTCCATTTCTCTGTCCATCCATCCATCTCTCTTTCTGCCATGTGTCCATGTCTTTGACGCTCATTGGTGGCTGCTATGCTGGGTGCAGCAGACCTATTAAAAACTCCATTATAGTTCCCAAATGCCAAGGACTTGGCAGCTCATAGCCAACTACACAAAATGGAGAAAAGCGATCCAGAAGAGAAAGGGGGGCTAACCTATCCCCTCTGCCTTCCAGCCCAGCAGGACCAGCAGGAGGGTGGCGGCTATGGGCAGATCTCACCTGGCTATTAGACTTTAGCATTTAACACATTCACAGCCTCTCCAGCCAGTTCACACTGAGGTGTGAATGTGTGAGCCTGCCCAACCCCTGCAGTGTTTCTGTTGAGAGCAGCCTGGGGGCCTCTTTGGCAGGGCTGTCTTAGATTTCAGACTCAGAAACCTCATTAAGGAAGAACTTGAGACAAGATCTCAGCAGGAGTCAGGATGGGAAGGAACACTGCACAGTCCATTCCTGGAAGCACTTGATGGGCAGTCCAGGGCCTGCCCACCAGATCTGTGCACAGCACCCAACAGATTGCAGTAGGAACAGCCACCATCTACAGAGAGGTCTATCCCAAGGCCAAGGCCAGCCAGCAATCAGTAGCACACACATGACCTCCCTTAAATACCCTTTGCCTCAGCAGGACAGGAACCATGCAGTTTCTCCTGCAAGGGAGGGAGGAGGGAGAGCTTGTTTACCTGTGCCTGCAAAGCACTGAGGCTGTGGCCTCTCTCTTACTCGGCTGCTCCCTGCTCCATCTCTTCTCACCTGTCACAACTTTTCAGCAAGTGGCTCTTGTTGGCCACTCAGCTGACTTGCCCAGCACCCTGAAGAGCTGCCTCCTAGCCCAGCTGGACCAGCAGGAGGGTGGCCGCTAGGGGCAGATCTCATGGGTAGGAGGAAGAATGCATGGGTGGGTGGGCTGGTGAGGGTGATGGATGGATGATTCGGTGTGGAGTAGAAGGACAATGGTAGAAAAATGAGTAAATGAAAAAGTAAATAGACACGTGGCTACACTCGTAGAGGAAGCATAGGGGAAAGCCAGACAAATTCATAAGTGAAAAAGCTGCCGTTCTCTTGACCTGTTGATTCTAAGCATTGCTGGACAACACCCTGTGAGCAAGAGTCCACATTGTTCCCTTTCAAAGCTAAGGTCCTCTGTCTGTGGGTCCTTAGGAGGTCCTGGGCAGTATCCCTAGCAGGGACCAGATCAACAGCGCCCTTCCCTGGAACCTACTTTCTTCCCACAAGCTCCTTTCTGCCCCAAGTCTTGATTCTCAGAATCATCTGACCATGGACACCTTGACACCCACCCAGCCCCACCCACTCCTGCCTGTGTACCTACTTCCTCTCTGGCCACAGCTGACCCTGAATAAAGCCTAGGCACCCTAAAGTCTAGATAGCTTCTTCATGCTGAAAATTTTCAGGCAGGAAGCAAAAGAATGGAAGGAGGAAAAGGCCAGGGAGGAGAAAGACACAGGGCTTGAACTCAGGTCCAGCTGACATCTTGGCATAGCTACATTCCACCCCCACTCAGAGTGATTTTCTCTCTCAACCCCAGGGGACACATGAGGTCCTGCCCCAGCATCCAAACAGCCATGATGGAATGCTCCATGGGCCATTTTTCATTTTTGTCTTCATGAGAAGGTAGGCTTGGTAAGTGCCCTAGTATCCAAATTGATTACATTCTCGCGTGTGCCGCACCATCACAGTGAGAGGTCCAAGTTATCGTAGACCCACATACTCCAGAGCCGCATTGTGAACATCCCCGTGACTGGGTTGTCTGGGGAGATTATTTAATTTGGAGTGAGGGCTGGGCTGGCACCATAGGAGGCAGCTGGGTGGAGAAAGCTTCACCCTTGCCAAGCCAGGTGTTGATGGCCCTGTGTGTCTCAGATGCAACGTGGCAGGCCCTGGTGACTGGCGGGAGATGATGCTCAGCCTGGTAAGAGAATGGAGGGGTGGCAAGGAGCTGATAGGGAAGGCCGAGGTGGCTGACAAAGGGTGGGGAGCTGAGCTGGGCGAGGAAGACTCAGGTAGAGAACAAGAGGGAAGTCGGGCTTGGACAATGTGCCTTCTGTTGTTTTCCTAATATCTGGCCCAGCATCCAGGACACCATGTGGGGGGGGAGGGGGTTGAGTCATAGACTCCGGTCCAAGCTCTTCCCACGGCCTCTTAGATACCAGACCCAACTTCAGCCATTCCACACCTGATTCACACACTCTTCCAGTCTCTCTCGTGACCTCCCAACACCAGGGATAAGCCAAGCTTCCGTAGCACGGGACCCTTGCACAGGCTGGCCCTTGGCAGAAGGACCCTTCCCTGGCTGGCTCCTTGAGAGTCACTTCTTTGACCACACACACACACACACACACACACACACACACACACACACACGGAACCACACCTGAGTCTCCCACAGGCCTCTGCGAGTGTATTAGTTTACCTCTTAGAAGGGACATATGTCGCCCGTGGACAAGTTTGCCTCTGCTCTACATGGGCTGAGCTGGCTGCAGGTTGCACTCTCTCCAACCCAGGCATAGAGGTTTGACCCAGGTCTGGCCAGTTATAGCACAATGTTCCCTGTAAGGACAAGTCCCCAAAGTGCCTTTAGGACTGGGTGCTGGAAAAAGACAGTGGCTTCTT
The DNA here is from genome assembly GCF_943737965.1 of Phodopus roborovskii. Taxonomy (NCBI): domain Eukaryota; kingdom Metazoa; phylum Chordata; class Mammalia; order Rodentia; family Cricetidae; genus Phodopus; species Phodopus roborovskii. The sequence goes on along the minus strand of NW_026125506.1, from coordinate 1,443,897 downwards.
TGATGTGATTCCCAACTCAAGGCAGAAACCCGGCCCCTCTGTTGCACACAGACATCTTCCTGTGACCCACCCTGGGAGACCAGGACACATTGAAAGGGACTCTGATTGACTCCCAAGATCACAAAGGGACCTCTGGCTCTCTCTCTCTCTCTCTCTCTCTTTCTCTCTCTCTCTCTCTCTCAGTGCATGGCCTTTGTAGCCAGCCTCTGCAGAGGCATACACCAGGGAGGAGGGTATGCCGGGTACCTCGACAGACAGTAGCTACTTTCCCATGAGCAAGCCTGACTGAGCTTCACGTGGCCCTAGCCACAGCCCCTGCATCTGAGCCTCCCAGACCAAGTGCAGCAGACGGGGGCATCCCGGGGTGGTCCCCATCCAAATCCTGGGGTTGTAAGCAATGCCCTGGGGTGGATGCCTTCCCCGCCAGGCCGGGGTAAAGCGAGCTCTAAGTGGTGACAAGGAACCCAGAAGGCTTCTGTCGCCTGCATCAAGGCCCTGTAGGGACCAAGCAGGGAGAAGAGTGACAGGGACAGATGGGAAAACCAAGGCTGTGCCAAAATCAGGACCTGACTCTTCCCATGGCTGCAGCATCCCCACCTGGCAACCAGCCCAGCCCCTTCCATGCGAAGTGTACACTATGCTGTATGGGTGCCTGGCATTCCAGATGGTGGAATTGCCTTCCAGATGCCAGCGCTCCCCCAGGTGTACAGGGGAGACCCCGTGGAGAGCTGGCCCAGTGCTCAGTCTCCATCCTCAGGACTGGACAGGTTTTACCAAAGAGACTCAGGGTGAACAGTGACAGAGAGATTTGAACTCAGAGCTGCCCTGAGCTGCGCTTCCTGTGTCTAGATGAAGAATGAGAAGGCATTTGGAGGGGACAGCCAGGACCCCTTGTGGGCCAAGTGTCAGGCAGGGGATAAAAGTGTGGGACAAGACTGACAAGGGCCAGGAGTTGACCAGAGACCGATGTCATGGGGTTAGGGTGAAGCTGGGAACCAGGTCAGTGCAATCCCTGTAAACCCTTTGTCCTGGAGACCCTTGGTCTTTGCAGCGGATGTGGCCACCCTGGGGCACTATCCTCCCCCCAGGACTCTGGCTCCTGCCTGAGTTGGGCAGGAAAGACACACACCATTTAGTAGATGCTTATGGGCAGTTCCGGCTTAGTGGAGTTCGGTGAGTGGGGCAGCTGACCAGCACCGCTGGGGGCCTGTGCTAAGCTGGAAGTTGAGTTCTTGGGGCAGGAAGTCTGAGATCCAGGCAGCACCTGTTAAGGCCATTGACTACAGTGGAGGGGGGGAGAGATAGTTGGCCTCGCCCATGCTTGCCCAGCCCAGTTGCCTACCAAAGACGCTGGCGCTCACTCAGAACACAGTTTAAGCTCAGTACATGTTTGTGAAGGTGTAGACCTCCATGTACCCCATGGGGAAAGGCGTCTCCCACATCCCCAAGGCTACAGGTTCATTATCCAGCTACCCACTAAACACTTGAAACACCAGTCTGATTGGCTCACCATGGGGGAAACTGGCCTGCAAACAGAGTTGTGTCCTTTGTCCCGGGGTTACTGCAAAATCCTGGATGGGGTACACCCACCCTCCATGGCTCAGCCGTGGCAGGGTCTGCTTTTAAACATACCATGTGTGGAGGAGATTTGGGTTCCCAAAGAATCTTTTGTCTTTCCTGGCTATTGGCCAGAGGCCACTCAGGTATGACCAGGTTGGTGATTAGGCTCCTGTAGAGAAGAAAGTAGAGGAGAAGACGATGTCTGAGGGACACTGTGTCCAGGCATCTGTCATCCGAGCACTTGGGAGGCTGAGACAAGAGGGTGACAACCAGAGACCAGTGGCTTTACAGCACGAGACCAGGAGGGGCGCAGCTCATCAGTGGGGGCATGGACCTCACATGCAGAACTCTGGCACAGGTCCAGACCACAGCAAGAAGTCAAGAGGCAGAACCACAGGGATCTACATATAACCCCACGAAGGACAGAAAGACATTCTGCGTCTGTATGCCCACAGATGACACATGACAGCTGCCATGGGCAGGTGTCCAGGGAAGGTAGGGAATCCCAGCCGGTGGCAGAGAGGGAGACCCAGAGCTTGCTTTTCAGTGCTTGAGGCTGCGTGGAAATGTTGAAAAACATAGATGGGGCACACGATAACACAGGCCTCAGCTGCAGCCAACACCCAGCCAGGCTGCCCTAAGGATGGCAAGGCTTCAGCCTCAGCCACATAGCGCTGTGCCCGGCGATCAGAGCAGCTTCTATGAGCTCGGCTAGAAGAGAAAGTCCCAGGCCTCCTGCTCCAGCCACCCATCCCATGGCCTTGCCATGACACAAGCCTGCAACCCTGCCATGCTTCCTGAGGCCTCTCTCTCTCCCTGCTCTTCTGTTTCCACACCTGTAAGATGACGCGGGCTCAAGCTTGTTATCAGGTGCTGTCACAGGATCATCTTCGATCCCAGCAAACTGCTCAGGCCTCAAGACCTGAAATCAAACAGCCTCCTCCTGGTTCCAGGCAGCTCAGTTGCCTTCTGATTCCCCCAGGGCAACAACAAAAGCAGTGTGAGCGGAGTCCGTCCACCAAGTGCCACGCTAGCACCCAGATGTGTGGGGGGGTGTCGCTTCTAAACTTAGGCTGGGTAGCTTAGCTCCAAGTTTGCAGGCCCCCACTGTTTCCTCCTATCCTTGGGCCACCCTCACTCCAGAACCTTCTATGTGTCAAACTTGCCTTTCCTCAGACCGAGTCCTGCTGCATGGGCAGTAGAGAGAACGATGAAAGACAGCATTTCTTGTGATTGGGGAGGTTGCGCCAAGGACACGTGTGGCCGAAGAGAGAATCAGAGAGGGGGCCAAGAAGAGGGACAGAGAATGGGAAATGTTGAAGAAGACAGAAGAGGAGTTACGGAGCTGCAGAGGGATGGGGAAGAGGGGGGGGGGAGGAAGACAGACACACACAGGGGGAAAAGGCACAGAGATAAGGACCCCCTATCCCCCCTCCCGGTCCCAGCTCAGTCACCCGTAGCTAATCCCAAACAAATATGGACTCTGCTAGCCAAGAGACCAGGCCAAGAGAGGGCTGGGGCTTTTCTAAGACGCTTCTGTGGTCCCATTCGGTAGGCTGGGAGGGCAAGCTGTGGAGGAGACCTGGTTCCCCCCTCCCCATCCTGGGGAGTAAAATTCAATCAAATGGCTTTCTCTCCACCACCACCCCCCTTTTTTTTCCTATCAAACCTGTCACATCATCCCATGCAATTAAAAGAAATACTTATTTTCTTAAGCAAAGTGCATCCTGGGAAACAGGTGAGAACAAGATAAGCCCAGGTCTCTGGGGTTATCAGACTTGCAAGGCTCCCAGCCTCTGAGTGTATTTCCAGAAGCAGGCCTGATACTGCTCTAGTAAGCCTCCTCAGCAGGAGGGCAGCAGCCAGGCCTCAGGGCCAAGAAAGCTGGAGCCACCACCCCTCAGGGAAACCAGGACCCCCATTTCTCTGGAGCAGCAGGCAGACATCACAGAGAGGCCCAATGGAGTCCATTCTCTCTTCCTGCATTCCTTTTCTGCAGTTCTTGCCCAGGCCACGGTTGGAAACCTGGCCCTTCCTCTCCATTCTTCCAGCACGGCTTCAGGGGCCCAGTGTCTGCAGTACCAAGAGTGCCTTCACCTCTGCAGGCATGTCATCTCACAAGCAGGGAGCGTCTGTCTCTATGTAGCACAATGGTGTCTGTAGCACGAGGTCCCAGTGGAACCCTACCCAAGCGGATGGCAGTCCACTAGACAGATTCCAGGCCACATGGGGAAGCCAAATCTGAGGAGGGTCCATCTAGGCAAATGGTTAAGCAGAGGAGGCACTAAGCCCACCTGGAAGCGTGGAGATGTGGAAACTGAGGCCTGGAGCCTTCAATATCAGTTGCCCAAGGCCAGGCTGGAGGTAGCAGCATCAGGATTTGCAACCAGATTCAAAGCCCACAACTGTCACACCTTGCTCTGAAGCGGTGTAAGGTCTATGGAGAAAGGTCACAGGTCTCTACTAGCCAGGGAAATCACTAGCCTTAGAAGCAATGGGTCAGGGCCCCAGGCCATCCTCAGTCACTCTCTCTGGGGCTCAGGACATCCTTGCAGACCATGTGTCCACCCCTCACACCCCACCTCCCTCCTCAAGTCTCCACCTCCTGTCAGGGACATCGGTTCTAGCCTTAGACAGGCAGGCAGGTGACACTCAGTGTTCTGGTCCCTCCCCCTGCCCAACCCTATCAGAGTCAACATTGTCAGCATCCCTGCTACTCAAAGTGCTTTGCTGGCAGGGGGCAGAAGAGGAGCTAAAGAGGGAGGGAGGGGGCATGAAGATACAAAAAGAAGAAAATTTCCTTGCTTTTCAATAGCTGGGTGAATGTAGAGACAGACAGACAGCAGAAAGATGATGATAGACATGATGATGATGATGGATGGATGGATGGATGGATGGATGGATGGATGGGCAGAAGGACAGACAGACAAATGATAGGCAAATAGAATCATGATAGATGGATAGATAGGTAATAGATCAACGATAGAGATAAGTAGATGATAAATGTTAGATAGATGTTAAATAGATCCTAGGTAAACAGTAAATAGGTGACAGGTAGGTAGACAGACAGACAATGTGTGGACAGGTGGGGTGTGAGAAACATGTCTGCCTCCTTCCCCCTGACCACTGCTTCCCCTTCTGGGCCTTGTCCTTTCCCCAACCCACACACCCCCTCCCCTCTGTTCCCCAAGGGATCTCACCCAGCCTCACTCTCTGAGAAGCCAGTGTCCTAAAGGCCCCAGGGCTGGCTCTTCATTGACCACTGGAGCAGCCGTGGGTACCCCAAATAAAACAGCAGGAAGTGTACATTTTTGAGACTGTTTACAGCCATTGAGCCTCTGTGGCACCCTGGGCCTCGATTTCTCCATCTGTGTAATGGAGGCACACCTGCCTCCAAGGGATGCTGTGAGAGTCAAGCTTCCACAACAACAGCTGTGGGCCTGAGACTGTGATCTCAGGCAAGCATTCTATTCGAAGAGAAATTGAGGCCCAGAGAGGGCCAGCCAATACATCTGGGTAATGTGACACAACCCCCATTACCACGCAGTCAGCCCTACCTTTGGGAGGGAACAAACCTGACCCTGTCACCGGCACTGCGCTCCCCGAATCGCCCCTCCACACCCCACATGGCACCTGGTGCTGGATGAACCTCACTTCCCCGGAAAACTCCTCCAGTGACCAGGAAAAGCATCCCCAAACCCTATCTGCTTTTCAAATTCTTGTTGCCATAGCAACTTAGCACAACTATTTATGTGACATCTCTGCCGTCCAAGTCTCGCAGAGCGCTGCACGCTAGAGAGGCGGTCTGGTCCTTCCAGAACAACACATTTTTTCAATCAATTTAGGGCTGGGATTTTTTTTTCTTTAATATAAACACACATAAAATATGTTGTGCAAAACTTTAAGAGCTAACCGGGAAAAGCTGGTTTATGGCCCATGCTCCCCGAATTGCTTCAGCAGGCGCCTCTTGATCCCACCGTGACAGGTGGGCTTCAAGTCTGTATTCCGTACCAGCTTCATGCTGGCTGTTCTGGCCCTAACTGTGCTGTGTGTCCTTGGGAAGTGAGTGCAGATCTCTGGTCCAAAGAGCATGCATTTGGGTCCAACCGGAGCTCTTGCCCAGTATTGATTGGAACCGGGAAGGACCTCAGAGGATGCATGGAGGGTGGGGGGAGGCTGGTCACAGCTGCTGGGTGCTAGGACTGTTGGAATTTTCAGCTCCACGTCAGCCACGCACATACCGTTCCCTTTTGCCGGACTTCTCTTTGTCAACCTGTCAGAGGCTGCGCCTGGGCCGTTTTCAAGCAAGAGGCCCCAGCTGCTCTCTCTGCAGCACAATTCTGCAGGAGCTCTGTCCAGTGAGGAAGGAAACCTGAGACCCAGGAAGGTCAGAGGTCACTGCCACTCTGTCCCCTGTACCATTCCTGTTACCTTCTCCAGGTCTCACAAGATGGGAAATGTGAGGACCCACTTCCAAAGGCTCGGGGGTCACATAGCAAGGACATGCAAGGGCCTCTGCCCTAGATGCCAAAAGCAGCTTCCTCAGTCGGCCCAACCTTGGGCTTGTCCCTTCTCCCTGCCCAAACACATCAGCCCCTCTACCCTGTCTTCCAACCACGCCACCCCTGCCTGAACGCCTTTGGGTGCCAGGGCTCCCATTAAACATCCGGGCACAGCATTTACTTAGTGTGTGAGAAGAGCTGAGTTCTATTCACAGCACCAGAAGCAAAGGAGGGAGGGGCCTAACCCTGCTAACCTGACCACTAGGACTTTCACTGACATCTCCAGCTCCCTCAGCGTACAGCCGTCTGCAGTCAGGGCAGCCGGTGTGTGCTGCCACTTTATAAACTTTATGTACTGACCACTGGTTATCTGGTGCCTGGAACACAACAGTCTAGGAACCCTGCTGGCTCAACCAACCTGCCCAGCTGAATTCTCAGAAGCAACATGCTGTCCTTCACCCCGAGCAAGATGCCAGCCACTCATATCTCTCTATCTAGCTCCTGGCACACAGGTGTCCATCCCTGCACTTCCCCCATCTGCCCCAAGAGCCAAGTCTCCAAACTCTGGCTGCAGCTGTCCCGCAGACACGCTAGTCTGGTGACCTCACCTTTGGCCGAACTCCATCCTTATAGATAATGATCCAAAAACTGAGCAAGTCCATACATCCATCCCTGCTATCAATCCTGACCATATCTCACACCCCAGACACATTCCAGATAAGCCTCAGACCTCTGCTCCCATCTGCTGCTCTCTTCTCTGCCCCATCCAGCTGCTGTCCTTCAAGAAAGTCCCACTGGCCCAGAGCAGTAAGGAAGACTGCTCTCACTAGTGGACGGATGGATGGATGGATGGGTTGATGTGGAAGATAGATAGATAGATAGATAGATAGATAGATAGATAGATAGATAGATAGATGATGGATGGAGGATGGATGGATGGATAATGGATGGATGGATGGTTGGATGGATAGATAGATGAGTGAATGGATGGAGGATGGATGGATGGATGGATGGGATGGATGGATGTGGATGGATGGATGTGGATGGATGGATGAATAGATAGATAGATAGATAGATAGATAGATAGATAGATAGATAGATAGATGAATGAATGGAGGATGGATGGATGGGAGTGGATGGATGGATGTGGATGGATAGATAGATGAGTGGATGGATGGATGGATGATGGTGGGTGGATGGATGGACGATGGATGGATGGGTGGTAGATGAATGGATGAAGGATGGATGGCAGCGGTGGGTGGATGTATGGATGGATGGATAGATGGATGGATGGTGAATGGAGGAGTGGGTGGAATAATGTATGGATAATAGGTAGTAGGGTATGGATGGTTCATGAAGGGATGACAAATGACAAAACTAAGCCTCTCCAGGACTATGTCCAGGTGGTTCTGGGTCCGGGCACTGGATGTTGGGTACTGGCTGGCTTGGCACAGTGGTGGATGCTAACTGAGCACAGCACCCTTTGGAATCTTACTCCTCTCCTCTCCCAGCCCCTGAAGCTGCCCCCATGCTCAGCATGACTGTGCTGACAGCTTTGTACGCATTCATTATCACATGATGGAATCCAAATTCACAGAATGGATTAATAACAAACAATCTCCAAATTCACAGAATGGATTAATAACAAACAATCACATGATAGAATCCAAATTCACAGAATGGATTAGTAACAAACACGGAGGGGTGGCGGTTAGTAATAAAATCCTTGGCTTTGGTAATTATGAAGGCCTTCCTTCTTAATTACCCCACAGCTGTGATGAGAAACTGAAATCAATTAGCCAGTGTTGACCACGCCCTAGGGAATGTCCCTTCGCATCTGCATCTGCGTTGGATCACAGGCTCCAGGGGGTCACTCACCTCTGAGCCAGGAAGTGTCTAATGGAATGTTTCAAGACTGCAGAGAGGTGGCAACATCCCTCAGAACCATGAGGTGTTGGGTCAGAAGTCTAACGGAGGACCGGAGGGTGGGGGTGGGGGGGGAGTGTGATTTCAGCGAAGAAAAGACAGAAGTTCCAGGAAGAACCTGGCTCGTCTTCTGGGTCACCTTTCCTCTGTCTGAATGACAGAGCCCATGGTCTTTCTGAGCTGGGCCTGCTCCTGCCTCCTGCAGCAAACTGCACGTTGATGGCTGACTGTGAGTCAGGCCCTGGAGAGCAACAAATACTACACAAGCTTCTGCCAAGTTAAGTGGGCAGAGCACCATGGGAGAAATAATGGCCAGACAGTGTGCTGGGAGATGGGAACTAGCTCTCTGTGTCTCTCTCTCTTTGTGTGTGTGTCTGACTTTCTGTCTCTGTCTGTGCCCCCCTCTCCCAGCCGTGTGTCATCGCTATCGGCCTCAGAGTGTCAGTGAACCCAGTAGAAAATGGGACAGAACAGAGAGAGAGGAGGAAAGGGAATAGGGGTGGGTCTGGATCTATTTCTAGACTGCTTAACCCAGGCCATGAAAAGGATATTTTCTTTTAAAAGTGCCAGTCTGGGGACTGACTTCCCAGGGGTGTCTGGGCAACAACACAATCAGTCACACTGAGGCTGAGGGGTCTTCCAGGGGGTGACTTGGAGGAGTCTGAGCCTCCGATGACTTACATGTGCAGCCCACGCTCAGCAAAGCACGCTGTTGACCCTGAGGTCCTTCTCCAAGCCGTGTCCTTGAGAAGCCACTTGAACTCAAACAACCTCTGTCCGCAGCAGCCAGTGCAGAGTGAAAGGAAGTGTCTGGCCTGTGCCCGGAGCCATCTCCCTCTGTGGTGAGCCACGGGGACCTGGAAACTGAGGTGGAACCACCCTGCCAGCAAGTGTGAGACCCCAAAAGCTAAGAGGGGCTTGGGGAGCTGAGACCTAAGAGCTTCTTCTCCCCGTCCTCCCTCCCCTCCTCCACCCACAAGGTAGATCATGGACTTCAGCTCAGGCAATCAAGCCTGGTTTAGTGAGGCTTGGGTTGGACGGGCTGGGCCTGGCCCTGTAACAGCATGGAGGGCTGGAGGCTAAAGGTGGCATCTCCTCACTTTCTGTCTTCTCCCAGTCTCACAAAAGCCACAAAGAGCTGGCCGGGGAGGCCACCTCGGATGCCAGCATGGGCAGCAGCATGGGCTCCAGGGGCAGATCTAAGGCAGCCCCTGGACAGTGGAGAAGTCCTGGTTACCCCTCCCTCCTGTCCTACCCCAGATGCTCCCACAGCCACAGTCTGCCCTGGGCCCTGCTACTGCCTATCTATCGGGGCTGTGACCTCAGCCACCTGGCCTATCCACCTCTGACTCTTGTATCTCCTGAGCATGTGAACTCCACCCACACTCAGGAAAAGCTGAGTTCCCCCAGTGCCTGAGGAGAAAACTTTGGAGACTAGGTAGCAAGTCCACACCTGGTAAGAATAAGTAAGGGCCTACCCTGGAGAGATGGCTCAGTGGTTAAGAGCGCTGGCTGCTTGCTCTTCCAGAGGTCCTAAGTTCAGTTCCCAGCAACCACATAGCGGTTCACAACCATCTATAATAAGATCTGGTGCCCTCTTGTGGCGGGCAGGTATAGATGCAGGCAGAACACTGTATACTTAATAAATATACCTTTTAAAAAAAGAAAAAGAAAAAAGGAACAAGCCAGGGCCAGCAAGATGGCTTTTGAGGTAAAGGTGATTGCCACCAAGCCTGACAGCCTGAGTTCAATCCCCAGGACTCTCACAGCAGAAGAGGAGCAGGTTGTCCTTTGACCTCTGTGTTATAAGCATGCATGTACTTACCCTCACACATACGCATGCACCCAGAAACTCAGCATCCCCTTGCCACCACAGTCCAGCCAATCACAACCTACCACAGCATATCACAGTGATGATAGACCATCACAGACGGTTACAGCCATCACAGCCCATCACAGCCCACCACAGCCCTTCACAGCCCACCATAGACCATCACAGCCCACCACAACCCACCATAGACAACCATAGACCATCACAGCCCACCATAGACCATCACAGCCCACCATAGACCATCACAGACGGTTACAGTCATCACAGCCCACCACAACCCACCATAGACAACCATAGACCATCACAGCCCACCACAGCCCTTCACAGCCCATCATAGACCATCACAGCCCACCATAGACCATCACAGCCCACCATAGACCATCACAGACGGTTACAGCCATCACAGCCCTTCATCACAGCCCACCATAGACCACCACAGCCCATCACAGCCCACCACAGCCCATCACAGACCATCACATTCCATCACAGTCTATCACAGCCCATCGCAGCCCATGGAACAGCTGATGACCATAGTCAACTTTCCCCCAAGTAAGGAAACTGAAGCTTTGAGACACACAGGTGGCCCAGGATCCCAGAAGCTTCCTGGGAATCTTTTCTTGGAGGGTTTTGACACTGACAGAAACTCATGGCCAGGAAGCTCTGAGGAGCTATAGAGCTGGAGAGGCACAAGGAGCTGAGGTCTTGGAGAAACTATAGTCCTGGGTTCCAGTTAGACCCAAGGCTGCATGGAGGGTCAGGAAACACAGGCTTGCCAGATTCTGAGCAGACAGACAGACATCCCCCTGCCACTTCAAACAGGTATTTTGCCCAATTATGGGCCGAAGAAGAATGAAGCCACCCGAGGGTCCCACTCCACAGCCAATCCATGCCTCCTATGTATCATTCCAAAACACTTCGCCTGTGTGCACACATGTGTGCGTGCATGCGTGTGTGAGTGTGTGCGTGCATGTGGGGGGGGCTAGAACCAGGCCTTTCACATGCATGTGAGCATGCAGACAATGTTAGAACCAGGCCTTTCATATGCATGGGATCATGCTCTGTACATTTTCTTATCCATAGTACATTAGGACATAGGAGCTGCAACCCTGGTTTCATGTATGACAATAAAAAGGCTCACATGTCCCCAAGATGTCTCCAGCATGGAATGGCTCAAACCTTACCTTGCAATCGAAATGTGCAGCATATGCAGAATATTAAATATATACAGGTCTGGAGAGAGGACCCAGGTTCCATTCCCAGCAACCCTATGGTGGCTCACAACTCTCTGTAACTCCATTTCCACAGGATGTGCCACCCCCTTATGGCCTCCACAGGAACTGCATGCACATGGCTCAAAAGAATACATTCAGGCAAAAGGCCACACACATACAATAAACCTCAAAAAAGCATATGCACGTTATAAATTCTATATACACACCCGCTTGTCAGGCATGTACATATGTCATATGTATGCATGCACCTGTCAACTAAGTGTACACACATAAATCTCTTGTCAGGCCTATGTACATGATATTTTAAAAAATAATTTATTTAAGTTATTTTTATGTGCATTGGTGTAAAGGTGTCAGATCCTTTGGAACTCAAGTTACCAACAGTTGCAAGTTGCTATGTGGATGCTGGGAATTGAACCTGGGTCCTCTAGAAGAACATCCAGTGATCTTAACTGGCTGAGCCGTCTCTCCAGCCCCGATATATTATATTATACACATGTCATATATGCACACGCCTGTTGGCCAGGCATATATACATATTATATAGGTACACCTGTTAGCTAGATGTACACACATCACACATGTATGCACCTGTAGGCCAAGCATACACATACACGTGTGTGTGTGTGTGTGTGTGTGTGTGTGTGTGTGTGTGTGGTGTGACTGTAGAATAGGTACGCACACATTATATATTATGTGTATGTACTTGTCAGCCAGGCATATACACATCATTTATTATATACATTCACCCATCAGCCAGGCATAAACATACTATATTTTCTATACATGCACTTTTCAGCCTGGTGTGGCAGCGTACCCCTGCCATTTAGCATTCAGGAAACTGAGGCAGGGGGATGTCAAGTTCCAGGCTGTCATCTGTACACTGTACAATGAGCCTGTTTCATAAAAAGAAAAAAAAGTATACCCACCCATCATGAGACCAACTCAAAAAATGTCACAAAGTCACTATCACCTGGCAGCCAGCACCCGGACCCAGCAGGAGACAGCCCCGAAGCCTGAAGCTTGCAGCTGCCTCCCCCCCGACACTGGATCCTCTGTGGCCTTTTGGCTCAGTATTTCCAACCTTTCCTCTCTGAGTTGACCACAAAGGCACTAAAAGAAAGCATGAAAACCAAACCTCTGTATGAACTTTCAAAGGACCCAGAAGGCAAGGAGAACAAAGGGTCCCCGACAGTCTTATAGCCTTGTCTCAGCTCACAGATTTCTCTGTAGGGCCACCTCCTAAAACTCCAAGTATTTCTTAATCGTTTGAAAAATCAGAATCCTGTCCATGGGAACACTGACACACACGCAGCGTCCTTGCTCCTGGCCTGCCGGTTGCGAGTACACTGGAGGACCGAAGGCATTTGCTACCTGCCTACTGCTAGAAAAACCTTCAACTGCGCCGCTCAGTGTCCCATGGGGCAGCAGGGACCTCAGGAGTGTCCCATTCCCAGCCAGAGCTCAACAGAGGGCCCCAGCCTGGAGTCACCGGGATCCATGGCGGGCTCTTAGGTGTCAGGAGCTGGAGTATAGACCCAGGTACCAGTGCTTAGGCCAGGAGGAGAGGAAGGGGGCTAGCCTAGTTGACACCTGCATCCCTGAGGCCTGAGGGAGGCTTGGTGAAAGTATGGAGTCCCTGCCCTCGGCAATAGCAGTCTGAGGAGGCCATGCTGATGAAGTCGGCAGGAAGTTCTCTGAGCTCTGCAGCTCCTTTCCCGGGCCCAGCATGATGAGCCTGTCCACAGACTAATACCACGATGAATAAATGCTTCCAGAGCCTTCTGTGGCACTCACAGGTCCTGGATCCAAATCTGCATGGGCCTCAGTTGCGCCACCCACGTACCCCCAGCCAGCTTTCACTCCTCACAGCCTTAGGTTTCCCTTCTAGTAAGGTAAGCTACCACCCTGAGCTTCGAACATGGCTTGCAAGGTGACAGGTGACAGGGCACATGTGCTGTGACCTGCAGAAGCTCCCTCGGACACCCAAAAAAGGTCTCAATAGAGTGACACCACTCCAGACATCGTCCCCCAAGAGGGTAGCTGTGGGCCTGGGCGTCCTGGGCTGGGGACGCCCTGGGTTGCTCTGGCTCACTGAAGTCTCTCAAACACAATCAATTAGGCATCCCCATTAGCATATTTTTCATTGTAACGCAGCCACAGAGAGGACGTTCTTGGACTGTTTATTGCTGCTCTGAGCTAATATTTGTTAAAGTGATTAATATGTTTTTCAAACCTCTGCGACAAGCGGAGCAGGCGGTATTCATCTCTACCACGGGGCTGCGGGGGGCGGGGGCAGGAGCCACTGCAGAGGCCTCAGGGACCCGGCCCTGCCAAGCTCCTAGGACCCCCATGTCCACCCTACTCTGCTTCCTTCACCCTCACATCCCCTGTGCAGACCTCCCCATGGCGACGGCAAGCGAGTCCTCCCAACCCTCTCTCCACCCCTGCACCTCTGCCAGGCCCTGCCTTTTAAAAACCACCGCAAAATACTGAAAGCCCAGGAAACCCTCCAGAACTACATCATCTAAAAGGGCATTCTGTAAGTTAGCGTGAGCCACCAGCAGCATGTGGCCCTGAACACCGGGAAGTAGGGCCAGTGCTTAAGAAGCAGAGAGACTGCAGCCTGGTTGTCCTTACCGTGTGTGTCTTTCTGGGTCTGTGTTTACCTCACTTGGGATGTTGGGTTTTTTTTTCTAGTTCCGTGCATTTGCCTGCAAATTTCAAGATGCCATTGTCACCGTCCTCATGAACCCTCCTCCCCGCCCGCGCTGAGTAATACTCAACTGTGTGAAGTAAAGAAAGTCAGGCCCAGACTGAAGCATGTCCTGCTTGCTAACGCCGAGAGAGAGAGAGAGAGAGAGAGAGAGAGAGAGAGAGAGAGAGAGAGAGAGAGAGAGAGAGAGTTCTGGAGTGGAAGCTGACCCTCAAGCTTGGGAAAGAGAGGATGCTCTTGGTCATAGGGGAGATGATGGTGATGATGGCAGGGGATGTGCCCATCATGACAGGAAGCATGCTCACCATTGGCGGGATGGTAATGGGGGGAAAGGTGGTGATTGTGTGAGGAAGATGGTGATTGTATGGGGAGGATGTGATTATGGGGGAAGATGCTGGTAAGTGGATACAGGACCACAGAGAACAGCCACATACCTTGGTGTTCTGAATTAACCATGCTGTGGCTGCTGGGTTTCTCATGCCTTGTCTTATCTCAGATTTGTCTATTAGTGAAAAATTGGTCTCCCTCCTGTGGATCAAAGGGACAGAGCACAGGTGGGCAACATGGCATCACTCACACCAGCCTGGGGGTGGGGTTCGCTGCTTCCTCATAGGCTCCCTGGTGCTGACTGCCTCAAGGTCTACAGTTTCTGTCAAGGAGATGGGTGGCACTTTGTGCTTGTTTACAGGCAAGGCCTTTGAGCACTGTCCTGCTGGACCAATGTGCTCATTATCATTTTTCTCTACTAGGGAGTCAATGTTTTCTTATTGATTTGCAAGAGCTCTTTACATATTGTGGACCCAGTCAATTCTCCATTATGCACATATGCATAGCCACTTTGAGGCTTTAGAAAAAAACCTATTTGTGATGACTTTAGTTATAAAGAAGTTTTAAAGTCTATGGCAGTCATATTCACCTTGCATCTCTGATTTTATGCTATAATTAAGATGTCTCCCCTCCAGGGTTATAATGATACCTCACAGTTCCATCTAGAACAGCTAATTTTTTTTAAATGTATGTTTGCATTTAGATTCTTGATACACTTTCAATCTGTGCCTACGCATGAGTTCGACCTGGGGATCCAACGTGCTGTCCTTAACATCCAGTGCCCTGGATTGTCTAACAAATGATCGTAAATCTGGTCCTTAAAAACAGCACCCCCTGTGTGCTTTCAAGGTGGCGTCTGTGGTCAGGAATCCAGGCCTAGCTTAGTTGGAGCCTGTGCTCAGGCTAAACAATAATGCTGCCAGGGCTTTTCCTGCCAGAAGTTTTCCTGAGTGAGAGGTTTCGCACTCCCAGGTTGCCAGCAGGGCCACTCTCCTGACTTCTCCAAAAGAGGGAGCATCCCTGCATTTGCCATATTAACTGGCTACATCCAGATGTGGGTCCCATGCACTCCGGGAGAAGCACACAGGGGCCACAAACCCCACAGGGCATGCACTGGTCCCCATCTCCCAGCTCCCCTTGGTCAGGAAAACCCTGCCCCTGTGTGGCGTTTCCAAGTGCAGAGCTCTCCAGAGTTCTGGTGCTTGTCCTGTAGGCCCCGTATTCACAGCCCCACTTGCCTCAGAACACGCCTGTCTGTGTGTCTGCTGGGTTGAGGATGCCACTGCATCTTCCCACTCCAGTCAGGCGCTGTTAGAGGCTCAGCACTCCCGAGTCATTGCTCCATCTGCGAGGTCTCCATCCCTCCTCATCTGAGAGGGGTCCTGACCCCTCTTGTGCACCCGAGGACATTGTCAACCCTGAGCCCTGACCACATCTTAGGCTTGAAGTTACTCGGTCTCCATCTGGGGCTGGGCCCTGTGGCTCTGTGAGGCCACCAACTCTGTGGCCAGTACCAGACAGGTGCACCCTGGGGGGACAAGGGCTCGTCTGGCTCACAGTTTCAGAGGGTTCAATGTCTGTGGCCGGGAAAGTGGGACAGAATAAAGCGGTTAGTTACCTCACAGGGGACAAGAGGCAAGGAAAGGTCACAAGAAAGGGTGGGGTAGCCATGGTTCAAAGCCAAGCTCCAATTCCTGGGGCCACCCCTGCCCTTCCTGGCCCCACAGCATCTGGTGTGATGGGCTGTCACCTCCCCAGACCCAGACTCTTTCACAGCAGCCCCTGAGGAGATCTCCTCCCCAAACCACAGCAGGCTGCACGCATGGAGGCTGGCAGCACCTGGTCACACTGCTCTGAAGCGTCTGTTCACTCGACTGCCCTCTCCCTCCCACCCAGGATGCCCCATGCCCCCCCCACACACACACGCCGTTCTTTTGAGATGTGCATGTTTGACCATTGCTTCTTCCCATCCTCTCGGTCACTGTGACAAGCCACCATCCCTGCTCCTTCTTGGTGCCTTGCCTCTGCCCGCCACTGTGGTCTGCCTTCCAACGCAGCGGTCAGAGCCATGTTTTTAAAGGCAGAAGTCATTCCTCGGTGTCTAAGACTTCCCGCTGCTTTGGGAATAAAATCCAGATTCCTCAAGCGCCCCACGTGGCAGCCACCACTGGCCCTAGGTCTCCATCCGTCGTCACCACCTGAACCTCCCTATGCTGCCCCTGGGCCTGAGTGTTTCTCTAGGCAGGAAGCTCCAGGGTGGTCCTCCAAGGTGGTCTTCCAGGCAGCACTGGGCCACCAGCCCTGAGCAGGCTGACAGAAGCAGCTCTGTTGACCCATCCCATCCCTGATGCTGACTGGGCAGCAGCCTTAGGGAGAAGCCCCTTGTTCCAGCCAGGGTGTGCCCGGTCCTTGCAGCAGCTGTTGCTCTCACATCTGCATTCATCTCTGGGCATCCCTGTGCCACTCTGTCCATCCCTGAAGAAAACTTGGGTGGGTTTTCAGGGAGGTGTTGACAGCTGGGTGTCCAACGCACGTGAGTAGCGATGGTGGCCACTACGGTGCTCTGGAAGGACGGTGGCAGACATGCCAAAGACAACCGCTGTGGAGGGCCAGCTGGCCTCGAGCCACGTGGCTTGCAGACAGCTTCATGTCAGTACAGGTCGCCCACATTTCCTAGTTGGAAACTGAGGCAGGCGCCCATGGTCATACACACAGGTAGGATGGGGATAGTTAACCGTCATGGCATGGCATGGCATCAGACCATGCCCGTGAGTGAGGGCCTCTGGCGGTGTGGACCAGGCACTGGCCACATGCCAGGTGGTGGCCTCAACTGTCATCCGAATCCTTGGCTTCCTGATACTGACCTCTGTGCTTAGACTCTGTCCTTGCTTTCCTGTCCCAAGAGGCTCCTGGGAGCACAAACAGCTGGGCAACGTCACCAGACACGGGCTGCCTCCCAGACCTGGCCCTAGCTGCCTGAGACTCACAGGCAGGCAGGAGTGAGCCTGGACCCCCTCTGCTACAGGTGAGTGAGCAGGCACAAGGCATATCCCCCATAAGCCACAAGCACCCAAGCTGCAGCAGGGCCAGAGGGGCAAGCACGTGGACTCTGCCTGTCCACTGCCCTGCCTTTGTTTTTCTTACTGAGCAGCCCAGGCTGGTCTGGGACTCACCATCCTCCTACCTCAGCCTTCCAAGTGCTGGGACTCCAGGCAAAGCCCCCTTACCAGGTCCCAAGGTCACCCTAGGGCTCAGCTCTGCAGGAAGTGAGTGAGGACACTCGGCCAAAGCCCTGAAAGGGAGCGTAGGAAGAAAGAAGCATAGACTCCCCATCACAGCACCCCTAGAAATCTGCTTCTTCCTTCTCTGGCTGGCCACACAGGTGGGGACGGGTACATCGGCGTGGGTGGGAGTCCATACCAGCCTTGTCTCAGCTCTGTTCCTCACTGGCTGGCCACATGGCTCTAGATAGACCCTTCCTCCTCTGGCCCTCACTTTCCTCCTCTGAGAAATGGAGCCAATCAACGTATGTCCAGGCTTTGTCTCCGTCCAGGAAGCTACGGCTCAGCAAGGGATCCGGAAGGCACAGGCTGTCCCTTCCTCTTCAGGGAAGTCAGAGCTCTTTACCAACCTGTCACCTAGAGTTAAGGACAGATCATGGATGCTAGCCTGTGGTGGAGATGGATATCTCAGAAAGGGCTGGGGGTAGGGGGTGGGGAGGGCAGCACAGGAGTTTATAAAAACTCATCTCAAGGGTAGTGGAGGAGAAACTGCGATACAGGAGTGAGCGAGGCGGTGGAGGAGTGGGAACCAGGGACAGCCTCCAACAGGCTTCAGTGACAATAGCCAACCTGAGGGCAGTGTGACCCAGCAGAGGTAAGAGCCAGGTGCTGGCAAAGAACAGAAGCAATGCCAGCGGTGGCTACAGGGGCAGGGCAGGCTGCCGTGGATCCTAAACAGGGACTTGCTGCAAAAGAGCCCGGGGTCTGCTCTGGACACCCTGGTTCCCAGGAGGAAAGTTTGGGCAGGAGAGTGGAAGCTAGACAAGGGCTCAAGGACAGAGGCCCTAGGTCGGACGTGCAGGGGTTGGGTGTAGAGTTTGGATTTGAAGAGTCCTCCAGCTGGCTCAGGTGTGAACAAACAGTGGGGGCTACCTTCCCATCAGCGTTGATCGGCTGATGAAGCCAGGACGTGATGTCCTAGAAGGAGGTGCGGCCTCGGTACAGGAAGCAGAGGGGAGTGTGCCATGTCCCGGCCCTTCCCAGCCCCTCATCTGTGTCCCTGGCTACTGAGACTTGCTGCTTTTCTTTCCTTCTCTTCCCCTCGTTCACCTCTCCTCCTCCTCTTGATCCTTTTTTGAGCTAAGGTCTCATGTAGCCCAAGCTAGCCTCAGACCCACTATGCAGCTGCCAAGGATGACCTGAAACTTCAGATCTTCCTGACTCCTCCTCCTGCTCCTCTCAGATGACAGGACTGGAGGGTTGCACCACCGCGGTGTTAGGCAAGCGCTCTACCAGGCGAGCCAAATAAGAGGGTCACAGTGTCAGAGAGCCGATAGCTACAAAAGGGGCTCATTCGGCTGCAGCGTGCAGTGGCTTGAAGGAGACTGGCTTCCAAGGGTCCATATATTTGAATGTCTGGTCCCCGATTGGTGGGACTGCTTGGGAGGGATTAGGGGGTGTGGCCTTGTCGGAGGAGGTGTGGCCTCACCATAGGAGGCGTGGCCTTGTTGGAGGAGATGTGTCTCCATGGGTAGGCTTAGAGGTTTCAAAAGCCTATGCTAGTCTCAGTAAACTCTCTCTCTCTCTCTCTCTCTCTCTCTCTCTCTCTCTCTCTCTCTCTCTTCCCTCCCTCCCTCTCTCTCTCTCTCTCTCTCTCTCTGCCTCACGCTTGTGGATCAGATGTAAGCTCCAATGCCACGCCTGCCTGTCTACCTGCTGCAGTGCACACCACCATGGTGGTCACAGACTCTGTGGAACCCTGTGGAACCCTGTGGAACCATGAGGCCCCAAATCAAATGCTTTCTTTTATCGGTTGCCTTGCTCATAGTATCTTATCACAATAATGGAAAAGTAACTGAGACAGACATCCCGACAGAAGCTTTAAGCAGGGCCGTTGGTGGCTCTGGCCCTGTGATTGGCTGGACACCGTGACAGGGACACTTGTCATCCCCAATGGGGAAGCTGCAGGCTGGGTGCTTGGAAGGCATCAAGGGAAATTCTCTGTTTGCTGTGTGTTTGGGGCTGTTTTTCTCCAGATTTATGTATTTCTGTTTTGTACATATGGGTGCTTTGCATGCGTGTATGCAGTGCCCGTGGAGGCCAGAAGGGGGCATCAGATCCCCTGGGACATGGGACTGTGAGACACCATGCTGGTGCTGGGAATGGAGCCCAGGTTCTCTAGAGCAGCAGCTGTTGCTAAACCATCTCTCCAGCCACCCTCCCCCCCCCCTTGCTGTGTGGGTGGCTTTTAAAGCAGGATCTTACCGTGTAACCCAAGCTTCGGAAGGCATGGAACCTGAGATCCTCCTGCCTCAGCTTCCCAATGCCAGGTGATAGGTGAGGATGAGGAATGTTTGCTGTGCCTTGCTGTGGGCAGCCAACTCGGGCACTGCCCCAACAAACAGGGTTGTGGAGACGGCAGGGCTCCTGTGTACAGAGACCCCCAAGAGGTGACCTTCTTAGTACAGTGACTGGGTGGCTCAGAGAACAGAGGCTCACCACATGCCAGGCATCATTGGGTAGCCACCTCCACATCTGCATGGAGTTACTGCTTTTAGTGTATTTTTCATAGGAGGGAGCTGGGGCTCAGAGAGGGGAAGTGGCTAACCTGAGGTCACACAGCAGTCTTCCTAGGAATGGAACCAGACTGCCTGGCCCCAAAGCTTTCAGCCATGCTCCTTGACCTTCCAACACTGTCAACACTCTTTATGCCGCAATCCCCCCAGAATCTGTACCACGGGTAGATGGAGCATACCAATCGTGCATGGTCCCTCTGGGGACAAAGCGGCACTCGGGAGCCTGTGCTTCCCGTGGCAGAGCGAGGAAACTGGAGGTGTGGACTCTGAGCAGCAGAATCCCCTCTGCTCAGGGTTAGGGTTAGAGTGTGTGTGTGTGTGTGTGTGTGTGTGTGTGTGTGTGTGTGTGTGTGTGTGTGTGTTCAGGCCCCTCCCCTCTCTAGCCCCCACCCCCCTCCATGCAACCTTCTGCAAGACTTGGCACAACCCTTTCCTGAAGCCCTCGGCACACTGGTGGGTGGTCTCTGGCCAGAGCCCCATCCTCCCCACGGCCCCTCTTCCTCCTCTCCCAGCATGAAACTGCAGCCCATCCTCCGAGGACAACAGAGGGGTCCTTCAAACACTAGAGGCCTGGAGGACTTAAAAACCCAAGTAGCCCCTGAACAGAGGCCTTTCAACCACACACAGACAGAGTGAAGCTGCGTTTGTTTCCAAAAGGCAGAGAGGGTCTGGGCAAGAGAAAGGAGCCTCCTCACAGCTCCCGGGGAGGAGCTGGTGGGGTCAGAGGGCACATTCCAATCACTAAGATGCATTGACAAGCTCCGCCCCCGAGGCCCAGTAGGAGACCTGGGGACCGGAGGGGGCTGCTGCTTCTAGCGGGTGGGGGGCGGGTGGAGGGCCTCCAAAGCAGGCTGGCCACAAAGTGAAGGCAGGAGCCGGCCTCCCGCAGACAAGCCAGAAAAGAATTCCTGGGTCTTCTGGAAGGAGCAGGGAGCCAGAGGCAGGGCCTGGGAGGTGGGCAGCTGCTGGGTCTGTGGTGAAGCTGGAAGATGGGGAGGGGTTGACTGACCATTTGTTAAGTCAGCTGGGGGCCTGACTTCCCTCCCAGCCAGGGTTGGTCCATCTGAGCCTCGGTTTCCACAGCTGTGACTGGCCCAGAACTCTTACTGGACTTGTGAATCCATGAAGACAGCAGAAACCTCAAGGTTCCTGGGTGAGGCTGGCTTGTAATAACACACTAACACACACACACACACACACACACACACACACGGAGGGAGAGAGGGAGAGGGGGAGAGGGAGTATTTCTGGAGCTCACAAATGCCACCAGAGGGGACAGCTGGGCACTGTGACAGGCAGAAGTGATCAGAGCAGTGAGTGTGGAGAGAGCCACCTGGAGGAGGCATCACAGGCTCAGGGAATGTGCAGCCTGCAGGGACGCAAACTCCCAGCATCCCACAGGGGTTTTCTATTGCTAGTACTTTGGTCAAATACCAACCACCCCTTTCAAAGTCTTCATTCCCTTCCAGAATGTAGTGTGTTGTGTGTGTGTGCGCGTGTGTGTGTGTGCATGTGTGTGTGATATGCAGTGTGTGTGTGTGCAAATGAGATGCAGTGTGTGTGCCTGTGTATGGGGTGTTGAGATGTTTAGTGTATACGTGTGTGTGATGTGTAGTGTGTGTGCGTGTATGTTTATATGGAGTATTGAGATGTGTGGTGTGTGCATAAGTGTGTGTGCAGTGTATGTGTATGGGGTGTGTGAAATGTGCAGTGTGTATGCATGTGTGTGTGATGTAGAACATGTGTTTGCATGTGTGTGTGAGAGAGAGATGCAGTGTATGAGCATATGTGTGTATGGGGTATGTAAGGTGTGTAGTGTGTGTGCATGTCGGGGTGATATGTATAGTGCATGTGCATTTGGGAGGATGAGGTATGTAGTGTGTGTGCTGTATGACCAGCTGCATCTGTCTCCTGTTGCCATGGCTTCCCTGCCATGATGGGCCACACCCTCATGCTATGAGCCACAATAAAGCCGCCTTCCCTTGAGTTGAGTCATGTGTTTCCTTACACCAGGGGAGAACTAAGATACCCACAAAGGACAGTGTGTTCAAGGTGTGGGCCTTGGCCTACTCGAAGATAGGACCCTCAAAAGAGGGGCCTCATGCTACGTGGTGGGGCACGCTTTAATCCCAGCACTCAGGAAGCACAGGCAAGTGGATCTATGTGAGTTCGAGACCAGCCAGAGCCACAGAGAAAAGAAAAAGTGGAGTCGTGGGGTGCTTGGCTGACAGACCTTTGTATCTTTTCCCACACTGCCTCTTTGCCTCTCTCTTACGCTCCCTGGCCCTGGCTTGAGTGACCCTGCCAGCCACGTACACCCCTGCATGTTCCCGCGATAACAGCCTCACTGAAACTTCCACCTTTGTGAGCCATCCCCTCCCCTCCATATCCGTTGCCTCAGTGACCCTGCCCACAAGGCCTTCCTGGGTGCTCATGTCATGTGTGTCCATCCTGCTTCTCAGACGACCGTGGGCCTGACATGCCCACACTGCTCACCAACATGTCCCCAGCCTCCCTGACACAGCCCAGCCATCTCCAAGGCACTTCCTGTGGGAAATCTGTGCACCCAAAACACCCAGGCAGGCTCTGCTCATCTGTGAGGGTCCCTGGGCCTTCGTTTGGGCCAACTAATAGCCCAGGAATATGATATCCATGCTCTAAGCCGGACCCCACTCCTCAAGGGGGTCTGAGGATGATCCCACGGAAGCCCGAGGCAGCCAGATCACCCGGAAAGTCGAAGAAAGAGCATCCCAAAATATCCCCACCTGCACAGGCGAATGAGGGGTGAAGGGTGATGTCAGCTGGTGTGCACCACCCTCATTGCATACCCCTCCCTCAGCCCCTCAAGGTTTGCAAGGTGCTCCCATCTACGAGAAGAGAACGCGGACCTCTGGGAAGCTCACTTTGTTCTCTCTTCCTCGCCAACAGACTATTCTCAGACTGGGGTGGCCTCTCACATCTTTCTTTATGTCCTGAATTACACACAGCCAGAACTGGGGGGTGGGGTGGGGGTGGGGCGTGCCCTGGACACTGATGAAGGCACCTCCTCTCTCTCTCCATTCCCCATTGGCTGTGGGAGGAGAGTGGACAGGTGACACCCCAGAGGTACAACCTGGTCTTTCCACTTTGACCTCAAGGGACCATGATGTCCTGTGAGCTGTGTGTCACAATATCTCAGTCTTCCGAGGCAGCTCGGGCCCCGGGCCAGGGTGGGATGTGAGTTAAAGGCCCCAGGCAGACAAGTGAAGAGACCCTCTGTGCTGTGCTCTGACCCAGGTTCCCCCCCCCCCACCAGCACCCTGTTTTCGTTGGCAAGGAGGCTAGACATGGCAGGACTGGCCCTTGGCCATCCTTGGAAAAATCGGCTCAGCCTGCAGCTGGACTGGGCCAGCCTTCATGGGGTCTCCACTCTGCCACCAGCCGCCCCATTACCTAAGCCCCACACAGGACATGACGGCACAGCCCAGGTGAGGAGCAGAGGGAGGCCCAGACAGGGCGGCCATTCACAGAGCCAGAACAGCCAGCCCTGTCCTGCGCCTGGTGCCAGGGCCTGGAGCACGGACATTGGGCAAGGGAGAGGACCAGGCAATGGTGGCCAAGCTGGCAGGGGCTGCAGGGAAGGGGAAACATGAAGTGGCATGAGGACCTAGGGACTGTCCCTTCTTACCCTAGGGACATCTCAAGAGCAAGTAGGGGCTTGCCTGGGAAAAGCCGGCCCATGGTGCTTGCCGCAGTCAGAAGGTTGTGTGTGGGCGAAGGGACACTGACTGCTCAAGGTCAGGAGGAGATGGAGAAAGGGAAGCCAACCAGACAAGGTGACCAACAGCAGAGCTCTCCAGAGTCAGTGAGGTCTGCCAGGTGCTTGGTGGGGACCAAGGAACCCACTTTGCCTGGCGTGTGACCAGGTCTCTCTTATCCTCGATTTAACCGCCCCCAAGGCCTCCAGCAGCCGCACTCCTGCGCTCAGCTTTGATTTTCCAGACAAGAAGGATGCTCACTGTGGGTCCCTGAGGGAGAGGGGCCGAGGTGTGGGCCTCCGGGAAGAGCGCTCATGCCTCCCCTTTCCACCATCTCTGCAGGAAGATCTCTTAAAACAAACCCAGGCTGTCCCTTGTCTCTCTAATTCTATTGTCCTGCCCCTGGTGGTGCTGCCATCAGAGCCATCTCCTCTCTCCAGGCTCATAGATTCATCCCTGCAGCTGTCCCCTGGGCCCCCCCCCCCCACTGCCCTACTACACAGGCCACCTCCAACCTCCAATTCTGTACAAGGAGCTGAGGGCCAGGCAAGAGGGAGCGGTGGTGGCCCTGGCGAAGGACTAGCAGAGGAGACTCAGCCCAGTTTGTTATGGTCTGCCAGGAGCCCACTCCTTCTGCCACACCAGCTGGAGATGAGAATGTTGACAAGAAGCTGCCTGATGTGGTTGGGACCCTACTCCAGGCCAATCTGTCCTGCCAGAGTTCCACAAAAGAGTCCCAGATAAAAGGCTCCCTTGGTCCACGCTGCTGGGCATCTGGGCTTTCCTAACCCCTAGTGGGAAGCCCAGAGGGCATTAGCATATTAAAGGCTCTGAAAAGGTCTGTGGAAAAAAGGCCTGATTAGCTTTGTGGAGCCCAGGAGGGCATCAGAGTTCCCCAGGAGCTGTCTTGAGACACAGGCCCTCCTGTGGCTGTGACCTCTGTAAGTCCCTCACCATTTCAAAGGTCCCTCGACCCCTCGAGGTCCTTTAAGCCCTGAGTCAGTACCCTTGTTTCATCTGCTCCCCGGGACTGTGGTCCAGTGCATATGAGCCATGAGCCCAGGCGAGTGGCCCTTCCCTGCCTGGTGGAGCCCATGCTAATGCTCTCCCTGTCTAGATCTGCTCTGCTCTGCTCTTGGGCACAGCCTGTCCCACTGCAGAGTTCCGGTGTTCATACCAGCTCTAGTCAGCCTCCACGGGAGCCATGAGGACCACCGTCTGTCCTTGCTGACTGTCACCAACATACCATGAGACGAGGAGTCAGCATGGCAATAATTATTGCAGAGAAAGGCTTGAAAATGCAACTGTCGGGAAGACCCATGTCATGCTTGTCATTTGGCAGCAGCTGACTGATACTCGGGTGTGTGAGGGCTGTCATCACTCTTACGGGAGTCTGCAGCGGGGTGAGCACTCGGCCCTCCTATCAGGAAGTTTCTTCCCCTTGGGTCTTACACCCCCAGGGACTGGGGGCTAGCCTTGGCCTCCCTTCGGTGCAGAAACACTCCCAGGGCTGGCAATTCTGGTAAAACACGGCATGAAAGAAGAGTGGACGCAGCTTGGACCCGACCAGGTTGGGGAACACGGATGAACCCTATTAGGGCCCAGACCCATCTGGAAGCTGGCCGAAGAACTGAGCTGAGCGTAAGAAACAGAAAGAAGACAGAGGAGGTTTGGGGTGCCTGATAAGGGATGAAGGCAGAGCAGAGCAGCTGTCAGGTAACCCGACCTGCCCTGCTCTTTGCCTCCTGGTTTGGGCCATGTAGACATGGAAGGTGTGTTCCAAGGCAATTCCAGCCCTGCTGTGTGCCCTTCCTCCTGTGGCCACTCTTGACCTCCACAGGCTGCAGCCATCACGGCCGTGATATATGCACGCCTATAAATTCCAGCTCCCAGCCAATCGTCAGCTAGTGACGCCCCAGCCCCCCACACCAGAATTCCTCAGCTGCCCCCTTCATTGGAACATTTAATTACAGAGGGTGGGTCAGATCAGGGCTGTTCAGTGGACACACTGCAAGTCTTCCTGTGTGATGGGGAGCAGGGGCAGGAACTCAGAGGGAACCTGTCACCGCCACCCCAGGCTCAGCTTGGATGACTAAGGGTGGCCTCTGCTTCAGAGCACGCTATTCAACTCTTCTGGGGGATTTTCCAGGAAGCCTGGGGACACTGTGTTTGTACCACCCCTCTGACAGCCACTAGTGAAGGACCTTGTGGGTGGTGGCCCTGGAAAAAACCTGCAATGTTTGCTGAAGCCATCAGCCCTGAAAGTCTCAGAATGTGGTCCCTGGGCCGGGAACCTTGGTGTCCCTCCTGGGAAGCTTGTTACAAACTCAACTTCTTGGCCCATCCCAGAGCAAGCGGGTGGTGATTCCTGGCTGAGGGTGGCCCGGCAATCACAGAGCAGGGAAGGCGGGTGGTGTTCCGGTGTGCTCCTGAGTCTGAGGACACACCACTGGCCACTTTCTTCTACTGTTTGCTGCTGATCATGAGCCCAGGAAGGCAGGGTGACTCCCCAGGCTGCATCACTTTTCTAAGCCTAGGTCTCTTTTGTTGAAATGAATTCAGAACTGTTCCCCTGGGTACTGGAACTGGGAAATGGGGAAATGCTGGGCACCGGTGGCCCCAGCAGCGCATCTCTGCACTGGGGTGGGGCCATCTCCTAGTGAGAACTCAGAGGTGTCGGAGAATTCTAGAACCTGCTGCAGCACTTGTCTTGCCCAAAGCCGGGCCTGTGCTGTGACAACCGGGCTCCCAAGCAAGGGACAATTCCTCTCTTACTTTCTAGCCTCATTCTGGCAGGAGGAAGTAGAATGCCTCTGCAGATAACAGGAAGTTGGGGGGGGGGCAGGGAATAGGCTCCTCTAGGGAACTAATCAGATTGGAGGTTATTGGGATGCCAGAGACCTAGGTCTGCCTGTTCCTCTCTTTGGCTGAAGCTGGAGAACGACAGGGTCCCTCTTGGAGAATGGAGGGTTTCTCCAGGTCATGGAGCAGATGGTGTGAGGGAGAAGTTGGCTAGGCAGTGCCTCATCTGCCCTGCCCACAGGGCAAGGGACAGTGGTCAGAGGGCACCAGAGAGAACTTTGTGACTCAGCACGTGGCAGGCGCAGGTCACTGTTGAAGGCAGTCACTAAGCAAACTTCTGGGACAGAGCTTGCTTCTGCAGCTCAGTTTCTCCAATTAAACAACCAGAAGCCTGGGCACCATGGCCCTACAGGTCTCCTCCAGGGCATAACTCTGCACCCATTAGTCCCATGTGTAGTGAGAACACCCCACACCCAGCACATTCAGGCACATAGTAGGCAGAAAGTGCCTACTAAGAAGTGAAGTCCTCAGAAGAGACCATCCTGACGCTCAGTAGGGCAGGATCAGAACCCTGGTCTCCCTCTCCCAACAGCTGTCCTTCCATGGAGGCAGCTTCTGGCCATGGTGGCTCCTGTCACCAGCCCCAAGGAAACCTCTCCCTTTATAAACATTGGTTCCATGGACAAAAGACAGACCCTGGCTGTCCACATGATGGAGTGGATGCAAGGCACGGACCCTCCATCAGATGCAAACCTTAAGATCTGTGTATGTCCTCCACGCCCCCACTCCCCTCCTCACCTGTGAGAAAATTGCTCGGGTGGGGGCTGAAAAGGCGGACTCTCTTCTGGAAGCAACCTACGATGTTGCTACGGTGACCTTGTCCCCCAGGCCCACCTGACCGAGGGCTGGTGGTAACGGGGACCTGAGTGCATGGAACCCCTAAGCTGATCTCTTCAGGAAGAGAGCGGGGAGGAGGTTAGGGAAAGGAGGGGGAGGGGAGGGGCTGGAGTGGGGAGACTCCAGAGAAGCCCCTTACAGAGAACTCTGGTCAAACCGGTCCTGACCAAAAAAAAAAAACACAGGAAGTTGGGACAAGAGGAGTAGGTGATGTTCTGTCTGTGGTGAGGATGAAACTCGAGACAAGACATGTTCTTTGTTTTTTTGAGGGGGAGGGTGTTTTGTTGTTGTTGTTTTTTGTTTGTTTTTGAGGCGGGGTTTCTCTGTAGCTTTAGAACCTCTCCTGGAACTGGCTCTTTAGACCAGGCTGGCCTCAAACTTGTAGAGATCCGCCTGCCTCTGCCTCCCAAATGCTGGGACTAAAGGCGTGCGCCACCAACGCCCAGTCATGTTCTTAACACATACAGAACTATACTAATGAATGCAAAGTGCCAATACATTATACCCACGAGAAACTTGGAACTCAGTCGTGGGTGGGGCACGCATGATGTCACCATACAACTTGTGAAGCTGAGGCAGGAGGATTGTGTGTGCCAGGCCAGCCTGGATGAAAAGCCTTGCCTCAACCTCCCTTCCTACGCCAAACCTAACACCCATGACAACAAACAGGTTGCTTGTGTATTGAAGGGTACGGAATGGCCCTGCCCTTGAGCAGCTGCTCAGTGTCCATCTGTCCCTCCCTTCCATCTGTGCAGCTGTGGACCATGCCGTGGCACTGTGGACGTTCTCCTGTGTCAGGGTCCCAATATGAAATGACCCCTGTGGGTTCTTCTGTTCTAAGTGGCTGATGACACTAATTTTGATGGTGGGGAGGCTTCGGGAGGCAGGGTCTCTCTGGAGGATGTACACACCACGGTGGGAAAGCCTGTGGAGGTTGTATCCAAATTATCTCCTCCCTTTCTCTTTATCTGCCTCCTGATCTCTAGGTGTGAGCTGTAGTATTCCACAGATGCCAAGCAGGAGGCCAGAGTCAGACCCAGGCAGCCCACGGTCCAGCCCTGCTGCACTGGCTTCAAAAGAGCCTGAGTTCCCAACTGGGCCAACATGAGAGGACAGGATGACCCAGGGAACAGGGGATGCATGCTGTTGCCGCCCACCCTGCTCACTATCTTCCCTTCAGCATGGACAAGCGTTGCCCCCCCTTCCAGACCCGGCACCCTTCATAGAGCCACAGAAAACCCAAAAGACACAGCAGTTTGTGATGTGTAGAACTCCGAGCAGACTGAGCCAGGGTCATGCCATCTCTCCCGGGGCTGGGGGGGGGGGGGAGACCGTAGAGCACTGGTCCCCTGCAAGGCAGGCTGCATAGTTAGCTTCCCCATCTCACGCCCTCCCCCGCCGCCCCCCCCCACACCATACCCTCAGTGCCCAGCACATACTGAGTACATGCTTGTAGCTGATTGGTCAATCCGCTGATCTGAAGTGTTCAGCTTTGCACCAGACCTGACAAAATAAAAGCACCAGAGAAACTGCCATAGAGTGGTGTTGAGTAAGAGTCCCTCCAGGAGCACCGTTAGTGCTCCCCGAGACGCCTGTCTCACCCAGTCCCACAGAGAGTCCCCAGGACAACAGGGGAGCAGCTGTCTAAAGTTACACCCCCTGTGCTTGTAATGGCGGGTTGGTGTCACAAGAGGCCAGCAAGGGTCATACGAAGAGTTCACAGGCCAGAACTAATGGGTGGCACACAGGGCTGAAAAGCAGGACCGTCCCTCCACTCCCAAGCCCAGAGTGTCCCAGTGGGGGGCAGTGCCTTAGGTCAAGGGCAGATAAGAATGGTCAAACCCCTTGACGCCCAAACCAGGGAGGCAGAGGGACTTCACAAGGGCCAAGTCAACCTGCGGCTGACCAGAATTAAACAGCCTGCCCACACCATGCTTGCAAGTCAGCGTCTTCTTCCTCCCCTTGAGGGCTTGCTGGGTAGAGGCACCTGAGCTAACTCCCTCGTTCTTGAGGGAGTGCAAAAGGGGGCCACGGGCGTGAGCACCCAGGAGTCTGTTGATTGACTTGCTGAGCACATAGCCCACAGGTGCACACCCACAGCCGTACAGGCCATGTTGACACGCAGAACACATGCTCACTAGAATGTGGGGGTTCTCAACTGGCCCAGGGGCAACGTCCTCAGGAACAGGATTGATTCCTGCGAAGACAAACACGTCTACACACTCCAGCCCCCTCAGCAGCCCCATTTTTCCCCCTCCCAAGCATTATGGAAATGTGATTGGAGGGGAGATGCATCATAGCCCAGCTATTTCCTGACGTCTGTCCTTGGGGCCCAGAGCCTGGGCCGCACACCACACTCATCTCTTCCTTGGCTAGAAGGGGTAAGTTCAGAGCCAAGAGCCCCAAGATACGGGGAGGAGTCACGAAAGGCCTTTCAAGAAGACCAGCCAGGCTGTCTGGCCACGGAGCTGAGCTGAGCGGTCCAAGCCCTCCCATCCCTGGCTACACCCGCTAGATGAGAAAAAGAAGGAGCTGATCCTGACTGAAGAGATCCACAGGGCATGGGAAGGGTAGATGCATGTGCCCGCACCCCCTCTTCCTCCTCCCTCCCTCCCCTCCTTCTCCCTCTGCTTCTCCTCCCTCCTCTCTTTGTAAGCCTCTCCACCTCTGAAGCTTTCAGGACCCTCTTTGTATGCACGTCCATCGCCCTTCCTTGTCCCTGCATCTCAGTCCTGGCCCATCATCTCTCCAGTGTGTCTCTACCTCGCGCCTTTTCCTCTGGGGTTATCTGGAAATCCCAACCCTATGAAAATCCAGGAGAAAACAAACTCTTATAAGACCCTGCGCCACATCCATCGAATGGGAAAGGTAAATGGTTCAACCACCAGGCCTGCCATCAGCAGAGGGCAGAACAATGGGCTCCCTCGAAATGGCTGAGGGGCTGCACTGGCCTCACTCACCAGGCATGGTCTAGAAAGCCCTCCTACCTGTGGGTCATGGTGCTGGGAGATGGCCACGCCCCCCACCACCACTCACATACACTTGTCCACAACAGTGAAAGACAAACACACTCAAGAATCATGACCAGGGTGCTGGCTAAGGCAGAGCCCAGATTGACCCATCATCCTGTGGAACTATGGGATGGAGTGAGCTGGGTCTGTAGGTCAGGCCAGGAAAATAGACACTGGTGAACAACCCACAAGCCCTCAGTTTGGGAGAGTGAGTGGACCACACTAACAACCACCACCTCTGGAAGACTCGGGTGTCCTGTGGAAATAGTTAACTTATCCCAGCCAAGTTGGGTACGAGTTTGCTAGCTTCAGGTCAGCTTTCCTCCACACAGGGGCTTCCTGCTAGCTCTGTGCTGGGGCAGCACATGGCTCCCATTGGGAAGAAAGATGGTGGGTGGCTACAAGGGCATCCCTGTCCTGGTCTGTAGCACTCTGCCCGGGATGCAACCTGCTGCCGGACGACAGGGAAACTCGGGAGGAGTGAGTGGGGTCTGGGAAGGTGTGGTCCTGTGTGAGAAGATGCATGTGAGCAGGGGGAAGGTCTAGAAAGATCTCAACCATGCCAGTGGAAGAGATGTCTCTTAGCATGGAAAAGGGTGGGCTGGGCCTGGCATCCTGCTCCACCGCACCCACAGGCACTGAATTTTGTGAACAGGTGAGCTTCTTAGACGGTAAAGATGGGGAGAGGCTGTCCCTTCCAGAAGCCCTGTCAGACCCGTGCAAGCCCCATGACACGGGAGGCCAAGTCACCAATTCCATCTACCTCCATGTCAAAGTAAGTCAGGGTTTGGGTCTCTGGGAGGGGCTTCCAGACTCAGCACTGGGGGACCAGGGGAAGAGAAGCATTTAAGTGACCCCTAACCCCAAAGGGCAAAGGGCACAGGGACCCCTTCTTGATGGGGCAGCTCACAGCCCAAAGAGGGCATACACCTCCTCCAGAGGTGACACCTGACACCATTGACCTAAGCAGGCTTGAGCCTTGGGCTTCTCCTCTTACAGACAGGAAATGCCAAGTCCAAAACGCTGGAGCCCCTCCCCCACACCACCTAGCATAACTGAGGGCTGGCCATCTTGGGTCCAGGGCCCCACATCAGCAGAGGACAAGTTTCTCCAGATAGCGCTGCCTGCTCTCCACAAACGGCACAACCAGGCATCGGGTGACTTTTAGAGGCAGGGACATCTCTGCCTGGTTGTGTATGTCTGTGAATGGGAACAGGAGAAAAGGAGAGTCTGAAATCACTCTCTTAAAACGGCCACGGAATGATTTCAGGGAGGAAATGAAGAACAATCCGACAAGCACGGTGGCCAATCACAGGTCTAGTTTCGGCTTTCGGTTTAGTTGAGCGACTTCACCTCTCTGACACGTTCCCTGCTACGGAAATAACACTGGCCTGTGTGGGGACCTGCAAGGATGGCGGGGAGAGGCCAGCACAGGACTCTGTGAGCTGAGAGAGAGAGAGGGAGGGAGGGAGAGAGAGAGGGAGGGAGGGAGGGAGAGAGAGAGGTGCAGCTGGCCACCTAGCTGTGTGTGGACACGTCACCCTTGCCTCCTCAGAGCTCAGGGCAGGAAGGGCCCATGCCACCTTACAGGGCCCTTCCATGCGGCTCAGCCGTGTGACTCCGTGACCAGTCCAAGTGGGGATGTTTGTTACAAGGCTTTATTAAAGCTCCTGGTGGCTGATACACCCTCAAGTCCCAGATGGTTTCACCTTCTAGATCTCTCCTTGCCTCCTTCACCCGTCTCCCTCCCAATAAAATAAGTAAATATGTGTGGGTGTCAGGCTGACAAGAGCAGGCGTCATAACGGTTAATCTCAATGGTCAACTTGAGATCTGGAGTCACCCGGGAGATGGGTCTCTGGGCATGCATGCCTGTGGGGATTAACTTTTTTAGATTAATTGACACGGGAAGATCTGTGGACAACGCCATTCCCCAGACCGGATACAAAGGAAAAAGTGAACTGATGAGCAACATCTCTCCCTGCTTCCTGACTGCGGAGGTGATGTGACATCCCTCTCCCCCACGTCCCCATTGCTGTGACGTACCCTGTATGGATTGCAACCAGGAACCTTGAGCCAAATAAATCCTTTCTTCCTTAATCATTATTTTGTCTTGCATTTTTTTGTTGCTGTTGTTAATCACAGCGACAGCAAAAAACAGTAAGAGCCAAGGTCCTCTTGCCACAGAGAACTCCTCCCAAGTCACCCCCTAACTTACTTTATCGACCTTTCAGGGGCTTCCCGGGGTGCAGGTGACATATCTGGGCCTCCAGGTGTGTGGAGAAGAAACGCCCAGGGGAAGAATTTTAGACATTGCACAATGGCACTGAACGGGTACCAATCGCACGTGGCAGACCACCGTAGTCCTTGTGTCCCCAACACAATTGCCTTAGACAAGAACACAGTTTCTCAGACCCAGTAAGATGGCTCAGAGGGTAAAGCATTTGCTGTGCAAACTTGAGAAACTAAATTCAGACCCCAGCTCATACACAAAAGGTCCAAAGTGATGGTGTGTGCCCATAATCCCTGTGCCAGGAGGTCAAAGCAAGCAGGTCTCTGGGGGCTGCTGGCTGGCTAATCTGACTAACTTTTGAGGTTCAAGTTCAGTGACAGACCCTGTATCAAAAAACTTAGGCAGGCCAACAGAGGAAGCTAGCCAACGCTGGCCTCTGCAAGTTCTAGGCTTACCCTCTCTCTACTAGAATACAGTCCTGCACGCAGGGAAGGCACTGCCCAAATATCCATGGAGCTGAAGGGATCTCTGGGAGCCCATCTTTTCATTGTAGAGTCAGAGAAGCAGGCCCAGAGATGGAAAGCAAGCTGTCCAGAGTCGCACAGCCTGAGGGGAATGAGGAACATCAATACAGGTAGCTGTGTCCCCACGGGCCTGATCCCTGGTGTCTCTACCCCGTACACAGTGGGGCTTTTGTTAACAAATGAACAAAGGCCTTGTTTCTCCTTTTGGCCATTTCCACCCCCCCATACCCGGCCCCACAGACCCCTGCCCTGCCAGGAACAAGACCCAGGCGAGAAGGGCTCTATCACAGAGAAGGGAAGGAGCTATGGGCCGCCCTCCCTGATGTCCACCTGCAAACCTTGGGTCCACCCTCACCCTGTGCACGGTTGCCCAGAAACCTGATGATACCAGGAAGAATCCGGGGTGGTGGTGATGCTAAAGGAGGCACCACCTCGTCCTGGCCAGATGGTGGTGACTCTGCTGCCTGTCTTGTATCTGTGAAATGGGGGCATCGCAGTGAGCTGTGGGTGTGGTGAGCCATGTGCATGGTGAACTGTTGGCACAGTTTTGGGTTCCAGCTTCACCACCCACCCTGTCCTGCCATCACAGGGTAAGTAAGCCCTGCCTTCTCTGAGACTCAGCAGTCCGTTCTGTGAGATGGGCTCCCTGTAGACTGGCTGAGCATCAGGTATGTGCAGGGAAGGGTTGTGCCAGTGTGAGATGGAGGGAGTGGGTGGGGCTTATCTGAGTGGGTCTCAATCTGAGGGCGAGGCCAGCAACCCAGCACAAGAAGAGGCCACTCCACTGCAGGCTTCCCCAGGCTGGCCATCGCTCCCAGCGCTGGCTACATCTCTCTCTAGACCACCAGCCGTCAAGCCAGGCAAGGAGTTAACCAGAGGCCCCTCCAAAGCAAACAGCCAGCACTGAGCCCAGCCAGGCCTGAACTCAAAACACATGGGGAGAAGAACCGGCCCTCCCCCTTCTCCCCTTCATCTCCAGCATCCCCCTCCCCCAGGTCTTCAAATGTCTGGACCTCCCCTGTCTTCTCTGTTTCCATCTGTGCCTGTGGCTTGTGGAGTTACCGCTGTGGGAGGCCTGCTCCCCACCCCCAGGGGCCCCACCTGCAGGGGGTGCCCTTTCCTGGCTCCGCGGCTGCTGCCGACAGAGCCTGGAGCAAACCTGGGCACAGAGATGCCTATAAATTGCACACAGCACACATCTGAGTTTCCCTGCTCTGCTGGGCACACTGGGCGTTTTCTAGAGATGGGGCCCAACGGGGCCAGATGTGCAGCCTGAACCTTCCTCATAGGACAGGTTGCAGCTGCTTGGTACTGTCAATGCAGCAGAGGAGCCTGGGGGGTGGGGGTACCACTCAAAACTCCTCTCAGCCCCACTGGTCGGTCCCTTAGCCACACCCTCTGATGGGGTCTTCTGAGAGCGGCTCTCATGCTCTTGGGTGCCCTGACTTGGATAAGGAGTCCATCAAGACCGTGGGGATGTCTTACTCCCTACCTACTCTTTTCCCTAAGTTATCCCACTGACAACTCTGATGGAGGAGACACTCTCCATCTCACCATCGGAGAAACCACTGGTCAGAGAAACTGAAGAATATGCCTAAGAATTACAATACAAAGAGGCCTGAAACCCCCCCCCCCGCCCCACCTGCGCTATCTCCACCACCCTCTTCATTCAACAGTCACCAAAAATAAATCATGACCTATTTCAGGGCCCAGAGGAGCTTCTACGGCCTGCAGCAGGGACTGCGTTGGTGGTGGAAACTTCCAGGTCCCTGCTGAAGTGCAGGTCTCATAGTTATCTCCTCATACACAAGGTCTCTGAAGGAGGACCTCACCTGCCCATTTTACAGATACCAGAGCTGAGGCCGAGCACAGAGAATCCACTTGCTTGGGGATCCAAGCCAGTTGGCAGGGAGCCAAGGAACCAAGAGGACCCTCCAGCTGCTGCCTTCTGGGACTCCAGAGGTCGTCAGGGCCTTGCAGGGTCAATGCCTCTGAGCCTTGGAATCTTGGGGGAAGGACGTGCCCACTGGCCTACCCTGGAGTCTTTATTCTGAAGTCTGCATGGATCCAGGAATTACACCTCAAAGTCCCCGCTGTGAGCATGGACGATTGCACTGGGACCTGGGGTGCAGTTCTGAGGAGTTCAGAAAAAGACACCTGGGGTGGGCTAGCAGTATGACTCTGGTCATTCTGTGCTGTGGCAGCCACGCTGTCCCGTTCTACAGCTGGGAAACCCGAGTTCCTAAGAAGGAATGGGACAGACCGTGAGACAGACAGAGATAATGAGACAGCGAGACAGACAGATAGAGACAGAGGCTGGAGGTGGCCAGGGCTGGGGAGGACAGGCTGAAGCATGGCAGCTACAAGCCCCAGGCAGAGCCCCTGCCAGATAGAGGAGAAAATGAGTGTGGGCATCCTTAATCACCGCTGCCCTGAGGTCCACAGGACACAGGCCCTGAGCATCCACAGATCTCTGCATCCCTGAAGCCAGCCCTGCCCCTTTACTGGTCCACAGTGGACAGTCTGGGGCCATCACAGGGGGTCACACAGGTGACCCCGAAGCCATCCTGCTGCAGCTGCCTTCCTGAGAGCTGTAGGTGTCCTCCAGGTGAAGGGACCAGCCAGCCCACCTGTTCTGGATTTCAGCTTTTATTTAGGCAGAGGGACAGGAAAGCTGATCACCATAGAAACCCAACCCCTGAAGAACATGGCCTGCCCTAGCCTGGCTCCCTGGCCCATCAGACCCCACCCCCACCCCACCCCGCCTGAGCCCACACCAAATTTGTGTCTCAGAAAGCTCTGAGAAGGGAAACGAGCCAGCTGACAAACGGAGAGAAGATTAACTTAGAAGTAAAGGACAAAGGAGGGGGAGCCCGAGGGGCAAGGAAGATCGGACGGATGGTTATGGGACAATCTGGGGGAATGCTTACACTTATTGCTTCCTAGATACGCTGTCCCAGACGCCCACCACCACCAGACTCCTCCAGACCGGCAGCTGGAAGAACGGGCCTGTTGTGACAGCGGAGCCCCAGGTGAAGACACACATGGATGTAGGTCCCCAGGCCATCCTGGAACTCTACTCCTGCCTTCCAGTGGCTTCCAAGAAAGGAAGAAAGACAGCTGCAGGTAAGACATCTCAAGGGCCTGCTTATATCACTGTTTGATCCAGGGACCACAGCAGTCTGTCGTCGCTGACATCTGGAGAGGAAGGTGGGAGGGAGGAAACTCTGGTTTTGACACAAAACCCTCTGTCTTCCGAGCTTCTCTAACAATATTATACACATTTTGGATGGTTATGATATTTTTTTTTTTAAATGTTGAAAGTTGACTGCTGAGTAAATAAAAGGAATGTGGTATGTCCATACGATGGAATACTATTCAACCGTGAAAAGGAATGAAGCAATTCACACAACAGCTAGGCTAGGCTGTTGTATGGCGGCACATATGTAGTCTCAGTTTGTGGGAGGCAGGAGGATCAGGAGTTCAAGGCCAGCCTCTGCTACATAATAAGTTTGAGGCCAGCCTGGGCTACATAAGACCCTGTATTAAAAAAAAAACAGATAAAAACATAATGGTAATTGATTCCAATATATGAAATATCCAGACCAGGCAAATCCAGAGAAAGTGAGTCAGTGAGCAGAGATAGAAAGGAACAGAGAAACAGAAAAAGATAATGAGGCAGAAGCTCTCACAGGCAGAGAGGCAGCAAGACAGAGGTGCAGGCAGGGCCT
Source organism: Phodopus roborovskii (assembly GCF_943737965.1). Classification (NCBI taxonomy): domain Eukaryota; kingdom Metazoa; phylum Chordata; class Mammalia; order Rodentia; family Cricetidae; genus Phodopus; species Phodopus roborovskii. The sequence continues at coordinate 1,407,072 of NW_026125506.1, read as the reverse complement.
GGAGGTGGCCAGAGCCAGGGAGGACAGGCTGAAACACGCAGCTTACAGTGTGATTTTATTTCCAGAGCTGCCTGTCCCAGCATACCTTCACAAGAGCCCCAACTAGAAACTCCCCAGATATCACAGAGGGAGGGCATAAGGCACTGACTGACTGTGAAAAGCTCACAGGACAGAAAACAGTATCCGAGGGCTAGATTCAGCCATGTGGCTGACCTCATGGGGGCAGCATGAACAAGAGAAGACACGCAGGACACACACCCTGATTCCTCCGCTGCCTGCAGCAGCAGGGACAGTAGAGTTGAAGGTGGGGGTGATGCTAGGGGAAGGTTGACAACGTGGGCAGGGACCGTTGCCTCAAGATAGAGAGCCGCAGGGTCCCCATGAGAGCCAGGCCCTGCGTGTGCCTGACACTACTCACGAGTTTCACATGTGAAACGTGGCCCATTTCACAGTTAAGGAAACTGAGGCTCAAAAAGATGAAGAGGAGCTTCTTGGCGGGTTGTGCTCCAAAGGCGATCTCCTGTGTCTTTAACCACCATGCTAAGACAGGTCCAAGCAGGACCTGGACAACAACCAGCCTCTCAGGAAGATGCACACATGTGGTCCCCACAGCATCTTCGTCTATTATGATGACCAACATAACCATAAGCTTTAACATATCTACAATCTGTACTTAAGTATACATTACATTTTTAAATGAGCTATATAAACATAACACCTAAACAAGGAGAGATACACATATCACAAAACTAACCTTAAATTTGTATCAATAAATGAAAATCCATTCCAAAACAAAGTATTCATTTCTATACCACAATCCCCCTTTTTACCTTCAAAAAGAGATTGGTTGTGATCATTAACCATTTATAACCAACCCCATTTAGATGAAAACAAACGTTTATAGATAATATTCGGGAATATTGGTGTCATTTTCTCCAAACTGCTTCCCGCTGATTGGGGTTGCTGTTTATACCATGGGGATCTTAAGAAGACCCAGAAATCCTGGCTGTAGTTGGTGAGTCTGCCTTGTCCCTTTTGTTTTGAAGTTGGATCACCTGGGACTCTGTTTCAGGGGGTCTTGCTTGACCAAACCATGTTAGTATGGAAGGAATCCACAGCTTTTCATTTTCTGTGGAAACATAACTACAATCTCTTTTCCCAAGTAACATATTCTTATACTTAAGTTTTGAAGTCAAGGCATTTAAAAAATATATAAATTGGATTAATTTAGCAGCATTGATAATCAAGTGTATTTTACCAGTTGTTCTTTCCTTAGCAATTGAGCAATTCAAAGACAACACACTAGCATACCGTAATCCAGACTCTCTGTGTATTTCCCATCTGTAGGTTGCTGTTTTATTACTCTAATTTTTTTACTTCTATCTTTTTCATTTTTTGAGACAGGATTTCTCTGTGTAACTTTGACTACCCTGGAATCCACTATGTACACCAGGCTGGCCTTGAAGTCAGAGATCTGCTTGCCTCTGCCTCCTGAGTGCTGAGATTAAAGTCGTGGGCCACCACACCTAGCTACTCTGTGTCTTTGTTTCTTTTTTTTAAACCACCTCATTCTGTTTCCATTTCTCTCCCAAGCCTACTTATATTTTAAAACACACTGTAAACCTTTAGAGGCTTTTCTTTATCTGAATCTGTCTTTACTGTAAATCTTTATCTTTCTGTGGCTACAAGTCTTTTATCTGCTTGACAACAACATTGCTAAACTTAAAGCAGGGGCTGTTTTATCACCGTCTATCCAAGATGGCTGGGGTATTTACCACCAGCACTCAGAGCTGAGCTCACCGCCTTGGCCTATGCTGCCATCAAGCAGCATGGTGGCGGCTTGGAGATGTGGTCACTGCCACTGCCAGCTCTCATACACACCATTCAGTTGCTAGAGGGCTTCTTAAAAGAGCCCTGCGGTTTTATCTGCTTATGCTGAGTCAGGAAACCTCCCTTAAAGGAGCTGCACGAGTCTCTGCTTGTCTCTAGCAAAACAGAACCTGCCCAAGAAAAATGCTTCTACCAAGAAGCCTTGCTTGTCTCTGTATTTTTTGTTTCTAAAAATCCCCTTTTAAGCTTTTGTCAAGTTTTAAGTGGAAGCTTTTAGTACCCATGTTGCAGGCGCCATTTTGTTACGAGCACTTTCCCGCCAGCCTGGTCCCACAGCTGTGTCAGCCCCAAATAACACACAGAGACACTGTATTGGTTATGAAACTGTTGGCCTGTTATTAGCATTTCTTATCGGCTAGCTCTGTCTTAAATATTAACCTATTTCTATCTATCTGTTTCCACATGGTCTTATCTTACCAGAGAGAGGGTCCGGACTTCTTACTCTTCTTGCGTCCTACATTCAACTCCTCTCTACTACATCTCCCAGAATCCTCCTTGTCTTCTACTCCCGCCTGTCTTGCTTCCCTATTGGCCAACAGTGCTTCATTCATTAACCAATAAGAGAAACACATTTACAGAATGACATCTCCCTTCAGTGTCCTCATGGGGAAATAGTCTTGGGTCACCCAGCAGACCACAGTGGGATGGGACAGATGCCAGAATCTCCTGGCCAACTGGGGGCAGCTGCTTGGATACAGCAGTCTTTTGTGTGGGCAAGGGTGTTGGTACCCTTTAAGAGGTAGGGCTTGGTCCTGGAGCCCCATCCTCATGCATGGATTAATGGGAACAGTCCTCAGGAGAGGGGACTGTTTTGAGGGTGGCTGAGCCCTCCCTGCTCTCCACTGCCTCCATCTCTGTGGTCTGTTTGCCCTGAGGTCATCACCACAGCCGGGCATTTGCTCCAGGTGCGCTCATGGCTCTCCAGAGCTAAGAGTTAAACCAACATCTTTTCTTTATACAGTTATCCAGCCTCAGGTATTCTCTTACAGCAACAGAGAGCATTCTACGACAGAGCCCAGAGCCCCAGGTTCCCAGGCCCCACTCTTTCTTAGTTTTCCTGACCAATTATACTGGCTCATGCAGTGTACTCCACACCTGACCTAGATAGGGGGAGCTAGAGTGTGGGTTATCAGGATCAGCGCCATGAAATGTGTGTTATAGACACATTCCGGCTGATCAGAGGTCTGAGGTCAGGCTCCAGGGACCGTGTGCTCTCCTCGCTGCCCACATGCTCCCCCCAACCTCATAAAGGGACACTAAACACCTTCGTTACCCTCTCTGGAAGGACTGGAACAGATGGGTTTCTAAAGAGGGTGAAGGCTACCCAAGCTGGTAGAATGGAAAAAAGGCTTGAATACATCACCATGGAGAAACTGAAGGCCAGAGGGGACCTGGATTTGCCAAAGATCAAAGGAAGAGATGTGGGGGGGGGGGGTGATGTTATTCTGTATATGTTTGTTTCTCTTATTGGTTGATGAATAAAATACTGATTGGCCAGACAGGAAGATAGGCGGGGCTAGGAGAGGAGGATTCTGGGAAAGGTAAGCAGAGTAAGCCTGCTGGACAGAATCACGATGCCGCTGGAGGAGTAACACCATGCTGGGCATTGCTGGGTAAGCCACTGCCTCGTGGCAATACATAGATCCATAGAAGCGGGTTCATAATTAAGACAGAGCTAGCCAATAAGAAGCCCTAGTCATCGCCCAACAGTTTCATAATGAATATAGCGGCAGCGTGTCCATTTGGGGCAAGGCAGCCGCGGGACCGGGCTAGCAGGAAGAAGATCTGTAACAGGGGGGCAGAATAAGGATGCTAGACCCACATTTCTGGCCCATCGCTGGATCCAACTCACATCTCTCACTGTGTGCTCTAGAGGCTCTGACCCAATTCATTTGAGCCACACTGGTTAACTGAGTGTCAGTGAAGTCACCAGGCTCCACGGCAGCCATGACCACCCAGGGCCTCCACGTCTGGGGGGGGGGGTCTTAAGAGTTCAAAGCAACTCAGGTCCCAGCCAGCCTAACTCCCTCTGAGCCTTGGAAACCCAGCTGCATCTGCTTGGCACAGGCAGGGCAGAGGGTAGATGAAGGAGGCACTGTGCGGGGTCCTGGGACTCATGCCTTGCTTTGCTCCCTAGCCTCAATTTCCTCATCTGTGAAATGGGGCAGTCACAATGGGGGCAGTCACTGGACTCTTGTTGGTCCAGACAGAGAGGGTGAGTTCCCTGGAGTGTGCTTAGAAAACATTCTGGACTCTGCAGGGGGCATGGAAGGAAGTTGGCAAGAAGGGAACAGGAACAGCCTGGATGTCTGTGTGGGGATGGGGTGCTGGCCAAAAACTCCTGTCCTGCTTGCATCCCAAGCTACAGTGAGGGTGCAGCCCTTCTCTACAATGTTACACCATGGCAGCAGCTTCCAACTACAACACAAAGCCTCGGGAGACTGGAGCAGGTAGAGAGAGTGGGCTTTGATTCCAACACAGCCAGCCAGGTCTGTCTATGGGGAGGTGAAGCCGGCTGGCATCCCATGAGGGGTGAGGGAACCTTGCAGAGCAGCCAGAGGAAGCTACTGATTGGCTGAGCCTGAAGATTCTTGCTTCTACTTGGTCTGACAGTTTGAAGCTGCCTAAATTGCCCTGCATACCCAACAGCTGGAGGAGTGGGAAAAAGGCTCTACCTGTCAGATGGAGGTAACTGAGGACTGTGTGTGTGTGTGTGTGTGTGTGTGTGTTCATGCGGGTCCCACCCCTCACATGCAGGTCCCACTGCCAAAGCAAGTGAAATTAGTTCAGGTCTTCACCCAAGAGCGAGGGAGTGGGAGGAGTCACTGGGAAGGAGGGGAGCTAGGGAGAAAGGACATTAGGGAGGAAGAGAGGCAAAGATTCTAGAGAGCGGGGACACTGGGGAGGAAGAAAACACTGGAATGCTGGAGAATGGGCAAGTATTAGGAAAGAGGGATGCTGGGAAAGGGATTCTGGGGAGGGAGCTGGTTGGTGGGGGATGCTGGAAGGGATGTTGGGGAGGGGACCCATTGGAGAGGAGGAGGCGAAACAAAGTTTCTTGCTCAAAGACACTTTGTTCTCAGTGCACAGCCTGTTGAAAATTTGGGTTTCCACACTCCCGGCTAAGCAGAGGGTCAAGAGGTCAAGAGGTCCCGCAGACACATTACTTGACAGGCCTGGGTCCCAAGAGGGTGGCTGTGTGATTCCCTTTTGCACCTGCCCTTGTGTGCTCCTGACCAAGGCACCAGGCCTGAGGGGTGTGGGCACGATGCTTTGTATCAAAGACACCTAAATTGTTGTGTTCGTGCCTCACCATCAGCTTCCTGCCAGGAACTTTGCCCCCTGAATTCGTTTCCCCATCTATAAAAGGGACACACTGATAGTTCCTTCCAGAAAACATGGCTGGGAGCACTAGTAGAATGGCAGTGACCAGTCCTCATTCCTGGTGAGGCCCCTCGTTCCTGGTGAGGACTGATGACCCCGTGCAAGATCTCAGGGCCGTGAGAGCACCTGAGTGATGGGAGGGGTGTGCAATGGAAATGCTGGGTCCCTTGTTGAAAATTCGCCGAGGAAAAAGAATCACATGGTGGGGGCTTACCGTGACTCAGCGGGCTTCACTCTGCACTGGCTGGGGTCTGAAACATAACAAGAGGATGGGTTTCACTTCTCTGTGATCGACTGAGATACTTAACAGATGTGGAGGGATTGCTACACTATTCAGCTCACCGTTTCAGAAGGTTTAGATTCACCATGGCAGGAAGACAGGTGGAGTCCCCATCATGGCGGACCCGGAAGCCCACAGCTCAGCAGGAACCAGGAGAGGCGGGAGCCTGCTTGCTGGGTCTCCGAGGTGCCACACTGTGATGCCAGAGAGGCGTAAGTTCAACGCAGCCTGGTTATTAACATCGTCCGGGTTTCGCTCAGGGCCACACTTTGACAAGGACATGGAGCGCACCCCAAACAGCCAAGCTAATAGCACAATGGTACTGAGGCTTCTGAGCTCAACCTATCCCCGCGCCGCATGCCAGGGCAAGGTGCCGCTCCAAGCTCTAGGCACCCAGAAAACTATGCTTTCATGCTATACATTGCTGCCATGGTCCTGAAGCAGGAGATCCTAGTGTGTGCCAGGGCGGTGGGAGATGGACACCAAGGGACATCTGAGTTCAAATCCCAGTCATGTGGCCTTGGACGAGTTGGTTGGGCAAATGTGGGTTGTGTTTAGCAGCCGTTACTATAAGGAGTACCAGGGGCGGACGCCTTGTGACAAGAACTGCCCGGCTCATAGTTTGGAGATTTCAGGTCAGGCCCGCTGGATTGTGGATTTGGCCAAGTTGGCCACAACATGGCAAGAGTGTGTAGCAGAGCAAGCCTTCTACTTTATAGAAGCAAAAGTGAGCAAGGGGCCCTAGGCCCTTCAGGCCACCTCCCAGTTGCCTGTGGATCCCCACCAGACCTGGCCTCATGGCTGACTGCTTTGGCCTGAAGACCAAGCTCCTTACTGCACTGGTGTGGGAGAGAGTTCCCACTTCCTAGACTAACAGATCAAGCTGGGCTGACGTGTGCACAGCCACCCTGCCCACTGTAGAACTAAACAAATCACCATTATAGCCTTTGAGGTGATCGTGGGGTGCACTGTACATATTGTGCATGGCCGGAACCACACACACGCCCGTGCACCCAGGCAGGTCACCCTGGCCCTGTTTCTTTGTGGCTGCACCGCCAGGGGTCATTGGTCCAGCTGATCGATGTTACCAAGTCCTTAGTGTACTACAATGGACATTGACCGGCAGACAGCTGGAGAGGGTGAGAGCCATCACAGCCACCTGGGAAACAGGTTGGCTACGACAGTGTCAGTGGAAGGGATGCCCCTCCCCCAACCCACCAGCAATTTCACCCCTGAGAACACCCCTAGAGAAGAAGGACCTGGCCACTGCACGAAAGAAACATGTCTGGCCAAACACGGGCAGTGTGCTCATGACTCTGAACCAAAACCAACGGAGTGCCCATGAGAACTGACGGAGGAAATCAACTGCAGGGTCTTCAAGGGATGAAACAGTGTAGCATTAAAAAAAACAAGCTGGTCACACTAGCCAGAGGGGACACCAGGGATAGTTTCATGGTGATGGAACAGGCCCGCCATTCTGCCTCTGCCGATGCCTTGTCCAGTCTTCACCAACGCTAAGGGGAAGCAGCCCTGTCCCTGAGGAGACAGAATCACACCCCTGTCAGTATCCTGGTTTGGATCCCTTCTGTGAGTCTGGGGGAGCTGGGGAAGGAGCTCTGTGTTATTTTACCCCAGCCCCTCAGGGCCTTACACTCACCAATGTGCTCAACTAATTACAGCAGCAACACATTTAATCTGGGATCCCAGCACCTGGGGGTTGAGGTCGGAGGACCTCATGTAGAGTGGAATTTGAGGCCAGCCTGGGCTACACAGAAAGCGGTGCCTAAACAAACCACAAGCTAGATAAGCAAACACTGAGGAGGACTGAAAGTGCACGGTGGCCCTTTGTGTTGAAATCATAACAAAGGAATGGGGAAGAAAGAGCAGGCCAGACCCTGAGAAGGCCCCGGGGCAGCGCAGAGGCCCCGAGACACCAGGCTTCCTGTGTGCAGCTTGTCGTCTGTTGCTGTACCCCAACACCTGCCCCCTGCACCTTGTTTTCTCATAAAACAACTTGGGAAAAGATAACTTTTCTGAAGTAGTTTGGTCTTTGGAGGTAGATAGTGAATGCTGCTGAGCAGGGAACTCCCAGCATAACAGATCTCCAAGTTGCATTTCCATGGGGACTCCCGGCAAAGCCTGTGGCTGCCTCTTTGCCCAGTGCCACGGTCTACGGAGGGACCCACCAGTTCCTCCACTGTGTGACTCTGAGCTCTGTGTAGGTAGCGGCAGTTTGTGCACACCCTCTCCAGCACTGGCATGTGAGAAGGAACTGACTCGACCAAAGATGCTTAGACATGAGACAGAAACAGCCAGAGGAGAGGTGGGTGAGTCTCATCCCCATACAGGTGCAACCTCAGCCTCGGCCCCGGTTCCTCTCCGAGTTACTCCCTCGGGTGCACACCTTGCTGGCTTCTCTCCTCAGCAACCATCTGACAGCAATCTGGACCCTCCCACACAACAGTCAAAGGCTCACCCTGGCTGCAGCCCCATCTCTCCATCCCCCACTTCTTTCCTCCCTCCCTCCCTCATATCTGTCTGTTTACAGCCCCAACACCTGGTAAGGCAAGCCAGGTCCTCAGTCATCATCAGCCAGAGCAAACCTCAGTTTATTTCACCCTCCTGTTTCCAGCTCTAAATACATGCACACATATTCACACATACACACATGCACAAACATGCACACATGGGCACATATACATACACCAGACTATACACATATTCACATATACACACATAATACACATCTACATGTAAACACACACAACACACATTCACATATAAACACATTTGTACACATGCACACACATACACATATGTGCACATACACATGCCACACTATACACTCGTGTGTACGCAGCACACCCATTCACACATACACACATTTGTACACATGCACACACATATGAACACATATATACAAGCCAGAGTGCACATACATATAACACACTGCGGGCACACACACATGTACACACATGCACACACAATCATGTGAGTCTAGCTGTTCACATTCAGGATCTGGAATTCTTCCTAGTGGGAAAGGGTGGGGAGTGGCTGGTGAGCTGGGGCTGTGCTTCATTAGGCAGCTTGCTTGGGGTGGCCATCACCTCTACACCCTGAAATTCCATCAACTCCTATACCCCACCCCTCCTCAACTCACATAGAGCCCCTCCCTCCCTGTCTCCCCAGAGACCTTCAGGGTCGTGGGACTGAGCAAAGTACCATTCCTCTTCTACCCCAGTCCTGGAGCTGTGGAAGGGGCCTGGTCATCAGCCCACAGCAGGTGAGGGGCTGGGCAGAGTGTCTGGAAGGGGAAGCCCATGCTGATGGAAAGGAACACTCACCCTCAACTCCAGCCACACAAACATCTTGATGCGCAAAACTCTTGTATATGATACAAACACCTCGTTAATAACAGTGAGGCTGGTGGGCCACGGTACTGTGCTCACAGACGCGGGTCTGCAGAAGCTGAAGTATTGGCCACTGCTGTCCCTAGTCTTTAACACACATTGGAGAATCCAGGCCGCTTTCACAGGATGCCAGAGATTCTCTTTATTTACTGCTGTGGAAACCCAGGCTCCCAGGAAGTGGCCTGGGTTGCTCCTGTGGGGGCAGCTGCACTTACCAACATCCTTACAGTCCAATGATTGACACTTCACGGAGACAGCGGAATGACAGTTTTCCCTGAATTCATCTCTCAAGATGGCTCCCCGCGAGCTGGGACCCTTGCTAGGTGACTCGAAGCTCCAAATGGCCTCCTGGCCCCCAGTTTCCTACAAAAATCCCAAAATTTGCAGCCAAGGCCCATCTGATGGGCTCTATTACAAAAGCCATCGCCTGCCAAAGCCCCAGCTATGTGGGCTACCTCATCTTTGTAACATTAGAAATATTGAAAATAGTTCACAGACGCACCATCCCGCACCCTGTCAGCCTCTACAGCGGGCACAGTGCTCCAGCCCTGGCTCAGTGCGTCCCCCATGGCTGCCTTCAGTCAGGTCTGGGCTACTGAGGGTGTCCACAGGGCCAGAACCTTCTGGTGTGTTCGAGGTTTAACCCCTTTAGCCAGAGTCAGCCAGTCCTGAGGGGGCGGGGTGGGGGAGGAGGCCCACTCAGCCAGGGCCATGGATCCCCCTTCAGCTGGCTGGCGGGACATCAAACCTTCCCAAAATGCTTCCATGTGGTGCCAGGCCTGCGCCCGGGTCCTTCACATTGGATTAGTCCCGGGGCTGTCGGACAGCCGCGTCCTCACAACTCCCCTTTCATGCTTGCCCACAATTTGAATGTCATCACACAAAATCAAGGCTAATTGTGAACAGGCCTGCCCCCTCCCCGCCTCCCCTCCCCCGCCCCCTGCCTTCCCAACCACATCTGGATTCCACAACCTCTCCCGGGGCCTGGAGACCTGCTCAGGCTGCGAACTCTTAGGCTCTAACTCGATTTCCTTTCCCGTCTCCCAGCCTCCTAAATATACATGCACCCTGGAATGTTCTTTTCTTTCCTCTGCCTTTGGCCTTGGGGTTGCCATCGTCAAGACCGCCCTGCCTGTGAACCCTGCCTCTCGGAGCTTGCTCCCAGCCCACACTGAGGCTCCTACAAAGCCCAGGGTCTCACTCTGCTCATGTGGGTGCAATCTCTGCCCTTTGGACAAGACTCTGTCCCACCAGGGTTCACCCTGCAGCATGACACCTCAAGCTGGCCACACCTCATAGTCCCCCACCCCAGCCAGCAGTGATGTCTGGAAGCAAAGGGGGAAATTCCCCTGCCTGTCAAGGCATCTGTGCCAAGGAAACAGATTTGGGGCAGAGGAGATGAAGGTACTTTGTCAACTGTGGTGAGCCCCAAAGGAGCCACCTGGAGTGTGTGCCAGGAACCTGTTCCAGTAGCTTAAGGAAAGAGTATATATGAGATGTTCTCTGTGGGGAGAATGTGCTTGTGATGACCCAGGGCTCTATGGAGGGGATGGAGTTTTCGAAACAGGGTTTGAAGGTGAGCATTTGTTGGTGCCAAATATGCAATCAAAACTCCCCCAAGGGGGGGAGGGGATTGTGTTGGAGGGATACCAGTTTTCTCTACCAAAACAGTCATATGGGTTGCCATTTGACAGCCCATTGCGTGAGGGGGGAGCTGTGGCCAAGCAAAGGCTACTCACGCAGGGCTGGACAGGAGGGGCTCGGTCCTTCAGGGATCTTGCCAATGGTGCTTCCTGAGGGACCTCAGAGAAGATGGCCCACGTTGGGGCAGTGCAGAATGGACGGGAGCCTCCGCACACATCTGGATCCCCACTTGTCAAGTACAGCTCAGGGGCAGTGGCCAAGATGGGGTGCCAACCCAGCCCAGAGGTTCGGAAGAAGCCAATTGGAAGGACCAGAGCCAGCTCTCCACAAGGCCTGCATCCGTCACACACCGCCTGTGACTTGAGCAGGGATCTTGTCCTGCAGGATGGGGCCTTTCCCACTTCCTCTCCTGGAGCAGCAGCCCCTCCTGAGCCCGTTTGCCCAGAACGGGGAGTTAGACTAAGGGGTTTATCCTGATCTGGCCTACTCACCTGCCGTTCTCATTTCCAGGGGGAGAAACCTAGGCTAAGATGCCCCTAAGTACCCAGAAACAGCCAGAGCGATGAGAGAAAGACATAAAAGACGTATGGCCTGTTCGATACGTGCAGAAGCCAGGAGGCGAAGGAACAGACTGAAAAAATAAACAAATGGAAGAATAAACGAATGAGGACTTGCCTCCTCCCCCCCAGCCCCAGGGCTCACGTGGCCTTTTGCTCTCCGAGGGGAGTGCAGCACCCATCCACCCTCTTAGGGGCTGTGTCTCTGGGTGAGGTGCACTTTGGGAGAGGTGTGGGTGACAGCTGTGCCTTCCCACAGCAGGCCTGTCTTTACCCCTGACCCTCCCAAGCCGCAGCATCGATTATCCGGTGCACAGCTGAGGCTGATTTTCCTGGGTCCTGTGTCTGACCCGCCAGGTGCTAGGATGCTGTGTGAAGTCCCAGATTCACCCACAGCCTTCATGACTCCCTGGGCAGGGACACTGGGGGAGGAGCCCCATAGGTCCCACATACCGACCTTTGTCCTGAGGTGCAAAGAGCAACTAGAAGGCCTGCTTCATGGGTTCAGAAACTGAGGCACAGCAAGAGGGAGCATGTGCTGTCTCGCAGAAAGCCGGTGAAGGGACCAAAACCTCTTGCCTTCCTCCCTGGAGTCACAGGCTGTGTCTAACTGATGGCTGTGATGCTGCAGATATTTACCATGGCAACTACAGGGCTCCAGCCCCTCCCCCATGGCTGGAAGGTGTAAGGACTACAGAGGTCACAGAGCTTCGGACAGACCCTATCCAGTTTTCCAGGCTGCGTCCCTGGAGGAAGCCGCTCCCAAGAAAGACGGTGATGCCACATTGCAGAGCAAGACCCTGAATGAGGGTCAGCTGGCTTCACGGGGACACAGGGACCTCCTGAAGTGTGACTCCCCACTGAGGCATGCTCCAAACTCTAAGACCGCCCCCCCATCCTGCTGAACCCCAAGCATCCCCCTGCCTCACCCCAACCCCTGTACATGCAGCCAATGTCAAAATTGTCAGCCTTGCACGCGGCATCATCTGTGGACCCCTTAGTGGTTGCAGTCAAAGCGAGCAGGCGCTGGCCATTGAACAAATCTGTCCCAGCCCAGCCCCGGATGTCTGCCACCGTCCGAGCTCAACCTGACTTCTCCAAGCCTGCAGTCATCAAGGTCGCCAGCCTCACATGATGGAGCAATGACAAGACGGACAGTCCCCGCGATGATTGAAGGCCAGAACTGTAGGACTGCCCAAAGCTCCCATTTGTAGCATGGCCACTGATACGAGGCTGCTTCCGGCTCCTTCTCCAGATCTGTCTTTGGGGTCCAGCCGGGTGAAAGACGAGGGTCAGTATGAGGGCCCTAAAGGGCAGATGGGCTGACTTTTTAGTACATGTGCAGCCGAATCAGACACAGATGAGTTGACTGTTAGAAGGTCCTGGTCAGGGGACATAAACCAAAAGACATTGAGCGACTTGGTCACTGTCCAGGGTTAGCGTTTATCAGTCTTATTTGGGAAGCTAACCGCATATCCTAGTATGACCTCAGACACACGCCACAGGCCAGGGTGGGCTTCAGTTCCTTTATGTGGAAACAGGCTGCCTCGCCCACTACAGGACAAGAAGCGAAGGCCTCCCTGTGTCCTCCATCTGAAACCAAGATGGCACTGGACACTGCCAGCACCCTTGACTCTTAGCTGCAGGTGTGCTGGTTGGAACCCAGGGCAGAGAGAGTGCTTAAAAAAAATCACCCATGTCTCCCAACTCACCCCACTCAGACCCTGCAGCTTGCTCCTTGGACTTCTATGCATCACCATGTCCATTTCCCAGGATAGGGGTCTGACCTCTGCATGTCTGCCTGTTCAATGTTCCTTCGGAGATCCGCTCATATGTCAGTTCCCAAGAGCAGTCCTCTGAGCACAAGATACCTCTCCCAGCATGCCCTCCCATCTGAGCCTGACTCCCTGAAATCCTCCATGAAGAGGAGGCGCTGGTCTGCTGGGATTAAAGTCTCTGGGCCAGGAGGGATCTGGGTACTGGGAGGAGATGATGGGGATCCAGGCACTGCCTACGGGATCCTCCCACCCGTCACCGTTGATATTGATGAGGTCACAGCCAGTAGCTCGTGTGGCCAAGGATCCATCCTGGCCTGCAGCATGCATGGATTCCCTGCCCTGTCCGGCACCAGCTCCCTTGAATGGAGCTACAACCACTGAGTAGGTACCGGTGGCTGGGTGTGCTCTCTTCCTGGGTGCACCATGGCAGGTCTGAGCTGCTCACTGCAGGTAGTTATCAGTTATTGATTTTGCTCGATTTTTATTTTCAGTAAAAGGAATCCAGGAACATAGCTGGGTTGCTGGGCTTTTGTTTTTTTGTTGTTTTTTTCTCTTAACCTGGTGTTTTTGTTTTCTTAACCTAAGGCTTTTAGTCCAAGGGGGAAGGAGCACATCCAGCCCTGCCCACTGACCTGGAAGCTCTGAGGTAACGTCACTGTCAGCTACGCTCAATGACCTGTGTGGTATGTCCTCTTCACTGAATTTCAACCAAAGACCACAAGTACTTCCTTCTTTGTAAGTGCAATCTAACTTGCACAGGTGCCCGCTGATGCCCGCTGCAAGGATTTCTGGTGGTGCTATCCAAGGCTGTCTCTTAACCCCTCTGAGCGTTGGTCTCCTGTCTGTAAAGTGGGCACACAGGCGCCTGTCTGGTTCAACTGCTGGGTTTTAACTTGTGGCTCCTGGAGTACATGACACACCGAGGTGTGGTGTGAGCTTGCATTCACAGCTAGGATCTGAGATGCAGACACGGGAGGGGGGTATTAGAAGGGAGAAGAGAGGAAGGAGGGAGGGGGAGAAGGAAGAGAGGAGGGTCAAGAGAGAGGCGGGAAGGGAGAGGAGGGGCCGGGAGGGGAGAGAGAGAAGGGAGAAGAAGGGGGTGAGGACAGGGAAGGGGGAAGGGTGAGAGGGAGAGGGACCATTAGTCCTGGCTCTTGGTGAAGGCTAAGTAGCGGGATGGGAGAATCTGGCAATGAAGGTGACCGTGGCGGATGGGCTGAAGCCAGAGTTGGCTGGCAGGGTGTAACGAGCCTTCAGAGGATTGCTGCTGTGAGGGGGGATCTTGCCCATGGAGACCCATGTTCCCCTCTCTGTGTCCCCGCCTTCTGCTCCTGTCCCCTCTCTACTCCGTATTGCCCCAGAGTTTAGACCTCAGCCCTAGGCCTAGAGGCACTGGGCCAGGATCTGTGTTTGGCCTGCTCTCAGAGGCCCTTCCTCCAGGAAGACAGCCAAGATTTCCATAGCTCATGCATCCATGGTCAAGCCACACCATGACCTCTTGACCTCTTGTGGGAGCCCTCCCACACACAGGACCCTCAGTACCAGGAGCTTCAAGAATAGAGGGCCTGGAAGTCCCTCTCGCCTTCTGCCTCCAGTACACAAGCACATAACATGAGGATACCCTGGGGGCCATGCTGCTGTCCCCTCGGTCGGAGCTCCTGCTGTCTATCCCCCAAGTCAGTCTTGTCAGAGAAAGATGGCCGAGTGTTAAACCTGGGCTCAAGCTGCTTGACTGAACTGATGGGAATTTGCATTTCTACCCTGAACACAGGAGACTTAAACAGGCCACAAGCCGGCCAGACTTTCGCCAAGTACTCCGAGGAGCTAAGGTCTGGCTGGACACACTAGGATCCTTTCAGCCATGCACTTTACAGACCAGTCTGTGTCGAAGCGAACACCCTACCGCAGGAGCATCCCAGCACAACTCAAAGATCCTGGGCTGCAGCAGAATTACATGGCCGCATTGGCCTAAACTGACAAGGATTCTCTTCCTTAGCCATCGTGAATTATATTTGCTATGCAGTGATACCCACCCAACGGAAGTTTTACATATCCCTGACACAAACAAGGAACTCAGCAAGTGGCCAAGCTTGGAGCCCTTTGTCCATGCACCTGAGAGCCACACTCTGAGCAGCCTGCCTCACATAGATGTGAGGCCTCACTCGCCCCAAGTGGGTGGGGAAGGAGGCTCAAGTTCACTGCTTTAGAGTGAAGGACACCCATGAGGGCACCTGGCCAATCCACAGGCCTTGCCTACAGTCCCCAGGTAAGCAGGAACCACCGGGAAGTATCAGACTCACCCTGGGCTGTGAAGGTTCCCCCCCCCCCCCCCCGCAGCTGGCCTGTGGGGACAGGGCCTCTCTGTATAGTCTCTAACATTTTCTATTTAAATGCAAATTCTGACTTTTCCTTGGCAGAAAGCTAAAGTTTTTGCACTCAAATGAGGGTCAGGATTATAATTTATCCACAGGCCTTTTCTAACAATTATTATTTATCCAAGGGGGAGGACAGAGACTCTGGAGACTCGGGGGGAAGGGGTTCCACCCTGAGTCCCCGGGAACAGCTGGCAGAGGCCTGGGCCTCCTCTCTGAGGAGGAGCCTGGGATCAAGTGCAGAGAGGGAGCCTCCCTAGGGCAGCAGAAGGGATGCTACCAGTCCAGAGGAAGCACAGGCTGCTGACCCAATGACATTTGGAGTCAGGTATGGGTGACTTGAGACTGATCCCTTCGTGATAATAATGATGACAGTGTAGACTGCCATAGGCTGGGAGATAGGCAGGGACCCAGAAGAGGTCCCAGGGCCAGGGTGGGAGCCCAGGAAGGCTTCCTGGGGAAGGGGACAACTTCTCATAGACTTCCAACGTACTGAATGATCAGCTAGACTACTCATATGCTGGCGTCATCTGTGAGGGACAATTCAATAAAATCCACCCATGGGATGGATAGATATGTCTAGAGAAGAAATTCAAGCTGCCTGCCAATAGATACACAAGGCCAGTCAGTGATGGGTTTTAAGTCACAGCAAAATACTGGCGATAATCTAGGTACTCGGCAGTGGGGGAGGGCTAGATAGATGAATGATGCTCAGCCACACGGTGGGATTGTACACAAACATGTAAAAGGACAAGTGCTTTATATGTAATAGATATGATCCCTGAGTCATGGGAGGTGTGATGTTTGCAAAGAGGCAGGCGGTCAGAGGTGGGAGGGAGGGACTAGCTTCTGGGGTCTGGGCCATGCACACAGTGAGTGCAGCCTGACCTCAAGACTGAGTTTAGAAAACAGATTTTCAGGCTGTCCACTTGAGTGACTGGGGGAGGGGTCGAGAGGACAGGGACCTCCCCAATCCATCCTGGTTTCACGAGACACCAGTATCATGGCCCTGAGCTTTGCTGGAGATCACTGGATCCAGCGTGATCCACAATATGCCTTGACAGGCTATGACAGGCCTGGCCAAGTAGATCCACTCATGCAACTGAGAGCACAGTAAGACCCGTAGACGCAACTGTTTCTGAGGAGCCTGCAATTGCAGGAGGCCAGGGTGGGGTGCAGCATGGGAACTGGTGCATGCTGGGAAAGGCTGGGAAAGGCTGGGGCAGGGGAGGGGGGGACTCTCCAGGAGATATTGTTAAAAACAGAGTACTGCAAGGAGGGATTGGGTGCCTTCCTGGCAGAGGGACCAGGGGCATGGCTAGCATCTTCAAGGAACAGTGAACTCGGTTGTGGGACTGCAGACCACAGGATCCCAGAGATGAGTGAGGATAGACTGAGGGTCCTGGGACGGGTGCCATTAGTCAGCTGTGAGCAGCAGGGTACCCAAGAAACAAGGTGTCCCTCTGCTCCGTGAATCAGGGTAAACGCTTGGTGTGGTGCGTGTTGGGGCTCACTGCGGGTGCCCTGTCAGAAGGAGGGGGAGAGGGAGGAGGGGAGCAAGCAGGAAAGAGGCTGCAGTGGGTGTTAGGGTGTGTCAGAGGCTGGGATGGCCCGACTTAGCACAGGGTAGAGGGAGGCTTCCTGGGGACTGAGTGCCAGAGGCTAAGAAAGACCAGCCTGGGCACAGTGGCCAGTGCAGAGCTAGTGGCTACCCATAGAGACTGTTGGAGGGGAGGGGAGATGAACTGAGTTCTGCTTTGAGGGAATCAAGCAAAATGGGTTGGGATCCACAATCTCCCAAGAGTCCATCTATGCTTGCTTCCCTGACCCCTGGATCAACTTTAGGGTTGAAAGGTTAGTATCCACACCATCACCCAATGCCCAGAACCCAGCACGCAGCATAGCTTCCAGACACACGGTAGATGCTTAGTAAATATAGCTGGATACATGGATCACAGGACACACAAGACACGGCCTGCCCCTTCCTCCCTGAGAAGCAGGAGGCTGTCAAATCTTTCTCCTGTATACATAATTTAAAACTCAGTGCACCCATGGAGGTGTCCACAGCCTGGCTGGGCTGAGCCAGGATGGGAGACAGCGCTGGGAGCCGCAGATAAGGGGCCGCTGCAGACAGCCTGTCGCTCAGCCTATTAGATGCTGCCTTAGCCCTCCCCTCCCCTGCTCATTAATACACAGGGTGAATAGAACCCTGAATAAAAATCAGCCGGGCCACAAATGGAGGATTGAAAGGTAACTGTCAACAGGAAGATTTGCTCCACAAAGGGACCAGCTTCACGCTCAGCAAGTGATGCTGGCCCATGTCTCCACAGCTGCGTTTTCCAGAGATTGTGGGTGGGTTTTTTTTCTTTCTTTTTTCTTTCTTTTATCCTTTCTTGTTTTTGTTTTTTTTTAAATAGCATTTATTACCATATTTTTGAAAGGCTTGTATTCTGTCTGCTGCATACTCCTTGTGTGTGTGTGTGTGTGTGTGTGTGTGGTGTGTACACATCTGTGTGTGCATGTCTGTGTGTTCTTTCTCCTGTGTGCTCACACCTTTGAGTGCACATGTGTTCATGTACACATATGTCTGTGTTCTCTCTGCTCTGTGTGTGTGTATGTGTGTGTATGTGCATGTGTAAGAGTCTGTGTTCTCTCTGCTGTGTGTGTACATATGCATGTCTGTGTATGTGTCTATGTGTTCTCTCTAATGTGTACACATGCCTGTGGATACACACACTGTGTGGTGTGTGTGTGTGTGTGTGTGTGTGTGTGTGTGCATCAGTCTGTGACACCCTTCATTCACAGACACTACATTTGTCCCTTCCTGATCTAACAGGTACAACTTTCAGAAAATAAAGGATAAAAGTAACCACAGCACAAATGTATGCTGGAAAAGGACTGTCATTAGAGGGGTGGCCAGTGGCAAGGAGGGGTCAGGAGTGAGGGGCACACACAGCTAGGATCCCTCACTGGCCTCTGAGTCAAGGACCAGCTGGTATGAAACACATACCCTCTGTTCTGGACACACCCTCCTACTCTGGGAACTATGAGAGCTCTGGGTGTACAAAGAGGGGCTACACATACACAGTGGCCCCATGGTCACCCAGAATTCCGCTGTGGGAACTTGTCCCTTGAGAGCATGAAGCCAGTTCTCCACATTGCCAAGAACACAGCCCAACAAGACAAGCCTTTGGAAGAAGACATGTGTGAGATAAAACACCAGAAGAACACTTCCTTGCCTTCGAGTAAGTCAACGTGACTTGAAAAGGACCCCCAGAAAGACAAGAAGCCAGGAGTCAAGTCAGGGAATCCTGAGGGATCCTGCTGCCACTGAGCAGGGCAGCTTCTATTCTCTACA
Organism: Phodopus roborovskii; assembly: GCF_943737965.1. NCBI lineage: Eukaryota > Metazoa > Chordata > Mammalia > Rodentia > Cricetidae > Phodopus > Phodopus roborovskii. Next base: position 1,388,399 of record NW_026125506.1, on the reverse strand, counting down.
CTCAGTTTCCCTCGTGTGTGAAATGGGCCCTTAGAACCTCACATTCATCCGAATCATCGTTCTCAACTACTCCGCAGGGGCTCACTGCAGAGGGGAACGCGGATCGAAGCCAGGGAAACAGAGGGGCAGCTGATGCAGAGGGTCAAGATTCTACCATGCACTAGTGAGGACTGGGGGAGAGGGGGAACCAGGAGGGGATGGGGTTTGGGAGAGAGTGGGAACCAGGAAGGGTAGGACCTGGGAGGAGCGGGGTCTCAGAGGGAGTAGGAATTATGGGGAGTGGGGACAGAGGGAGTGGGCCAGTTCTAAGTTGCCAGCAGGAAAGCGGCCTGCTAAGCCGCTCAGCCATTGCATGCCTGGGCATCCATCCCAGAGAAACAAAGACTCATGTTCCCATAAAAACCTGTACAAAGTGTTTATAGCAGTTTTATTCGCAGAAGCCCAAACCCAGAGCCGACGCACAAGCCCTCCAGCAGGTAAACAGAGAGTCAAATGGAGGTCGTAGCAGGGAGTACCACTCAGCCAGGACAAGTGACGGCTACCGATAAACAAAACCAACCTGAAGACTCCAGAGAACTACACCACCGAATCAAAAAAGCTCAAACCCCGGAAGGTTGGAGAGAGCGCTTCTGCCCATATGCCTTTGCTGAAGTGGGAAACGGCCTGAGCAGAGCCATCGGGGTTGCAGGAGCTTGGGCAAGCAAGTGGGGTGCGTACAACGGGCACCCTTGTGTCCTGACAGCGCTGGCTCTTACCCACCAGGGACCATCATTGGAAACTGAGGAGGGTTGGCATGAGAGCTCCCCATGTCCTTTCTAGCAGCCGCATGTCCCCAGCCAGGATTCAGATGGAAGCTTGTTTACAAGAGTGAGCACATACAGGACTGTCCCTGTCATGTAGATGGGTGCCTGTGGACAGGGATCCAGGACCTCTGGATCACCCACTCCCTCCACACCTGTGGTTGGTGACCTGTAGGTGGAGCGTCCCTGGGTCTGCAATATGAACTGCTTGTCACCAGCCTTGATTTTCCAGAATATCAGAGCCTCTCTGGACCTTGACTTGTATGACCAGTGTCCACCTGGACCTTGTGAGCTTGGAAGGGACTGGACACAGCAGGTTAAACTGAGTCAGGTCTCCCGGGAATACTGGAGTCCACCTATAACTTCTTCCAATGCTGGGACATGCCCCTGCCGCACCTACATGCAAACAACACCCCACCATGCCCACTCCCATACCCACAGCTGGCATGCCCACGTGACATTTTCTGTCTGCTTTCACAAGTGAGTCCAAAGCCCCTGTCTCCCACAATAGCACTGAGCTTGGCAGAGAATTCTAGAAGCTCCCAGGACTGGGGCCACCCATTGTGGAAGCTGGTTAGGACCCCAGCAGTTCCTCCTAAGTAAAAGTCTACTGTGATAGTTAATGCATGAGTCAAGGGGCCCCCAGGTTGCCGGTCAAGTATTGTTTGAATGCGGGGGGACTTCTCTACAAGAAAGTTTCTGGAAGTGCAGGGAGATCTCACCAGTGTAAATGACCTCACCAGTCTACCAAGGCCTAGAGAGAGCAGAAAGGTCCTCCCTCACCGAGATGTGAGCCAGAAGCTGCCAGGACATTTCCCCCACCAGAATGAGTCCTTCTTCCCACAAAGTCCTTCTTGTTTAGTTGTAGTGTTTTATCACAGCAATGAGAAGAATGACTAATAAGAATAGATGTGTTGTTAGGTGATGGGTAGACAGATGATAGATGATAAAGGGTGGATAGAGATAGATAGATAGACGACAGATGATTAATGGATGGATTGATGGAGATAGATGAAGATGGATAGACAGCTGATAAATGATAAATGGATGGAGATAGATAGATAGGAGATAGATAGATAGATAGATAATAGATAGATAGATAGATAGATAGATAGATAGATAGATGACAGATGATTAATGGATGGATTTATGGAGATAGATGAAGATGGATAGACAGTCGATAAATGATAAATGGATGGAGATAGATGATAGATAAGAGATAGATAGATAGATAGACAGAAGATAGATAGATAGGAAAGAGAGAGAGCGAGAGAGAGAGAGAGAAAGAGAGAGGTGTGATCCTTCTGTACCCTTGGGGATTGGTTCCAGAATCTCCTGCTGATGCCAGCCCCAGTGAGCAATGGCGTACAAGCAGAACTCACAAGCATCCTTCAGATTGTCTCTAGACAACCTGCTCTAACATGGTGTGATGGCTGCAGGAGCCATCTGTACATGGTCGGAATCAGTAAAGATGGCAGGGGTCCATGGTTGGATGACTCTGAGGATGCAGACCTTGTGTTCACAGAGGGGCAGCTCTGTACGGGTCCGTATCCACAGACATTATAACCCTGGAGAAGCCTGACATAGATCTACCCTCCCATCCTGGAGTGTGTGCCTCACAGCCAGGACCCAGAGCTCTGCCCAGGAACAGGACCCAGCAACTTCAGCATGAAGAACCCTCACGTCTCTCTCAATTCCCCCAGGCATGGGCTGCACTGCAGATTTGTCGCCTGTCAGAGGAAGATGGGTCATGTGATCCTCGAGCTCCTGCTCAAGACCCAAGGCCGGCAGTAAGAAAGTTTGCTACAGCGTGAGTTTTCTGACCTCCATATATACCAACTACACACAGCCAGCTCACGATGGCACACATCAAGAGTCTCCGTTGCACTACCTACAGGGCACAGCAAGGCTAGGCCACTCACCCAAGGGCACACAGCCATAGATGCCCTGGCTGGAATTTGATCTAATACTACTTGTCATTGAGTCCAGTCCCTAACTACCTCCCTACACGGCTTTTTGATAATAAAACTCCCAAACCATGATTGATTCCTGGAAGATGTACTGAGTCAGGACCTCCAGGACCCTCAGTCACAGCTGGGGAGGCAGAAAACATGGCAGCTGCCTAGGAGAAGGCAAGCAAAACGGAGCAGAGAGGCATGATGGGAGGAGAGCAAAACGGAGCACAGAGGCATGATGGGGTGCTCGGGTCCAGAGGAGAAGGCAGAGAAGGTAGAAAGGGAGGAAAGGAGGGGTAGGGTGGTGAAGCGGGGCATAGCCTCACATTCACCCCTCTGCAGCCTTTATCCGGCTCCGCCTCCCCAAGAACATTCATCACTCACTGCTGCTGTTCATGCCCATGTGTCTTCTGGACTGTTCTGCTCATCGCTGGGCACAAAGACATCATTTGTTTCGCTTTGAGATGGTTTCTTGGGTAGCCCAGGTTGGCTCTGAATTCACTATGTAACCAGGAACAACCATGCCTCCACCTCCAAAAGCGTGGAGAGGGTGCAGGGGATGCAGGCGTGCAACACCACACCCAGTTTGCGTAGCCCTGGAGAGCAAACCCAAGCGTTCATAAGTTGTAGGGAAGCACCACACCAATTGGACCACACCCCTAGATCTAGTGATTGCTTTTGTGGGAGCTCAGACAAATCCTCATCCCAGAAGGACCTGGAGTCAGATAGTCTGGGTTTGCCTCTGCCCTACCCTTGCTTTGGGATTCTGTCCACATTGCTTCCCTCACTGCCCTGAGCCTTAGTTTCCCCACTTTGAAAAAAGAAAGATCACACTCTCTACTCAGAGCTTGCCTTGGGCTTTTCCTTGGACATAACCCTGTTCAAAGTGTCCACTTAAGCTCCAGTGCACAGGACGCCTGGAGCTTGGGATGCTGGCACAGAGGTGGGCCTTACCCTCCACTTACAGGTGCATATGATGATTTTTGAGCTGTGATTGTGACACCCTCATCCTGAGCTCAGGGTGGCCCAGAAGTACCCAAAAAGAATGTAGCCTGGAGGGAGGTAACCATGGCAAGGGCTGGATTCTGCATATGTTAGCCCTGGGGGAAATTCTGGAGTCCATTCTCATTTCCAAATGTCACTTAACATGGCTAAACTGACATTGAATGCATGCATGGATGGATTGATGGGGTAGATGGATAGATGGATGGGGTAGATGGATGAAACTGATTGATAGAAGAGTAGATGGATTAAATGGATGGATGGATAGATGGATGGGTAGATAAATGGGTAGACTGGTGGATTCATAGATAGACAGACAATGCATGCCCTGGATAGAATCATGGATAAACAGGTAGATAGTTGGATGGACATGTATATACATAAACACACAAATAGGTGGATGATGGGTGTGTAAGTAGATGCTTTGTTGGATGGATGCACTAGCTGATGAATGGGTGCATAATTGGGTGTTTGGTTAGATAGATGGATGAATGGATGAATGCATGGATGCATGGATGCATGGATGGATGGATGGATAATTTGGTGGATGAATGTATAATGGGTGTGATGCTCAATTCCACTGTCAAATTAATTGGATTAACCGTTTTTAGGGTGCTAGAAAAGCGTTCCCCCAGTATATCTGTAAGAATGTTTCCGTACAAGACTAACCAAGGGAAGACACCTGCACTGAGTGAATGGTGACATCCCATTGGTGGGGGGTTCCACACTGAAAGAGAAGGGAGGAAAACGAGGGTGAGCTGAAGCCCCCCACGTGCCTCCTCACCCACTGAGGCACCCAAACCTTTGTCTCCACGAGAGGCTGCACACTCAAATCATAAGCTGAGACAAACCCTTTCTCCCTTAAATTGCTTCTCATCAGCAGCAATAGGGAAAAATAAAATGAGATGGTGACCTAGAGAATGAGTCACTTCCGGAGCCACCAGAACTTTGAGACCACAGGTCACCTGACTTTTCTTGGGCTCCAGAATCCCTTTCCCTACGAAATCCACCCTGCTAGGAAATTAAAGGAAGCAGGTGGGAGCGTGTACCTGTTCTCAGAGAGTTTTGGAAGACCCCCGTCAACCCCTACCCACTTCGAGAACCCAAGGCACACACTGCCCCGCAATGGACCCCTCCTAGGATCTGTAGGATCCAGAACAAAAGCAAAAGCAAGCAGCTCTTCCCCACCATCAGCCCCCAAGACTGGAGAAAGCCAGGCTGCGGAAGCAGGACCGGAACAGTAGATCTGATTCTCCAGCCACTGTACCCACCAGCAGAGGGAACGCTTGGGGTTCTAGAGAGTGTCTGCAATTTGGTTTGAAAGTGATGGCGCAGGAATGAGCCTGTAATGGCAGTAGCCAGCCTCTGGCATCCGTGACTGATTAGAAGGGAAAGGCCATTCGCTGTGTGAACAGTTCAGCCCACCATCCCTCAGGTCACAGGATCACCTGAGAGAGCCATTCTCCAAGTACCAGGGCCTCTGCTGGGGAGACTTAAAGCCATATCATTCCAAACTCCCCAGGGCACCATGGACAGCAGCAGCTGCTCCTCCCAACCTTCCAGATCAAGGCTTCAGAGGACCTCTTCTCTAGTGTCCTCCAGCGGAGGGGGGGGGGCAGGATACGGGCTCTCAGGATAACTGGATAATCCCTGAGTGTGAACAGCAGTTGGGAGAGTGGGTGAAGAGCCCAGAGTAGAATTTCTTGCTGTCAACTGGTGGTCTATTTCCTCGACACCATTTGCTTGTACACAGATAAGGAGTTATCTTAAATGGCCATGTCTTTCTCAATTTGTCCTTAACAGTCAATCCCACTTTCCTTCCATGATACTATCTGGGCAGGATGAGAAATGCATTCAGTAATCCCCTGGGATCTTCATATATCAATACCAAATGGTCTGAAATTGACCTGGTATAAAATCCAGTCCTTCTGCCAGCAAGAGGCAAAATCAGAAGGAAGTGAATTTTAGCACTCACCATGCTTGGCAGAGGTTGGGGGGGGGGGTCCCAGCACCAAAGCCTGTGGTGTTTCCTGGGATCTTAATGAGAACAAAGCCTGAAGCTCCCTCTGAAGAGGAGTCCTTCTGGTGGTGGGCTTCACAGCCCGCTGGGCACAGCAGGGGAAGCTCTGAGAATCCGCACTTTGCACCTGAGGTCCAGGGAAAGGGCTTGGGTTTGGAGGCATCCCTCACAGGACCTCCCTGTCATCAAGCCCACCTTCTTCCAGACTTTCCTGCCCAGCTTGGCTGGTAGTGACTTAGGAAGGGTTCTGCCGTCTGTCCGTCCGTCTGTCCGTCCGTCCTGCAGCTCCAGAGCTCAACCAGCTCAACCGGGAAACAGTTTTCTCCTGCTTCCATTCTGAAGGGTCCCGGATTTACTCGGCTCACAGTTAAGACAGAAGCAATGACCAAAGCCTACTTTGTTTCATCCCCAGAACAACCTTCATTTGAGATGATGAAAAAAATTAAAGCCTGGGGCACTGGGAATAAAAGAAAAAAGAAAAAAAAAAAAAAACTTCCCAAAGCCACAGCTGAGAGTGTCTGCTCTTGGCCACTGCTGTCTAACCAGCAAGCACTTAAGTAAAGCCTGGTGGTCAGGGCAGGAGGTGGGAGAAGGGAGAGATGGAGGAGGAGGAGGGAAGGGAGGAGGGGGAAGGGGAGAAAGCCTGGAAAAGAGTGGGACCCTGTAGAAGGTCCAAGTATACTGGGTACTTTGGGGACAGAGAGAGGAAGGTGAAGAAAGTCCCATGAGGGGTGCAGTCAGGAAGCCTGAAGGATGCTCACAGGTCAAAGGCAGTAGGGGGTTCACTGGTGGATCCCCAGTGCCTGGGGTGTAATTGCCTAATGGATGGATGGATGGATGGATGGATGGAAAGACAGACCAGATGGATATAGCTCACTCCTGGATGCAAACTGCCCCTTGGGAAAGAGCGCCTCATCCCTTCCCAAGGGAACCAGCCTCCTGCAGGCCCAGCCAGTTCTCAGCCTGGAGCTGCTCAGCTCCTTTGATAGAAACCTGTGTCTCCCAATCCACATGGACCTCCAGTATGGGAGGAGCTAGGACTAGGAGTCCACCAATAGAAAAGCTGAGAATCTGTGAGGATCAAAGTGGGCCCCACCCTGCTGGTGGGGCAGAATGAAACAGGTTCCAAAGGACAGCATGGGCAGGCCCTGCTTGGGGTGGAGGGGTGGTGGCTCCTATCGGGCAAGCACCGCCAGAACCAAGGAGAAACTCACTGGGCATTGGCACCGGGGTGAGAGACATGTCAGCATTTGCCAGGGCGTCTAAGCAGTCCACCTGACCAGAGACTTCTCCAAGCGAGAGGCTGAGGCATGAGAGTTAAGGAGCCTTTCAAGCCGCCAAAGGCAGGCAGACCCAGGATTGGAACCAGGGTACTTCACTTTTACGGACCGTGCTACATGTATGTGGTGTACTAGGTGGGGCCATGGGTACAAGCAGAGCCTCCCACTCTGTAGGGTCGCCACCCGGGAAAGTTGGCACTGGATCCGGATCTGAGCAGATGGGTGTCTCCTGGTTGATCAGACGTTCACGGGAAGGCTGGAGATGCATGCATGTGTCAGCATGTGAGGACCAAGCCAACAGTGGTAATCGTAGTGTTTACCAGAAGGTTCCCAGGGAATGGGTGAGCTGACTCCAAAGCAATGTTTTCTAAAACCTTTGATTTCTGGCCAAAAGACCCAAAGCATGGCTCTCTGCCTCTCACCAGCTGCACTCCAGCCTCTCTGGCCTTCCTCCCACACTCTGAATACTCTTGGATCTGGCTGCCCCAGGACCTTTACACACGCTGTTCTCCTTACCCAGAACATCATTCCGACCTTTCGTATAACCAGCTTCCTCTCATCTTTGGATTTCCAACCAAAAATCTTCTTCTCAGAGATAACATCCCTGCTCATCCCTCTGGTACAAAATAGTCACCTCCCAATTCTTCAGGTTTATTTCCTAGGAGGAAGATGAAATTTTTATCTGTGCACACATCTGTTTCTTGGCCTGTTTGACCATATTCCCCTTAATATTGTAGGTGTCATAGGAGAACAGATAATATAGACCTGGATGGATTGATGGGTTAGTTGTGTGGATGGGTGAGTGAGTGGGTAGATAGATCGGTAGGTGGATGTGTGAGTGGGTGGATGGATAGGTGGACAGATGATGGGTGGATGGATAGGTGGACGGATGGATGAATGGATGGACAGACAGATGGATGGGTAGGAGTATGTATGTATGTATGTATGACTACTACGATTGGAAAACTACCTTTAGGCAGAGTACTGGGACACATAACTTTCATTGTGCGGTAGTGAGAAACAGAGTTACATGAAGTAGGAAGTACAGGGCCGTGACTATTATTGCCTGCTCTGTGGTAGAGTGGGTTGGGGATGACTTCCCAGAGAGGAATCCCTGCTAACCCTGAATGTGACTAAGAGTCAACTGGGCTGAGGGAACAGTATCCACAGGGTGGCCTCTTCCATGTCTGGTGTTTCTCCAGGAGTAACCCTTGCAGCAATACCTCCATGATGGGAAGGCAGACATTAAAAATGAAGACAGCAGGAGCTGGAGCCATGTCTCAGTGGCTAAAAGCGCTGGCTACTCCCCTGAAGGACCAGGGTCTAGTTTTCAGCACTAACATGGCGGCTCACAACTTTCTAACCTCAGTCCCAGGGGATCTCACGCCCTCTACTGGCCTCCAGGGACACCAGGTATTCAGGCAGTGCATAGACAAATGTAGGGGGGAGGGAAATGCCCATATACATAAAATAAAAGTAAATAAATCTTTTAAAAAATAAAATAAATGCTGATTCCCCAGGCTCCAACCCTCTGCGATGCAACCTCCAGAACATCTAGAACATCTACCTGCAACTTTAGCAAGCTCTGAGCCCAAAACTCAGAGTCCAACTGAGCCACTGAGCAAGCCACCGACAAGCTGTACACACCTCCGCCATCTCAGCACAGCTTGCTCTTGGTTCTTGAGGTGCGGGTCAGCCTAGCCCAGCCCAGCCCTTCCCCCAAGGCCCATAGGATCTCTCCCTCTCTGCCCACAGTCCCACAAAACTTGGACTGACCCCATCCTTGTGGTCCTGCTAAGTCATGGTGACCCTGTCCTTCATGGGGAGGGGGGGGGGCGGTGAGTCACAGACAGAAACCTGTAAATTCAGTTCAGGCATGGGAGGTGATGGGAAAGCATTCACTTTCTCAAAGGGAAAGAGAGGAAAGTCTTCATGGCTGCCTCTTGGATGTACCAGCATCCCCATCGAGAGGCTGGGAGCTCCCTGGTTCCATCTGCACATAACATGGGAGTGGGGGGGAGCAGACATCCAACGCCCCTTCTTCCAGGCAGTTCTCTGGTGTCCCAGAGTAGAAAATATGGTGAGGTGAGTGACTGGATCCATGAGAAGCTGGGGGCAGAAGGAAGAATCCGGAGTCTCATAGGGAGCCAGTGGGGAGAGTCAATGCTCCATAGGGAGCCTCGGTTTCCACCTCTGTAGAATGGGAGCCCTGATCCTGTTGTACAAAAGGGGATCTATGCAAATGTTACGCTATGGAAACACTTCCGGCAGCCCCTCCTATGAGAGACCCGGCCTGTGCCAGATGGACACACAGTAAGGCAGACTCAAGACACATTGGACATGTGAGGACAGATATCAGAAGACCTGTGGCAGCCTCTGCCTTCCTGTTCCCAGGGGGTTTAAGGTGACTGCAGCCACCTCGGGACCCACTGGAGACAGACAAATAGAGGCCTCCATCCACAGAAACTGCACAGGCTAATACCGGGACGTTGCTTCACAAGTCTTGGGGCTGTTTGTTTCACAGTACACAGACAGGAACAGATAGAAACACACCAAAACACAAAAACCAGTCCTTGGCGCTTACTGCTCCTGGGTTTCCATTCATCTCCTGGGCACACACAAGTACGGAGCTGCTTGAACAGATGAGCAAAGTGAACTCAGAGACAGGGAGCTACTTGCCCAAGGGCACACAGCCTGAGTGACGTAGGCAGGTCTGTCAGGTCCTGAATCGCTGTACACCCCGCATAGATATGGATTTCTCCCCCCTTTTTTTGTTGTTAGTTACTTCCTAGTGATAACACTATGTTTTTCCCAGTGGGAAGACATAAACATCCGTGTGTCGGCAGTCCTACAGGGTAAGTCAGCAGAGAGACACTAGCATCCCCGACTTCTCGAGTGCAAACAAGGAACCATGTTCAGGAAAAAAGCCCAGACCCTGGCAGGAACTCAGACACCTAGCAGAGACAGCTGGGCTGCTGTCTGCCGGAGCTGCAGGGGTTAAAGGGAAAGGCTGGCTTGAAGAAATTCTCTAAGCCGGTGTTAGAGCAGAAGGAGAAGGCAAAATGCTTGTAAATTCCACCCGGGGAATTGGGCCCCGAATCGGCTCACCTTTCGTGGACACCCCCGCCGCCCCCGCCCCGCCTGAGAGGACAGCTGACCTTTGGAGGGAAATAATGAAAAGAAGAAATTCCTTGGAGAAAATAATGTGTCCGGGCCTCAGTAATGAGATCGGCTCCTTTCATGTTGCCATGGCGACGGCAGTCATCTTATAATACAAACCCATGAATGGTCGGAGCGGGCAGCCTCACAGCCGAGGGGCCAGGGAGGGGGTTAGCCTCTTGCAGGCTGGGGTCAGGGGCCACCGGGCCTCATTTCCCCGAGATGCAGCCTGGCTCCGGGGTCTCTGGGGCTGGGGGCTCGGGCCTACCCGTCAGCTTGCACCACAGTCTGGGTTCACAGGAACCTTTGCAGCCCGATGTGGCACCGGCTCCTGGCACCTTCCTGGCTGAGCATCGGCAACCCACAAAGTGGGGTTACTCCGCAGCTGATCCACAAGGAAAGGATGGGAGCTCCACTGTCAGAGGCACGGGTAACACAATGCCACCCGCCCTCCGCCCCTGTCCACTTCTTAGTCCACAGCTAGGTGTGTCCCAGGCTCAGAATACGATCTCTCCAGGCATCGGGGACGCAGAAGGGGAAAAAGTTAGACTAAAGAGATGCTCCTCTCAGATTGACAGGATGTGAGGAGGCCAGCCTGTGTGAAAACAGGCTGTGCTGGGCTAGCCTGGTCTGCCTGTGAGAACACACTGTGCTGGGCCAGCCTTGTCTGCCTGTGGGAACACACTGTGCTGGGCCAGCCTGGTCTGCCTGTGAGAACACACTGTGCTGGGCTAGCCTGGTCTGCCTGTGAGAACACACTGTGCTGGGCCAGCCTTGTCTGCCTGTGGGAACACACTGTGCTGGGCTAGCCTGGTCTGCCTGTGAGAACACACTGTGCTGGGCTAGCCTGGTCTGCCTGTGGGAACACACTGTGCTGGGCTAGCCTGGTCAGCTTGTGAGAACACACTGTGCTGGGCTAGCCTGGTCTGCCTGTGAGAACACACTGTGCTGGGCTAGTCTGGTCTGCCTGTGGGAACACACTGTGCTGAGCTAGCCTGGTAACAGAACACTGCCTGCCACTCACAAGGCCCTGGGTCCCATTGCCCAGAACCTCCATGTGACTGACGCCTGACAAGTTACAGCTGCTGCTTCTCAATGGTATGGAGATAGAGGGTCAGTGGTCACAGAGCTTTTCATGGAATCATGAAAGGCCAGGTTGGGACCCCAGAAACCACACAGGATGCAACAATTTAGCAGAACAAGGGTTTGGCAACCCGGGGTTCCTGCTTGTGGGGTAGACAGGGTTCCTAGAAGTCCTCTGACCAGCTAGCCTGGATTACACACAACACACAAGAGACCCTGCTCAAATAAGGTGGAGACTAAGGACTGACAGCTGAGGTTGTCTGCTGACCCCCACATACATGCCACAGCACACATGTACATACATGAACACACACACACACAAACAATTGTTTAAAGAGTATGCACGTATTGTGTGCATGTGTGTGACTGCAGGAAGGCAGGTGCTCAGGGAAAGTCTGTTAGAAGCCTCTGCATGGTGGTGCCACACCCCTGCGCTGACCTTCCTTTGGGGTTGAGGGAACTCTGCATAGATGGGTTATTGCAGTTCAAGGACACTGCCAGGGAATGGACTTCCTCTCTGGGCTTTGACAGAGACCACAAAGATGAAAGTGATGATCACAAGACATACAGGCTCAGGTAAGGCAAGAAAACTTCAGGATTAAGACCTAGAAGGGAGGGGGGGTCACTAAAGTGGGTGCAACAAGGAGGTGAAGAGAGGGAAGAGAGGAGGAGGCAGAGGAGCGTGGGGAGAGGAGAAGCAGCAGAAGGCAAATTAGAAGGACAGCCCGGCCCGAGGCTTCAGAGCTAAACACCTGGGGAGCTGCCACTTTTACTGCACCATCTTGGGGAAAAAGCAGCCGGCCCCACATGGCTTCCTTAGCCATGAAGATTCTCCCACGAGGTCCTGGGAGCAAGGGAGGAGAGGGAGCCACAGGGCTGCGGTGGGGCCACCCCTCACATAGTGAAAACGCAGCCCCTGCCCCCACCCATGTACAGCTTTGTGCCCCTCTGTCTCCCTCTTACCCTTGGAAGCCTCTGGCCGTGGGAACCAGCCTATTCCAGCAGAGACCCCCAGACAGACAGAGACACAGTGATGACATCCCTTAAAATAACAGTGTGGCTCGGCTTTTTATAGGTCTTTGTCTGACGGGCAAGTTGTAAGGATGTCAGCCTGCAGAAAAATTCAGAGAGGCCAGTGGGGCACGTAGCAGGGGAGCTGGGCGCGGCGTGGCACCTTGCACAGCTTGGTTATCAGCTCACCTGACCGAGCTAATCTACCTTGGCTGTGTCCTATCCTCTTGACTTTTGCGAAAAGGGCTCAGTGAGTCAGTGCTGCCTGGACCAGCCCTGCTGGATATCATCATCATGCGTGAGGCTCCTCACTGAAGCCTCAGGGCACGGGCCATGCCATTTCACAAGGGAGGAAATGGGATCAGAGAAGCCAGGCACTGAGCCCAAGGTCACCCAGGTTGTGAGAAGCCTGCCTGGAGTGGCTGGGTGCCTAACACTATGGGAACAGGACAGGTGGATTCTACACAGAGGTGTGAGAGTCCTAAGACCCTGGCAGCCCTTGGCCTGCAGCTTTGGAAACCCTAAGGGGGCGGGTGAGACAGTCTCGCCCAGGGCTGGAGAAGAGCAAGTGTTACATGGAGTACTTTGGAGTCAGGATCAGCTAGAGCTCTGCAGGGAAGTCCCACCCCAGTCTACAGCTCCCGAGGAAACACCCCAAGTGGAAGACAATGTCAGTCCAGGGCAGCTAACAAGATGACAGATGTCTCTATCCCCCTGTGCGTCTGTGCTGCTTTGGATGGAGCTGCTTCCGTCAAGTGCGGAACCATCCCAGCTCTAGCCTAGGTGATCACTGTGGCCTTGGCGGTCCATGCCCCATGCATGCCCGAAGAACAGGCATTCATTTCCTTTGATTCTAAACACAATGGTGCCATGACCACCTGGTGAGGCTGAGCTGGCCAGAGAAGGAAACTTAGGGCCCAAAAGGCAGAAGCCAGTACCCAGTCTCACAGGGGCTTCAGCCTCAGACTGCCAGTCCTTGCATGAAGTGTGTAACTTGCCCACACTCTAGCTGCAGTAGGAACAGCCTGGTAACCCTGTAACCTCCTTGGTGATTGTCCTCTTGGCCTGGAGCTGGATGGTGGGATGGTGTCCCACGGACATCTGAGGGTTGCTCCGGCCCCCTCAGCCTTCCAGTTCCCGAGAAGCCTGTGGAGCTGAGCACATGTGGTCAGTTGGCCAGAGCTATAGCCAACATCTGGGAAGAGGGATGGAGGGATGGATGGAGGGAGGGAGGGAGGGAGGGAGGGAGAAGGGAGGGAGGGAACAGCGGATGGAGGGAGGAGGGAGGGAGCTGGGGCTCCTAGAGTCTGATGGACAGGGCCCTGGACCTGCTCCAGATGGCCAGGTGAGAGCTGTAGCTTCAGGTCCTAAAAGTATGTGTTTGTGCAGGCAGGTATGCATGGTGTGTGTGTGTGTGTGTGTGTGTGTGTGTGTGTGTGTGTGTGTGAGTGAGTGTGGGGGAGGGGAGTGGTGTGCACATGTGTGGTGTATGTACAGGTGTTCCCATCTGCATGGGTGTCTGTCTTCTTCGTCTATCTGTGCAGAACTGATTGAACAGTGACGTAGCTGCTTCCTGACCCTGTGACCCTGAGCCAGAGCACACAACTCTCTGAGCTGTTTCTTGCTGTGGCTCTGCTGAGACAGTCTGGGGATACCAGCCGCCCAAAGCTGAACAGCCCAGTCTCCCTGCCTAGGCATCTCTGGTGCCTCACAGACCCTGGTAGAGGCTTGTCTGCACGCCCACCGCCCTGGGACAGCCTGCTGCAGGAATGTGGGATTCTGTCTTCTCCCAGACAGCATCAACCATTCAGGGCCCTTTCCCTCTGGCTTGCAGCCAGGTTTAAGAGTTTTACAAAAATTCCCAAGACCTTTAGCCGCCTTGCGTTGAGCAGACAGGGCTGTCGACTGCAGAGAAGTGAATGGCTGGCTGCTGAAGGCAGGAAGCAAAGGCAAACTCCTGTCCTAGCTGGGGCCACAGAGGGGCCAGGACATTTCCCTTGGAGTTAAAACTGCTGTGTTTCAGCTTGTCTGCCTCAGAAGCCAGAAGGAACACAGAGAACAGACTAAGTAGGTACTGGGTGGGGGAGGGAAGCAGAGCCCTCGATGGCCCAGGAAGTTGTCCACCACTTCCTACATGTCCACCACTTAGTCAGGTTCAGACTCCAGCCCCCTTACTCGTGGCATGTCCTCCACAGCCCCTTGGCTTTCTCTCTTTACCCTTTCAACTGTAACAGAGGAATTAGACAGTGTCATTGAAGAACCACCTCTGGGGACACACAGGACGGTATCTGTGAACTTATCCTGGGCTCCCTCCACAAACAGGCAGGACCAAACGTGTGGGAGGGGCAGGGATGACAAGGACACCCCCAGATCACAGAGGGAAGCTCCCAGACTGCTCCTCTGCTTTGGCCCATGTCTCCTGTGTGGCTTCAGACAAACCCCCAAATGTCTCTGGACTCCATCATGGCATAAGATGGCTCGGCTTTTGTCACTGGTACAAAGTATCTAATGTGCAAAGACTTAAAGACTCTTTTGGCTCAGATTTCATTTCAAAGCATACAGCTATGGAAGTGTGAGGAAGAGAAAGAGAGGAAGGGAGGGAGGGAGGGAGGGAGGAGGGAGGGAGGGAAAGAGGGAGATAGATAGAATATTCCCTGGCAGGCTCTATCCTGATGTGTCTCTATTCCAGCTTAGGCCAGTAGCCTATGGACTGGTACTGGTCTGGACACACCCTCACAGAGGATACTTAGCCAAGTGTCAGGGACCAGACTTGTCACCCCATTAGGATGACTGACAGTCAAGGTTGGTCATCACAAGTCTGTTGCTACAACAAAATACCCGAGACTGGTTTATTCATAAAGAAAGGAGGTTTGCTTGGCTCGTGGTTCTGGAGGCTGGGAGGTCCCAAACATGGCACCAAGCTCTGTGTTTGTGGAGGTTGGTGTGTGTGTGTGTGTGCATGTGTGAGTGTGTGTGTGTGTGTGGTGTCTCTGTGTGTGTCTGTGTGTATGTGTGTGTCTCTGTGTGTGTGTGTATATGTGTGGTGTATGTGTTAATGTGTGTGTGTATGTGGTGTGTGTGTGTCTGTGTGTGTGTCTGTGGTGTGTGTGTGGTGTGTGTGTGTGGTGTGTGTGTGTGGTGTGTGTCTGTGGTGTGTGTGTATGTGTGAGTATGTGTGTGTATGTGGTGTCTGTGTGTGTGTATCTGTGTGTGTGCATGTGTGTATGTGTCTGTGTGTGTCTCTGTGTGTGTATGTGTGTGTGTCTGTCTGTCTATCTGTGTGTGTGTGTCTATCTGTGTGTGTGAGTGTGTGTATCTGTGTGTGTCTGTGGTGTGTGTTTGTCTGTGTGTGTATGTGGTGTGTGTGTGTGTGTGTCTGTGTGTGTGTCTGTCTGTCTATCTGTGTGTGTGAGTGTGTGCGGTGTGTGTCTGTGTGTGTGTCTGTGTGTGTGTCTGTGTGTGTGTCTGTCTGTCTATCTGTGTGTGGTGTGTGTCTGTGGTGTGTGTGTGTCTGTGTGTGTATGTGGTGTGTGTGTATCTGTGTGTGAGTGTGTGTGTGTGTGGTGTTTGTGTGTATGTGTATCTGTGTGTGTCTGTGTCTGTGTGTGATGTGTGTGGTGTGTGTGTATGTGAGTGTGTGTGTGTGTGTGTGTGTGTGTGTGTGTGTGTGTCTCAGCATAGCAATGGCTGACCCAGTCCATGAGAGGCAGGGCAAGTGGAAATCTCGGGCCTCTCTCCCTGGTCTTATATGCTTCTAACCATCATGGGTTCTCAGGACCCCCTTGACCCCACCCCACCTCCCAAAGACCTTACCGTAGACACCATCAGCATACGAATTGGAAGTTAGGTGCCAACCCATGAACTTTGGGGGCCACATTCACTTATAGCAAGGACTTTCAATCCTGAGGTCTGGGAAGCTTGGATATGCAGCCCACGACAGCAGTACAACAAAATGTGTTCTGAAAATTAGCAAATGTGATTCCACTGTCACTTCTAAGTTGGGTGTTGGGGCCTGCCTCTGAGGCTGGGTATTGGGGTCCTACCATTGGGGTTTTGGGTCTTGCCACTAATGCTGAGGTTAGGTATCTGGGTATAGGATCCTCCCACTGAAGCTAAGCTGGGTATAGGATCCTCCCACTGAAGCTAAGCTGGGTGTAGGGTCCTCCCACTGAAGCTAAGTCTGGGTGTGGGGGCCTCACACTGAGTCTGGGGTCTTTGATTTTGTTAGTGAGTTTGTACCACTTTGGGTTTTTTAAAAGGCACTCTATTTCTCCTGACCTGAGGGTTGAAGTTAGGAACAAGCTGATGAAGTCCCATGCCTCAGGTCCCCTTCCTCAGAGGCAATGGACATGATTAGCCCCTCACTTATCATGGAGAGGGCATCTGCAAATAAAGCTTGAGATGCCCCCAGATAAACAACCACATACAGAGAGGCCCCAAGGAGCTGGAGTTTTCCCAGTGTTAAGGCCCAGTTACACCAATAGCATGGCTGACTAGTGCTGTTTGTGGAATCCATGCCCTGCAGGATGGTGGGCATGTCTGTACCTACCTTGCCATGGGTATGTATGTGAACCCCAAGTGTGCACATCAAGAAAATGCCCAGAAATAATCACAACATAAAGTCCAGGAAGGGCCATGCACAGGTTTCCAGTTCTGCCTGCTTGCAGACCCTGGGGTGTGGACCCCTGAGTGTCTGGTGTCTCCGTGTGGGACCCTTTCTACCTGTAACTCGTCACCTGCCACAGACAGAACAGGATACAGCATCTGGGGTCCTATTGCAAGTCCTTGGACCTCAGCCCCATGGCTCCACTGCCTGAGCCTGGAGACGCAGAGACAGCAGAAGGGAAGAAATCAGACAGTGCCAGCCCCACAGCACTTGGCAGCACCTCCCCCCGTGTGTGAATGTAGAGACGGAAGCAACAGCTGGGCCCTACCCCTGTCCAGATGTGGAAAAGACAGTTTCTCCCAAAATACCCCTGGCTGTGAAGTCAGAACCCCTTCCGGTGTAAACAAGGAGGTTGCTCGTGTCTCTGCCTGAGTGTCTCTGAGCCCCCAGAGCCTCAACCCCTTCCTCCACCCTCTCCTCCCAGCTCCCCCAGGAAGGAAGAACCTGTGAAGCACAAGGCTATGCATTTGTACAAGGTCCCGCTGTCCTGGATGAGGCAGGGACAAGCCCTGGCCATGACCCCTGAGACCGGTACTCGGCCCCGTTCCCTGCCTTTCCCTAGCTCTGCCTCTGCAGATTGTCAGTAGCCCCCCCCCCCCGTGTGTCATGGTTCCACCTATGAGTTCACTCCGAGGAATCACGAGAAAACAAGAAACAAGGAATTGTCTAGAATCACGGGGTTGGCCTAATGCCAACTTTGGCTGGGAAGCTGAAACCTGGAGCAGGAATGTGATCTACCTAAAGCGTGTGATGTGTTAGTACGGTGTGCACCCCACCTGGCTAAGCAGGTCTCTCTGTGATCAGCTCTGGCCCGCTAAAGCGTGAGAGGGGACTCTGGGTCCTGTGGGGCACAGGAACAGGCAAAGTGCTCCCCAGGAGCCCAGCTATATAACCCTTGTGTCAGGCACAAGGGATGTGGAAGTTAGCAGGAACAGGGTGGCACAGATAACAGGGTGACTCCTTCAACAAACTGGCCCTGGTTGAGTGCTCCCACAAGGTAGGATTCAAACTCAACCCAGACAGAGCCTGGGTTTTAAATAGGTTTTAATAATCCTACACAGCCAGTTGGACCACGGAAGTTGGAAACACTGTGATGAGTTTCACACACACACACACACACACACACACACACACACACACACACACACACACAGGAGCCACACCAGAGGGAGAGATACAGCGGCTGCCAAAACAAAACAAAAGCCCCATCTGACTTAAAGGTGGAAAGTGAGTAGACTGGGTCTGGGGCGTGGCCCAGAATCACCCTGGCAACCTCAGACTACAGTCTCATAAACAGCAGTTGGCCCCTCAGGCAGGCTAGGCGGGAGGAGTCCTCTCTTGCCCCTGGGATGGGGGTGCCTGGCAAAACCCAACAGGTTTGAGAAGCCAGAAACCAGAGTGACATAGGCTGGGAGTGAAGACACCTGAGACAAATGGGCTCTGAGCCATTGAGCTCAGGGCAAGGCTGAGGGAGGAGAGTTTGGCCAGCTCCCAGCCCGGCCATAACCGTGCAGCACTGGGAGGAGCTGAAGATCTGTCTTCACAGGGGCACTGTAAGGAGCCGTCTAGAACCCGTGTACCTGCCTCCATCAACAGGGAGCCCCCTCCTCATTTTAGGGGCAGAGTAAAGCTCTCTTTGGAGCATGGTGGTTCCTCCCCTCCTGGTCCCAGATTGAGAAGAAACAGTTGCCACCATTAAATTCCTTGACTTGCGTTGGCTTTGGGGGAAAAAAAGGAAAAGATAAATTCCCTGAGAGTCTTTTGTGTCTTAATCACCGACCCCCTTCCCTGGATACCAGCCTCCGGTCTGTCTGCCTTAGATGTAGATGCTCACAGGGTTGGAGGCTAGCGTGCATGACTCCTTGGTGTCGCAAAGTTAGACAAGGCAGAAAATGCAAAGACACACGCACTGAGCAAGGGGACCTGGAGATAAGGACAGACAGACACCTAAGCTACAGCTGAGTCTGTCCCAGGAAGTATAATGGCAAAAACCAGAACTTGGTTCCCTCCTCCTTACCCTACTCCGTCCTCCCTACGTCCCCTGAAGACCTACAAGACAGGAAGACTCTGAACTTGGGGGAAGAGCCCCCTGGGGCCACTGAGTATGTAGTTCTAGGCTGGGGCTTAACTATGTGTGGGAGGAGTCCATGCTCCCTCTTGGTAGAGTCTAACAGGTCACAGCAGTGGCTGAAGGTAGCCATGTTCTCATTTCAATGCTGTGCTGCCTCAGGCGAGTGAATGGACCTCTTCCCGCCCAGTCCCTTCTTTCCTATCTCCAAAATGCTCATGGTAAGGGCAGATGCCCCCCAGGGCCCAGACAGGATTCGATACACGAGAAGCACCTGCTTTGCCAGGCTGTGCTCAGGGACTGGTGGATATGAACAAGACGGACCGGGGGCGAACCTTGTGCGTTCACACTGAGGGGAACACACATGCATGCCGATCAAATCGACGCGTGCTGCCTTCCAACCCACTTGATTGGAAGCTCCATGGACACAGCAGCCCTGGGGTGCGACGGACCCTCGATATCAGCCCTGCTGGAGGTGGGAGGGCATGGACCAGAGGAAGCTTGCAAGAAAAGGAGCAAATTGAGAAAAGTCGTCGCGGTAGAAGCAAGGAATGGCGATGCGGGTGTGTGTGTGTGTGTGTGTGTGTGTGTGTGTGTGTGTGTGTGTGTGGCCACACATCCATCACAGGTCAAGCACTGACAGGACTAAAAAATAAAGCTGATCCACTCTTCACTTCTTGCCTTTGGTTTCCCTACCTCTGCCTATACCCAGACTCTCCTTCCTGACACCCACAAGCCGCCACGGTCTCCTAACCAGACCTACCCACCCCCAGGCCTTCACACATGCTGTTCTCTCTGCTGGGGTACGGGGCTGGGCTGGGTGCCCTGCAGCCCAGTGACCACTTTTTTCTCCCCCCAAGGATGACTGACAGGTAGACCCATAGCCTCAGGACCAGGCACAAGAGCTTTAGAAGCCAACTCACTGCCCTGGGAGTAGGGTGATCTTCCCCACCTCAGCAACAGTCAATCTGTCTTTCTCCTGGAACTCCTTCTGCATTCCAGGTTACAGGGAAAGAAATGGAGGAGATGGGGGGGGGGTAGCATGCAGAAAGGAAGGGGCTGAGATGGGGTCTGAACCCCAGTTGGATCAGCCTAGCCTAGCCCCCTCCTCATCACGCCAGGTTGCTGCTTACGGAGGAGTGAGAGAGAGCTCATGCCTCCAGGTTCAGTTGCTTCTTCCATGCCCAACTGAAGGCACAGCCACAGGGCACCAGGCAGTCAGGCATCCCAGCTGGGGACACACCCTTGGCCCAGCTCCCGGCCTCTGCTGTCCTGCTGTGTACCTCATATTTACTCACTTCATTAAACACCTTCTTCAGATGCCCTCCCGGCCTCCCTGCTGAGCAAGAACAAACATCGAGGCCCTCAGGGCAGGGGCATAAATCACCAGGGTTGGCAGAAGCACCATGTGCCTGGCTCACCTCTAGAGGTGGTGGCCAAGCCCCACCAGGTTTCCTCAGACATTTTTGGAGCAGGCTGGGCTGCGATGTACGCTGTACGTTCATTCCCTAGGGCTTGGAGCACAGAGCTTGCCTCAACAAGGTTTGTAGTTCAGAACCTGGGTCAGATGGGCGCTGTGTCTCTTGAATCCTGTGTTCCACAATCATACAGGAGATGATACCTCAACCTCAAAAGGTGTCATCATTGGCTGGGTGTGGTTTTGTGGTAGGCCACTTGCTTAACTAATAGGCATAAAGCCTCAGGTTCCGTTCCTAACACTGAAAAAAAAAACAAAAAAACAAAAACAAAACCTCGACACCAACCTTATTGCCATTACCACCACCATCACCAAAATATCATTACTACCACTATCCCTAGCCCATCATCACCACCATCACCATCATGAACTTATCACCACCATGACTGTCACCACCCTTCCTCAGATGTCTCCCATGAACTACTGTTGCTTGGGTAACACGGGCCTTAGAGCCTCCAGTGAAGTCGTTAGCACTGCATTTGTCTTTCTGCTGATGTTCCCCTGCGAAATCTACTCCAGCTCAGTGCCCTTCTTGGAACATTCACCTTCTAGTGACGCAGAAGTCTGTCGAGCCCACTCCCAACCTCCCCCCAGTGCTTCAGCATCTTCCAAACATGCCAGAGCCCTTACACCTCACAAAGATCACGTTCCACCACAGGCTCAGCAAAGCCACTAAAGCCCCCTTTCCAGCCCTGAAGTCCCTCTGAATCAACTCTCCTGTGAACACGGTCCTACCCGGTCCAGTGAGCTGGTGCCTGCCCAGGCCCTCAGCAATGACTGTGCAATCCTGATCTGTCACCTGTATCCAGAGCCTCCCGTAGGAGGAAGGTTCAGCACGGGATTGTGACTCACTCCAGACAAATTCTGTTGTAAGTCCTGGTATCTGGACACACCAGGACTGGGGGCAGTCCCCCATGGCCACATCCCCTGGTGCCACACCTCCTTATTTATTCTACACAATGAGGGTTCCTAAGTATAGAGGGTCAGACTGCTCTCAGAGCAGTACCCAGTCAGCCATTGCCGTCCTAATATGTACTATTGAGTCACATGACAGGCATTGTCCCCAGCGTGTGAGACTCAAGGTACAACCTGCAGGGTTCAATGGTTAACCTATAGAATGTGGCTGGGGTGAGTAACTGCCAGAGCTTGACCAAGAGATTAAACAAATGTGCGGACGTGGTAACAGGGCCTGTTGGAGAGCCTGAGGGGTGAAGGGTGATATTGGAAAGCTCTCTTGAAGATGGCTTGCCAAGACTGGGTTTTGTGGACTGATGAGTTTTCTGGAGAGATTCATAAGAAAGGCATTCCAGGAATAGGTAGGGGGCTTCATGAAAACTCAGGCAGAGTAAAATGGGTTCTAGGAGCTGCGAGAAGCCCCAAGTGTTTAGGAGTGTGGCTGCATGTGGAGCCTGAAGGAAGAGGCAGGTACTGTGCCTGAGCAACTGTGCATTGTGTGTGTGTGTGTGTGTGTGTGTGTGTGTGTGTGGCTGTCTGTCTGTCTGTGTATCAGCATGTGTGAACCAGTGTGTGCGCCTGTCCTGGGCCATTGTGTGCTTGCCTGGGTCTGTATGAGAGCTGCCTGCAGGTGGACATGCATTGGTGAGCACTCTGTGTCTAGGATGCATAACATGTGTGTGTGCACCCATGTGTGATAGGGGAATGACCTTCTGTGGTCTTTAATGGAGTTGAAGACAGTCATAATTATGGTTTTCCTTAGCTATGATAAAAGATAAGTTACATATAAAACTGTAGACTCATAAAGACAGGATAGATGATAGGATATTATCTATAAATTTTGCCAAATGTTAATGGATTAAATATTGTTAAGTATAGTTTCTTACTCGATAACTGTTTGGTTATATGCAATTTTACTACGTTAAAGTTAAAACCTTTCTTTTTATTTAGACAGAAAAGAGGAGATGGTGGGGGATGTCCTTTTGTATATACGTTTCTCTTATTGGTTGATGATTAAAACACCGTTTGGCCAATGAGGCAAGCAGATAGGTGGGGCCAGGAGATGAGGAGAATTCTGGGAAAGGTAGGCAGGGGAGTCTACCAGAGATCAGATGCCATGTAGACCACAAAGGAGTAAGAGGTCTGGACCCTCCTCCGGTAAGATAAGAGCATGTGGAAATACTTAGATTAATAGAAATGGGTTAGTAATTAAGGCAGAGCTGGCCAATAAGAAACGCTAGTCGTTGGCCAACAGTTTACAATTAATATAGCGTCTCTGTGTGTTCATTTGGGGCATGTGCAGCAGGGCCTGGCAGGACAAGAAAAACCAACCGCAACACATGTGGGGGCCCTACCGTGTGTGCTGGTACATGTTAGGCCAGGCAAACTGTGCTCTGGGGGTGAGGGAGTTGCAGCCTTCCTGCTGTTAGTGTAAATTTGACTGGGTATAACGTATATGCTCACTGCCAGAGGATGTAGGCATTTGTCCCTCTGGAGTACCTCTGGCCACAGGCCCTAGACAGAAACCACAAATTAGCCCCTCTCTCTCACTCAACTTGCTTCTTTATAGGACCTAGGAATACAAGCCTAGGAGTGGCACCATGCCTACTATGTTGAGCCCTCCCACATCAATAAAATGCCCCCCACAGACTTGTCTACAAGCCGGTCATACAGAGGCATTTCCTCAATTGAGAATCTCCCTTCCAAAATGACTCTAGCTTGTGTAAAGTTGACATAAAAGTAGCCAACATAACTGACTCCCTGTCAACTTGACACATAGGCACGCTGCTGTTAAACTATAACCTTTTCTTTCTTGTTCATCCCCAAGATCTTACATTAATATTACAATAAAACATATACAACATCAAAAGTCCTACAGTTCAAAAAAAAAAAATCCCTCCAAAACTTCAGTACCTTTAAAATCTCCAAAGACTCTTTCAAATTCCCGAGTCGTTCTAAAATTCTAAACTCACTTTAAAAGTTCAAAAGCCTCCCAACGATGGGCTCCTGAATCAAAAATAAGCTAAATAACCCCAGTGAAGAGTCCCCCCCCCCTTGGCAGCTGTCTGCTGTGAGCCCTGTGAATTCCCTAACTTCCTGAGTCTTAAGCATCCATCTTCCCTCTAGGAGGGAATGCTTCAGTTCTGAGGACTCAGCCTGATACCCAGCACACACCCAGCCCTGCATTCCTCCAAATTGTAGCAGGACTCCCCCTAAGAGCCCAAAAAAGCTTCCGTAGCTTCTAAATGGCCCCATGCTCATGGTGAGTCCAAATCTAAATGTCCCCAAATGCCATGTATTGAAGGCTGTTTCGGGCAGTGGAACCGTTAGGAGATGGGCCATGCAGGGAACAGTGTGCCTTTGCAGGCAACGTCATGCCCCCTAGCCTCTGGCCCATCACCCACTACTCCTCTTCCTCCTGATATTACTTATCCCTCACTCTGCAGTCTCCGCCCTCTCTAGAGGACAGTTTTGCGGTACTCCTCGTCCGTGCTCTGCACCCTCTGGAAGGCTAATTCTAAGTCTCTCTCCTCCCTCTTTACCATTCCTGCCCTACTCTGAGGCTACAGCCTGCAGTCCAGGCTCCTCACATTCAAAGCCTGGCCTTGGCAAGCGGGTTCCTCCACCTTCCCAGCTGAGATCTTAGGTGGGTGAACCCACTGTTGTGGGCCTGCTCTGTCTCTGTCAGCTGAAGTCCTCACCTCACAGGCTTTTTCAGGGGAATTGGGTGTGGGGGCATTTGTGAAACAGCCAGCATATGCCTACTCGCAGTAGGTGTGCAGTTCATGCTGCCATGCTCTCCAGCCATGGCCACTGCTCCCCCCCACACCTAGTCAGGATGCCCAAGGAAGGGAAGAACTCATAGCAGAGCCCCGAATGTGCAAGGGACTTGAGAAGCAGGAATGATAGCTCAGAACTTGCAAGGAGTTCCCCTCTGTCCTATTTCTTTTGGTTCTGAGTCCCCAGCGTGGTGGGAAAGGCTCGGTTTCCCCTGGGAACTAGAGCGACAGCTGTAAATCAGGTCCAATTACACGCAGCTAGCCTGGGGAAGTCCTTTCCCGTCCTCCCCTCGATTTCTACCCTGAAGCCTCCTCTCAGGCGCCTCCTCCACTCGGAGCTCAGATTCCAGAGCTGGGAATGGTGGACAGCCAACTCTGGAATGCAGGCTCCGAGGGCTGGGAGCCCCAGATGTTGAGTGTCTATTCTCCCTGGCAAAGAACCAGACATTTTCAGAATAGCCAGCATAGCCACCCAGAGTGGAGTCCATCTACCCATCCTATTCAGGCAAGCAGTCCTCCATGAGACCCGTTCCTCTGCCGCGAAGGGACACAGCATAGTTGCCTAGATCGCGTCCTTTATAGCCCACCCCTTTGGTGCTGATGCTGGAGGTTGGTGCTGATGCTGGAGGTTGGTGCTGATGCTGGAGGCCATTCCCCATGGGCCTCCCTGCTTGCCCATGTCTCCTCCAGTCTTCTAAGGCCCCCATCCTTTCACAGCATCAGCGTCTCTGCACACTGTTCCTTCTGTCTAGAATCACCTCATCTGCTTGCTCCGTCTCTCTGTAAAACTCCTACAAATCCCTCAAGACCCACTTGCAAAGGCCCCTCTGAGTATGTCAGCGCTACACAGGCATGCACACATCTTCCATCACCTGAAACACTGTAGCCAAAACGGTCCCTGGAAAACCACCTACCCCTGCTTCTCGGTAAAACCCTGTAAAATAGGCAAGCGTGGGTCAGCTCCAGGTAGGGAGAGCTAGGAGCCTGGATGCATTTGAATAAATTGTTCATAACGGGTAATTTTATTCAGAGTTGAAATCTGCATCCAGAGACAGAGCTGAGGACCCTAAGCTGTATGCTGGCATGGTAGAGGATCCCGAGGAGAGAGAACAAGCATGCCAGCTTGGGTCTCT
The DNA here is from genome assembly GCF_943737965.1 of Phodopus roborovskii. Taxonomy (NCBI): domain Eukaryota; kingdom Metazoa; phylum Chordata; class Mammalia; order Rodentia; family Cricetidae; genus Phodopus; species Phodopus roborovskii. The sequence continues at coordinate 1,363,011 of NW_026125506.1, read as the reverse complement.
CATCCCCTATCATGTGAACATTATTTCCTTATATTGTATGTGTGCGCGTGTGTAAATGTGTGAGTGTGTGCATATGCGTGCCATGCAAGCGTGTGCACGTTCAAAGAGGCCAGCAGTTGGCATCAGTGTCTTCCCAGGTACTCTCTACCTTATTTTTAATAATAAGAGTTATTAATTTATAATATTAACTATGTGCTAATATGATTGAATATTAACATGTGATCGGTGTAACCAATTTATAAGAAATTTATAAGATTTATTTTATTTACTTGCGTCTCTGTGTGGGTAAGATGAGGTCACTGAGTGCTGCGAAGGGGGAATTACGGGTGTTTCTGGGTCGCCTGGTGCTGGGAAAGTCCTTTGGAAGGACAGCCAGTGCTCCTGACTGCTGAGACATCTCTTCAGCCTCCTCTAGTCTCTATGTATCTGTGTGTGGAGGTCAGAGGACGACTTGCAGGAGTGAGCTCTCTCCTTCCAGCATGTAGGTCCCAGTGGTCAACCTCCAGTGACCAGGCTTGGAAGCAAGTGCCTTTACCTGTTGGGCCATCTCACCCGCCCCCTCGTATTTTGGGGTACAGGTTTCTTCCTGCATCTGGAACTTAGGGATCCAGGGGGGCTGATCGGGGCCTCCTAGCTGTGCTTCACGGTTTCTGGGGTAACAGGATCACACTGCCTCACCCTGCTTTTTCATTTGGGTGTTGAGGATCTAACACAGGTCCCCACGGAGCATCTCCCCAGCACCACACAGGGACACCAGCCGATCACAGCATATTATGTGGCCACACTCAAGAAACTCAACCAGGAATTGCTGTCGGAGCTGGCCTCAGCCGCGGAGGCCTCTGGGAGTGTGTGCTGTGGCCCACTTTAAGTGAATCTTGTGTTGATTGGGTCTGAAGGCCCAGATGGCCCTGCGTCTTTAGTGTCCACTCTCCTGCGTAGTCATCGCAGAAGAAACGGAACACCTTGTTCCAGAAAGTTCCGGGCAAGATGCCCGGAAACTGTTAATCAGCTCCGACTGGCCGGACCTGGGTCATGTGATTATACCTAACCAGCCCCTAGAGCCAGGGCCTTCTGATTTCATTAGCCCATCCCATATCAGGTGATGTGCTCTGGAAGTGGGGGTAACAGACTGTTCAAGGTAAAGATCAGGACACTGGTCCCCAAAAGAGAATCCAGCCACCCTCCCCCAAACTGACACTGTCGTCCCCCCTAAGCCCACAGCTGCCCAACTCCCCCTTCACCCAGGACACTCTCTGAAGCTAGGGCAGGATGTGCTCTGAGAAACACTCATCTGCTTCCATTTGACAAGTGAAGACCAGAGAGGGAAATGAATCCCTCTGAAGTCACACAGCTCACTACACTACCTTGTTCTAAGCTCAGGGATGATCTGCACTTCCTGGACAGGCTCTTCCCCCTGATCCGTGGTGTCTCCAACACCAGGTTTGTCTGGAAGGATCTGTCTGTCTTAGGCTCGCTTGTCTAACTGAATTAGTGTTTCATATCCTCCTCCAGTTTGCAAACTTTAAAAAAAAAATTAATCCCATCATTTCAACAAGTGTAACAACTAAATTATCATCTTTACATGATTAAGGAGTCTGCTGCGTCTCCCCTGGCAAACACCACATGCACATAATTTCACTAAATGTAATAAACCAACCACAGAACTATTAATTTCGCCATGGTACTCATAACAATTAGGAACGCGTGAACCTGGAAAGATAAAGGCTGAATAGAATGCCGAAGTCGCAGGAAATCCCCAGTCCCTCCCTGCAGGCTGAAGGCTGTGTAGTGGAAACTGGATGGCATCTGCCTCTTAATGTATTCAGAATGAGACAGACCAGAGTAGGAGTCCTTGGCACACTCAGTGAAGCTTTCTCCCAAACCTAGACATCTCTGAGGAGAAAAGGATCAGGGGCAAATGTCCAGCCACTTCAGAGCTTCAGTCATCCTTAAGGGTGCCTGGAGCTGAAACAGCTTAAGTACCACTAACCCACTTCCCACATCCATGGCAGACATTATTAATCAATCAGAGCTTCCTGGCAGCACAGGTACTTCTCCACAAACCCTCTGGGCAGACATTACCTATCAGTCACAAAATGGATTATTTAACATTCCTGATGTAATCAGATGTTGGTAGTTTACAGGAAGAGGAGCAGAGTGTAGGCGCAGAAATGTCTTGCGCCCAGTCAGGGTGTCAAGAAAGAGCTGGGACTTGCGTCCTGGCTGACAGGTGGTTTCTTTTGAAATTTACAGAAGTCCCAAGAATTGGCTACAAGTCCCACACCTGTCTTTGTCCCCTTGGACTCTGGGGACCGTACATGGGTACAGCTTCTCCAGGCTGTACAGTTCCTGTGAGAAGTGTGAAGAGCAAATGACTTCTTGCTTAATTTCCAGAATGTTCACCAGGGCGGGGTGGGGGGTGGGGGGGTGGGGGTGGGGGGGGGTGGGTATTATTTTACATGGAAAGACGTTGAAAACAACCTGATAATTGAAAACGTTTTAAAGCATTGAAAAATGAGGTACTTGTTAACACTTGCGCATGCACGCACGCAATGACTCTTTTTCCGTGTGTGTGAGGATGGCAGCTTTCAAATAGTACACGCAGGCTGGCAAGAATGAACGAACGCCGTCAGAAAATGCAAAGCCAAGATTGGTGTAGAAGTAACTTCCCAGACTGCCCTGGGATGTGTGTGGTGCCGTCTGAGGCTGGGTATGACATCCCTCCTTGAAGCCTTAGAAGTATGAAAGATTGTTTACCAAAACAGTAACAGGGGTTTAGCACGGCTTCCTGCAACAAATGCAGGCCCCTTTACAGGGTGTGTGCATGATACCTCTGAAGCGTTCTATAGCATGTGTTATATCCTGTATATGCTAATATGTGCTATATCCTGCCTGTCCTGGCTGATTGTGTGCTCCTGACAAGGTCTGTGCATGTGTCTTTGCGTGTTTGGTAGTGAGCCGGTGTTAAGGAGGGCCCAGGCACAGAACTTCCTGTTAGATGTCAGGCTGGGAGTCCAAAGCACTGAGAGGGATCCTGAAAAGCCACAGTGGGGGGTGTCGGGCAGAGGCTGGAGCACTGTACCGTGGTGCAGGGAACAAATTCCAGGAAGGGTTCCCAGGGAACACTCTCTGAGGAACTTGCTCTGGGGAGCCTGGCTTTCCTGGGAAACAGAAATTCTGGGTGGGACGCCAAGACTCATCAGAGCCCCTGGACTCTCAGGCCCTTTGGATTGAGCTGTAGGCTTTGGGCTTTTGAAACCTGCATCCCACAACTGAACATCAATCTCCCTTGAGAAACAGGGGTCTCAGAGAAGCCAGCCTCTGATGTTGCCTCCTAGGTGCCCTGCTTTCTTTAAACCAGGAATGCCCCAATCAGAAAAGCCAGGCCCCAGCCCTGCCCTGCGCTTTCCCGTCGTCGGCAGAAACAGGGATAGGTGTGGTGTGGCCTGTTCTTCTTGCAGCCCCACGTCTGAGTTTGCCCGCTGAAGCAGCAGACAAGACTCGCTGTCTGTCAGGGCCCTGCCCTGAGGTAATTTAATTTCCCACCCTTGACACTTTATACCTCACAACGAATACAGTTCCCCATAGTTCAAATGCCCTGGTTCCAAGATGGTAACCCATGCTACCACCTCTGCCCCAGACAGCCGGGACTGTGGTACCCCGGCTTAGGGTTTGGCTTCCTGTCAGAGAGCAGTGAACACACAGCCAGCCTCCCCACACTCTGAACTCTGTGGTGATGCCGAGACGTTGCCTAGAGGGGAAGGAGTTTGATACAGTGAGGAGGCAGGGGTAGGGCCGGCAGAAACGGAGAGCAAGAAGGTTCAAACACTCCGTAAACTGAAGGTAAAGTTGGGTCTCTGGGGGTGAGGTAAGAGTGGTCTGGCCAAGGGCCAGATGGGCTGTGATTGAAAATGGAGGATGGATGGGACTAACGGTTGGGAGATGAGCAGGGTCATCAGGAATGGAAGAGCTTGGAGAGGATGGTGGGGCTGGTTTGGGTAGAGCCTGGACCCTGTCACCCATCATACAGCCTTCAGTTGCCCCTCAGCATGTGTGGGGAGGGGGTTGTGTGGGTGGCAGAGGAGTCCAGAAGGCCCCGGAGATCACAAGAGGAGAGTGGAGGGTGGCCTCTGTGGGGAGGGGGTAGCAGGGTTTAAGAAGAGGCAGACAGGGTCAAGATTTAGTAGAGAGTCTGGAGGGCCCCAAGGCCATCTGTGGGGAAGGGTGGGGGAGGAGCCCAGGATGCTGCAGGGAGGCTAAAGGGGCCCAGCTGCATGGGTTACACAAGACAGGTGAGGTAGGGAGGCATGGCGGCCACTTAAAGATGGGAACCGGAGACTCCGCCCTCCTTTCACAGGCGAAGCTCATTCCAACAGCTCGGAGACACAGAGACTTCCATCAGGATGGCGGTGGGTAAGGGCAGAAAACAGAGGAGGTGAGGCAGATCTGAAGGAAGAGGTCTCCGCTGCCTGCTGGCCTGGTGGTCAGGGCAGCCACTGCTTATGGAGTCACCCACAAGGTCCCTGGGTCCTGACAGCTTAAGGAAGATTGCATGGCGGATGCACAGAGGGGCGAGCCAGCTTTCTCAAGAGAAAATGGAGAGTGCTGGGCAAACAGAGTGGACTGAGCCCTGAACTTTGTCCCCTCCCGGAGGGCAGAGGTGCCCTGCTGGTGGCCAGCCCCATCCCACTCTGATGTGGCATTGATGTGGGGGCTCTCTGCTTGCCCAGGAGCAGAGGACAGATAGACGGATGGACGACAGAGGCAGTGAGGCCTGAACAACTTACCTCACTCCCCCAACATCCAACAGTTTGTTCTCCAAAGTGAGCGTTCATCTTACCCTGGACCCTGTAAGTCCTTCAGCTTGACTCAAAACCTCCATATTTTTCCTCTTTAGAAAAATGTCACCCACATCCCTTTTACTCATTACTCTCCCTTACAGCTGCTGACCCTGGGAAACTGCTGCCCAGGAAGGCAGGCTGTCCACAGTGTCCACCACAGCAGGAGCCCCTGCTGGCTATGACTGAGGATAGCTGCTGGCTGGACCTCTGCTGGACAGAGCCTTCATTGACCTTGACCTTGAGCCCCAGGCACAGTCACAAACTCTGAAGAGTGCGGTGCAGGCTGTTCACAAGCCCCCTGGGCTCTTGGCCCTTGGCTAGCTGAATGTCAGCTTGTTCCTCTGCCAGGCCCTAACCAGGTTGCTCAGCTGAGCCCCCTCTTCTGGTCTCTGTCGAAATCCCTCCCCTTCCTGTACTTCTGTGCTTTTAATTCTGTCCCTGCCCTTCTTTTTTCATTCATCTTATTTTTATTCCCACGTAGCATATATTAATACCTAATGTTTGCCAGGCATCGGTCCTGAGGTTGGGGCTGAGGCCATTGCACCCATGAGACAGGCAGTAAAAGAACAGGAGGGCCCCTGCCATTGGGGCCTCCTATCAATCACGATGTAGAATCTGAACGCTTGTCCTCACCTATGAACCTGGGCGGGTCTTTATGACGCCCTAACTAACCAGAGGCAACAAAAAGGCTCACTCTTCACAATGCCCTGTCTTTCTATAGTATCCCTGGGAAAACTCACACTTAAACCTGGTCTCCAGCCCAAGGCGCCTTGTTGCTTAAGTCCCAGCTGACTACCCCGACTAGGGAGGGGAAGCTATACCTCTGAGTCCGGTTCAAACGGCAGTTTCCTGGATGTTACTGTTTTTAAGCCCCTAGGTTCTGGGAGCGTTAGTGGCACCGCTAACTGGAACAGCGTGTAAAATAATACCATAGCCAGGCCAAGGCAGAGAGGAAACCACAATGGTGTTTGGGGAGGCCCCACATGGCATCCAGCCCTGCCCATCCTGTTGCTGGAGATGTGGTCACCGAGACTACAGACACACTGGAGTGTTCAAAGTGAAGAAGGCACTTCAGGGGCGGACCTTCCCAATCCCAACTCCCGGCTGCTCTTCCTATGCCTCCCAGGATGGGGCAGTTTCTCCCCGTTGGGGGACAAAAGGGCGAATGAGCAATTAACTATGTTGGGAAGCCAATATTGCCAGCTGTGAGCACAAAGTAACTAGAGAAACTGAGGCAGGGGCTGGGGAATCAGCCCCCAAAAAGCTCAGGGAGAACTAGTTCAGATTCCCAGCATGTGTGTGAAAGCTGCTCCACCCTGGTGCACCCTGGAACACCAACACCTGGGAGACAGGAACAGGAGGTTCCCTCCAGCCCAGCTCATGGCCACCCAGTCTGGCTGACTTCAGGAGCTCCAGACTCAGTGAGACACCCCCCACCACCACCACCAAAAGACAAGGTGGAGAGCAACTGAGGATGTCCAGTGTGGACCCCTGCCTGGCCTGCACACAAGCCTGCACATGTTGCTCAGCAATGAACTCTTTAGCCCCATCCCTGCCCCAGGAATCTCAGAAGGGGTGAGGCAGCCTCAGAGAAACATTACAGTTGCCAGGGGCACCATAAGACACCTCCCCCCGACACCCCCCCCACACACATCCCGCAGGTTCTGCAGCTGCAGTATGCCTGGAGGCCTCACCTCTGCCTGCACCAGACAATCCATAGGTATGTGTACTGATACTCTCCCTCTCCTGCCCCAAAAGGGAGCCTGCAGCAGGGGCCCAGGAGTAGGTGTGATTGGAGGGCTTCCACCCCTGAGGTGTTGCAGGGCTCAGAGAAGAGGAGAGCTGGAGGGGGTACTGCAGAGGGATACCAGATGTCCGCTCCCCTGGAGCCGGCTCCTCAGGGAAAGTAGGAAGCTGAGCTGTAGATTCTGGGGACCCCACAGACACCAAATGACTGTAGGCAGCCCCAGGCCAATGTGGGGCATTCTACCCTGCCAGGCTGCTCCAGGTTCTTCTGGGGACTCACACCACATCAGTCACACTCTGAATCTTGTGGACTCCTGCTCCTGTGTCCCTGAGGCTCCTGTGTGATCTGTGGGAGCCTCAGCTTCCTCCTGGTACCTCAGTCTCCCTCTGTGCTAAGCTGACTCATGCAAAAGCCCTCAGAACCCACTGCTCCTGGAGGTTTTGGCAATGATTCAGAGTCCTTTGAAAGCCAAAGGATTCTCTTTTTGATGGGGGAGGTCCTTCTGTATATATGTTTCTCTTATTAGTTGATGAATAAAACACGGATTGGCCAATAGAGACAGGAAGATAGGCGGGGCGAGGAGACCAGGGAAATTCTGGGGAGAGAGGCAGAGAGGCCTCCGGTAGTTGTCAAAGGAGTAACAGGCTCTGGCATTCTCCAGTAAGCCAAGACCACGTGAAAATACATAGGTTAATAGTTATGAGTTAACTAACAGAGAAGTAGCCAGTAAAGAGTCTGAATTATTATAAGTCTTTGTGTGTTTATTTTGTGCAAGGCAGCTGCAAGACCAGGCTGGAGAAAAAAAAAAAAAATCCAGCGACACCTTTGTGTGTGTGTGTGGGGGGGGTTATTTTGCATGCTTGCACTGCCGTGAATTGAATGCGTGCCTGGTGCCTGCAGAGTTCAGAAGAGAACATTGGAGTCTCTGGAATTGTTGCTACAGAAGGTTGTGAGATACCATGTGGGTGATGGGAATTGAACCCAGGTCCCTTGGAAGAACAGCCACTGAGCCATGTCTCAAACCCAAGGAATATATTAAAACTTAATTACTTTATTTAGCGTGAGTTTTTGCATGGGTAATACTCATAGGAACACTTATTTTACAGCATACATGTGGAGGTCAGAGGACAACTTTTGGGAGTTGGTTCTCTCATTCCTTGTAGATCCCAGGAATTGGATTCAGGTCTTCAGGCCTGGGAGCAACTGAGCCATCACACCAGCCCCCAAAATAACTTTTATTTTAATAAAAAGGAAAAAATCTATTTCTAGATTTACTTATTTCATTGTGTGTGTGTGTGTGTGTGTGTGTGTGTGTGTGTGTGTGTGCGTGTGCATATGGCTGTTTTGCCTGCAAGTACGTGTGTGCTCCGTGTGTGTGTGTGTGCCTGATGTCTACAGAGGCCAGAAAAGGGTGTCAGACCCCCCTGGAACTGGAATTATAGAGGGTTGGGAACTGCCATGTGGGTGCAGGCGACAGGTCTTCTGCAAGAGCTCTGAACCGCTGTCCCTCCAGCCCTCAAAACAAAGCATTCCATAAATGCATAAAAGTGTATGTATTTATGCATCCGCATTCCCTTTGGAGGTGTTTTGTGCAGAGCAGAGTCTAGGAAAGCTGCCTGTGGGGAGGACCTGCTTGGGTACACTAGGAAGGTGCTGGGACCTGGAGTCCCGTTGCCAGCTAGTACAGCTTTTCCGGTTGGTGCTGAGCTTTCCGGGATGGGAGTGAGTTAGATGCAGGCTCCTTCCGGGACTTGTGAAGGTGGCCGCTGGCTGCTGGCCTCGGTTTCCCTGTCCTGTGGTCTCTCTGAGATCCGTAAGCCTGGCACCCCCAGCAGAGAGCTGCAGAAGGGTCCCCTCCAGCACTCCAGTCAGAATTACAGGTTCAGACATCACTCTCTCCTCCCTCCCTGCGCCCTCCCTCTCCTTCTCCTATGTTTATTTTTTTAATTCCAGGATGTTTGGTTTGGCTGGGCTCCAGCTCACGGTGTTTTCACTAGGCCATCTCAGATTCCTTCTGCCCCGCTCAGGGTTTTTCCTGTAGGGGGGATAAGACATCTGTCATGGGGTTGTAGAAGAGCCTGGGCCTTGATGGAACCAGAGTGTGCTGGGTGCAAATGCAGCTTCGACCCTCCCCACCCCGACCCCCCCCCCCAAAGGCTGCCCCAGGCCCTGAGGCTGCTGGATCAGAGGAGCCACATCTCCAGGCAAAGAGTAGAAAGGTGCCTGGGGAAGGTGGGGCGGGGCGGGGCGGGGCGGGGGAGGGGCTCTGGAGAAAACAGAGGAGGGAGCAGGAAGCCTCTGAGAGTCAGCAAGGTCCTCACAGGGCCCGAATGCCCGTGGTGGAGTAGAGCATCTGTTTCAGCATGTGGTGGGCTCTGGGTCTGTCTCCAGCACCAATAAAACCAGGCAGGATACAGTCTGAGAGAGGCTAAGGCAAGAAGACTTCCGTGAATTATGGGAGGGGAAGCTGAGGCCCAGAGAGGCCATCAAGCTGCCAAGTGGCCCTGGTATAACTTGAGCCCACCCTTGCTCCAAATTCTAGGATGTACCTTCCCCTCCTCCCCGCCCCCTTCTCCCGTTCCCCTTGCTTCCAGGGAGGAGTGACCAGTACCCCGTAACCTGCTGGGCTCTGTCACCAGTGTAAAAGTGGCTACCAGCATGTCAAACTTCACTTTCAAAACTGGAACTGCCCTGTAATGACTTCCTTCAACCAGGACAGAGGCTCAGGCCTCAGGACCGGAGAGGGTTGGGGGGGGGGTGGGAGGGGTCTGAGGCTCTTTGCCCAAGGTTGCCCAGGCCCCCGGGAAGAGGAGCTACAGAGGCTGAGCCCTCAGCAGCACTGTCTGGGGCTGGACCCCTCTGCAGCCCCGTTCTGGGCCCCAACCCTGCCCGCTCTTCCCCTGGACAATGCAGCCTTTCAGGGCCAGACAAAGGCGAGTTTAAAAGGCGAGAATTGTGTTTCCATGGCGGAGGGGCGGGCGGGGGAGGGGGGGCGCCAGTGGGGAGGGCCCAGCAGCGCAAACTGTGGTGTATTTATGCCCGTCTGACACAACACAATTTGATTTTCCACATAAAAGATCAAATAATATTTCGGTTACAGTTAATTACGCAGCCCAAAAGCCCATCAAAGGCCCCTCCATATCCACCCAGCCCTTGCTCTGAGGCTCCGCGTGCGCCCAGATTTCACGGCTTGCTTCTCAGAGTCTGCATCCTGCACCTCCCCACTCACAGGGGCCGAGGGGGCCCCTCTCCGAGCTCCCAAGAGAGTCCCCATCTCTGCACATGATGCTGGTCTCCCCACCAAAATAGCAGCCCAAATGTTTCACAAGGCAGCAAGGTCTCTTGTGCACCGGCCTCAAGCCCTGTCCCCCTGTGCTAGAAGAGGAAATACGAGGTCCAGCCAGGGCAAAAGCCTAACATGGGCTCGTGGAGCCTGCTGTGGTACCAGCCACGGGAACAAGTCTGATGGGTCCCATAGAGCTGACAGCCTTCTCTGTCTGAAATGAAACTGCAAATCCCCAACTGTGTTTGTTGAATGAACGGATAACTTGATAAAGGAGTGAAGGAGGGAGATGACGGATCGGAGGGAGGAAAAGAGAGGAATGGAGAGTCGGGGGGTGGGGGGAGAGGAGACTGGAGAGCAGAGAGGAAAAGAGGGAGAGGGGAGAGAAGCGAGGGAGCTCGGTTCTATCCTGGGTGTCGGTGTCATTGATGGAGGGCCAGCCCCAGAGCAGCATCTTCTCCTCGTGGGTGCCCCAAACGCTGTCAGGAGACACTGTGGACAGCAGGAGTCCTGCAGGGGCCAAATCAAAAGAAGGGTCACCTTCAAAGTGAGACCCTGGGAGGAGCAACCCAGCTCCCTCGGAGCCTCAGCTCACCCTGTGCTACATCGTGGAACAATCCTCTCTGTGCATACTCGAGGAAAGTCTAGAAAGACAGGATCTGAGGCTCAAATGCTCTTAATCGGAATATTCACAAGATAAACTCACCAAGCCAGACAACAATGGACTCTCAGAGTCAAACTAGAGCAAGGATTCGTGTTGGCATCCTGCCCAGCTCTGTCAACAAGCCCAGAGAGGGTATGTGTTCCACCAAAGATCACACAGCAGCTGGGCAGGCTGGCTTTCCAGAGGCTGGATGCCCTCTGGTGTCCACCCCAGGGTAACACCCCTCTGTCCTTTCAGGTACTATGGGGGAGCACTTCAGTTTGCAATGCTTGTGAGTTGAGGACTCAGCTGGTATGTGCCACACCCCCACTGCATCATCCGAACCCCCACACACACACACACAGGACAGCTACCCCAAGGAACGGTTCTCTCTCTAAGCACCCAGGAAGGATGTTCACAAAAAAAGGGATGCTTGGGAACTTGCACCGCCAAAAGGAAGCTAGATCTGTTCCACACCGCAGCCTGCAGATGAAGGCCACTTCCTTTCCTGTGGGAGGGAGCACCTTCCTTCTCCAGGCTCAGGAGCCTACAGAGCCAAAGAAGGCTCAGACCACAGGGAGGTTAGCAGCCCAGCCCCAGCAGGGGCACAGTGAAGGCACACAGCTATTCTGAGCACCAAAGTTCTGCGGTGGTGTTCAGCCTGAGCAACAGCAAAGGTGCTTCCTGTGTAACTACAGCCACGGAACGTGCCCTGTGCCCACCGCAGCCCTTCCCAGAAGCCCTCACTCACCTGTCACCTGGAACAACCTCACACATACTTCAGCCTCAATGCCTAGTTTTCTACACCCCAAGACTGAGGAGTTAGCTAACGCAGTCCACACAGTGGAGCCTAAAGGTAGGCTCCAAATGGAAGTTCTGCAACAATACTCTTCTGTTCTCTTTCTACCACCTGTGAAAAGCCCAGAGAAGAGGAAACACAGAGCTAATGTTGATGCAGATTCCTGGCTGTGGGCTGTGTGTGCCCCCACCCCTGACCCACGTCACTGGCCCCATGAGCGTCAAGGGTCACACGTCCTTCTCTCCCACAACACTGTCAATGCATTCCTTACGGGGGGGGTGTGTTTCGGTACCTCCTGCAGGATCTTACAAATATCTGTGTCTTGCAAATAATTGTTGAATGTGTAGAAGGGTGAGATGATGGATAGATGGATGGATGGATGGTTGGATGGATGGATGGATGGATGGATCGATGGATGGATGGATGAGATGATAGATGAATGGATGCAATGGATGGGATGGGTGGATGTGATGAAGGAATGGATAGATAGATGTGATGAATGGGTACATGGATGAGATGGATGGATATAATGGGTGGGTGAATGGAGGGAGGAATGGATGAGTGGATGGATAGGATGATGGAGGAACTATATGGCTGAATGTGATTATGGATGGATGAATGAATGAATGAATGGGTTGGATGAATGGATGGAGTGAATGAATGGGTAAATAAATTGATGAATGGATGATGGTTGAGTGAGTATGATGAATGGATGCATAGGTGAGTGGGTGGCTATGATGAATGGATAGATGGAAGATGGATGGTTGGATGGGTAGGTGCATGAGATGTATAGATGAATGGATGGATATGATAAATGGGTAAGTAGATGTGAAGGATGGATGGATGGATGATGGATAGATGGGTGGGTAGGTGAGTGGAGGCTGGATGAATGGGATAGATGTGATCATGAATGGATCGTTGGGATGAATGGGTGAATGAATGGATTGAGAGGTAGATGGGTTGGTGAACGAAGGTGATAGATATGTGTGGGTGTGATTTTGGATGAACCAGTGGATGGGATATTATGGATGGATGGATGGATGGATGGATGGATGGATGGATGGATGGATGAATAAGTGGGGAGATAGGTAGAAGTTAGATGGGTGAGTAAATGAAGGGATGCTGGACTTGGTGGATGAGAGAGTAGATGGATGGTGGATGTATGAATGGGAGAATTATGGATGTGGATGGTACATGGTGAATAGATGAGTGAGCAGGTGGATGGATGTAGTGCATGGATAAAATGATGGGTTGATTGGAGAAAGAATGACTGGAATGCCAGGTAGATGAATGGGTTGGTAGGGTGGACAATTGGATAGGGAAGTAGGAGGGTGGGTGTGTGAATGGATGGATGGATGGATATGTTGTGGGGGACATGTGAACGGGTAGAAGGGCTGGTTAATAGTTGGAGGAATGGATTTATGAGTAGATAGGAGGGGTGGATAGATGAATCTGTGCATAAAAAATGGATTGACACATAGATGCATTAACAGACAGATGAATGGACAGACAGGTGGAGTGGACAGACATATCTCTTCAAGGAGAATAAAAGACTGTTTTCAATAGGACTCAAGAAATCTAGTTCCAAACTTAATGCTCTTTGGCCTCACCCAGTGAGTCGCCCTCTCTGACCTCTGCGTCTTCCTTCATCAAATGAGCACAGCAACTGAAACCCACTGGTTTCCCAGGAAGTCTGGAAGATTCCCAGGCCAGTGGGAAATCCTTCCTAAAATATGAAGGTCCTTCCCTTGAATGGGAGACAGCCAGTCGTTGATGTCCTGGAGAGGCCAGCAAAGTATAGCATGTGATGGGCCTTCTGTCCGCTTGTGGAGATGCTGAGGGCTGCCACTCTGCTGGACTCTATTCCTGCTCAGTCTCCAGCCTGCCTTTTGGAAAGCTAGGGGACAACATTGAAATAGCCCAATACTCTCCTTCATCCCCTGCACACACCTGCACCCTCCCACCACAGGACCTTGGTATATAACCTGGGTCTCCTGGAAGCTACAGGTTTGCATGGCTGACCAGATGCGGGTGCTGATCTGATGATTGGCGTGTGCCCTGGTTGTTTAAGCGTGTATTCCTGGCACGTGTAGATGCGACTTCTGTCCTGGCTTGCATCCTATTGTGATAAACACCACAACCAAAAGCAATGTGGGGGCAAAATGGTTTGTTTCAGCTCACACTTCCACGCTATGACCCATCACAGAGAGCTCAGGGCAGGATCTCAAGGCAGGACCCTGGAGGCAGGAGCTGATGCATAGGCCATGGAGGGTGCTGCTCACTGGCTTGCTCCAAGTGGCTTGTTCAGCCTGCTTCTTTCTGTATCGTTCAGGATCACCTGCCCAGGGGTGACACCACCCACAGTGGGCTATACCCTCCAAAAATCAGTCATTAATTAAGACCAGAGGCCCCACAGACTTGCCCACAGGCCAGTCGGATGGAGGCAATTCCTCAGCTGAGAATCTCGCATCCCAGATTACATCTAGGTTTGTGTCAAGTGGAAGGAGACAGCCAACTCCACTAAGCTGTCCTCTGAGCCATACACATGAGCCCAGGACACACGCATACCAATGATGACGATGATGAATTAGCATTCATAGAATAATGCTAAATGCACAGACACGCTCACAGGCCAATCTGATGAAGGCATTTTCTCCCACTGAGGTTCCTTTCTTCTCGGGCGTCTCTAGTGTGTGTCCAGTCGACAAAAGCCAACTAGCACACCCCCCCCCATGAGAGCCAAGACACTTCCCTGGGCATGCGGTGGGGGCTGGAGACGGAGTAGAGAAGCTGAGATTAAAATAAAAAGACAAGAGTCAGAAGCAGGAGGAAGAGCTACACAGAGGGCCGGTGGCTGGAACGGATCGGGGACAGAGGTGGGACAGCCCCGTGAGCTTGCCTCGGCAGTTCCCAGCCTACAGACTGTGGGAAGCTCTTTCTCGGTCAGTGCCCGTCAAACTGATTTACGGGCCTTGCTGTCCGCCGTGTGCCGACCATCAGCCACTGCCACCAGATCTATTATTGATGAACTTTCCGGGACCTGCTAATTAACTCTGCGCCCATGGCGGTCACTGGGGCAAGTAGCAGCAGAAATAGAGGCAGGAAGCCCAGCCAATGTCATGGCCGCAGCACCCTGGGCAGATCGCAGACTGATTCTGTCCCTGCCAGAGAGCCCAGGTAACTAGTCTAGGGCACCCCCGTCTGAGTTGGGGCAAGGCAGACTGGATTCGCTATAGACCCGATTCTGAGTCTAGGCTATACAGGGACTCAATCTCTGCAAGCCTCAGTTTCCTTGGGGAAATGGAAATAAAGGCAGTTGAGGGAGGGACCGAGAACTCGGATTTCCTGGGAGACACATAGGGCTCTGAGAACAAGGTGCCCTGGGAATGAGGGGCCCTCCTGGGCTGCACAGGGAACCTGACTACCTCCTCCCAACTGGAGCCCAGTGACAGGGTGGGACACAGTCAAACACCCTAGGCTGTTTGCTCAGCAGCAAATAGCCGACACTATCATACTCAGAACCAAGCGGGGACCCTAGAACAAAAGGGTCACTGAGGCAGCCAAGATGGAGGAACTGGCTTCCGACTGGGGGATCTAGAGGAGTCTCTGCAGGCAGCTGGAGAAGGATCTGGAGGCATCCACTCAGGAGAACCGTGTGCTGGGAAGGTTGCCAGGCAATAAGAAAGGTTGGAGGGAAAGCCCTGTGGTGGGAAAGAGGAGGGCAAGTCCCCAGTTCACATCTGGACCTGAGACCAGCCATGGGTCCCCCCGGATGACCATCCCTCATCCATAAGCCTAAAACTGCAGGAGCAGGTCCCACGCTTTTCTGGCTCCCCTTTCTACCAGGTGTCTGTCTACCAGGCTCGTTAAGTAAATCCACCTGTGTGGCTTGTTTGTTTCTCTGGCTTTTCTTCTACAGTTTCCCAGCTAGAAGCTTCTAGTACAGGAAGGGGGAGGGGATTCCTCCCTTAAAGCAATGGGAGATAGAACAGAACTGGCCCCCGGGATTACCTTGGGAGGCCTGTATTGTCTCTCTGTGATCCTCTCTAGCACAACCTTGGGTTCCTTGGGGCATATGTCACAGTCGGTAATCATCTCATGACTCCGTCTGTCTGCTCAGTCAGAAGATCCGTAGGGCAAGGCCCTTTCTAGTCCATTGCAGTGTCACAGGGGCCAGCCCAGCACTGAGCATGCAGCAGGGATCTACGAAATGTCAGCAGATGGATGATGGGAGGGCACATGTGTGGCACCCTCCCGGGGCAGGTGAGGCCTGAAGACCACCAATGCATTGCACCTGAGCAAGGAGAGCATATTCTTCTCCAACTGCCACCCCTCCTCCCAACGGCCCTTGTGTGACTTCATTTGCTTCCTGTGTCTTCAAAGGGACCAGCCTTTAGTTTTGATAAGCAACTTTCAATCAGTGCCTTGAATTGCGATTCATTGTAAGCAAAAATAGAAAAGCAAAAAATAAACAAAACAAAGCAAGCAAACAAACAAAAAACCTCGCTGTTGAATTAAGGAATCAAAAGTCTTAATTGTCTATCCTACTAGGAATCCCAGGCAGGGTCTGAAGAGTCCCCGGGCTCTTATGTCCCTGAGGCTCAGTGGCATCTGCATCCCTCATTGTAAATGTCCTCAACCCAGTTTCTGCCAGAACCTTCTAGTCCTTGGAAGGAACAAAGATAAAGAGGCATGTAGACCCTCCTGGTCTCCCACCTTGGGCCAGGGATTTGAGCTGGAACTGTGTGCTGATCTGGATCTCCCAGATAGGAATAAAGTTGCTGGGCCAGAGGGCTGCCTGCCTTTCTGGCTGTAAGAGACCAGGGAATGAGCCCCTCCGCCTATGCAGGGACCTGTAGTAAAGGACATAGAGAAGATCCTTGTCCTGCTGGATCTGGCCATCAGAGGACAGAGAGGGGACATGCTATGCTATGTGTCTAAATATGTGACACATGCTCATGCTCAGGTACTCACACACCCTCTGGCAACCACATTCATGCTTTCTACCCACCCACTCAATCTATAGAAATGATCTTGGGTCCTGAGGTCCCCAGACTCCCTAGTGACTCTTCCAGAAAGCCCTGCACCCTTCAACTCCAAGATGGCCAAGCAAGTGCTAAGGATGCATCCTTGCATTGTACCAAGTGACATTTAAATTCATTTTTCTACCAATTATGCACAGAGAGCTAGGAGACCGGGTGGTTATTATGCACCTGACATTATGCAATGTGACAAAGCTGCATTGCTGTCATTGCTGTGTGAGACCTGAGGCTGTGGGACCCATGGCGGAGCAAAAAGCAGAGCCCTGTTCTGTACCAGGGCCCAGCTCAGCTGAGTGACCAAGAGCACTTCAGCCAGCCATTCGCTAACCCTCATCTGCTAATGGAGTAAGAAACACAGGCTGGATGGTCCCTCCTGCAGGTTGGGGGTGGGGAGGCTGCACCCAGACCTCCTTGCTGCAGAATTCTAGGATGTGTCTAGTGCATGGATGAGGATCATTGTCCACTCCTTCATCCTGGGAGCCCTGGGAGGGTCCTCCTGCATGCTGTTCTGGATGGTGAAAAAAATGAAGAGTCTGAGAGCTGACACAGTGCTTATGAGCAAGCGAGTGGGCATGTGAGTGAGTGAGTGAGTGAGTGAGTGAGTGAGTGAGTGAGTGAGTAAAAGCTAGGAATACCGGGCTAGATACCAAGCCCCAAGGGTGGGCAGGTGTCCCCAGAGAGGAAACAGCAGAGGGGTTGCTCTGAGCCCCAGGAGCCCATTTGGTGAGACATAAAGAAAAGCCAATTGGGACTTGGAGCTCAGTGATGCTGGGCTCACCTTGTGTGCCTGGGATCTGGCAGAGAAGGAAGAGAGAGGAGGAGGCGCAAAGACAAAAGGGAGATGGGGGGAGAGAGTAAGGAGAAACAGAGAAAAGAGGAAGAGGAAGGAAGATGGCAGGAGAAAGGACGTGCTGTCAGCAAGGTCGGCAAAACTCTGGTGGTGCTTGGTGGGGGCCCTGGGCCCACTGGCCAGTGATGGAGGACGCCCTTCTGTATGTATGCTTCTCTTATTGGTTGATGGGTAAAACACTGTTTGGCCAATAGAGACAGGAAGATAGGCGGGACTAGGAGATGAGGAGAATTCTGGAAAAGGCAGGCAAGAAGAGACCCCGAGGAGATGCCATCAAAAAGGAGTAACAGGTCCAGACCTTCTCTGGTAAGCCATGACCATGTGGAAATACAGGGATTTATAGAAATAGGTTAATAGTTAAGACTGAGCTAGCCAATAAGAAGCCCTAGCCATCGGCCAACAATTTTATAATTAATATAGTGTCCGCGAGTTTATTTGGGGATGAGAAGGGCAGCAAGAACTGGCGGGACAAGAAACCTCCCGCTACAGACCAGGACTTACTTGTCTGCGTTGATAAGCAGTAACCCTGCCTCACCTGCCGGTCATGGGTAAGGACTTAACCCTGTATCCTAGCTTAGCCAGGCTCTCAGGAGCACGGAGCATGGAGCATGCCCCTATCGAGAGAACGGGACTCATTTCAGCTCTCGGGTGCCAGGCGTCTGTGAAGGAGCAGTTTGGGCCTCTCACCCAAGAGAGACTAATCTAGATAGGCAGGTGCCAAGACTCAGAGGGAAAACCAGCTGGCTTGCACCCTTCCTTGGCCCAGAAGGCAGAAGCACCACCTTTTCCCACCCCTATCAGCCGAGTTCTCATAGATCCCTCAGTACAACATTGCCATGAAGCAAAGAGAGAGGGCTGGGGCCATGGCTCGGCCAAGCAACGCTTGGGTAACATCCAGTGTGGGTAACATCTTGAGTGCAATCCCCGGTATGGACAGACAATGGTTCTCTCCTCCAGAAGACAGGAGATGGAGAGGCTGAGAAGGTCCCTGGGGGCTCCAGGCATGGGCATCGCCTCCTGCCATAGCCAGGGAGCTTGGCTTGCTGTGAGTGCCACAGGGATCTCCTATCTTTGGCCGTCACCCAAGGCTTACTACAGTAGCAACTGGTAATACAGAATGGAGAAGCCACCAAGCACAGGAGGGCCGCAACACACATTGCCCCATAGCACATTCAGAAAGAACACTTGGTAGCCAGGCACGTCAGCAGGCGAGCGGGACCACTTGGAGTCTGAGGCCAACAGCCAATCAATCAATAATCGGTCAGGAAATACAAGCAAGAGGGCCCAGGTGCCAGCGGCCTGTGTGGGAAGTGATCACACCTGTCCCAAAATAAATGGGTTCTCCAAAACACTGGGCGGAGGGGACATTGTCCCAAACACATGTTTAAGTCGGGAACTGAATCAGATTACAGAATCTGCTGGAAGCTTTCAGAGACAGATAAGGTGGTGTCCTGACCACAGGTGCCTGGGAGGAGACTGGCTTACTGGGTACAACCCACTTTCCCCAAGGATCACTCCAGCCACTCACCATCAAGTGAGGGTCCATTCGGACACACGTCAGGTGGGTTAGATGTGGGCAGGGTGTGGGCAAAGTGGGGCAGGAGGCTTCCGGGGGTCTCATCTTCAGTGTGTCTGTCAAATGGGCCTGGGTATTTTTCCCCAAATATTTATTTATTTTATGTATATGAGTATCCTGTCTTCATGCACTCTGGAAGAGGGAATCAGAGCCTATTGCAGATGGCTGTGAGCCACCATGTGGTTGCTGGGAATTGAACACATGACCTGTGGAAGAGCAGCCTGTGCTCTTAACCACTGAGCCATCTCTCCAGCCCCGGGCCTGGGTATTTGCTGGGCAGGCCCTGAAGCAGAAACCCATGTGCAATGCATTCAGACTTGAGTCTGAGAGCTTTTTCTGGATGTGCATCTTCAGTTCTCAAGGTAAGAGGAATGGACAGAGAGAGAAGATGAAGGCCCTGGTGAGAATCTCCCATATCTTAGTAGGCAGTACCTACTAACGAAGGAAATAACTTTATACAGGGTAGGGCTGAGGCATTTTCAACTCCCTCTGTCCCTACCACATACAGCCACTCTGTGCCTCCCTTCTTGTTACATGGCTGAAATTCCTTTAAGAGGTTGGCTGGCCCTGTTTGTTTATCAGGTTGGAGACCACCCCTAGGTGTCATCTAAATGTACTCACAGTAAAATACAGTGTACAGCTGAACCCTTCTGAGATAGTCATTTGTGTCTATGGGTCTTTGTTCCCACCTCTGCTATTGGAGGGTGCATGGCAGACAGTGGTCAGGAAGGGATGGGATGGAGGGGGAGGGGCAGTCACAGAGAAGGTTGACTGACATCTTGGTTCCTACAGCTTTGGGGCAACTGTCAGAGAATCATCCATAGCAGGACTGTGGAGGATGTGCATGGCCCCTGGAAATCCAAACCGCATGTGCCCATGGAGGATGCTGCAAGCTGGGTGTTTGCAAGTGCAGAGCAGAGGGGTGGACGTCGCAAGGGCTTGCAGGGTGCTATGGTTACTCACACACACACACACACACACATCACAGGCCCCCAAACTGAATCACTGTGCTGTCTTCTCATTTATTTTAAACACAATTTATTGGATAAAAATTGGAAAAGACAAATAACTGAAGAGTCAAAAAGAAAATCACCTGAGGTCAGCCACTCCAGATCTCACCAGCTTCTTGCTCTTAACCTTTAACCCTTTCTTTAATCTGTGCTATCTATGTTTGACGAAGCAAGGTGATGTGGATAAATTTGCAATCACACACACACACACACACACACACACACTGATGTTACCATCTTTCTAAGCATGCATCGTCCCCTAATTCGCCAATAAATGTGTATTGATCACCCACTGAGTTTAAAAAGTGTCATAGATCCTGGAAAAACATCAGTAAACACCCCCATAGGCTGGCAGCACCCTCGTCCCCAACAGCTAATGCTGTTGTTAATCTTGTGGGAAGACCCTATGCTAATGGGGTGGGAACAGCATCATCCCATTTCTGCCTCTGGGCAGAAAGTTTGCTTTCAGTGCATCTGTTGCTGGCACAGTCTTTCCTAGAAGTGATGGGCCAGGGTGGAGCCCCACATTTGCAGCTCTAGATCTGAGGTCTCTCTGCTTCTCGTCAGAGTGAGATCAAGTCTTTGGGAGCATGCTGCTGTCCCACGTACACACCCCAAGACAGAAAGGCAACCCCCTCGATGGAACACAAGAGAGGCCTGTTCTTTTTGCACCCTCCCCCAGGTTTGAAGCCCTCCAGATCCTCCTGACCGACCACCAGTACAAGGGAGATGCCGTCAGCAGGAGAAGGAGGGTCTGAGACAGGAATCCATGGGAGGTCCACGGTTGCTAGCCAAGTGCAGTGCACCCCTGTTTACTCTACCAGACTCTGAGTATGCATCTGTGAAATGGAGGCACACTGTGACAGGGAAAGCTATGCCCACCGGCACTTGCCTGTGCCCCTGGCTATGGGTCCTGATTCTCCCTCAGAAGGGTACTAAGCAGCAGGGCACCTGGAACCCTACTGGAGAAATTGAGGTTAGGAATCAAACTCCCAGGAGAAGCCCCAGTGACCTGCACCCATCCCTAGCCCCATCTCTTTTCATCAATACTGGGGACAAAGTCCCCACCGCACGAGCACTAATGGAAAGTATTCCCAAGCACCTCCAAATCACAGGGCCTCTAAAGAGCCAGGGGAACTGCCCCGTCCGTTTGGGAGGTGGCAGCATTGAGGACTCTATCCAGACACTGGTGACCTCTGGGCACAGAGGAGCTAGCAGGGAGACAGACTGGACCTTAGCTCCCATGTGACACAGGGGAACTGTGTATATTGGAGGCCAAGCAATGAGGCAGGCAAGGCCTCTGAACCCACTAAGGGTTTATGACAGCCACCTCTCTGCTCTGACAACCCCAGGAAGACAGCATCATCCCATCTCATAAATGGAACACCCAAGCACCCAGCCCAAGCCACCTGCAACACTCCCTCCACCCCCGTGGCTGCTGTAACAAACATGGAATCCTCAAGTGCTGGGGTTAGAGTGGGGACTGGCAGCTCCTAGGGCTCCCTGGACCGCCATCCATGCCAGCTCAGTGAGCTCCTGGTTCGCTGAGAGACCGTGCCTCAAGAAATAATGGAGAGCAATTGAGGAAGACACCTGAAGTCAACCTCTGGCAAACACACTTGCGCGTACACACACACACACACACACAAACACACACACACACACACACAGCAGACAGCTCCGGAGTTCTAGAGTGGGTCTGTAGAGCTGGGGGGAGGGGACGGGCTCTTCCTGGCATTATGTATGTCCATTCTTTGCTGCTGTGCTTTGGAGGTGGTGTACCCCTGATTACTCACACGGTGGGACCTCGGTCTTTAGTGTTAAAGAGATGGGACTAATGAAGTGTGTGGGTCACTGGGGGCAACGGGGTTCTCCTCTAGGGGGATAAAGGCAGTTAATTCTGTTGAGAGGGTTTTAGGGGGCAATCCTGGCTGCTTGCTACACTCTGGTTTCCTGCCTGGCCATGTGATCTCTCCATCCCTTTCTCTCTCTGTCTGTCTCTGTCTCTCTCCCTTTAGCTCTCTATCTCCCTCTTTCCTCATGAAGCCCAGACTCACCTGTAACTCACATGCAGCCAAGAATGACCCGACCTGGCAGATGACGCTGAGGTCTTGAGATAGGGAGGCAGCTGGGGGCCCATGCACTCACAAGAGGCCTTCAGACATGGGCATGGAAGCCCTGTGAAGAAACAGCGATTGGAGGCAATGCCACACCCAGGTTACACAGAGCTGGAGGCTGAACTCAGGGCAAGCACACATGCATATGAACATGTGTGTGCACCTGCATGTGTGCACGCACACACACAGCGCCTCGGAAAACAGACTGCCGTACCTGGCTCCACAGCAATCCTGAACATCAAGACCAAAGAAACCCTCAGCTGAAAACACATCAGGCTATGAGAAATCGCCCCCCTCTGATCTTGGATACAGACGGGGTAAATAGCGTCATTGCCTTTCTGGGCCTCAGTTTACCAATCTGCAGAGTGGGGGTAAAAACATTAACCTTCCCAAAACACAGGCTCTGCTGGTGGGTGCCCTGTAGCACCCAGTGCCCTCCCACAGTGCCCTGTACTGGGACTATAGAGGCACTCCTTAGGCTGGACAGATGGGGTCTCAGCCTGCTCACACTAGAGCCAATTTCCCCGACTCATTGTCCCAAACCAAATTAGAGGCTCACAGACTATGCCACTCAGCTTTAATTGGGACTCACAGATGCCCCGCCCGGCACTGCCTTTCTTCCCTGCTCTCCTGTCCCCAGCCAGGCCATGCCTTGGGGGAGCCAGAGGCAGGCTGGGCTCTGCCACCTGGGCCCTCACAGACGCCTCAGTGTAAGCAATTAGGGCCAGGCCAGGCATGCTGGTAATAGGGAGGTGCTGGGCAGCTGGGCCCGCATCGATCCCAGCCTCTGGTGACCCTAGGGAACACAGACAGCCAACAGGCAGGCAGATGGTGGTCTCCAGGGCCCAGCCCCACCCCCAGTATAGAGCAGTCACTGATGGATACAGGCCAGGAAGGAAGGAGGCCTGTGCCCCCCCCCCCCGAGGCCCCGTGTGAGTCTGAAAGCTGGTTTTGGGTGTTTAACCCTCACATTGCAGACATATTCGGGAATGAGCCCCGGTCGGGGTCCTCACCCTACCCCCTGAAGCCCCATGGTCCGTTCTGCCCACGTCTGGCCTCCGGGATCAGAGGTGGAGTAGCTTCCTCTGAAGAGCATCCCTGCCCAGGACTCCCGGGTCCTGCCTTGTCAAAGGTTGTACAGGCTGGCAGGGGATGGGGGTGGCTGCTGGCAGCTGCAGGATGGCCATCTGGGGATCCTAAGGAGGCCGGAGGCAAGGAAGGACCCGCCATTCTTGTCTGAACCCTGCCTACCCCTACCCCAGGAACAGGACTGGGCTTTGCAGACAGGAAGCTGGAAAGCTCTGAGGGACCGATCCCCTGCAACTACAGCTCTGTGGGATTCAGAGGAACAGGTGCTATGGGGGCAAAGGTCGCTCCGTGTCTGGATTGCACAGGGCAGGTGGTCTGAGCTACGTGTAGAATGGCAGGAGGCTATGGGTCTGTGAGAAATGGTACAAATGACCGTATGCATGCGCGCCTGCCCGTGCATTCGTGCGTGCACGTGTGTATGCGTGCGCACGTGTGTATCTGTGCCTGGGTGTGTTCGTAGTGTGGGTGTCACTGTATGTGAATGTGTACATATGGAGTACAGGACTTTGAGTGTGTGCATGTGTGCATTGCCTGTGTGAGTGTATGTGTGCAGTGTATGTGTGTGAGGGTGTGCATACAGAATACGCACGTATGTGGGTGTACGTGTGTGTGTGTGTACACTGTGTGGATGAGGATATAGAGTGGGGGTGTGTTGTCTATATGTGGGCGTACATAAGAGTGTGCGTGTGCGTGTGGGTGTATTTACCAAGTGTGGAGTATGTGCATATTTTGCCTGCTGCCTGTGAGTGTGCCTTGAGAAGCTTTGTGGAGAGCAGACGGAGGAACTGTCAGACTCTGGGCCTTATGTCTATGTCCACTGCTAAGCATGCAAATGTCCATGGAGCCCGCTGATGCCAAGCTTGGGAGGCTGCGGGGGCTCGGATAAATGTAGGGGAGTTTATTCATCCTCTCTGATCCCAGTTTCTCTACTGGCAGACCGCAACAAGCAGCTTGACCTTCAGCCACACCTCCCCCATGCCCTGACCCAGAACTACCTGGGCCCCCCATACCCTAGAAAGGGACAAAGACTTGAGGGTCTGGCTGCTGCTCACCAGGCGGGGCCCCTCCCTCTCTCCAAAGTGCAGGCTGCACCACCACACAGGGAGGGTGCAAACTTGCCCGGCTTCCCACTGTCTCAGTCTCTGTGCTAATGGTGCCTTGGTTTCCCTACCTACAAAATAGAGGGAAGATTCAAGATTGCCTCCTACCTTGGAATGGCTGTGTGCTCAGGAGCAGCGTGGGGACTTTGCTGACTGGCACATGGAAATACCAAGAGAATTCACACGTGCCGATGGTCGTCACCCTTATTGTCTCACAGGTGGCCCCACCCTTGGGTCAAGCTCTGGCCCTGTGCTACCTCCAACAGTCATTCCTCAGGAGAATTGGCATACTCACTGTGTAAAGAGAACACAGGTCCAGAGGGGAAGTCCCGCCCACCCCCAGCTGGACTCTGTAGTGTGCCTGGGGTCCCGCACATAATGCTCCCTCCATCTGTCTCTAAAGAGCAGTGGCTGGGGACAGAGAAAGGAGAGAGCCAAGCCCCCTATAGCCCTGCCAGGCCACAGGGCTGGGGAGCAGGCTGCCGTCCAGCCACCCAGCACAGGCTGGCTAATTGCTGCCGTGAGGCCACTGCCCTGGACCGTGACACGGGCCCCTGACAGATGTGATTTATGAAGGCCCTCGGCAAAGCGGAACCCACTCAATGGCCTATTACCTCACTTAGCAGACACCTTGTCACCGCCCGAGAGCGGGGTGTTAAAAATACAAGCCAGGCGGCCGCTGGCCGCGTGCAATCTCCACCTGCTATGGTCCAGATCACGGCCCAGGGCTCCCGCTGTCCTGCCCAGCTGGGCTCTGAAGATGCCCAGGCCTTCACAGATGTCATCAGCCTGGGTTCCAGCAGCAGAGAGGGAGAGCAGGGACCAGGCTTCTGAGTCTGACTGTCCCAACCATGGTGGCATCCCTACGGAGGCTACACAGCTGAGGTCTATCCAGTGCACCAGATCCAGGTTCCCACTCCCAGAGCCCAGCTGACCCCGCCAGGCCTCATCTTACCTCCGTTTGCTGCTGCTGCAAAACAACAGGTGCTCCCAGGACCCTTGTGCAGCTCTCTGACTGGAGTTCCACAGGTCTGTCCTCCCTGCCACAAGGGCCCCAGGGGGCCCAGGCATCGCCCTCGGTAATCCAAGCTACAGCTTTGAGGCTGGCAGTTCCCTGGGGACTTCTCCCTATGCCATGGACCTCAAAAGCCCAATGCAAACCAAAATCACAAAGTCCTTGACCGTAAGTGGCAAACATCACATCGTCAGTGACTGGAAGCCTGGACGCACACCCCGTGCTGGGCTGCCACGCGGCCTTGGGAAAGGTCTGTCGGCACTCCAGCTGCAGAACTCAAGCACGAGTGTGTATTTATGTGTTTGTGTCTGTTCGTCCGCAAAGGTTTGAGTCCAAACAGTTAGGACTCAAAGAGGCTGATCCACGGGGGGTGGGGGGCGGGAAGGCTCATTGGCCACTAGTTTCCATCTCCCTACTACCTACACTGGGCCTTGTGCCCTGGCTGGGCCTTCTGGGAGAAACAGGAAGGATGTGCCTACAGGTCCATGGGCCGGCACCTTGGCTGGGCTGGGCAGACTTGACCCTGAGTGTGGAGGCCCACAGGCTCCTTCACACCTCCATTCATGGCTTGCTGAGAGGGCCACACTAGTACCCATAGCTAGCTGTGTTCCAGGAAGCTCACAGACCTCTGGGTAAGCCAGGGGGTGGCAGAAACCAGGGGGACCCAGAGGAGGCCACTAACCCACCCTCCAACTTTAGCAAAAGAAGATTCATCAGTGGGGACCCAAAAGTAGGTGGCAGCCAGACAGACAGGAGACGGGAGTGTCCGACCAAGCTCAGGCCTGGGCTGGGAGGAGCCAGGTCCACCTGGCCTGTGGAATGTCTTTCCTGAAACCTTTGCTGGCTTCTCTGCCTTCTGCGCTTCCTGTGATTCCTCCAGGACTGTGAGTGAAGACAGAAAGACCTGCCTGATTGGAAAGAGCGAGCCTAGGACTTCCGTCCCTCACGGTGACCGGCCCTCAATGTGGGACTGCGACTAACCCTGACACCTGACGCCGTGCGTCTCTGTAGGCTACAGAATGGAAGCCTGAATCCATCCTGCTCTTCCCCTCCGAGGAATTCACCTATACGGTGGGATCGAAGGGTTAAATGCTGAAGTGAAGTGTCATTTGCAGGTCCCTTCTACCACCCTAGTCCTGGGGATGTTTCCTGTCTACTCCTCAGAATGCTGTCTCCTGGCTCTGGGTCAGGAGGAACCGTACGGTCATTATCGCCACGCAGGGAGCTGTTGAGAGAGAAGGAGCCACCTGGATGATGTTTCCAAGTCATTTCCCAACATCCTTTGCCCGGAGGGAATCTATTGGAGTGCAGGGGTCATGAGAGAGCGGGAACTCTTTTTCTACCTCTCCTTGGGCCCCTGGTTGCTTCATTCCCTCCCTGAGCTGGGTGGCAGGTAGGTGGTTCTGCCCCTGGGGGTATAGGGTAGCCTAAGTCTAGGAAGAGTTGCTGGGCAACAATAGAACCTGTGGTCCTGGCTGAGGAGTCAACCTTTTCTAAGTCTGCAGAATTCCTTCAGGGGCCCTGCTCCAGAAATGAACCCTGAACTCTTTATGGCTCACTCACCTCTACAGGAGGCAGGAAATCCCAGGAACACAGCACTACAACAGGCCCAGAGTACAGACAGGTTCAGCACAGAGGCCTCACACACCAAGCCATCTGCTGCGCTGGCTCAGTCCAAAGGTGCTTGGCTGACCCATCACCGGCTCATTTGGCAGCTCTGGATGTACTATGGGTGTGGGTCCCAGGGAAGGCAAGAAAAAGAGCAGGTCTGAGCCTCCGGAATGGACCACAGTGTGGTTAAGCAGACTGCCCTAGTCAGGAGGGAAAAAAGCCCAGGGTTCTCCACTGTCCACCAGTCTGTCCATCCATCCACCTATCCATTCACCCATTTACCCACCCATCTATCCACCCATCCACCATCTCTCCACCTACCCATCCATCATACATACATTTACCCATCAACCCACCCATCCAGCCACCCATCCATCCAGTTCACAAATCTGTCCATCAGTCCATCCATCCATCCATCCTTCTCACACATCAATTCTGTTATCTATCCATTTCACATCCACCTCCGTAACACAAGCAAATATGTCAGCCCAGCCTGTAGGTTCACAGACCAAAGTGGAACAAATTTGCACAGATGGGTATGAGGATGAGGGAAGTAGCCCTTGTCCAAGCCAATGGCAGAAGCCCCCAGAGCTTTGTGACCTCTGACCCGGGACTCCAGCCCCAACTTAGGCCACTGCCTCCCGGGCTGGGAGGTGTACCCATTCGGCCTCCATCTTTGGAACTCTGTGCAGAGCTCCCAAAGAGTTGGCCAAGTCAGGTGGGTGCTGGGGACAGGGCACAGCTGATCTCAACTCTATTTTAGCTTCTGGTGTGTCCCTGGAAGGCCTGAGCAGGGGAGGCTGGGGTTTCATGAGAAGGATTTGCGAGGCTATTTTCAGTAAAGATGGAGGATCAGTGGGTACCATGCCAGTCCAGCAGGCATAGAGGCTCAGAAACCTAATCCGGGCCACCACCCACCAGGAGCTGAGCCGAGCTGGCATCAGGCTCCCTGATAGTTCACAAGCAGGGCTCCTACTGACAGGGTTGGGACCTGGCCCCATCCCACAGACAAGGACATTGAGGCTTGGGAAGGCCAAGGCTGGCATCACAGCCCAGCTCCTCCTCAGGTCCCAGGACAATAAGCTATTTCTGCTCCCAGGCCTGGCCAGTGCTGCGCCTAGCCACCATTAATCAGAAATGGTGATACATCATGCTGCCGACAGGCAGGAGAGGACGGTAGGCGCCTGTGCGTGCCAGGCTCCACTCCAAGCACAGTGCGTATTTCACCATCAACCTGTTTTCACCCCCCTCTCCGACCACCCGGGGATCAGGGCTGTGCCCATTGGATAGGCGAAATCCAGTCATCGCAGCCCTGGGAACCAGACAGAAGGCTGGAAGATTGGCAGACCGGGACATTCTCTGGCCGTCTAAGCCTGCCCTAATGCTGCACCTCACAGCTGTGATCTGAGGGGGTGACAAGACCCAAGGCATCCTCCGTCCACTCTGAGATAGAAGGCAGTCTGGACCCAATAAGTTATGAAGTGTGGCCATAAAGAAAATCCCGGATTCTAATCCCACCCTGACTTGGCTTGGCTGTAATCTCCTGTGAGGTCACCGGCCTTTCTGAGCTCCGGTCTCCCCTTCTGGGAATTAGGGGCCCTCTCCCCACCCAACCAAAAGAACTATCCTAATCTGTGGTCAGACGAGGAATCCAGGGCCCATGGGGGGGGGGCAATGGCAGACAGGCCGAGGCTGAATGAACACTTAGAAATCACGTCTCAGTCCAAATGACAGTTAAGAGACTAGGGACTGGGCCTCTGCCTCCCAGATAGCCCTTCTGGGAAGCAGAAATTGGGGGAGCATGAACCCAGGGTGTAGCCAGTCTCCTGTAACCAGCTGGGTAGCCTTGAGCTAATAACCAGACCTCTCTGGTTATTAGCTTTTCTCAGTCTCGGAATGGGGACAGTCATGGGGGGTGCGGGGTGGGGGTGGAGAGAAGCCATTAGAGGGCACCTGTAGAGTCAGGGAGGCACTAGCAATTCCGGTGACAGCAGGGGACAAGCCAGACCCTGAAATGGTTGAGCAGAAGCACTCCCATAGCTCCAAGTCACCCTCGGGGCTCAAGGAGAAATCCTGCCAGTACGGGGGTCAAACTGGGGTCCCCAGGACAGGAGCACAGGAAGGCGCGGGGCTGTGTTGTCAGGGCCGGTGGGAACAGGACGACTGAGCGCATACTGAGAGCGAAGTCTGAGCGAAGGGGCCGGTGCAGCTGTAGCCCACGTGGGAAAGGTGGAAAAGGAGGCTCATCTGCGCGGGCAGCCTTGCAGGAGTGCGCGAGGGTTTTCTCTGCCCTTTCCCATTAATCTGGTTGCTGCGTCCTGTTCCCGCCCTCTGTGCCTGTTCATCCCGGGCTCGCTCCCTCTCCCGAGGGCTCCACGGGTCATTAAAACCGAAACAAGCCCGGCTCTGATGGTTAAACCAGATGCCAGGCGCGTCCTGCCGGCCCCTCTCGGGGTCAGACCGTGGGGGGCCTTGGTTCCCAAGGGGGACGGGCCAGACGAGGGGAAACCCAACCCGGGACACATGGAGATCATTTGCCAGAAGAACGGGATCTGTGACCAACCCCAGCAGAGGGCAAGGAGGGAGCGAGGGCTAAGGGTAGAGGGGCCAAGCCAAACTGGGCTCCACCCTGTGCTGGGGCTGGCTGAGCCCACTGAAGGCTCGTTCCCACCCTCTGCTCGGCCAGGCCTCCAGGCCCTCAGGGTCCCTGTATGGACTGAAAGAAAGCATTCGCAGCTTCTGACCCCATGCAGCACACGGCCCTCAACAGGCAGCTGATATATACAAGATGAAAACCAAGGCTCAGAGAAGTTGTGTGACTTTCCTAAGGGCACACAGCAAATCAGCCAAGGCATCAACCAGGAATTTCTCAGAAGGCTTTGAGTAGCATTGGAAAGCAACCGAGTCAACTGGTTGCCATTTGCCAAACTGGTCATGCGGTACCTTCGTGCCTCCTGAGGCCGATCTCCTGACCATGGCTGGACTCCATTTGTTTATCTGTTATTTTAATAACAGTTGCATTCAATACAACTCAGGCCCCATAAGTTCACCCCCACCCAAGCTGGATGGCCCTTCTGATACATTACATCATTTTTTAAACCTTGGCAAATTATAAATATAAAATTTTCCATTTGAAACCCCCTCCCCCACAGCCTGACCTCAGACTCACAGCAATCCTCCTGCCTCAACCTCCAAAGCTGGTAGTTTGGATCATATTCCATGACACCCCAATGGCATCAATATTCTCCAGATAGCATCCGGTTATCGGCTCCAAGTGTTCCCACACTGGTCCCCTATCTCCAAAGTGCCAGGCAGTAATTCTCTTTTCCTCTATGTGGCTCCTTCAGGCCCCACTTTCTGTCCATAACCCTGCGATGGGTGGGTGGATGGATAGCAGGTCACTGACCGCCTTTCTTTCCAATACTGTGACCAATGTGGTAAAGGCGTGGCTGTTTACACTTGCTCACCCCTTTGGAGGGAACCCGTGAGGTCATATGATAAATACACACTCAGTGCCTTCCCCATCCCCGAGCCATGGCTCAGCCTGCATGCGGGTGGGGGCCACCTCCCATCACCCTTGTTTGGGCTGTTGCAGTAGACAGCTCACTGCACACTGTCTCTGCTCTTCCATAGACTCATCTTAGCCAGCAAGGCCATCTCCAAATTCTATGACACCTGTCTAGACCCACATTGCCCTCCAAAGAGAATTCTTAGGCACCGTATTCTTGGCGGAATTCCCTAGGAACCCTCTGAGGTCCCACTGCTGCCTCTCTGTGCACCAGCCACAGCCCATCCTGTACATGCTGTCTGCTCACTTATCTGCCTCTGTGGGCCTGCCTTGGAGCTGGGCACTGTCTATAATGTATGTCTCCCCAGGGTCCTCTATAAGTAAACATTCTTCCTTGATAAAGAAATTGAGGCTCAGAGAACTGAGCCTGACTGAGAATACAAAGTGACCAGAAACGGGTCTGTCTACAGAAACCTATCAGCAAGGTACCCAACAGGTGCTCAACACACCATGCCAGCTCCCTTCCTTCCCTTCACCCTGGGCACCCGACTTCCTCAGAGTCGGCCCAAACCCTGCCTCTAACTTGCTGTGTGACCTCTGTCAAGACTGTTGTCCTCTCTGGGCCTTGATTACCATGACCTGAAAAAGCATGATCCCTAGTCTCTGCTTAGTGGAATTTGATGGTTAGCTGCCCCCATCTACCCCTTCCTCGGATCCCTTTTCTCGGCTGGCCCCCTCCTGCCTGCAGGTAATTAGATGGACACAGTGGGGGTCAGAGGCAGGGGGAGCCACCACTGGCAGCTCCTTCCCCTGAAAGGGGCCCCTCAGCCCCTCAGGCCCAGCTCCACATCGGGAACAAAGGCCTTGTGGACATTCAAAGCGTAGCTCTGGGCTGGAGGCCAGAGTGGGCGGCCACAGAGATGGCCACGGGGCTCGTGGCAGGACGGCCAGTGACTGGAAGCTGTCCCTATCCATCAGTCAGTGGTGACAGCTCCTGGGGCCTTGCAGCCCCCCTACGGTCCAGCCAGCTGACCCTCCTCCTTCCCTGCCTGGTGGCCCCAACCAGTGACCTGAATAGCACATCCTCCTCGAGCAGTGACAAGGGATTCTCTGGCCCAGGCTTCTCTGCCTCCCGACAGACACGCATGCACCCCTCACCCTGCTGGAGAGCTGAGTCCTAGGAGTCCAGGAGATGGGAGGAACTTGGCTTGGCCTGCTGACAATTCTCTGGGTGTTCCTAAGCATGCTTTGATTCATATCTGTGCCTCAGTCGCTGACCTGACTCACATGGACACACGCTTTGAGGCGGACTGTCATATTTGAGCCTCGGTGTGTCAGATGCTGCCGGTGTATTCGGTCCACCTTGGAGACATGGCAGTGATGGGCTCAGGGGGGTGCCGGCTTCAAGCCTGCCTCTGCTCACTCTTGCTGTGGTGCACACACAAGTTACTGAATGTCTCTGTGCTGCTGTTCTCCTCCTAGCCTGTAAAAGCAAAGGCTGGCCTTTCTTTGTGAGGACAAGACAGGGTCAGATGTGAGAAAAATGTTCTGGGCAGAGGGGACAAGTGGAGTAAATGCTCAGAGACAGGGTCATGGTGTGAGCATCTCAGAGACAGTCACAGTGTAAGCATCTCAGAGACAGGGTCACCATGTGAGCATCTCAGAGACAGAATCACAGTGTGAGCATCTCAGAGACAGTCACAGTGTGAGCATCTCAGAGACAGGGTCACAGTGTGAGCATCTCAGAAACAGTCACAGTGTGAGCATCTCAGAGACAGTCACAGTGTAAGCATCTCAGAGACAGGGTCACATGTGAGCATCTCAGAGACAGTCACAGTGTGAGCATCTCAGAGACAGAGCCACAGTGTGAGCATCTCAGAGACAGGGTCACAGTGTGAGCATCTCAGAGACAGTCACAGTGTGAGCATCTCAGAGACAGGGCCACAGTGTGAGCATCTCAGAGACAGAATCACAGTGTGAGCATCTCAGAGACAGTCACAGTGTGAGCATCTCAGAGACAGTCACAGTGTAAGCATCTCAGAGACAGGGTCACCATGTGAGCATCTCAGAGACAGAATCACAGTGTGAGCATCTCAGAGACAGTCACAGTGTGAGCATCTCAGAGACAGGGTCACAGTGTGAGCATCTCAGAAACAGTCACAGTGTGAGCATCTCAGAGACAGTCACAGTGTAAGCATCTCAGAGACAGGGTCACAT
This sequence comes from Phodopus roborovskii, assembly GCF_943737965.1. Lineage (NCBI taxonomy): Eukaryota > Metazoa > Chordata > Mammalia > Rodentia > Cricetidae > Phodopus > Phodopus roborovskii. Next base: position 1,330,563 of record NW_026125506.1, on the reverse strand, counting down.
GTGAGCATCTCAGAGACAGTCACAGTGTGAGCATCTCAGAGACAGAGCCACAGTGTGAGCATCTCAGAGACAGGGTCACAGTGTGAGCATCTCAGAGACAGTCACAGTGTGAGCATCTCAGAGACAGGGCCACAGTGTGAGCATCTCAGAGACAGAATCACAGTGTGAGCATCTCAGAGACAGTCACAGTGTGAGCATCTCAGAGACAGTCACAGTGTAAGCATCTCAGAGACAGGGTCACCATGTGAGCATCTCAGAGACAGAATCACAGTGTGAGCATCTCAGAGACAGTCACAGTGTGAGCATCTCAGAGACAGGGTCACAGTGTGAGCATCTCAGAAACAGTCACAGTGTGAGCATCTCAGAGACAGTCACAGTGTAAGCATCTCAGAGACAGGGTCACCATGTGAGCATCTCAGAGACAGTCACAGTGTGAGCATCTCAGAGACAGAGCCACAGTGTGAGCATCTCAGAGACAGGGTCACAGTGTGAGCATCTCAGAGACAGTCACAGTGTGAGCATCTCAGAGACAGGGTCACAGTGTGAGCATCTGAGACAGGGTCACAGTGTGAGCATCTCAGAGACAGTCACAGTGTGAACATCTCAGAGACAGGGTCACAGTATGAGCACCTCAGCCATGCCCTAGAAGCCACTCTGCCTATAGCAGGGCGGTGATGGAAAAGTACTGTGACCCATGAACCTGAGGTCTCACTCTGGCTTCTTTCTTACTGGGTGCCCTTAGGGAGACTGCTTGGCCTCTCTGGTCTCCAGAGACTGAGGCGTGAGAGTAATACCGAGGAGACAATATCTCTTAGAAGAAGAGAAGGCCTGAGCTATGAACCTAGAGTGTTCCTGGGTGAAGGAAGGCCCGGCCCTGGGACCATTTGTCACCGTCATCACCATGGGCCATGTGGAGCCGTTTGGCAGCTGTTATTGGCTTCCTGTCAGCAGGTGCTTCTCATTTAGAAGCACAGAAGCCAGGGGTGTCAACTGGTCCAGGAGTTCCTTCCTACAGCCTGGGTGGTAAAAAGAAAGAGCCCAGCTACACGCCCATCACTGGGAAGATGACCCAATGCGTCGTGACACATCCGTGCTGTGGAACAGCCCATCGCCATGACCGAGTGTCAAGTGGAGCGCCACGTATCAACAAGGATCAGTCTCAAAGTAGGACTCTGAGCCAAAAACATGCCCGCCCGCGGGACAGGCCTGAGAGGAGCATGCCTACCAGAACACTTTAAAACAGGTCTAGCCACACCCCATTTGCTGAGCACACACAGAGGAGGCAGCCAAGGCAGAATAGTAGCACACTTTCTCACCTTCCCTTCATCCCTGCCTTATTCCTCACATACCCAGCACTGCCACCATGCCCGCCCCTCGTGGCTCTTCTGCCTTTGCTGGGAAACCAGGCTTGAGGTTAAGTGTGGAGTTTTCCTGCAGCTCTCTGTCGGCTCCAGGGGCCCGGGGTGTAGTCCGTTCTCTCAAAGCTGTGTGAGGAAGGGAGGTCCCTGAGTGGGAGGGGTCAGCGGTGTGAAGAGTCTACAGACCCTGGTAACAGTGGAGACTGGAATGGAGGATGATCACTGGACCCTCCTCTTGGCCTCTGTGTCCCCCCTCCCCCACCAGTCTGGCCAGGTCTCTGATAGGGGACGTCCTTCTGTATATATGTTTCTCTTATTGGTTGATGAATAAAACACTGATAGGCCACCAGACCAGGAGAAGGCTGGGGAGAGGGAGGCTGCCAAGAGACGCCATGCTGCCGAAGGAGTAACATGCAGGGTTACCGGTAAGCCGCAACCCCGTGGGCAATACATAGATTAGTAGGAATGGATTAATAATTAAGACAGAGCTAGCCAATGAGAAGCCTGAGCCATCACCCAAACATTGTATACTTAACATAGTAAGTCTTTGTGTGTTTATTTGTGGCAAAGCGGCTGTGGGGCCAGGCGGGACAGAAACCTCCATCTTCAGGTCTCCGGGGCTCCCAGGCCCACTCTGGGGAGCAGGAAGGGACCCTGTGCCACCAGGGAAGATGGAAGGTCTGAGCGTGGCCACCCAAGCACAGGAGGCACCTGGCTGCTGTCAAAACCAGTTTCTCCCTCTGAGTCAGAGAACCCAGAGAGACAGGAACTGTGGTGCCTCCTGCCCACCATGGCTCCTGCCCTTGGAGTCCATGGTGAGGGACGTCTCACCAAAGCCAGCGTGCCTCCCAGCAGTGTCACTTAATGTGTATCCCAGCCTGTGTCTACTGTCACCTCCCACGTCCCTCCTACCTGCGCCCTCTTCTGTACCCACCACAGTCCTCACACACTGTCCCCCACTGACCCCAAACCCCACCACCACGGCTCCAGCTGTGTCCCCTGCTCCTTCCACCATGGGCCTTGAACCTGCTCTCCTCCTCCTCCAGCCCAGTCATCAATACTGGGCATTCCTTGCTTATGCAGCTCCCCTGATTGTCTATAATCCCTGCCACAGCCGTCCTGAATGCCTAGAATGGCCCCCAGAAGACCTGAGCTCCAAGATAACAGCATCCCATTCTGCTCAGAAAGGCTCAGTGCTGGGCCCGGGGGGGGGGGGGGACAGATACAGGCTCAGTACGTGTGAACAAACAACCAAGGGTGTGAGTGTGTGAACGAACTAGTGAGTAAATATCTGAACAAATGAATGGATGGATGGATGGATGAATAGGTGGATGAATGAGTGGATGGATGGATGGATGGGTGGGTGAGTGAATGACTGAATGAATGTGTGAATAAGCAGATGATGAATGAGTGATTGAGCTAGAGATTGAATGGGTGTATTAGCTAATGAATCATTAGCTCTTTTAGATGCAAAAGGTACATCTCCATCTGAACTCTGTCCCTTCCGTGGGGACGAAAGATGTCTGTCTGTACAGAGTACTGCCCTGGTGCCTATAGCCTCCCTGTAGAGGCCTGGAAGAGGTAAGAGGAACCCCAGGCTGACTTTCCTGCAAGATTTTCCTGCAAGGAATGAAGGACACCAAGCCCCAGTGGGCATCCAACCCCCCAGGGGGGGGCAAGAGCCAGACTATCGGAAGAAATGGCAGTGTCCCAAGTGCCCCCAGGGATTCAGTTTGGGCTCCCACCAGCAAGCAACTAAATACACGAGGAAAAAAAAAAAAAAAAACAAGAGGCCTGAGACATGGTCAGGGAGGGGCTGAGCCTGAGGAGCCTTCCCTTCACAGCCTGGAGAGCAACCAAGGACCAGGACATCAGGGTGGAGAGGACAGCTCTGCCGACTTCTACTCACGTTAGACATCTGCGTCAGAAGGCCCAGCCCACATTTTCGTTGTCTGTCTTCAAAGGAGGAAACCAAGCAAGGCTCAGAGTAATCGGGTGACTGACTACCCAATAAGGGAGAGGCAACAACAGGCTCAGGGAGATGGCTGAGGCCAGGCCAGCAGGCAGGTGCCACGAGGAGGCACCTCCTCATGTGGCCACATCTTTAGCAGCCCTGACACTTCCTTCACTCCTTCCCAAGGGAGGTAGGCTCCTGTCGCCAGCCAGGGACCTGCCACAGCAGTTTCATTTGTACATCAGGTTGCCCCAGAGTGGACAATCTTCTTGTACTCTGCAAATATTTGTTGTTGTCATTGGTTTGATAAAGGGCTGAATGGCCAATAGCTAGGCAGGTGGAGGTTAGGCGGGACTCGTGGACAAAGAGAGAGGCGGGAAGGAGGGCAATAGACAGCCAGACACAGGGCAAGCAGGAGATGAAAGTGCCTTGCTGAAAAATGGCGCTGCCGCCGCATGGTAGAGCGTAGGTAGGAAATAAGAAAGAAATAAGGGCTAGTTTAAGTTGCAAGAGCTACTTCGTAACAAGCCTGAGCTATTAGCCGCGCGTTCATAATTAATAATAGGTCTCTGTGTGGTTATTTGGGAGCTGGCTGGCTGGAGGGAGAGAAAAATCCAGCTACAAGGTGCAGTAGGTTCTAGTTGTGCAGCTCACAGATCTTCTTAGGGGGGGCGGGGGAGCTAGGACAGTTCCAAGTTCAACAAAGAAGTTGTTGGATAAAGTGTTGAGCAGCAAGGGAAAGTCCATGTAGGGACAACTTGGAGAGCTAGCTTCAAATGCTTCCACTACCCCAGTCTGGGCCAGGGACTCTGACTCCACATGAGATAGTTCTTTCTCAGGGGCCCTGACTTCAGGCTTCTGACATCACAGGTACTCCAGCTCCTGCTGAGACTTGAAGGCTGCTACTATTGTCATACAGGCCCTGGGAGAAACCAGGAGCAAGCTGCTGGAGTTAGGTCTTCAGCCTGATGCTGAATGAGCCCAGTGAGCCCCAGAGAGAGAGAGGGAGGGGTGGGAAGAAACAGAAGGAAGAGGAGGCAATGAGGAGGAAGAGGAAGAAGAAGGACATCAGAGAAACAGAGGTCAAGGGAGGGAGAAAGGAAAAAAAACAAGATGAGGCAGAACTGAATGGAAAAGGGAGGAAGGAAGAGACAAAATGAAGAAGTGGGAAGGAGAGAGGAAGGGGAGGAAGGGAGGGGGGAGAGAGGGAAGGTAGGAAGAAAAAAGAGAGGCATCCCATCCACACACAGGCTGGACCTGCCCCAGGACAGGTGCATGCAGTACCTATGATTGGGCAGATGGATGGATAGATGAGTAATTGGAAGGATGGATGGATGGGTAGCTGGGTGAATGGAAGGAAGGAAGGAAGGATGAATGGATGGATGGATAGCTGGGTGAGTGGATAGATGGATAGGCAGATGGGTAAATAGAAAGAAAATTGTGTGGTTGAATGAATGGGTTGATGGGAGATGGTTAAATTGGTGGAGGTGGTTAAATTGGTGGGTGGGTGGATGAATAGATGAATAAAAGGATTAATGAATGGATTATTGAGTGTGTGAATAAATAAGTAGCTGGATGGACAGATGGATGGATGATGGGCAGATGAATAAAATAGGTTGGTGGATGGGATGGAGATACCTGGGAAGAATGGTGGATATATGATTGAACTGATGGGCGGTAGGTGGGTGGGTGGGTAAAAAGACAGCAAATGGATGGACAGATGGGTGGATTGATGGTGGATAGGCAAGTAGATATATGAAAACACTAATGGACGAATGAATGGGTGAATGGATGAGTGATGGACATATGCCAGAGAGCTCGGATGGATAGATGACTGGCGGATATATGGATGGGTGGGGAGACAGACAGACAGACAGACAGACAGGCAGGTGCTTTAGTGGTTGACTGGAAGAAGAGAAGGGACGTTTAATGGACTACAGTGTCCATGCTGGTGAAGGGCCTCTTCCCTTGTCTCGGATCACTCCAGCTGTCCTCCAGCATCGGCATCAGGATCCAGACCGACGAGAGTTCTAATTCAGTAATTCATGGTGAGGACTCAAAGACCGGGGACTAGAGTAAAGCCAGACCTGGAACTGGTGAAGCGGTTTGGAGCACAAACAAGTCAGGTCCAGGCCCAGAGCAGGGACGGCTGCCCAAGGGTTGTCCAAGGAGAAGGAACAGGACCATGGCCTCATGAACTAGCCAGAGTGGGACCCTGCAGGTAGTGGTAAATTACTGAGAACCAGCATGGCCCCTTGAGCTCTGCCACCTCACCTGGTGGGGAAGGTAAAGGCAGCATTCAGATGGGAACGCAGTGGAGTCAGTATGCATTTTGGAGCTAGACTTGAGTCTTGGCAGTAGGAATGTTGTAAGAATGGATGAGTCCATGGGTTCCTGGTTCAGGTTTAATATCACAGACAGAACCTAGGTTGATCTGTGTAAGACAGGCTGCCATTTTTAAAGGGAAAGCAAAGGGCCCCTTTGTTTATTCACACAAAGATATTCACAGAATGTCACCCTGCCCTCTGTCTCATGCCAAATCTAGAGACAATGTACCGAGTCCTCTGCTTCCCAGGCACCAGCACAGCATGTACCCAACCAAGCAAGCTACCCACAGCTCACCAAATCCCCCCAGGAGTGACAAGACCAAGTGTCTAAAGGTGTCAGGTTCTCCCGGCCCTACCCAGAGCTAGTTGGCCCAATGGCAGTCAGGCCTGGTCCCCCAGGGAGCAGGCAGTGTCCTCCAGTGGTCATGTGTTACGGGCGGTGCTAATCTCTTACCCCTGTGTCTGGACAAGCACACACAAGGCCTGTCCAATGGCAACCCAGGTCCACAGTCTCACCACGGAGTGTGCAGCCAGCAGCTGGCCCTCCCTGCCTGCTTGACCTTGGGTGGGCTGCATTCCAAAAGTGATGGCCCAGGAAGGGGTCATGCTTGAATTCCTCTAATCTCCTGCTGGCTCCAAGGGACTAACAGAGAAAGCCTGAGAGCAAGGGCTTCTGGGAAGTGCAAGAAAGGCCTAAGTTAGCCACAGATCACAGATGCCCTCCATCCAGCTAATTTTCACAAACCTCAAGGATATTAGGAAATGAACTGAAAGACCCACTATGGAAAGGGGGAAACAGAGTCCCAGGAGCCAAGCCCTTACTGCAGGCCACATAGAAATTGGGCTAAGCTAAGGTTAAACCCACCAAGTCCTAGCTTCTAGACAAGCACCCTGTCTCATCTCCAAGGGCTTCCCGTCTGGGTAAGGGTGTGAGGTGGCTTGAGGCTAAAAGAAGGATGAAGATACAGGACCCTTTCACCCCTCCCCCACTCCCAGATCACTCCGATGATATCCCTCCCAGACAGGTTCCCAGAGATCCTCACATGGCCCCCAGAGGCCAGGTCACACAAGGCTTTACAAGAGGCTAAATTTAAAACTGCAACCCAGACCTCAGGACAGAGGAAAAACACTTGGAGGAGGAGGGCTGTGGGTGAAGCCAGAGCTTCAGACACCTGCCCAGGACCTCTGAGTCACTCAGGGGATGCAGTTCTAATGCAACCCAGGGAGGGGTTTGGCACCAACTGCAAGAATTGGCCAGACTACCTGTCACCTGGAGCTCTCCAGCTCCTGCCAGGAGCCATTGTTCCTCACTGGCCGGCCAGGAGGAAAGGAAGAGAGACACCTCTGCAGAGGGCCAAGACTAATACTTCCTGCTAAGGAGCAAAGTTGTTCCCTGCAAGGCACTCACTCACAGTTAAGGTAGGAATCAATCCCACCAACACAGGCAGAAAGTGTTCAGGACAGGCACCTTGTGTCTCTGGTCTCCTGGGTTGTTGCACAGGAGCATCTCTCATGCAGCACACTCGGTATAGAAAAAAACAGGCCAGCCCATCCCAGCTAGCATCTGTGCACATGGATGTGTGTAAATATGCATGTGTGCAAGAGAACAGCACAGGGACACTCACATAGGACTGGAGACCTCACTTGCTGCACACACACACACCACATACACATGTTTTCTCACACATACACTCACACACACCTACATATATACACACACAAACTCACACATATACATACAGATACACATATGCTCACACACACATGCACACGCGCACACACGCGTGCACGCACGCACCCACACACACACACCCTTCTTGCACCACACTGTCATCCAGAAACCTAACGGAGGAAAGGGCTTTGGTGTGAAGAGTCAAGACAGAAATCTGAGTGGGTCATAACCAGAGACTGGAGGGAGTCACAGGGTCAGAAACGGCATGTAGGTTCCAACACGTATGTTCTCCCTACCCCAAGCCACCTCAATATCTTGCTCACAGATTAAACCAGGGTTCCCCACATTAAACCAGCCCCCCCCCCAGATTATATCAGGGTTCCACTGAGCAAAATGTGTCCTTCTGGGACAGTGCTGGGAGAGCCCAGGGGCTTCTGGGTGAGCAGAGGTGGGGCTCATGAAAGAGAAGATAGCAAAGCATGGGCGAGGAGCTGAGCTTGGGCCTCCAAGTTCTTATCTGTGAAGTGGGCGTGGCTGAAAGAGAGCGGGGCTGAACCAGGGACTGGACTCACTCCAAAAAGTGAAAACAGACAAGAACAAAACAGAACTAGCTTCTGGGGTAAAGTCTACCTTGGCTGGGGGTAACTGAGGCCCAGAGACACAGGCTGATCTCACAGGAGAGGCTGTGGCAGGCAAGCCTCCTGCTTTTGTTTAACAGCTGTGTCACCCACGGAAGGGGCCCCAACAGTCAGACACAAGAAGGGAGCAGGAGAGTCCAGGGCCACCCGTGGGCGTGCAGCATCCACATCCCTGGGCTCCCCCACAAGCTCAGGATGCTACTGAGAAACAGTCTTGTCTCAGAGGGGGGAAACAGAGGCACACGTCTCCGTCACCTGCGGAGATTCCAGAGCCAAGTGCGTGCGTGACAAGGCTGGGCCTGCAGCCAGTGCTGACACTTCTGAGATCCCACTGCAGCCAGCCAGGCCCTGTCCCTCTGTCACCAGCTTCCCCAGTGTCCGACTCCAGACAGTGGTGTTTCTTCCCTTCCTACGGCACAGATGGCGGCTGCCTCCTTTGTCCTGAGGGCCCTCTGCTCTGCTTTCCCTGGCTAGCGTTTCTTTTCTCCCCCCCCCCCCCAGCCCCAATTGGAAGGACTAAGGAGCAATTCCCTGGATGGCAAGAGCAAACAAAAGAGGCGGCTGTCAGCTAGTCCCAGGGCCCTGCCACCCAGAGCTGGGGGATATGGAAATGAGCTGGTGCGTATGTAAATGAAGCTCCTGGTGATTTGCATGGGGCTGCAGGATGGAGGAAGGCAGTGGGAGGCTGGCAGGTTCTGCCAGCCCCTCTGTGGGGACTCTTCTTGGTACTTGGCCTCTGCAGATAACCTCCCCAGGGATAGCTTCTCTGAATGCTGGTCCTTTACAGTAGGAAGGATCCGGGCAGCTGTAGGGTTTCATCCTTCCTATCTGGTTAAATAAATTGAATTTTCTGTTTATCGCCTCGCTGTGCCAACTTGCTGCCGGTTGGGTGTTTTATGAAATGCAGAGAGAAGTTTGTGCTCAGGGAGACACTGGACTGTAAGGAACACCCAGAGCAGATGCAATAGACAGGAACTAAGCAGAGGAGAACCCGAGACAGCCTCTTCACTGTGCTCTGGATGGTATGTGTGCCGTGCAGAAGACTGGTGAAGTGGGCGGGCCACAAGCACTCTCCCAGCAGGGCCTGGCTGGGTGGAGGATGGGCAAAGGTGTGAGAGAGAGAAAAATAAGGAAAGAGGCTGGAGGATGGGTGGATAGATGGTGGATGGATGGGTGGGTGGGTGGGTTGGTGGGTGAATGGATGTGTGAATGGGTGGGTGGATGGATGCTCTCTTAGTCAGGCTTACCATTGCCGTGAAGAAACACCATGACCAAAGTACCTTTGGGAGGAAAGGGTTTATTTGGCTTGTGCTCCACATCACTGTTCATCATCAAAACAAACAAGGAAAGAACCTGGAGGCAGGAGCCGATGCAGAGGCCATGGAGGGTGCTGCTCACTGACTTGCTCCTCATGGCTTGCTCAGCCTGCTTTCTTATAGAAACCAGGACCAGCGGCCCAGGGATGGCCGCACCCACAATAGCTTGCTCCTCCATTGACCTCCACTTGAGAACCCTCCTCCAGTTGACTCATTCAGAAAATGCAGCTTCTTGAACAGGACCTACTAGCAACTTCACATCCCACCGACCAACCTAGAGCAGAGCCGAGATACAGGTCCCCGGAGACACAAAAAGCCCTTCAGATTCACCTAACCCCATCCTGCCTCAATTTCCAGTGGCCTTGGGGAAACGTATCCCCTCTTGGCTGGTGTATTGGATAATATCATCTCACAGCATCAGCAGCCCTGGGATGTAGTCCACGTTGCCTAACCCACCTATCTTACGTGGCCTCTGGAGTTACCAGGTGCTGGCATTTAAATGACCTGTAGACATCACTCACAAGAGCAAAAGAAGGATAGAGCTGGCCCATAGAGACGATGCCAGGCCATTTTACAGCCTTGCAACACAAAGCCCCAGGGCATTGCTTTCTTGGAGCACCCCTGGGAGACCAAGGGGCTGAGATGTAAGAAGGCTGGTTTTGAATGTGAGGAGGAGATCAAGGAGGATCAGGATCCAGAGGGCCACACTGCTATGACCTGTCCTACCCAGACAGGTTCCTCTGTTAGCAGAAATACATAGAAATGGGTTAATACTTAAAACAGAGCTAGCCGATAAGAAACTAGCACCTGGCCAATAGCATTGTATCAAATACAGAGAGTTTCTGTGCATTATTTGGGGCTGGCGGCATGGCGGCAGGACAAGACCAGGCGGCGGGCGGAAAAACCATACGCGTTACAATGACCCTTGGTGTAGATAAACATATTCTCATCACTACTGCTTCTGATGCGAGGAGATGTTCTCATCTCTGCCTCTCTTGTGAGCAGTCTCCTCACCATCAGCTCCATCGGTGAAGGGCAGCAGCCCCCTGGGGCTCAGGACATACTTCAATTCCAGTATTACTATTGCCTTCCCAGTGTCTTTCCTGGGGTCTGATGTCTCCCTGGAATTCCTCCACTAAATGAAGTTCTCAGGCATATATATATGAAAACAGTCTGGAGCATTGGGAAAGCAGAAGAAAGGAAAAAAAAAAAAAAAAAAAAAAACCCCGCCAGGTTCGTCTCTGGAGCGTAGCATCTTGTCGGCTAGAATTCTTGACTTAAATATCTCTCCCCTTCGCTGCACTTAAATATTAAATGTAGTATTAATAGCTCACTTTTAATTACCCATCAGTAATGTACTAAGGCTCAGAAATTAATGAAGGGAAGGACCCAGCCCAGAATATTTCCTACTCCTCTGGGTGCTAAGGGCCCATGGAAGGGAGAGATTTGCATATGATTTGCATGTGAGGCTTGGTGGCCCGGCTGGGAAGATGGAAGAAAAGACAAATAGGTTTAAATGTGAAACCTGTTAAGGACCCAGCCAGCTTCCAGCACTTTCCAGGGAAGCAACATCTCTCGGCTTTGCAGGCACAGGTGTCCTTGTGAGCTGGGATGTGGACACCCTCCCCAAACACGCCTTCAGATTAAATTTCCTTCCTGATGGCAGAAGTGTGCCCTTAAGAGATGCTTTGGGTGCTGAGGCTGATGGGCAATGTCATTCTTGCTCTCTTGATGGACATCAAGGGTTGGTCACCTGGCTCAGTTGAAAGAGTACTAGCAGGCATGGAGCGCTGGCTCGAATTCCCAGCACCCCAGAAGCTGGTATGGCAGCACACTGGCAGGGTGATATCAACACTCGGGATCGGGACTTTGGGGTTACCCTCAGCTACTGTGATAGCTGGTATGATAGATGTCTCAAAAAAAAAAAAAAAAGAAAAAAGAAAAAGAAAGAAAGGAAGGAAGGAAAGAAGACACAAAAACAAAATAAAAGATTAATTCCAATCAGGCACAGAGATGCACACCTGTCACCACGGCTCTCCAGAGGCGGAGGCAGGAGGGTTGTGAGTTTGAAACCAGCCTGAGCACTCTATGTCTAAATGACAGTTTCAGAAGGTGCGGCTGTAGCTCCGTGGAATAGCGCTTGCCCACTGTGTGTGCATGAGGTCATTCTCCAGAAGACAAGACAAAAATACCCTTTGGCCAGCAGTCTGGTAACCCCTCAACAGTCGTAGAGCGGCCGTCTGACCCAGCAGCTTGCTCCCAGGAATACTGTGGAAAGGAAAACTTGCATCCCATGAAAACATAAACCACCCACAGTAGCTAGGAGTAGAAAGGACATCGGCCAATGGAGGAGAGTGAGCTCCGCCCATGGGGTGTGTGAGGGGGGTAGGGTGGTATGAAGCCATGGAACCAAACGTTGTACAAGCTGCAACGACGACAGACAGACAGACCTTAAGGACACTGCTGTAAGCCAGAGAGGTCAGTTACCTCCGAGTATTACACTATGTTTTTAGATTAAATTCCCAAAATGCACAGATCTCTAGAGACAGCAGCAGATTCCTGGTTGACAGGATGGGGGTGTGGGTGGAGAGAAGGTGGTCAGGCCAGTGGGGAAGGGTTTGAGGGTTCTTTCTGAGGTGGAGAAAGTGTTATATTAAATATATATATATATTGTGTGAATGTTTTCAGAGTTCTTGAATCACCTAACCGCCCCCAGACACACACACACATCAAGCACATAGGTTGTGTGGAGTGAGTTACCACTGTGAAGTCATTAGAGACAAGCCATGGACTACCCAACATGGCATCAAGTGTATGGTGTCCCCACTGGCTTGAACACCCTTCCCTGTCCAGCGGTGGCCTCCTCTTGGGGATCAAGTAGGCGAGTCTGTGGTGAAACCGTCAGGAGACCTAAGCGATTCTCAGCGGCACTCCTGGTAAGCTGTGTCACCTGTGGCTTCATGAGTGTAAGCAGCCATGAACCCTCAGAATGTGCAGGCGGCGTGATAGGCTCTGGCCTGACTCCAGGCGCTGAGGGAGCTGAAGTCATCCGGCTCCTCTCATGTGATGACGGTGAAACCACTGGAGATAGGGTGGGCTGGACAGGGCCAGCCTGCTTCCTATTATCCGCCCCCCTGAATAGGGCAGGCATGCAAGGCCCAGCAGAGCTGGGCTGCTGGCAGTTTTCTTTCCCGCCAGGTCCCGCCACCGAGTGCCCCCAAATAAGCACACAGATGCTGCAATAATTACTAAACTGTTGGCCGGTGGCTAGGGCTTCTTATTAATTATTAACCCATAACTACTAATCTATGTATTTCCACGCAGTCTTGGCTTACTGGAGAATGCCCGGACCTGTTACTCCTTTGGCGGTCTACATGGCGACTGTCTTTGGCGGGCTCTCTCTCTCTGCCTGCCTTTCCCAGAATTCTCCTCCTCCTAGACCCGCCTATCTTCCTGCCTCGTTGGCCAGACAGTGTTTTATTCATCAACCGATAAGGGAAGCATATATACAGAAGGACGTCTGTCCCCCATCATCACTGGTCCTACCTACCCTCTGTGTCACCCCTCCCTTGGGGTCAGAGCTCAGGGCTGGGGCTAGCTGCTCATAGGAACCAGTGTTGTGTGGATATTGGGCATCCAGCTGAGTACAGAGTGGATGTCCTGGAATCCTTCCAGAACCCATTCTGTGCCATTGCCTGACAATCAAAGCCTGAGCGTGGATTGGAGTGTGGCTGTCACCGTCCACTGTGGTTTTACTTTAACGGTCGGTTTGTATGTTGGTACTCTTTCCGCATGCCACAGTATTAGGGAGCCCCAGTGATCTTGGAAGTCCTGCGTGTAGGAAGCTGCCTGGACATTGCTGGCACCCACATGCCAGCTCCCCTGCCTATCACAAACAGCCCCAGAGTCCGCAGGAGTGTGCATACCTCCCATAGCCCCCTCTCCCCAGAGGTAGACCCCACAAGGACTCTATTAATCTCTGACATCCTCTGGGGCTGGTGCCTCAGGTTGGCCAGAGAGGGAGGAAACACTGCCCATAGCTCACCCTTAATTATCACATCAAGTGGCCGGCCATTTATTACTCTCCTTAGTGGCCAAAAAAAAAATAAATACATACATAATACATATAAATAAATGAAGAGCTGGGAATGAAGAGCACTTGGGGGGGCAGTGGTTTGATCTTGTTTTTATGCCTTCTCTAAGTCTCAAACATTGAGGGGGAGGCAGCTGGGTAGTGAGCCCAGTGGGATAAGCTTGGAGGCTCTCTGTGCTGCCTTCAGCTCGGCAGGCTGTACGTGGGTAGAGGCTGTGGGGCCGTCCAAGCCCAGGGCCCAAACTTCCCCTTTGCATGTATATTACCAGAGCCACAGGGGTCCTTCAAATGGTCCTGGGCTCCTCTGTGGAGAGGAAGGAGTGTGTGTGTACACAGTGCAGGAGAGGAGACAGGGGCCTGGGTTGGAAGTGGCCAGCATGTGTCACACCTAGAGACTCACTTTCCTCGTCCACAAAGTGGGCAGGGCCAGAGCCAGCCTTGGGGATGAGGGACCGTATGGATATCACTGCCTTGAAATTCTTAATTTTATCCTTGAACGTGTGTGTTTCAGGAGCCAAGGGAACACAGCAGACATGGCCAAGACAAAGGGGGACAAACAAAAAGAGGTTTTCCTCTCCCTCTCTCTCTCTCTCTCTCTCTCTCTCTCTCTCTCTCTCTCTCTCTCTCTCTCTCTCTCTCTCTCTCTCTCTCACACACACACACACACACACACACACACCCTTCCAGAGTACTGGAGTCACAGACATATGTCATTGCAACAGCTTTAATTCATTTTCTGGCCACCATCTTGCCCTAAATTTACTTCCCTTTGGGCTGTCACAGTATGCAATGCTCCTGAGACCTTAGGCCTTAGGAGACTTCTGGCACCAAATAGCCTTTCCTCACAGGGTTCTAGCCCCCATCAGACTGTGGCTATGGTCATGGTTACCTCCCCAGTACCAGCCCTGCCCCCAGGCACTCAGGGCCCCATCTCCTACCTGCCTCCCCAACCTCCCTCTTGTCACAGGAGCAGTGGGTGGCTCCCCAAGGTGCCCCTAGAGCCACAACCCTGCATTTCATTTTACATGTTCCATGACCACCACTGGCAGATGGTTCCTCAGTGCTGCAAGGCATCACGGGCATGTCCATGCCTAGCCAGGCTCTTCAGTGGGCACTGTATCCCATTCCATTCTCACCAGGACCCTAGGATATGGGTGCTGTGAAAATCTGCACTCTGCGTGTACGACACTGGCACAGAGCAGTTCATTCACTAGCTCAAGGTCACACAGCAGGTGACAGAGCTAGTCACAAGGTAAGACCCCAACCAACCGGCCTCAGCAGTCGGCTTAGACAGTAATCAAGCCTTTCCTGGGGAAATCTACTCAGAAGGAATCATCTTGTGTTGGCTTAGAGGGAGAAAGACTGGGGAGTCATTCATGGGCCCCTGGCTAACTAAGTCCATCACTGTGGGGGAAGAGACAAGGGTCCAGGCCCCTAAGCTCAGACCAAGGTGACAGATCCCCCACAAAGGGCAGTGCCCAGCAGGACAGGGCAGCTCACGTGCCTCCTGCCCTCCAAGACCTCCTCAGCCCTCTGCCCACACCCTTCCTTCCTAGGCAGGAACTGCCAGGAGGGGCTGGGCTGGCCCCAGCTCACCCCAGCTGTGACCTTGAACTGAACAAAGATTTTGTGCGGCCAGAAGCAGACGCCATTGTCCCAGTGACCCCAGTGACCCGGGTGGCCCACGCTGGAAGCTGCCCACCAAAACCATGAGGTGGTGCTAGTGTCAGACCCACACTGCCTGGACTCCAGCCACCTGCCCAAGTGCCTGCCCTCACCCTTGGGCCCACAGGAGACATCTTAGCTGGATCAAGCCGACCAAGCCGGGTGACCCTAACCAGCCAGCCATCTTGCCCCTGGGGTCCACCTTCCCCTCACTCGTCCTTAAAGCTAACAGTGGGCCTCACAGCTGTCCGGGCTGCGCCCCACACCGTCACGGAGCTGTCAGATAACTCCCTCCAGATGAGGAAACTGAGGCTCAAAGAACGGGAAGCTGTGCGCCCCCAAGTCAGGAAGCACATTCAGGGCTCGGCAGAGGATGTGGGTGTCCAGAGAGCGTAGGTGTTTCCTGCCCAGGGCCAGCGATGGTGGGGGCAGGGCCAGCCCGAGGGGAGGGGTAACTCTTTCCTGCCCGGGGCCTCCCCTTCCACGCTCTCCCTCCCCCCTCTCAAGGCTGCCAGACAAAGCCTCCTTTATCAAGATTGTGGCTGCGTTCTTTGGTGACACATGGGGACAAAGGAGGGGACCAGGAGTGACAGGAAAGCCCTGCTGTCCCACAGCAGTCTGCAGTCTTCCCACGCCCCACCCGCCTCACAGGCCTCCCTGGAGTCTTCCAGCTTCCCTCCCCCACCCCACCCCCAGGGCTCCCAAGGGGTCTGGGGCAGAGCACAGCCTCCGGCATCCCATGAGCATGATCCGTCCAAAAGCCTCAGTCTCTCTGTCTGTATTTGGCGGGTGTTTGAGTGGCCTCGGTGCCAAACACACGGAGAGGGAGCAGGCATGGCAGCTAGCACTGTTGTGTTTCTTTTCCAGGGCTGCCTGTGCTGTTCCTGTTCCCAGAGCTTGGCCAGCCAGGACCCTTCCTCCCTCACCATCTCCCTGTCTCTCTCCCACAGGCGATATCATGCTGCTCTCCCACAGGCGACCCACCTGAACTGCGGCAACCGAAGTCCTAGGCGACTTATTGACGGCATGTGGGCATCTGTCCTCTGTTCCTGCTCATAGCCCACACACAGTCCCTTAACTGTCCCTACAGCTGACACAGTCAGTCACCATCAGGGGCCCAAAAGGGCAAAACCTGGCTTTGCTTGCTCCTTTTTCTCAGACCTGGGACAATGCCTAGCCAAACTCAGACCATGCTTGTGAGATGGGTGGGCAGGTGAATAGGCGATGGATGGATGGATGGATGGATGGATGGATGGATGGATGGATGGATGGATAGATGACGGCTTGGTGGCTGGATGTAGGTGAGTGGAAGGATAAACATATGAGTAAATGGAGGGGTAGATTGGTTGAAGGAGGGAGGGTAGGTGAATGGATGAATGGGTAGATACGTGGTTAAGGGGGTACATGGATAATGGACTGACGATGGGTGAACAGATGAGTAGGTAGGTGAATGAACTGGATAGGTGTATGGGCAGATGGGTCTATGGACAGATGGGTGAACAATGGAGGGATGATCAATTGATGGATAAATGGCTAAGTGGGCAGATGAATAGTATAGCAAAGGAATGTGTGGGACTATTTTCAGATTTGTTAGACCAAAAGAAAAAGAAAAAAAGGAAAAAGGGTTCTGGGCCGTGAGGGGAGGTTTCTCCCCAGGCTGTAGGGTGGGCAGAAGGAGGAGAGGGGTTGGTTGCTCTCTCCACAAAGCTATGGCTGCACCACTAACCCCACCCATCCCCATCTGTGCTCTCCTCAGAGACTGAACTATGTGGACAGCATAAGTCTTCAGATTTTTCCACAATAATTAAAAAAAAAAAAAAAAGATGGCTGAACAGTTAGGAGCACAGACTGCTCTTGTAGAGGGACCTGGGTTCCGTTCTCAACACTCCCAAGGGCAAGAGGCACACACGTGGTGCACACACATGCATGTAGGTGAAACTCCCACACATATAAAGTTAGAAGGAGACGAAGGTGGAACATCCCATAGTCTCTCTTCAGAGTCCCTGGTCCAGATCTCTCAGCAGAAGAAAGAAGAAAGAGAAAGGAAGGAAGGAAGGAAGGAAGGAAGGAAGGAAGGAAGGAAGGAAGGAAGGGAGGGAGGGAGGAAGGAAGAAGGAAGGAAGGAAGGAAGGAAGGAAGGAAGGAAGGAAGGAAGGAAGAGACTTTCTATCAGAGCCTCAGCAGTCTGACACCCAGGAATTAAAAAAAAAAAAACAAAAACAAAAACAACCTCATCTCATTTAGACATTCCCCTCTGGTGCAGTCTACCAGGTGTGTGGAAAGCATACAGAAGAGAGAGGCAGGGTCCCTTTCCCTTTCATAACTTGAACACAGCTTGAGAAAACAATGTGCAGTTGATGCCAGACCAGATTCCAGACCAAAGCACTGCCCAGAGTGGCAAAGCAGGGCCCAGACAAGAAAGAGGTGGGACCTGGGGTTCCAGACTCCTGGACCAGAGCTCTCTTCTCCCCTGTTCACATCCAGATGGGGCAAAAGCCAGGGTGGCAGCGACTAAAATGAGTGTGGGAGAGGAAGAGAGTAAATGCCTCTTCATCCTGGGGCTGGGGAAGCGCCTGGCTACCCTCAAAAGCTGGCTTTGTCCACTCCACACTACTGGATAGGCAAGGAAACTGGAGCGAGGTTGACCAAGACTACATTTGAGCCAGGTCCGTTCAACCCCAGAGCCTGCTGTTGAGCTAGATAGAGCCAGGGTCCTGAGACTGGCAACAGCTGGCTTGTAACTCTGCAGGAAGAGATGGGTGAGGGTGGGGATGATCTCAAGCCAGGGCCCCCTCAGCAGGAGGGCCCATGGCTCCCTCCTGAGCTAGCACTGATTCGTGTCTGCACCTGAACACCCAGGTCCCTCACCAGCCCCAGCTCAGAGGGCCTTTGTTGCTTTAGCTGAGATGGGTGGCTCCAGGGAGGCCAGCGGTAGGCTTCCAAGCTGGACAGAAAAGGCTGCCTCGCAAAACAAACAAACGACTTCCGGGGCAGAGGGCAGGAAAGGGGTTCCAGGCAGGCCTTTGGGCTGCACGCGGCCCATTCAGCCAGCCCCGCCTGGCTCTGTGAAGAGAGCAGAGAATCAATCACAGGCCCTGTGTGTTTGCAGAAGGGTGCGTGTGGCTGGGAGGTGCCTGGGGACACGTGTCTACTGCTTGGGCTCCCGGGCCCTCTGGACCCTGTGGCTTTGATACTGAGACAGATTTCCAGGCCAAAACATGAGGGGGTGACATCTGTGGCCATGTTGTCCAAGGCTGGATTCAGAACTCGTTAGTTTCTTTGTGGGTCTTCTAGATAATTACAGGGAGCAGGTGGAAGGCCTGTGGGCAGTGGCAGAGAGGTGAGAATTTAACAGATTAAGATGAGATCCTTCCAGCTAGGCGCTCATGCTGACCCAGGGAAGGCCCAGTGTGTTTATTCTCCCTGCCATGGACCTGAAGATCCATGGTACCTGGGGCCTCGTGAGGACTCTGTAAATGAGTGTGTGTGTGTGTGTGTGTGAGAGAGAGAGAGAGAGAGAGAGAGAGAGAGAGAGAGAGAGAGACCCAGTCCTGCTTGTGGCATGCCCTCTGCTCTTTATTAAGCCTACATATGTCACAATTCCCATCCCCTAGCGCTGGGATGCTCCTGCCTCTGCCTGGTGCATCCTGAGATAGAGGCAGTGTTGGCCTGGGCTGTTGAGCCTATGGGGCATTTTGATATGATAAAGGGACACAGGATGCCCATGTTGACCAAGTCACTCTCCCAGTTCAGTAATGAAGACACTGAACCTGCAAGATGGTGCAGGTCAAGGCCCCTGCCTCCAACACCGATGGGTGGCGTTCCGTCACATGGTGGAAGGAGATAAGCAACTCCAACAGGTTCTCCTCTGAAGTCCACATGTGCACCGTGTTACACACGCACACGTACACGCATGAAAACTCATAAGCGCGCACACACACACACACAAATCAAAACATAATAGTTTTTAAGCAAAAAGGCATCAGGACACTGCGACTCGGGTTTGAAGACGGCTGGAGGGTGGAGGGGCTCAAGGCAAGCAAGCGCCGGTCATTACAAGTTAAGACCTCAGTACACACCGGTTTCCTACTGTTCTGGACTGCATTCGTTGAGTACATCCAGGTCTTAACCTAGAAAACACATCTGTCACTTCTTCCACCAAAGGGTGAGAGGATGTGTGAGCAAATGTCTCACTCAACTCCAGCTGAGGGGCTTCCCCACAGAGCCCTCCCCTCGCCCCCCCCCCCCCCCGCAGTCCCTGTAGTGTCTCATTCTGCTTGTGCATCGTTCCTCTGGGACCTGGGAGAGATGCACCATGTTGCACACGTTTCTCTTGCTGGTCAAACACCCTGACAAAAGCAACTTAGGGGTGAAAGGGTTTATTTTAACTCGAACTACCAGGTTGCAGCCATTGCTGTGGGGAGGTAGAGGCAGCGGCAGTTTGAGGCAGCAGCTGGTCACACTGCCTCTGTAACCGAGAAGCAGAGCCATTCTTTAATATGTGTATGCCCAAGACCGTGCTGGACTCCCTCTCTCCACCAATGCAGTCCAGAATCCTCTGCCTAGGGAGTGGTCCCTCCCACATTCAGATTGGGTCTCCCCACGTCCCAATGAAAGAAATCCCTCCAAAGCTCGCACACAGATCTGTCTAATCTAGAGCTCTCCTTATTGAGACACCCCTCTCAGGCAACTTAACAATGTGCAAGCTTGACAACCAAATGTAACCATCAATCACATCATGCAACCTCTAAACACACCGAGTGACTCTTTCACAACACATAGAGCTTAACTGGAGATTAGTGACCTTCCCCAGCGTGGGATGGGTCAGGCCGTACTGCTGGGATCATGGAGAGGTGGCATTTCAAGGAATTTGCAAGGATGTTTGGACATTCTGTGACTTTCTCCTTACAAATCTGTCCTCTGAGTGAGGACACAACCCAGGACTGTCATCCAGCAATACAAATAAATATATAATAATAATAATAATAATAATAATAATAAGACCAGGCCTGTTCAAGACTTTTTCTGGGCTGGGGAGATGGCTTAGAGGGTTATAGTGCTTGTCTCGCAAGCCCGGTAGACTGAGATTGGATCCCAGAACCGAATAAAAGCAGGATGCAAGAAGAAAAGAGTCCAACATCCTGCTAAGAGGTGAGACGCTAAGAAAGAGAATTCCAGAAGCCAGGGGTCAGCCAAGAGATGATATGTGTGCTGTAGGGGGCAGGGCTAATGGGGCGGGGTTACCCAAATCCACTGAAGCCCAGGTGATGGTACCCTAAGCTCCAGATGCTGGGCATGGAGCTGTGTAGTTTGGTCAGGCCTTCCCTCTCCTATCCATTCTTCCTTTTTGGAGCGGGACTAGGTACTCCAGGACACTGTTTGTTGGGTAACTAAAGAGGAACAGCATCTCTGGGGCTATGAGGAAGCTATTGTGACACTGCCTTGCGGTGACCCACTCACCTTTAAGCAACCTTCACTCCTGCTCTACACGGAAGCCCAATAGATCAGTCGGCCCTCCAGGATGAACTTTGATGGACTTGTACTTTGTTACTGGGACCCTGCTACATCCTTCCAGGGGATGAATCCTCCAAACACAATGGCTCATGTTGGAGAGATTCCTTAGAGTCTCTCAGGACAAACTTTGGATGCAGGGCTTTTTGACATATTAGAACTGTTAAGATTTGGGGGACTCTCAGAGGGGCCCTAGCCTGGTTTTCACTACGTGACCCCCACAAGTCTTTGACGACCTGGGATGGGAGCCTATGATTTCAACGTGATGTTTGGGTGTCAGGTTGACAAAGGTTGGGCCTGTGAGGGTTCGTCTTCGTTGTCAACCTGACAGACTTTGGAACCATATGGAAATGTGACTCTGACCCTGTCTGTGAGGTTTAGGGTGGTTTCGTTGAGGTGGGAAGACCCAACCTGAATGGGGGTGCCATATCCCTTGGGCTGGGCCCCAGTCTGAATGAAAAAAGAGAAACAAGAAACCAGCTGAGACTAGCATTTGTTTCTTAATGCTTCCTAACTGGATGCGGCGTGACATCCATCCCATGCTCGCACAACAGGAGTCGCCCATGCGATTATCAGGTTCCTTAGACACCAGAGAGAAGTGTGCGAGGCCTTTTGAGGCTCTTGAGGCTTCGCTACCTCTCCCACCTTCCACTGACCACAGAGAGTCACATGACCAGCACCGGTTGCAGGGAGAAGACATAGACTCGGCTTCTTCAGTACGGAGGACTTGAGCCAGTTTTGAACTGAGAGGCATTCCATTGCCTGTCTTTCAATGACCATAAGAAAATTTCAGGCAAGAGAATATAGTTTCTGGGTTAGAAGCGATGCCTTTGTCCCAGTCTCGGTTACTGTAATTAAATATTTGAGGCTAGAAAACATTACAAAGAAACAAGAGCCTCGTGGTTTCAGATGGTCAAGGGCACAGGAGGGGCATTCGCTCAGCTTCAATAAAGGATTCGTGGAAAATGAAGTCAGAATAGCATGAATGCATTCAGTGGGGAAAGATGGGTGGGTGGATGGATGGATGGGTGGGTGGGTGGGTGGATGGGTGGGTGGGTGGATGGGTGGGTGGGCGGGTGGGTGGATGGATGGGTGGATGGATGGGTGGGTGGGTGGGTGGGTGGATGGATGAGTGGGTGGGTGGATGGATGGATGGATGAGTGGGTGGATGGATGGATGGGTGGATGGATAGATGGATGGGTGGGTGGATGGATGGATGGGTGGGTGGATGGGAGGATGGGTGGGTGGGTGGGTGGATGGATGGGTGGGTGGGTGGGTGGATGGGTGGGTGGGTGGGTGGGTGGATGGATGGATGGGTGGATGGATGGGTGGGTGGGTGGGTGGGTGGATGGATGGATGGGTGGATGGATGGGTGGGTGGGTGGGTGGATGGATGGGTGGATGGATGGATGGATGGGTGGATGAATAGATATGAATGGAGATATAAGTGATAGATGGGTGAGTGAATATTTGTACTGGGGCAATAGCAAGCCATGTGTGGGTATCTACACCAAAGAAAGCCCATGCACAAGAAGGTACTAGTCTAGGGGCCTCTCACTAGGCCCCTCCTCTTAAAGGACATGCCACCTCAACACTGAGGGTGAAAGCTTTAGTCCCTGCTGAACCTTTGAGGATAAACCAAACCACGCTGTCTTCATTCACACCGCTCCCAGGAAGGCTGCTTGCTGCCATGAGTCAACACCATTGTAAGATTCATTCTGTTCAGGAACTACCTAAGGGCTGGCCACATGCACATTCTCAGTTCCTCCCACTTCCAGGACCCACCCTCCACTGTCTACACTTCCCCTAAACGAATGGTCATTCAGACAGTCAGACTGTGGCCATGGAAGCTGGTCTTTGCAGATGTAGCCACGTTCGGAGGAGGTAGGAGAAGGAGGGCGACATCTTTGCAGAAGAAGGCAACACACGCTTTTGAACGCAGCTCTCAAGAGGACAGAGCACAAGGGTTACATCCCCAGAGACACCGTCCCCTCAGGCCTCTGATGCAGACCGGTAAAGTGTGGTCCGATAACCCCTCTCACAGCATCCCAGGAAAGCAACCCTCCCTCCTGCCATCACCAGCTCCAGCCTCCAGCCCAGATGAGGGCAGAGGGCAAGTTCCCTGTTGCCCCTGTACTTGACCTCTTACACTGTCTGGTCCCCAGGGTCACATGGTGCATGCGCCCCAGAGAAGATTTATCCCACAGCAGTGTGCAGTGTCGGCTGGTTTCCAGTGATTTAGTCTCAGAGTCCCATCTGACAGAGGGGCACCAGCAGAGGAGCCTGTGTAGTATATCAAAAAGCAAATTGTGAAAGCATCCCTGTAAGCTCAGCAGGGGGGAGAACCTGCCATCACCATAAACTCAGCAATGTGGCGGCGTCAGGCATGCCATCTGCCAGGCTTCCTATCCAGATGCCTGCAGCGGCTGGCTGGGAGACTCCATTCTTTTGAAGTTCTGGACATAGCCCTTCTCCATATCCTCTTGGTGACCAGGGGAGCAACAGGGCCAAGAGGAGAATAGAGACCCTGTTTCTTGTCTCTTCCGGGGGCTTGAGGTAAACCTAGTTATTTTAGAGCAGAAACATGGCAGGCTCCAAGCCACGCCCCGCTAAGCGTGGGAACTAGGATGTACTTCCAAATAAATGCCAGCCACCCTATGTGTCAAAGAAAAGTGCCCTTTAACTTCCCCTATACTGCAGGGGAGCCAAAGCGGAAAACAACACTCAATCCATAGCATGTTCCATGTCCCGCATCCCCGGATGGTGTTTTCAGAATGTCAAGGCTTGCAAGTGATGGGAACCCAACTCACAGTGGCTCAAGAAACCGTTGAGTTTCACACACATGGAAATTAGTTGAAGGTACAACCTCAGACATGGCTAGACCCGTATCTTTCCAGTCAACTTTCCTCTCGATGGTTTTTGTGCTCGGGGAGGCGAGGTGGCTCCTGCAGCTCACTTTCTGTGGATAGTCAACCTGGCCTAAGAGATATGGTAACATTCAGCATGCCCTAGACTTACAGGAGAAAGTGTCAACTAGCAGAGATGTACTGTGCTGCCTAATTAGTTAGTGAGTTTCCCATCCCTGGAGGCAAACTAGCAGCACAGCAGAGACAGGAGAGGATGATGGGGGATGTCCTTCTGTATATATGTCTCTCTCATTGGTTGATGAATAAAATACTGCTTGGCCACTAGAGGCAGGAAGATAAGCAGACTGGGAGACCAGGAGAATTCTGGGAAAGGTAGGCAGAGACAGACCGCCAGAAACACCATGTAGAGACCGGGAAGATAGGACGTGCCAGGTAAAACCAGACCATGTAGAAATATATAGATTAATAGTTATGGGTTAATAATTAAGACAGCTAGCCAATAAGCAGCCCTAGCCACCGGCCAACACTTTATTAATTAATATAGCATCTGTGTGCTTATTTGGAGCTGAAAACGACGGCAGTACCTGGCAGGACAAGAAACTCCAGTTACAAGAGGATCCAAGTATCCAGCAGCCACTCTCTTACTAGGATTTGGGCTTCGGGGGACCACCATACCTCATTTATTGACTGGCTTGTCTTCAGTGCTTATCATTCCCTGTGCACCATAACAACTCAAAAATAGTCCTGGTTGGTGTTTTACTCCATTTTCCGTTGCCGATATAAAATACCTGAGACTAGTAGGTTTACTCCAACCCCGGGAAATCCCAGAGCCAGATGCCAGTGTATTCCGAGCTTCTGGCAAGAGCCAGTGCCACACTTCAACCCAAGGCTGGAAGCTCAGCAAAGTGTGACCTGTTCAAAAGTGAGGGAAGGGCCAAATCTCTACAATGGCAAAACCCTCAGAAGGAAAGCATCAACTGAGTTCTGAACTCACTCCATCCCCGACCCCCGTGACCCAAATGCCTCCCAGTGGGCTTCGCTCCCCACAGCCTTGTGCAGTGAAACTGAGGCTCCCACGTGTGAGTGTGTGAATGTTCCATGCAGTGAGCTCACAGCAGCCAGTGTCCCAGCTTTCTTTGATTTCTGCAGGCTCTCCCTCCCCAGTTCCAGCTACACTGTCCCCTCTGGGGGTGTGAGTGGACCTAGAAGGACCTACCACTCCTGGAGTGTCCGGTGTCTTTTCAACCCTCAATTTCAGGAGAGTCACTATGGTCTCTTCTGGGGCCCAACCTCCTCTAACCTCCTTATGCAAAGTCCTCTTCATCTCCAGCCCGTGATCTCACTTTCTCTTCTTTTCTTTTCTGCAGGTCTTCTTTCGAATTTCCTTCGAAGAAGGTTGAAGGCCAGGCTTCCCTTCACTTGTGAAAGAAGGCAGTTGAAGATTTGGGTGCCAGGAATCTGGTGTTTTGAGGCAAAAAAGGAAAGGCAGGTCTACTCCAGACCCTCCACCTCAACTAGCACTCAGTGGTTTTCCAGCCGAAAGACAGCTAGGCAGGCTATTCTCAATGAAGGAAAGGGAGCATACAACGTCCCAGAAAACTATTGACACTATGTAACAGCAATCTGCTTGGTGATTTGATCATTTTGTATCACTCTCTAGAGAGATCATTTGTATCACTCTCTAGAGAGATCATTTGTATCACTCTCTAGAGATAGAGTGTACACTCATCCCATCCCACCCCTGGGTCTCTCCAAAATTTTCAGCCATCTGAGTTTGGAATAACGTTCACAGATTTGTCATGCATGAGGTAGGGGCAGAGCTTGGAGTCTCAGCAATGACAGCCTCAGAGCTCTGGAGTTTCCCATAGCTTGGTCCCCAGAGGCCAGCAATGAGTCCGGGGAACCAGCATCATCAGGCCACCAGCCCCTGGAAAAGTTCCTGAGGTGAGGGCATGGCCCTGTGGCATGGTGTCCTGGTTCCAGAGTCACCTCAGAACTTGGGCAGTAGATCTCCCCTCTCACCCTTACCTGCTCACTGCAAGAGCAGGTAACAGTGGCAGTTCCCCCTCAGATCAGGATGGGTGGGTGGGGGTGGGGATCAGATGGAGTATGGCAGAGGGACCCCGCATATCCTCCTCAGGAGGCCAAGGGCACCCAGGACGTGGAAATTAAAAAGGAGGGGGGAGGCCCAGCATATTAACCTCCTTAATCTTTCATTTCTGACATAGATTGTAGGCCTTCATTTCAAAGAATTTCCAGCTAATGTCTGGAGGGCAGAAAAATCTATTTCCCAATACACCGCAGCAGCTTTTGCCCCAAACGACCGACCTTCCTGCTACAATCAGCCGCTCATTGATTTCTCTCTCTCTCTCTCTCTCTCTCTCTCTCTCTCTCTCTCTCTCTCTCTCCCTCTCTCTCTGCTAACACATCATCCCCAAATATATCAATACAAACAACATCTTTGAAGGAAATGTCAGCACCCCAGGCTGCATCTTTGTTAACCCTGAAGCCGCTGGCTAGAGATAAGACAGGAAGGGGGTGGGGCTTTCCTAAAGAACCCACCTTAGAGATTCATCTCTGTCCCTTCCTCAAGTGACAGGCTCTCAATATGACCAATCTTCAGACTCCAAATGTTGAAACACCTTAGGGTGAGGGCTCGTGCAGTCATTTAAATGTGAATTAACTAACTTGAGACAAAATGAAAAATTCTATTCCTCACTCACAAAAGCCACACTCTAATACTCAATGGTTGTGTGTGATTTGCGGTGTGTCTGTGGTTAGCAAAGCCTTGGAGCATACTGTGGTCACAGAATTTTCTGGTGGACAGAGCTCCTTTAGTACGGGGGTCACTCAAGTTGGCACCCTGCCACAAAAGTGATACTTTTGGCTTTGGGAACAATTCTTTGTCAAAGTTCCCATCTCTTGCCAACATAGAAGAAAGCAACCATGTGCATTATATACAAATGGACTTAGTACTGTTTAAATAAAGCTTTATTGACAAAAGCAGACAGTGGATCAGATTTGGTTCCCCCAGCTTTGGAACTCCCCTGAAAGAACCTCAGCAGGTTCCAACTGGTTAGAGTACTTAGGCTGCCCTGAAGGAGTTGTCTGGGCTGGAAACTGTTCTTGTTTTATTTTGTTTTGTTTTGAGACAGGGCCTCACTATTTAGCCCAGGCCATCCTGGAGATCTCTATATACACCAGGCTGGCCTCAAACACAGTGATCCACCTGGCTCTGCTTGCTGAGTGCTGAGATTAAAGGCACGTGCCACCATGAGCGAAGATGATTCTTTCCTGAGATGGAGTGTCACGTGTTAACATTGTGTGTTTTTACAATATTTCAATGGTCTATCCCTCAAAAGACCAGCACAGGAAGAGGCTTCAGAAGGCCAGGACCCCACATGGTACATCAGAACATCTCTCTCCCATGGGAGCACAGCCGGCTTTGGAACCTGGGGTGGGGATGGAGTGGGCTGCCCTAGAACTGTCTCACCCAGCCACTTCTCCCCATCTTGCATTATTTGGGACTGAAAAGTGTAACAGCAGCAATAGAGAGGTCGAATGTGTTGATTTCTGGCGTCTAGGAGCATCCCTGGGTCTGAGTAGACAGCAGTCAGTGAAGTGTTTACTGCCCAAGCATGAGGCCCTGAGTTCAATCCCCAGCACGCATGAACAAGTGTCAGGTGTAGTGTTGTACACTTGTGACCCCAGAACCGGGAAGACCGAAACAGGAGGAACCTAGTACTTGATGGCAAGTCAGCCTGGCCTAATTGGTGATCAACAAACAGGTGCCAGTGAGAGATTCTATCTCAAAACACAGATGGACTGGATGGCTCCTAAGGAAAATACCCAAGGCTGACCTTGGCCTCCACAGTGGCGCACGTACACTCACACACACACACGTGCAATTGCTCATGCACACACACACACAAGTACACAGACCACACACAGGCCACACATACAATTAGACACACACACAGTCACACACAGACACACATGCACAGACACACATAATCACAGACACAGACACACATGCACAGTCTACACACACAGGCCACACACACAATTACACACACACACACACACACACACACACACACACACACACACCATGAGAATTTTTGAGAAACCTAGGCAAGAGATGAGATGGAGAGCATTGTGCCTGAAAGGAGGGACTGATGGGGTGAGGGACAACAGGACCAGACAGGAGGTCCCTACACAACGTGGGGTTTCTAACCTGCTGAGACCCTTTGATGGAGTTTCTGGAGCAGGAGTTGGCTACACCCAGCACCCTGTGTTTGCCAAGAGAGCCCTACCGGAGCACGGCTGGATCCATCGGGCGCGTGCGCTCCTGGAGTCGCTTTGCTCTTCCTTACCAGATTGTAACCTGTGCTTCCTCTGCCTTTTCATCTTGGAGTAACAGAAAAGAGAGCTAGAGGTCCAGGCAGGGGCTGGAGCCAGTGGGCCAGGCTCAAAGCTCAGTTCTGGCTATGTGACCCTAGGGAAACTGCTCCACTTCTGCGTGCCTTGGCTATGAGTTCTGTAAAATGGGGTCGATAATAGGGCCCAACTCGTGGGTTGTTACAAGAATGGAAGGCGGTATGACTACTTCAAAACACTTTGCTTTTTCATCCACCCCCTCCCATTTTCACGAGCGTGGCGTGTGTGCTTGTGTGCATACATGCTTGCGTGTGTAGGATGCATGAGCTCGTGGAGACCTGGGGTTGCTGCCGGGAATCATCTTGACATTCTTTCAACTTATTCTTTGAGAATAAGCCAGTCTTGCCGGGCAGCTGGTTCTGAGGTTCTGTCTCTGTCTTCCATGGCTGGAATTACAGGTAGGCAGGTAGGCAGGTAGGCTACCAGGTCAGCTAGATTAAAGATGGGGTTGGGGATCTGAAGTCTGGTCCTCACATTTATGTACCAAGCACTTTACCACTGAGCCTCTCATTGGCCCTCAACTGACTTTGAAGACTGCTAAGCATTTAGCTAAAGAAAAGGGACCTGAGGTTTGCCAGGGCCCCCTTCACCCTTTCTAGAAAAACCGAGGCACATGCCGGGCTTTGGAGAGGCAGCAGCTGGGCTGCACCATGGCAAGTGCCCTCTTCCCCAGTTCAGACCCCAATGGGTTGTCACCATACATCTGCTCCATCACCACGGCCTGGTTGCCCATCAGGCAAGTCCCAGAGCCTGGACCAAAGCCAGTAGCTTGTCATAACACCCAGGCCACAAGCCAGGAGCTAGCTCCCATCCGGCAGCCAACCCAGTGTCCAAATGTCCTGGGTCATGGAGCGGCTACACTGTCCTCAGCATGGCCTGACTCCTTCAGAGTTTGTCCTCTCTCCTGATGAAGCTGAACCCTCGCCGTCACCCACCCTTCTCCTAGCTAGAAGGCACCAGACTCTGAGGCACACAGGTAACCATCAGATGTTGCCCCCCACCTTCTTCTACCTTGACCCAGAAGCCATGCTTCTCAGTCAGTCCTTCGAGAGCTATTTACGGGACACCTGCTACGTGCCTCGCCACGTCATCAAGGCTGGGGGTCGTCTACAGACGGTAAGAGAGATGTGTTTGCACGCACAGCAGGGAGACAGTGATGGCTCTTTCAGAACTCAGCCCAAAGGGAAGACTGGTCCATTGGGACATGCAGTCAGGGGAGGCTTCCCGGAGGAAGCAGTTCCTGTGGAGAAACCGGACAGCCAGAAAAGATCAGGACAGGCATCTCTAGGTGAAAAGCATCCTTGAGGAGGGGCATGCATGCACATGAGCAGCAAGAGGAGGAGAGGAAGCTGGAGAAAGGGAAGAGGGGACTAAAGTTGCCAGGAGGAGGGTGCCAGCGGCTCTCAGTACCTGTTTTCCTGCCCCATCTGGTGATACCCGGCTTTGACCTAGAGGTGTGAGGCCACCATGGATGGCTGATGGCACATATTTACCAAAGTTCAAGGAGTCCAGATTTAAATTCAGCCTCAGCTCCCTCCTACCTGAGCAACCTCAGCAAAGACCAACCCTCCTGGAACTCAATTTCCCCAGTGGAAAAAATAATGCAGTGAAGGACGTCTTCCCACAGGATACTGCAGGGGTCAGAGAGTCTACAAAGTGTTCCACTGAGCGCCAAGCTTGGTTATCTCAGCCAAGCTAGAGAGAATCCGTTGGCCCTGACGATAGGCAAGGCCTAATTATAGATGCCTGGAGACTGTTCTGAGCCCCTTGTGACTCAGGATAGGGGCCAAGGAAGTTGAGCTGCCCAGTGAAGGAAGGGTCCCCAAAGATCACATGGTCTTTGCTGAAAGACAGCCATCCTGCTGTCGGCTCCCAGCTCCACAGGACCCAGACAAGTCATGGGCAGTAGCACAGAGCAGGCATGGCCAGGGGATCAAGAGTCAGGCTGGCTGAACACTGAGGAGCCATGCAACAACACCTTGGTTTCTTTGTCTAAGTAGAGATGTTGGTGGGACCTTCTTCCCAGGCCTGTAAAACTCCCAGAGCAGGGTCTAGTACCTGCACATCCCCAGACTGACTGACAGACAGACACACAGATACACATATTCGTGCATATGTGTACACTATCACTTGGTGTCCCTTTTGCTCAGCAGAGCCCTGCCAAGTTCTTTGTGTGCTTAATTCTATTAAACTGGACAGAGAGATGCCCACACATGTGAGCTCAGAGCTAGCTCAGCCCACCATCAGGGTGGCAGGAGCCTTCACAAAGCTGCCACTCTGGGTTCCGTGGCCAGGGACTTGTTGGCTGCATGCCTAGCCCAATGGGCCATCTTGTCTGTGGCTTTGCTGGGGAAAAGTGGAGGGTCCCTCCCCAAACCTGCATGTGCCCCCAACTACCAGCAGTGGGACCCTGTCTTCTAAGATGACCGCATTCACCTAAGATGACCACATTCTGGGTGATACGCACCCTGAGTCTGCCCCCATCCTGCTGTGAAACTTTGGGCAAGGCACTCCTGGACCATGTGTGACATGGGTAAAAGTAATAGAAAGTAAATGCTCTGAACTGGGCATGTTGGTCCAGGCTTGCCACACCAGCTACTCAGCAGGCTGAGGCAGGAGGATGGCTATTTGGGGGATGGCCCGAGTAAGTTCAAGATCAACCTGAGCAAGTTAGTTGACTCAAATATAAAAGGGGGGCTGTAATCCATTGGCTGAGCAACCCCTCGGGATGTGCAAAGCCCTAGGTTCAAGTCCCAGGAAAGGGGGACATTCTGTTGTGGCTGTTTGGGGTTCACTATAGCCACAAGGTGGCAGGTACTGGGTCCCAGGGACTCCCTGGGGAACACTGCCTTTGTCACTACCTATGTAAGGATTTTGTGGGTTCCAGCACTAACATCATTCCTGGTTGCAGGAGATACACACGCTGCACAGCCCCAGCTCTGGCTAGCTGGATGAACCCTGGGTGGACTGACCCAGTATTGGCATTTCCTGATCACCTGGAAGTGAGCTGAGGAGACCACCAAGGATTTCTGCTTTTCCCAGAATAGAGACTCCTTGCAACTGAACTACATTTCCCAAGTGCCTTTGCAACTAGGCGATGTCATGTGATTATCTCTGGCCAATAGTCTGAGAGGAAACAATGTGCCTAACTTCCTGTCGTGGTTGATAAGCCGGTTTTAACTCCTCGGTCTCTTTCTCCTTCCTCCAGCCAGGCGAGGACACACTCATACATGTGCTGGAGGCCGCAGAGCTCGAAGATGAACGCATCCTGGGTTCCTGGTGGCTGCAGGGAGGAGCGCAGGCCAGCCAGAGGCTGTGGTTTTAGTGGAAAGTTCATTATATGCAGTATCCAGTGTGGACTTGGGACAAGTCCAGTACGAAACTGGGTCCTCCCTGCCAACACTGGACCATGGTAGTAGACCGCCACACAGCCAGCCCCAACACCCTGCAGTGTGCTAGGTGGCCAGCATCTTGGATAAAGCTTAATTCAGGCTAAAATGAGACTGTGTGTGTGTGTGTGTGTGTGTGTGTGTGTGTGTGTGTGTGTGTGTGTGTGTGTGC
Organism: Phodopus roborovskii; assembly: GCF_943737965.1. Taxonomy (NCBI): domain Eukaryota; kingdom Metazoa; phylum Chordata; class Mammalia; order Rodentia; family Cricetidae; genus Phodopus; species Phodopus roborovskii. The sequence continues at coordinate 1,299,162 of NW_026125506.1, read as the reverse complement.
GCGCGCGCGCCAAGCCCTGAGCTGAGTCTTGTTCATGCTCGATTTACACAACCACATTTCCATGCTGGGGGTGGGGGGTGCAGGGCAAAATTCAAGCATCCAGAGTCCTACGGGGTCACCAGTTAGTGAGAGGAAGTTCCCACTCAGACTCTTTTCTTTGTATTTGCAGTTTTGAAACTGGGTCCTGACTGGCCTCAAATTCACAATCCTTCTGTTTCAGCCTCCTGGGTGGCGGAATTACAGGCATGTGCCACGGTGTTTGGAGGCTGTGAGAAGCTCCCACAATGTGGCTACGATCGTTATTAGTTCAGCAAGCAGCAATGGCTGGCCTAGGGCTCGGAGTCGCCCAGCACCTGGCCTGCTGCCTCAGTTGCTCTGGCCTTGCTTCTGTCCCCAGGCCTGACACGATGCTAAATGCACTTTCTTCTAGGCAGCCTCGTATCTTATGTATCTTTGGGGTGGCTTCTGCTTCTTGCCATCCAGAACACTCGTACTTACTGTCTAGAGGGGAAAGATGTCTGATAAAGGATGATTAAAAAAAAAGATTACTTTATCGTTTGTTATCAAGCAAAATCCGTGTACAAATATCACAAGACAAAATGGAGAATCTGAACCGGGCATGGCTTGCGTCCTCTGCAGCCGCAGCTGCCCGTCCTTCAACCCTACCTTTTCTTTCGGTCACATCCATTCCCGATGAAGACCCTGCCTCTGGGACCAAAACTCTCCTTTCAGTTGGCTAGTGGACCAGTGACAGCATTCCCGTAACAGATATCTTCCCGTCAAGGTGAAAATGACAAAGACAGCTGAGAAAAGGGAGTTAAATAAACTGCAGAGCCCCCTGTGAAGGAATATTGCACAGCCATTGCAAAGAGTAAGATGGACCCAGTTGTGTTGATTCACACCCTTGATCCCAGCACTGGGGAGGCAGAGGCAAGCAGATCTCTGTGAGTTCCAAGCCGCCCAAGGTTGCACAGTGAAACCCTGGCAAAAAGGAAAACAGAATAAAAGGAAGGAAGCTGATATGTCAAAGCCATAGACCTGATACCCAGAGTACATATGTCTAATGTCTATCAGTTGGTCCCAAATCCAAAAGAAATGACAACCAAGACCAACTGTCACACTCAGTGGATTCATCAGGATCCTCTACAGGAACAGAACTGATAGAATTGATAGAATGTATATATATGTATATATATATGTATATATATATACACACACACACACACACACACACACACATATATATATGGTTTATTAGATTGACTTACAGGTTGTGGTCCAGCTAGTCCACAATTCCATTGTGGATGGAATTGTCTGTCCTGTCTGGCCCTGCTGCCGTTTAGTCCAAAATAAACACACAGAGTCTTATATTAATTATAAACTGTTTAGCCAGTGATTCGGGCTTCTTATTTAATTACTAACTCATTTCTATTAATCTGTATATCTCCACGTGTTCTTGGCTTACCTGTGAAACCTGGCTGTCTTCCTGGGCAGCTACCTACATGGCATCTCACTGGTAACTCCATTCACTCCTCCCAGAATTCTCCTTGTCCATTAGCCCTGCCTATACTTCCTGCCCGGCTACATCCTGCCTGTCCATTGGCCAAAACGGCTTTATTCATCAACCAATAAGAGAAACATATGGTCACAGCATAAAGAAGGACATCCCCCATCATCCAATACTGGCTCCCTCCTGATGGAAAGTTCAAGGACCCACAAGGTGAGGTCCCTCCGCTGGTCTTCAGTCTACACTGGGATCCTGAAGAAGGGGACTCCAGTGCCAGTGAGGAAAACTCAGCAGCATAGAGGATGGAGTTGCCAGTGAGGTGAGGGCAAAGAGCAAAAGCTTCCTTCTTCCATGCCCATTATACAGATGACCACCAGATGGTACAGCCCAAATTCACGATGGGTCGTCTCACCTAAAATGATCCAATCGAGGAAAATCCTTCACAGGTGTGCCCAGGTGCTGGGGTTTTAGTTAATTCCAGATGCAGTCAACCAAGACCAGCCATCCCACTCAGGAAGTCTGGAAGTCACAACTGCCCACCTAATACTGGCATCCCGATGGGTAGATTTCTACATCTTGCCAACAGTTGTAGCATGGGAAACCAGGAGTTGTGTAGGAGTTAAGAGGACCAGTACTTAACAGCCTTACAGGGACAAGGATACCACAGTGGTGTTAGACTCGGGCCCCTGCTGAAAAGGGTTCCCTCAAGGGTGGCATTCTCAAAGACAGAAAGAAGGCAGGGCAATGTAAATGGGTGTGGTGAGCTACACCTGGGAGCACAGTGTGGGTGAAGCAGAACAGGAGGACCAGGAGTTCAAGGTCACCCTTAAACACATAGAGGGTCTGAGACCAACCCAGGTTACATGAGACCCTCTGTCGGGATTATTTTTAAAGAAGAAAAGAGAGAGAGAAAGGAAGGAAGGAAGAAAGGGAAGAAGGCAAAAGGCAGAAGCCAGGAATTGTGTCTGTCTTGATATAGGGGGGAAGACAAAAACAAAACTTGCCCCTAAAACTGAGTGAGGAATCAGAAGAAGGAAGAAAGTTCACTTCTGGTATCCTCGGTGGCCTCCAACACTGCCCCCACCCAGCCCTGGCCACGGGCTGTAGGATGCTTCATGGACAGGGCTGGAACCCTCTGACCTTTCACACAGAGTTACCGGCTGCTTCGTGCAAACACCTGTGCTCACACAATTTTGGTTTTAATTTCTATTACTTGCATAGAAAAAGTGGGGACACATGGGGTGGGTGAAGTGGAGGGGAGGAGACTGGAAGGGGACATCCCTCTTATTCTGTAGGAAGGGGCTACTGTGTTGTTCCATGTCCTAGTCCAGGTCGGCGAGCTTTTTCTGGAATGTTCTTCTTATCAACAATGAATTGATGATCTGACTCCCTGGCACATGGTGTCTACACCAAGACGTCTCCCGCCCAAATCCCTTGGCTGGCTGTTGGGGGCTTCTCGTGTGTCTACTGACCTCGCCTTCTGTCCTCTGCTGTACGGGCGCTGCACCCCAGCAGCCTGCACATTCTACTTTCCCTCTGCATCTCCTGCGGGACCCCCAGCTAAAATTTCCTCTTTCCCTGAGACCTCTTCCAGCCCCTAGTGTATCTCTGACTCCGTTCTGTCATTCTGAGCTCCGATTCCCCCACTGGACTGAAAGGTTCCTGTGGGTGGGGATTGGGTGTCTTACAATAACCAATGCGCCGGCCACGAGTACCAGGCAGTCTAATGGAGCTCCAAGATGGCTGGATAACGGGATCACCGTGCCCACCTCTCAGGCCTGTGGGGAGACAGACGCTCAATAGACTATGAGGAGGCCCACAGTGCAAGAGCCTAGCTCTCCCTTGCAGCAGACCGGCAGTGTCAGCCCCCTCCCAGAGCAAAAAGCAAAATGCAGAAAGGAAACTGAAAGAAGAAACCCCCTCAGCTCAAAGTCACCTTCTCCTCCTGACCCCCACCCCACCCCATGGAGGGAGCCGGAACAGTGCTAGGTTAGTTAGTATTCTTGTCGGTCAATAGACCAAAAGAACAACCTGTCCCCTAGCCAAGGCGACTGCCCGCCCAGCAGCCACGAAGCTCTGCCCGGAGTCTTTTGCCACCTCCTCTCGTGGTCCCTGTGACCTCCCTTGCAGCTCCTGGTGAGCCAGGTGTGGAAGAAAGCAGGACACAGCACAGACACACCCTGCTGCGCCCAGTGCAGGGGACACAGCCACCGAGTAGATTCGCTGGGTATACCTGGCATACCCCTGCAGCAGTCTGGAGGGCCCCCTGCAAACGGTGACCCTGAGCAGAGAGCTGGAGACATAAGGGGGAAGGGGTATGCACAGGTGAGCCCAGTGAAGACTCCTCCTTTATTTGGTTTTAAACCAGAGTCTCAGTATGTGGCCCAGGCTAGCCCCAAACTTCAGATCTTCCTGCCTCTGTCCGATGAGTGCACACCTGGCTTCCACGCCCCACGTCACTCCTGACATGGGGGGAGACATATCATCCGGGTGTGTGGATTCTTCTCTTCCTCCCCCCCCCCACCCCAGGCACATTCTCCAGCTCATGCCCGGTTTAGCTTGCTGGGTTCTTTCTGCCTCCTTATGTCCACCTCAGCGCAAGGACATGGAGACTCCGAGATGCTTAGAGAGGAAAAGGTCACCCAAGGTCACGTAGCCAGCGCAGGTCCCCTGCCTCCCCAGGAGTCCTTCTTTTACCCTCCCAGGCCTGTGGACACCCCAGGGGAGGGAGGGTAGACAGCCTCGCTCCATACCAGCCCATATATAACCCTTGCTGCACACTTTCTCCACATTAATAAATGGGGAACCGAGGGCCCATAAATCCTGGGCCTGCCAATGTACCCAGGACCAGCTCTTTCTCCGGCCACGCACTGGTACTTTTTACAACCCATTAATTAGTCCCTCTAATAAAGTTTGACAAAATGATAACTTGCCCATGAAAAGCGTAATAAATACATTTTCCCTAACTTTCGACCATTCGAGCATGGCCACCTCATAAACCCTCTGCCACGGTTCACTGCCTGATTGTCTCTGTATTTCTCCAGGAGTGTAGAAGTTGGGGGCCTGCGCCTACTGAACCCAAAATAGGCCTGAAGGAGGGTCCCCAGCACCTCCAGGGAGGCAGCCAAGGTCAGTACCTCCCTACTCACAGACCTTCAATGGCTCTCGATACCCTGAACGCTGGTCCACCTCCCAGAGGCTGACTTTAGCCACAGGAGACCTGACAGATCCATGTCTGGGTATTATGATCCCTTTAGATCTACTCCCTTAAAAGTGGTTTTGTTTTTATTTTTATTTTTTTATTTATTTATTACAATGAAGCTTAATATCATTACAGAAAAATAGAGAGGCCATATGACCACACCCAGCAGAGAAAATGAAGGTTAGGGGCTCGGGGTGTGGCTCGGTGAATAACCCTCTACACACCTGTGATCCCAGGACTCGGGAGGTGGAGGCAGGAAGGTCAGAAGTTCAAGCTCTTCCTGGACTCTGTGCAGCCTGAAGCTCATTCAGACTTCAGGTTCTGCTACGTCAGGACCCTGAACGCCTAAAACCAAAATGAAAACACGAACAACACCTTCGTGGGGTTTAAGCCAATTTATGATTCTGCATTGGACGGTGTTTCTGGCTATGTGCATCCACGTGTGGTCCGTGGGCTGCAGGTTGGACGTGCCTGCTGGGGGTCTCATCCCCCCTTAGTCTGCATCCGGACACCTGGCCCTATACAGAGGACTCAGCCAGTGTCAGCTGACTATGTGAGTGGGTGAGAACCAGGGCACCCGGCAGTACATCACACCACCTCACAGATGAGACCTGAGAATAAAATATTAGAGGAGTCTAAGAGTCCTGGACCAGAACCCCTGAACCTCAGGGCTCCTCTTCTGCAGCCACCAAATCTGTCCATTTGGCAAACCCACCCAGCATCAGGACACCCACCCTGCAGCTTCCCGGTCACTACAGGCTACACCAGTCGGGGTGTCGACTGTTGCCTCTCCCGGTCTTCTGGTCCTGGCATGTGTTGCGACTGCTTAGCTCCAGTCCTGGCCTCTGTGTCCCCTTTCCATTGTCCTCTCAAGGCTCTGCCCTCGGATCCCACTCTGATCCAGTCACTGCAACACTCAGACTCCCTGACTGCATCACTCCTGGGAACGTCTGAACAGTCACTTTCTTAGATCTTGGGGGTTGCCGAGCACCCGGCAGCAGAGCTATAGGCAGATTCACACAGAAGCCCTGCTCGTCTCCCTACACCCAGGAAACACCCACAGCCCACTCCCTGCTGCCCACACACACCCTCAAGAAGGGACTGGGATGCCTCCAGGCCCCCAAGCTGGCTTGCTGTCCCCTTTAATTCTAGCAGAAGTGCGAACTCCCTTCAGCAATGCTGGGATTAACACACACACACACACACACAGGCCTGAGGATCCATCTCTTTGCAGGAATTTATGGCCATAATTTAGGAGTGAATTATGCCGGCTGGCATTGGGGCAATGAGAATTGGCTGGCACATTAAACCCGCCCCAGATGCCCCTCAGTGCCTGCCCTTTCAGAGCCTGTAAATACACTAGCCTACGTCCACAGGAGGGAAGCCAGGGCAGGTCCAGGGCCGTCCTGGTACCAGCAGCACCACAGACCGATGTGGTTAGGGACTCTGAAAACCTATGTCCAATCCAGACCTACATGTTTGCAGCCTCCCACCCAGATGTGTGACCTCAGGCAGGTTAGGGTCACTCAGACTGACCTGAGGAAGGACCCAGCCTGGGGAATGTGGCAAACCAGGGAAACTGAGGCACACACCTGTGCCCCAGAGTCTAAGTTCTAGGTGACACGGACATCTGCTGAGAACCTCTCTCCTTGGTTACAGAGAGCTCACCCGCTGGTCCTGCACCTGATGGAAGGCAGAGGAGCCCCTCCTCCAAGCGCCTCTGGAAGGACCCTGATCTTTCTCCAGACATGCCCACTGCCCAACCGCTTTGCCTCTGAGTGTCAGCGGCTGGGCTGTTCTTCACATTCAAACCACAGCCTGGCAAAGCCCATACAAGCCCAGACCCTGTCACCTCTCACCCACTCTGCCCCCACCATATGCACATGGACTCCCATTTGCCAACTCCTGGTAGCCCCCACATGGTGTCAAGCATGCACATACATGCATGTATACATACACACACATACATGCACACACATGCACTCAAATGCACACACACACACATGTGTACAGACCACACACACAACACCTATGCATATACACACATACACATTCGAGCACACACTCGCACATGTGCACACACCAAACATACCCCCATGCACACACACACACATTCGAGCACACACACATGCACACACATGCACACTTGCATGCATATTCACACATGCATGTGTTCACACACACATATACCCACTTGCACACACAGTCACATGTACAGCCACACACATAATGATCATGCATGTGTACAGGTATGCACACACATGTATGCATACACTTGCTTGCATGGCACGCACACACATACCCATGCATAGTCCCCGTCCTGATCTTTCCTGTCTCGCTATTGGTGAGATTTTGTCACTTGAGAAGGTTTTCCCTTGCAAGTTCATTCATGGAATGTGCACCAACCAAAGCGGGGCCGGTACCAGGAGCTTTGCAGTTGCTGGGGTTTGGAGGCAGGAGCTGATGCAGAGGCTGTGGAGGGGAGAGGCTTACTAGCCACACCAAAAAAATCACGGAGTGGAGGGAAGGAAAGCAGTTCTCCACAGTTCCTGACCCGGGCTGAAAGGAATCTCTAATGCCCTGTGCATTATTAGGTATAGATTGGTTTCCTTTTACTCCCTGAGTAACTCCAGCTTTTGCTCCGTGCTAGGGGTGGGAAGGAAATCCTCCTAGATGGGGAGGGTATGCGTGGGCCCCAGGCCTACATACAGGCTATTCCACAGGGAGCGTGAAGACCTGCGGATGTGGTTGTCTACAGGGGTCCTGGATTCAATCCCATGCAGGTGCCATGACACATCAACCCACAGATTGTTCTCTTGCCCACATGCCCAACCCTGCACTCATGTCAGACATTGCTAATCAACTCCTGAGTGCTTTTCAGGGAGCGCTGATTTCAGAACCAAATTCTCAGTCCAACATTCCAGACAACCAGCCTCCCCTGGCACTACCTACCCATGGAAGAAAGGGAAGTCACTCCAGTCGGGATGCTCTGTCTTGGGGATCCCGGGAGGCCTGACACGTCTGACAGCTGCAGAAGAGCTGTGGTGGCGGCTGGGATGGGGAGCCTTGCTGTGGCGGGTGAGATGGGGAGCCACAGGGCACAGCCAGGCAGCTGGCACAGAGCGCCCCGTGTTCGCTGCCCTTGCCGCCTGGGCTCTGCCCACCCGCTCTCCCCAAGGCTGCTCTTTTGGAAGCCTTGTATGGGAAGCGGTGGATGTGGCTCCCCCCCCCCTTCCCTTTTCAGGCCATTGTCCCCCTAGCTGGCACCACCCCCTCCCTCCCTCGGTTGCTTAATTAACAGTATTATTAATGCCCAGAGGGAAGTCACAGATCCTCCATGGGGCAATTCCAGCTCTGAGGATGAGCTGAGCCACAGGCCTCCAGGAAACATGGTTAGTGCCAGATGATGTCCCCTCCCCATCTCAAGGGCCAGTCCTCTGCCTATGCTCAGCTGTTCTTCTTGGCCCCATCCCCTAGGCTGCCAAGGAGAAGACGAGGAAGTCTTAGCTGGCAGCAGCAGGTCTGGCAGGAGGCACCAGGCCTGGCCCATCAGTACTGCTCTGAGCAATGGGTACATGGCGAGTACTGTGAGGAGGGGTGGCAGGACCAGCCTGTGGTGGGCTCGGAACCCGGCGACCCCACCTCACCACCCACGCAGAAGCAGAAGGACACACGACATGTGTTCGATGTTGTGTGAGCTTGGAACAACACGCCACCGTCTCTGAGCTTCAATGTCTCCCAGTGAGCGGGGACGTTGTCTGTTCGCTGCTCTGGTGCACTGCCACAATGGAGGCCTGGATAGAGGTGACGGGGGGGGGGGGGGGGGGGCGGTGACAGGTGAGGGAAAGGGACATTCTGAGGAGGAAGGAGGGTATAAACTTTGGGAACACCGCGGTCAGGTTTGATCTGTGTGTCTGTCTGTGCACATGCATGTGTGTGTGCATGTACGTATGTGTGCGTGAATGTGTGTGCTTGCATTTGTGTGTATGTGTACATGCATGTGTATATGTATGTCCGTGTGTGTGTGCATGTGTGTATATGTGCCTGCATGTGCGTGTGCACTTGAATAAGTATGGAGGCCAGAAGACAACCTTAGCATAATTCCTCAGATACCCCCCCACCCTTTTTCTTTTTCCTTTCCTTTTTTCTTTTCTTTTTTTTTTTTTTTTTTTTTTTTTTTTAGGGAAGTTTCTCTCACAGACTAGGCTGACCGACCGTGGAACTCCAGGCCCCCCCCCCCTCGCCGGTGCCGCAGCACACTACACCAACTCTTTAAATGTATGTTCCGGGGGTCAAACTCAGCTCCTTGCCTCTCTCCGGAAGCTCTGGTCTTTTGAACAGGAGAACCCCTGCCGTGGTGACCTTGAGTTTGGAGGACAGGTAGAAATGAGGTTCGGTCAGGGGGAGCGGCCTGCGCATGGGCTCTGGGTGTCCGACGGAGGACAATGTCCCAGGGCTCCAGCTGGGAGAGCAGGGGACAGCCCGTTCTTGCTGGAGCCAGCGTCCCTGTCCTGAAAAGTCTCCCGCAATGAACTCCGAGGAGCCGCAGGGAAGGTGGGTGACTCGGGAGCCCGACATCACTCTGCCTGAGCGTCATTCCTCAGAGTCTGTCTTGCTCCTTCTTGGTGACTATGACATGAGCGTGTTTCAGCTATAAAAAGCAGGTTTAAAAATAGCTGGCTTGACGTGAGGCACAGGGAAGAGAGACTCCCCCGTTCCACGCACAGGAGTGACGTGGAGTCACCCAAGCTTCCAGAACTGTGCCTGTCACTCATTGCTGCCTCCTTCCCAGCCACAAGGACCTCAGCTCCACGGATTTGCCGACACTCTACTCAGAAGTCCTTCTACCGAGCGCTTCATCGTCTCCATGAGACCGCGTGGCAGTGGCGTCTCCCAGCTGCCACCTCCCTCCCCCACAAGGCTTCTCCAGGCTAAAGAAAGCTTGCTGCTGACCTGAGGGTCAGGGTGGTAGCCTGGGCATGGCTCACAGTCACAGCCTGGCTCTGGACACTCACTCGCAGGCTCAGACTCTGCCCCTCTCCCTCTCTTGCTGTGTGATTTTTGAACAAGTTGGTTGAAATCTCTGGGCCTCCGTTCCCATATTCATAAAAAGTGGGGGTCCAGAACACAGGAAGGATGAGGGGCATGGTAGGGAGCATCACCTGGTAAGCTGGTTTTGGAATCCCTGTGGCTGCCACATAGGTCCAGTTAGTACCCACTTCCACCCACAGAGATACTTAGCAGAGGGTGGAGCCAGCCAAATGCCTTCAGACTGACTGATTGGTGATCCATTTGGTACAATAAAACACGCAACTTGATTCCTGTAAGACTCACGGTGAGGGGCTGTAGGGGTGGACACCTAGGCAGCCTTCCTCAATGGTACAGAAGGGTACAGAATATCTCACTACAGGTTGCAAACTTCCCTTCCAGAACTGGGTGTAGGGACAAAGATGGCCTCTCTGGTCCTCCACTGTGACTCCTGCAAACTCCACTCAGGGGCAGATAGCCCAGGCTGCACATACTCTCTCACTGCCCTTTGTCCTTGTCATCACAGAGTGATACCACACGCTCAGGGTGCCCTGTGCTAGGCTCAGTGGTCAGCTTAGCTGGGCACTGGACAGGAAACGCTGGGCTGGGCTTTGTCTCATGCACCTAGGCAACTCCAGAAGAGGGGCCCATATAACAAGGACCTAATGGGCTGTTGACTTCCAACTGCCCTAGACCCTTAGATCCAAATCTCAGTGCTACTAGGTGGGTGAGGAATGTTGTGTCCCTGGGTTATCAATGGATTCTTTCTGGGAGCTTGGAGAGTGCCTTAGGTGCATGACTAGGTACTAACCATGGAGGAGCTCACGCCTCTTCTAGCATGTGAGTAACCAGTGTGGTCATCCCCTCCCAGGGAAGTCATGAATGACTTGGGACCCAGCTAACTGGCTCTCCAGCTACCTTCTGCAAGGGCTGTGGGACAAAGAGCAGCTCCCTGAATCCACAACAGAGCGAGTGGCATTGTTCCTGTCTCCTTGATAAAACCAAGACCACGACAGCAGCTGGATCGCCCCAGGAGGTGGGTGCTGGGATCTCCCCCAAAGCACCTAGGACTTCCCTGCTAAGCAGATGAATGGAAACACTGGTATCCTGCAGGGTCCCGTGTCAACCAAACAGCATGGCTCAGAGCTGGCCAGAGTGGACACCCCTCCTCTCCACTGTCCATCCCCATTGCTATCTTTACCTGGAGAGCTCAGCCAGGTGCAGAGATGCAGTCACGTACCAACACGGACTGCGCCCTGTGAGAAGGGACAGTCACTCGATGCTGGGAGAAACACCTGTGTTTGGCTCACAGTCTGGAGATACGGTTCACCAAGGGCAGCACCTGCAGTCTGGAAGGAGAGGGATGGATGCTGGTTGTCAGCTCACTTCCTCCTTTGTATTCAGCCTTGAACCCCAGCCCATGGGATGCTGCTGCCTACATTCTGGGTGGACCGTCCCATCTCAATTAACAACCTAGAAACTCCCTCACAGACACGCCCGAGGCTTGTGGCTTTGACAACGCAGATTCTGTCAGTCTGCCCTCGTCACAATCACTACATAGTTCGGGCTGGCCTCCAGCTGGCTGTCCTCTGCTACTTGAGCGCTGGAATTACCGGCATGTGCCACCAGCCGCTGTCATTTATCTGACCTGTAGGCCAAAACTTCAAGTCACCATGGCTGAACATATTCGTCATTGCACCCCCTGCCCACCACCTCTCCTTGGCCTGACCCCATTTCTTCACCTCTCCTAAAACAGCCCCAGTTGGACCTCTCCCAAGATTGTGTGAAAATCTGTGCCATCTTGTTGGACAACAGACCATCCTCATACCTACCTCCCGGCTGGAAACAAAATGTGTTTATTTAGTTCACAGTTCTCCCGGGCTTGCAGTTGGGCTGGCCGCTAAAATGTGTGTGGTGGAGGCTGGCCTCCGGCAGTGAGGATGAGCCAAGACTACAAAACCCCTCAAGGTTGTGCCTGGGTCTGGAACAACCACCCCCCCCCCCCGCCATGTGTGACTGGCTAACACAGGGCCAACCCAGCACTTGCCCCCCACCTCCACCCCCTGAACAAAAGTCGTGTATTAAAGGGTTTAGCCCCAGTAGGATATATGGGGATAGGGGTTTAGGAGGTAAAAATCGATGAGGTCATAAGGGTTGGGCCATGATCAAATATGACTACGGCCTTCTGGAACTCCCCTTCCTCCTTCATCCTCTCCTCCCTTCTTCCCTTTCCTATCTTCATCCCTACTGCACAGGGGCCACAGTAAGGAGGTGGGCCCCTGGCCATCTGCAAAGTGGAAGGGAGCCCTGGCCAGGAGCCTGCTGTCATGAGAGGCTGTCCTCCAAGCCAAGCAACCATGCCTTGAGGAGTTCACCTTGGGGAGTTGACCCCTTGCAAAAAGGCCGTCGCAGTTGGGCTGGTTGATAAATTACACCTTGCAGTAGAGCACAGGATCCCCACCTGAGTATCCAGCTGTTCTGCCACTTGGCAATGCTTCAAAGGGGAGGATGTGGGGGGGGGGGTTCCACCCATGCAACCTCAGGAAGCCCGCTCCCTGTTGAGTAAACACTTTCCAGTGTAGTTGGTTTTGGGGAGTAGCATGCACATTCCCATAGGTAACCCCTCACCTATGGCCCATGGGGAAGCCCAATAAACTCAGTGGTTACCCTGAGGATCTCTGGCAGAATCCAGTTGTCGTTGGGACCTTAGGAGGAGAGGTAAATGTTTTACTTCTCCCTCAAGGAAGGGATTTTAGCAATACACACTGTGTGGCATTTTCTTTGTTGGTTTGGGTTTTCTGTTTTGTTTTTCTGTTTTTTTTTTTTTTGTTTGTTGTTTGTTTTGTTTTGTTTTTTATGAACCAATGAGTTACACTGAGGCTGCTAACAGGAGCGTGGAGAGCTTGCTGGTAGCTGTACCATTGAAGAAAATGTCTCTTCCCGGCAACCATCAGCCTCAGCAAGGGTAGGGCTTCACCTTGATCTTGGGGATGCAGCCCCCCAAACCAAAGGAAATGTGTTTGTGTTGTCTACAGTTCCTTGTCTGACTACAACCTGGGTGTGCCTAGATTGGAGGAACAGAAAGTAGATCCCCTGTCTCAGCAGAGGCCTCAGCGTAACAAGGAGGCAGGCCAGGGGCAGGGGCTTTTCGATCCCAAGGCCACCACCCAAGCTGCAGCACACACACACACACACACACACACACACACACACACACACACACACACAATGACGCAGGAGGAAAGCCCTGTAGGCTTCTAGCCATTTGGCCTTTGGTAAGTCAACTCTCAAACCAAATGGAGATCAAAGGGAATGTCTGCCGCATGAAGCCACCGATTCTACAAGCTACAAGAAGTTGAGGTGGCTGGTATTCCATGAAGCGATTTGTAAACCCCTGTGCACCATCAGGGACCCCTTAAGTATAACTCATGGCAGGGTGTGGCTTCCTTATAAAAGGCTGCCAGGTGACCTAGAATGAATGCCCAACAGCATCACACCTCCGTATCTATGTTTGTAAGCTAGAAGGTGACAGATCACTCTCTCCACAACTACTGTAGGGTTCGATGCCCACAGAGCAGTGGTTCTCAACCTGTGGGTCACAACCCTTTTGCAAATGGAAAAAAAAAAAATCAAAACAGCACTTTTTCACAGGGGTCACTTATCAGATATTTACAATTCGTAACAGTCGTGAAGTAGCAACAAAAAATAACAATAACGTTATGGTTGGGGGTCACCACAGCATGAGGAACTACTATTGCTTCATTGTGTAGGGAGCTCAGGGTGACTTGTGGCTATGATCAGGATCAAGTGCTGGTAGAAATGTTGACCCAGGCTTTACGAGCCAAGGGCCACCAAGATGCTGTGGCAGCGGCAGCAGGGTGGCATCCCCGGAGGCTGGCATGGGGCCCGTCAGCTGAGGAGAAATGGCTGGGAGTGGACCAAGTGCCTATAACCCCAGAACTTGGATGCTGACCCAGAGGGGCGATGAGCGGAAGTCCTAACTGGGCCGCATGGGGGATTCGAAAGAGATAAAGGATGTTATGTTTGAGCTCTTATCCCCAAAAGTCCCATAAGGGGAGTAGGGTGGGGGTCACTTCTGAGGACATCATCTCCTCCTCTGCTGTGTCTCTCTGCTTCACCCTTCCCTTTCGTCTCCCCACAGCTGGAGTGGGCCACCATCACTCGAGGCTCACCTCTGTGGAAGAAAGCTGGTTATACAAAGACTCCCAGAGAAGGGCTCCGATTGGCTCATTGTTAAGCATGCACCTGCCTTAGAACCAATCATGGCAGCGGCTGGAGAGCGAATAAGGAGGAAGGGAAGGTGGCCTGGGGCATTCTGGGTAGACAGCACCAGAAGTTGGCCCTTGTGCAGCCCCCTCCCACATGGATGGCCTCCTTTAGTTGGTCTTTTGTTGTTGTTTGTTTTGTTTTGAGACAGACTCTTGTGGGTCCCAGGCTTGCTCCACCTCCCTAGAGCTGGAACTACAGGTGTGTATAATCAGAGGCATCTACTCAGTGCTGGGGCAACCAACCCAGGCTTTGTAGAAGCTAGGCAAGTACCTACCAACTCAGCTGCTTCCTCATCCCAGATTTTTAAAAGAGATTATTCAGCTTTGTTTTTTATGATATAAAACTGAGCCCCCTGAAAGGGTGTTTACACAAAGCATGGTCGAGTCCTGCAATGTCTTACCCCAGTTTATGTCCTGGGCAAACTCAAAAGGCCACGGCGCCAGTTTCCCACTGGGCCACTGGCTACATCCCAGCACCACCAGCCATTCAGCTGGTTCTGGGAGTCGCTGACCATCCAGGAAGCAGTAGTCCTGAGTTCCCAGTCCTGCAGGGCCTCCAGCTTTTGTCCAGCTCCACAGGCTGTGTTCTGGAAGAAACTGGATGATGGGAGATGTCATTCTGTATATGTTCCTCATACTGGTTAATGAATAAAGCACTGTTGGCCAATAGGAAAGGAAGATAGGAGGGACTAGGAGACTAGGAGGAAATAGGAAGTAGGAAGGAGGAGTCAGGATGGAGAGCCTGGAGAGAACAGAACCGCCATTCCTTCGCTCTTGGTAAGACCACGTGGAAATACATAGAAATGGGTTAATAATTAAGACAGAGCTAGCCGATAAAAAACTAGCACCTGGCCAACAGCATAATATCAAATACAGAGTCTCTGTGCGTTATTTGGGGCTGGTGCGGCGGCGGGACAAGACCAGCGGCAGGAGGAAAAACCATACTCGTTACAACTGGACCCATGGACACCTAATTATCCCACACTGGGCTTCCAGGACTTGGCACTGAGAGCTGCCCACAGGTTGGGGAAAGTCCCATTCCTCCTTGGACCAGGGTGCAGTCACCAGCACCAGCGGACGGCAGGACCTGGACACAGTGTAACCGTCACCCTCAGAGCCTTGAGCTCACATGGACAAAGGCTGAGAAAAGCTGCACACAGACATCTCCGTGCCCCGGGCACGGGCGTGAGTGTGACACAGCAGCCTCAGCCTAAGCTGCCTTAGCAGGGTGAGCACGGCAAGCCTCAGTTTCCGCATCTGAAAACGTGGATAGCAAGTGGATTGCTCTGTAAGAACAGGCACAAGTGGGGGCGCGGAGCATCCGCGTGAAGTTCCTGATGCCGACACCGCTGCCTCTGTGCCAGCTCCAACACTAAGGCAAAATACTCAAGAGCAAAGCGACTGCAGAGAGGAAGGGTTTACTTAGCTCTGTTTCAGAGGGCTCAGTCTGTGGTGGCAGAGGGCATGGTGGCCAGGAAGGAGAGTGAAGACAGGAATACAGGCAGCCTGTGCTGGGAGCTGCCTCCCCATTTCCTTTTGAGTCCTTGATTCAGGGAAGGTCTCTCCCCCACCAGTAAAGCCTCTCTGGACCCACCCTCACAGACATGTGCAGAGGTGAATGCTTTGGTAATCTCCAAAGCGTCTCAGCGCAATCGGGTTGATGATTAAGATGAACCAGCACAACCATTACCATGATCACTACCACCACCATTGCCATCACAATCCTCACCATCAATATCACCATCAGTATCACCACCATCACCATCATCACCACCACCATCGTCATCACAATCCTCATCATCAATATCTCCATCACCATCATCACCGCCACCATCACCACATCACCATCAACACTCTCACCATCACAATCCTCATCATCAACATCACCATCAATATCACCACCATCACAATCCTCATCATCACCATCATCACCGCCACCATCACCATCAACGCTATCGCCATTGCCATGCACAAAGCCTAATGTGCATGACAGGCTGGCACTGGTAGCTACATCTCAGAGCGGCTGTTCTGCCAGTCGCTTACCGGGGATATTGGTGTTCCCTTTCCTACATCCATCTCTGTTCCCTCTGTCTTCCAAACCATTGTTGCTGCTCAAAGCCTTCCTGCTACCCAAGCAGTGGAGCCCACATATCTCCCCGTGTGGTGCTGAGACTTCCCCCTGGGCCTCCTGTGCCTTCTCACCCTACACAAGGACTTCCTTTCTCAGACACACCCCACAACTGCACTACCCAGCATGTCCACATAAGAGAGACAAGCCAAGTAAGGAGCTGTGGCACAGGAGGTACCAGACAGGAGCTCCCATGGGAATTAAAAATTATCACAATGGCTGGGGTGTGGCCCCACGGAAGGGCAAATCGTCTGGCACGCACAAGCCCTGGGTTACATCCCCAGCACCACAAAAGATACAAGGCTACACACAAATCCCTCGTCCATCCCACAGTGGAGAGGTGCCCTACCTACACTTCGGGACCCACTGCCCAGGGCCATGTGACAGACAGGTTCCTTGGAAGAGACTCATCTGTCCCTTCTGAACAGGGAAGCCTGTACTTTCAGGCCATTTGCCTTTTTACGGCTGCAGTGACATCATTTCTCCTTCTCAAGCAGACATTCCCATGCAGATCCGCCCCCACCCCTTCCTGTCGGTTGGGAGGACCAATTTCCTGGACTAGACAATGGCTGCTTGTGCGCACAGACTTTTAGCGGGGAGACAGCAGCCCGCACAGTCAGCAGACCTATGCCTCTCTCAGCCCAGAACTGGGGACAGGAGCAGCCCTGCGCAGGGACACTTTAGACCTGGGTTCAGGAGCACACTGGCCCTGCACAAGGCTCTTGGGAAGACAGCAGCGGATGTGTCATGTGCAGGCAATCTTGGGGGTGGGGGGCTGCAGACGCTACCTGCACAGATCTCCCTCCATCCCTTCCTTAGTAGGAGCCCAGCCCTGATGTGTCTGCATGTGCGGAGTTACAGTTAAGAGGTCACTTGAGTCTCAGAAGAGACTTTGAGCTTCTAAGCAGTGTTGAGGCTGCGAAACTGTGGAAACTTTTCAAGTTGGACTAAGTGCATTTTGCATTTCTCTGCGGTTGCAAACCTATGCAGGCCAGGCGTAGGGATGTGGTGGTGTAAAGGAGCATGCCTCCTGTAGGCTCGGGTGTTCAAGGGTTTGGTCCCCAGCTGGGAAAACTGTTTGAGAAGGACTGGGAGATGTGGCCTTGCTGGAGGAGGTGTGTTATTTTGTTATTATGGGGTGGGCTCTGAGCTTTCAGAAGCCCATGTCAGGCATTCTCTCTCTCTCTCTCTCTCTCTCTCTCTCTCTCTCTCTCTCTCTCTCTCTCTCTCTCTCTCTCTCCTCTCTCCTTTTGCCTGAGGGTGTGAATGCAAGCTCTCAGCTATTACTCCAGCACCCTGCCTGCCTGCCTGCCTCAAGCCATGCTCCCCACCATGATGGTCATGGTTCCTTGGAACTGTCAGCAAGTCCCCGATTAGATGCATTCTTTTATAAGATGCCTGGGTCATGGTGTCTCTTCACAGCAACAGAACAGTGACTAAGATGGGATAGTACTGCTGGAAATACTATTGTGTGTTCCTGATAACTATAAATGGAAAACATGGATCAACAGGTAACTGGGTAAACAGGCTGTGGCATGTCCATACAGCGAAATACTACTCAGCAACAAACATAAACAAATCATTGTTGCCACAACAACCTCAAAGCATTATCAGAGGAGAAGGCAGACTTGGATGAGCCCAGGCTGTCCCTGTCATGTCCATGCCATTAAAAGCCCCGGACAGACTCAGCTGCTCCACAACGGAACCACAGTCCTAGTGAGGGGGTGGGGAGGGGAGGGTAGTCAAAGAGAACTTTCTGGAGCTCACTGTGGTGGTTTGAAAGAAAATGGCCTCCAAAGTCAGTTGCACTAATGGGAGGTGTGGCCTTGCTGGAGGCATCGTGTCACTGTGGAGGTAGGATTAGAGGTCTCATATATGCTCAAGCCATGCCTAGTGAGTCAGTCTACTTCCTGCTGCCTGCATTACAGCCAACGTGTAGCCAGCACCACATCTGTCTGCATGCTGCCATGCTCCCTGCCAGGATGATGATAACAGACTAAATCTCTGAAACTCTAAGCCACCGCCTCGATTAAAAATTTTCTTCTATAAGAGTTGCCATGGTCATGGTGTCCCTTCAGAGTGATAGAAACCCTAACTAAAGCATTCATTCTGATTGGTGGAGGTCTGGGCTACACAGGTGGGTTTGTGAAGTCAGCAAATTGCACACTTAGATCTGTGTGCTTTGTCTTGTATAAATTACAGCCCAGCTTTTAACTCAGATTTAAAATGTGACACCTGCGCACCACAGTGTTTAACAGACAGACAGAAGGCCGATGGGGCTGACAACCCTGCTCCTGTCTGGCCTTAGGTCCCTTTTCTAATCTTATCAAAAAGAAAGGTGATGCATCTCCTGTGTGCCTACCTGTTGCGGAGGTTCTCGTCCTCATGGGTCCTGCTGCCCTTCTCAGCCCCAAATAAGTGTAAGGAGTAGGGTTTTCCGCCCGCCGCTGGTTTTGTCCTGCAGCTGCGCCAGCCCCAAATAACACACTGAGACTGTATTTGATATAATCCGTTGGCCAGTTACTAGTTTCTTATCGGCTAGCTCTGTCTTAATTATTAACCCATTTCTATGTATTTTCACATGGTCTTACCAGCGAGGGGCAGCTGGCGGTTCTGCCTCTCAATCTTGGCTCCTCCTTCCTACTTCCTCTTTCCTCCTTGTCTCCTAGTCCCGCCTATCTTCCTTTCCTATTGGCCAACAGTGCTTTATTCATTAACCAGTATGAGAAACATATATACAGAATGACATCTCCCATCAAATAAGCACACCACACGGATGCTACATTAATTATAAAGCTGTTGGCCGATGATTAGGGCTTCTCATTGGCTAGCTCTGCCTTAATTATTAACCCATTTCTATCAATCTGTGTATTGCTGCGAGGCTGTGTCTTACCTGGTAATGCCCCGGCATGGTGTTTGTTACTCCTTAGGCAGCAACGCGACTCTGGCGAGGGCCTGCCTACCTTTCCCAGAATTCTCCTCACCCCCTAATCCCACCTATCTTTCTGCCTGGCCAATCACTGGTTATTCATCAGCCAGTAAGAGAAACATACATACATACAGAAAAATATCCCCCATCACCTACCCATGCCCTGCCTCCTGCCACCCCGCATACACCCCCATCTTTATCCCTCTCTATGCTGTGCTTGCGCCATTAAGTCAAGAAACCCCAATGTTCATGTTCTTTATTTCCCAGACGGAAATGGAGAGTGCAGACACCTGAGTCCCTCTCCCACACAGCAACAAGCACAAATAAATCTCACGCCGGTCCGCCTGCCTCCCCCGTTCATGATGAAAACCCAGTGTGTGACACAGTCAGGAGATTTCTTGTTTCGTGAACACCTACTAAGTGCAGAGGGCTCCCTTAAGGAACACTCCAGAAGCATACCTTCCCCAAGACCAGAGCTAAAGGAAGCGCGAAGTTCAGAGGGTGAGGTGATTTGCCCAGGGGGTGATTTGCCGAGCAGTGGGGACCCCTGGCCCAGGCTGTCGCTCCTTCTCCATCATTAAGACCAAGTAGCTTGAGAACCCACCCAACTGTTTTCTCCAAGACAGCTGACCGGAGAGAGACCAGGAGCCTGTGCTGGACACGATGTACCGACCCCCATGGTGTTTCCCTCTCTGATGGGCGTCACTGCGCACAGGTGAGGCATTTAAGAGGTGTTTACTGTCCAGAGGAAGCCAGTTCCGGGAATGGATTCCCCATTTCTGCAGCCGGTGTTGGTTGTCCCAAGTCTGGGTGGGGTTTCCAGGGCTGGGTTAGTTCCCACAGCAAAGCAAGCCCAGCCTTGCCCGCCCCTCTTGGTCTCCTCTTCCTTCCCCCCTCCCCCTCCCCATCCCTCCCTCCCTCTCCTACCATAGTCCTGTAGTGGCCACACTGTAACAGCAGATAGCCCCAAAGCTAACCAGACCTCTGCAATCTAGAAAACTCCCAAGCTTGACTACTTTCTTATAACCATTGGAAGCAGAAACACCACACACAGTAAAAGAAAACTGTTCAACCACATTCTAATTGAGAAAAGTAGGTAAGGTTACTTTATTAAGATATTCAAATCATTCTTTCAATATTATTAAATTTAAAAAAAAAAAAAACCTCGATTTGATTTAGGAAGATACTTAATACCTTTTCTTCCTGGCCTGGCTTTGAAAGCTAAGCACATTTTAAACGTACTAACGCTCTCAGCTTGAACACGGGCATCTCAGTATCCACAGCCAGCACAAGTATGGATGTGTGTACGAATATGGGCCCAGGACACAGGGATGGACATGTGCTGCAACCGCCTGCCCCAGTCCCAGCACAGGGCAGGGATTTGTGGGAACCCGTGAGTCCTGGTGGTCTACGGGCTGGACGTTTCCTATGACCCTGAGACGCGTCTTCCCGGGAGACGGTCAGCTCTTCACCCTTGTTCCGCTTTGGTGCTGTGATAAAACACTCTAACCAGAAGCGACTTAGGGCAGGAAAGAGTTTGGCTTACACGTCACAGTCACAGACCATCTGTCTCAGTCACTTTTCTATTGCCTGGATAAAACACCATGACCAAGGGAACTCATAAAAGAACGCATTTAATCTGGGGGCTCACAGTTCCAGAGGGTCAGAGCCCATGATCATCATGGTGGGGATGTGGAAACAGGTAGGCGGGGCACAGCACTGACTGGAGCAATAGCTAAGATCTCAGATCTGAATCACGGGGGGGGGGGGTGAGAGAGAGAAAGAGAGGAGGAGGGAGGGAAAGGAGAGAGAGGGGGAGAGAGAGGGAGGGAGAGATGGGGAGAGGGAGGGAGAGACAGAGAGAGAGAGAGAGAGGGAGTGAGAGATAGGGAGAGAGAGGGAGGGAGGGAGAGACTGGGCTTTTAAAACCTCAAAGCCAGTGATGCACCTCCTCCAACAAGGCCACACCTCCTAACCCTTCCCAGACAGTTCCACCAACTTGGGACCAAGCATTCAAACATATAAAGGGAGCCATTACCATCCAGATCATCACACCATCTTTGAGGGAAGTCAGGACAGCTGGTGCAGTCCAGAGCTAGCATGTCCCCTGTCTAGTGCATGTGTCTGCGCCATTTGCAGGGTGACTCAGCTCCACCCAGCACAAACATGCTCCACACATGTGCCCGCCCTCCCCCTAGGTCCTGACCATGATCATAAAATCGTGTCACCGTGGAAGGGGGCTCTTTAAACGTCAAAGAGTCTAAAGATCAATGGTCTGTCCTTGAGCTACTGCACTGAGGAGAAAACATTGCGACCTTGATGACTTCAAAACTCAAGAAAAAAAAAAAAGATCTCAATAATCAAAGGTAATTTATGTGGTGAGGGAAGTAGGACAAACTCTTACTCATCCTTCAAAACCCTATCTGGACATGCCCTGCTGAAGAAGTCTTCCTCAAGACCCCTACATCCCTATGGTGACTAGACTCCTCCCTTTAAACTGTCAGTTTGCACCCTTCCTAGACCTGGATAATTTATGGAGACGGAGGTCATGGTGTCTGTTGCAACAGGACCCAAAAGCTGCTTTGTAAGCTGAGCCCCTGGTCCCATCTGGCACAGGTGACTTCAGAACTCGAGGAGACAACAGTGATCACCTGTGAACACCTCACAGGACCCCACCTCTGACTTGTGGGGTGTTTGATGATTACCCGGCCACAGCAGGAGAAATGGATTTCCCTGTGCTGGGGATGTCCTTCATGAGGGGATTCAGTTTCCCATCTGTCCCCACCTGCATCTGGCTGTGCTCCTCCATGTCAGCAGTGAGTGCTCTGTGTACCCCGAGTCACTGAGAGCAAGGCTCACGGAGGGCCACTGCCTGCTTGAGGGCCAGGTGAGCCTCAAGGCGAGTGGGAACCAGCATTTCTTCACTCCTGGGGTAGAGGTATGGAAGAGCTGGCTAGCCAGTTCCATGCCTCTCAGGGGATCAACTAGATGGGGTGAACTTCCAGGGAGGGGAGCACATTAGAAGCACAGGTGTCGGGGAGCATGCCGCTGGGCTCCAGGGAAGTACCCCGTGTCCGGACTAGCCAAAGTGGTGACGGCTAGGTTCTTACCAGTGACAAGGACACCAGAGGTCAACTTCAGGCTTCCCCACGTGCTTTTCCCACGTGAACACTCAGGCACACCAAAAGGGAAGGCAGACGTGTGCAGAAAGTAAGGATCCCGTGGGAAGGAACAAGCCCCTCCCACAGACACGCCCCAGACACCATTAACGTCGTATTTATTGTTCTTTAAGCCGTTCAGCAAAACATATACACGTATATACAGTTATGCGTGAATACGGAAGACTCAACTTTACATATTTTTTTTTTAAAAAAAGAAAGAAAAATACCACTCAGTTTCATGAGCTATAGTCACTGTCTTCCAACCAAGCATTTCAGAAGAGTCAAAAAAAAAAAAAAAAGAAAAAAGAAAAAAAAAGCTTACAGGCTCGCGCACTGCACCGCAGGGTTAAGGGTTCATATTTTACATGTGCAATAGTGATTTTCTTCTCTCTACTGGAGTTGGCTGCATACTGATTACACTGTTCCCGGGCTCTTGAGCTTTGGGCGTGGTTTCTCTTCCACTTTTATCCTTTCCACTAAACCAAAATTTAATGACACGACATCCTTTTGCTTAAGGCTATTTTAAAAAGCTGTTTCACCCTGGGGCGGCGGGGAGCGAGAACGTGATAACACTGGACAGATGGGGGGGGGGGGCTGGAGGTGGCCTGAGCCACACACGCTGCGCTGGTGGCTGCCTGTGGACTTGATGCTGATGGACGTTAGGACACTCATTCCCCAGCCTTAAGCAGTGAAGGAGAAGTCATTCTTGTGTGGGAAGTGAAAGGAACTGTCTGGCTCTCTGAGACAGCTAAACGTCACAAACTCTCAGGGTGAATGTGGAGTCCGGACCAAAGCCTGGAGGATGCTCCTGTGGCCCGTGGAGAAGGGAGAAGTCATCCCGTCACTGCTCTGGGCATAGAACAGAGGGCCCATCCTGCTCACCAGCCCATGTCACCTGTTTCTGTCTGCCCGCTGAGCCCCAACACATCGCCAGGGCAACAAGTGCAGACCCCGGGGTCTCAGACCTCAGAGGAGGAGCAGGACACGAGGTAGAGAGCCAGCGTTGGACAAGTGGCTCCCACGGTTGAGAGTCCCTTGACACAAACCATTTGGGTGTCTGGAGAGCCCCGAGCCTTCGGGCCTCTTGCTAAGGAAAGGAAAGGAGCCTGTCGAGTTGGGGTGGGGGCTCAGAAAGGAACAATTGGGAAGACATGCTAACAAGGAAAACTGAGCTGAATCAGGAGGGTTGGCTCTGGCTTGACCCTCCCAGGGATGGGTAGCCCCACAGCAGTGGGCCACACAAGTCGGTAGGTTATAGACCACACCCAAGGTGTTGTCTCCATCAGCACCGAAACCTCTGCTCCTCTCTGCTTGGGGGTGGGGAGTGGGGAGGGCCTCTCCCAGGGGACATATCGGACAGGGCTCTGCTTTTAAATCAAAATGAAACGAAATCAAAATGGCAGGAGATGCCCCACGAAGGGAGCATGAGGCCCAGCAACGGACATCATGAAGCCATCCATTTTATTTTCCTTCCCGCCTATCCTTGTGAGGGAACTGCAGGATCAAAGAGAGTATCTCAGCCTGAGTCTGGCTACCTTAATCCCTTCTCCTGGGACGCAGTCCCTTAGAGTGGGCCAGCCAGGCACCACCACCCCTCCCCTGTCCCCTTTGAGGGTCACAAGGCCATCCTGCTCAGCACAGAGAAAGGCAGGGTGTGCAGTGGTGAAGTCGGTGAAGGAGAAGGGAGTTCTTGGCCCTGGCTGGCTTCCTCCCAGCACTCTGCAGGCATGCACGCAACCCAGGAGGGACCAGACAGACAGTTGCAGGGGCAGGAATGGAAGCTAGCTGAAGGCTAAGGGCCTCTCCAAGTTCTCAGGGAACGGAGAAAACTCAGTCCCTGGCAGTTCCTTGAGCTGCCCGTTGTCTTGTCTCCTAACTGGTGAAAATGAGAGTAGCCAACACTGCGATGACCCTGTGGCTTCCACCTGGGAATACTCCAGAACACTACTCTCCAAGACCTCCATCTTAGTAGGCGATGAACAAAGCAAAGGAGAATAAGAAGGGGGATGGGGAAAGGATCAAAGGGAATAAGAAAAAGGGGTAACCCCACCTGGGCTTAAACGAGGCAAGGGCCTTCTAGAACACTCTCCAAGTACAGAAAACAGGGGGTTCTCTAGCAGGAAAACGGCTTGAGCCAGCGTTTGCTGTTGGCTGAGGACTGACGCTGGTGTCACAATGTGGCACATGGCTCCTTTAAAATAATTTTTTGAGGTTCCTTTTTATCACCTTCCCCAGCCCCTTGCAAATGAACCCTTTCCATTCCAAGCGCCACCAAGCAGTTACCAACCTAGACCAAAAAAAAAAAAAAACAAAACAAACAAACTTAAGTCTGCTCAGCCACAGAGGCCCTCGCCGTGGGTAGGGCAGGGGCTCCCACTGGCTCAAGTCAGGGCGGCCACAAATGTCCCGAATCGGTTGGAGATGTCGGAGTGCAGAGACCGCCAGGTGGGTACGGAGGCGCGGGCCTTGGGGTCTCCATCTGTGCAGTGGACTGTCAGGCACTGCAGGTGGCTGCCAGGCTGGGTGGCGGAGGCCTTGTTGGTGGGGAGGTCATGGGCTGCGGAGAAAGAAGACACGGGTTAGTGGCTAGTGCCCTGCAGGGTGGTGGCGGAGGGGTGCCGGGGAAGTAGCATCTGGCCCTGCTTCGTGGCTGGAGATGGTCTGACACGCTTGGCTATGAAGAAAAGCCCACCCCACCCCACCACACCATACCCTCACCACGTCTAGGTCTGCTGCTCCCCAAGAAGCAGGAGATAGAAGGAAGTGATATCAGCCTTTGCCCATCTCTGGTGAGCAAAGACTAGCAGATAGCGGGAGGGCTAACAGCCCATTTGGAAGCATATCAGAGTGTGCACGGGACTCCATGTACATCCTAGAAGAGCTATGGAGACGTCTAGTCCTCTGGACAGACACCTGCTGCAGGCCTACTCGACACTCAGAACTTCCTTAAATAGACAAACTGCACAGCACACCCTAGAGCAAGGGGGAGTCATTCCACTCTACAGCTAAGAAAACTGGGGATGGCCTGCCTCAGGGGACATGGAGGAGAATTCTATCGGCAGGATGGAGAAGCAGCCAGTAGGGACTAGCGTGGTACCACCCTCGACAGGCAAAGGTCAAAGTGCTCTGTGGTCACACCCCCAATAACTTTCTCCCATCCAGAGTCTTCTCCTGCCCTTCTTGGGACACAGGGAATGGGCTCAGCAGAGGTGGCTTGGGGGCGGGCTGGCAAGGGAGGAGCCTACCACCTCCTTACCCCTCAGTAAAGACAGACATCTGTAGCCCGGAGAGACACAGAAACCTGCCTGCAGACATACAGCGCTAACTGAGACCCCCACAAAGGAACCCAAGTCCCGTCCTCTGAAAATGGAATGGCCCAGGCACACAGACTGCACCTGTATCAGTTACCCAGGCTATTACTATGTGTAAAGTGTAAAGAGCCGTGGAGTGTTCGAGGTAGCAGTCAGAGTCAAGCTCCCAGACCACACCAGCCATCTTCAGCGGGCTGGTGGCCTATGCTTCCTCCACACCTTCACAGGGAGCCACCTCAACCCAGCCCCCAACTCACACAGTTGATCACACAGACTCGGAGCTGCCACACCTCACAGTCATCTCTGTGCCAGAGGAAACGGCACTGAACAGCCTACTAGCTAACATGCTAGTAGGAGTTGGGACAAAGTGTATGTGCCCTCCTCCTCTGCTTGAGGTAGAGAGGGGACAGACCACTTTTCAGAGCACCCAGTAGGGCTGCTAAGCATGACCCTGGGAAGGTCAGAAGGGGAGACACCCAGGAACCCATGAAGCCCCACACACATCTCTTAAATCTTGGTTAGGTGGTCTCCCTCCTAGGCACCACGCGGTCTTGTAAAAGAAACTGAGATTTCAAGCTCAGGTCAGTTTGGTTGTTGCCAGTGGACCCATCCCCAGCACACCTCGGGAGAGCAAAGACAGAGAATCCAGTTCCCTGAGCACATGGCAGGCCCCAGCTTGTGGCAAGGCAGTCCTCGTTGGGTTCTGTGTGAGCCCACACATGCCTCGCTCCCAGCTGAATCCCCGCTTCCTGCCCGGCGTTATATTATTCCAGAGCACAATATCATGAGGGGCGGGCTATCCTTGCGCCCCTTACACGCAGAGAAAGACAGAGGCGTGTCTCAAAGCAGAGGTAAGCCAGGTGGTGCTCAGGGCAGAAGAGACCAAGGTCCAGGTCTAACTGCAGGCCCCGGGAAGGTAACACGACAGAGGTATTTCTTAATCAGCCTCAGGTAAATCCGTCCTCTGGTCACTCTCTGCTTCTGCTCAGTTACTCTCTGCTCCCATTCCTAGGCTGATGCCTCCTAAGCTATATCTGGATCTCATCAGAGCCAGGCGGTTGCTGTACCTGGGGCGGAGTCCCGTATTGTCTAATTCCATCCCCCAACAAGCCAACAATGCTCTGCCTTTCCTCCATTTTGGCAGAAGCACCTGTGACCCAGAGAGGGTGAGTGAGGGGCTGGCCTGATACCACACATCACGGGTACAGGATCACCTAGTCTCAACAAGATCTCACGAGACTGTCAACTCCATCCTAGAGCCCACATGCAGTCCTTCTAGGAGAGTGTTTTTCTTCAGTTCTTGGCTACGCAAGCATGTTTGTATCCCTCCCATCTGTAGTCACTGCAGTGTGGGGAACCCATCATGCCCTAGGACGGTGGCCCCTCAGGCTGTCATCTCACAGATGACAGATCTATCCTGCAGAAGCTGTTCAAGTCCCAGCCTGTCCCAGCCGAGAAGACGCTGAGTCCCCAAGCCTCAGGTGCTGAGCATTCCTAGCTCTCCATGTCAGCAATCCAGAGATAATACTGCCACCTCACCAAGCCCCTGGGGCTGAGGGACACCTGGGATCCCTGGGTACCCAGTGCTGACAGATGCCACAGGTTGGCTCTCTCTTCCTAGCCTAGAGTTCCTGATAGGAGAGGGGACTCCCACACCTAGCCTGCTGGCCTGTCTTCAGTACTCTTTCCTCCATTTGTTATTGGAAGTGACGTCCTGGTTGAGCCAGGCTCACAGCAGCTAAGAGACCAGACCATGGAGCAGACCAGACGGGAAGGCCTCATGCATGTGGGCGAGGGTCGGAAGGCCTCATGCATGTGAGTGAGGGTCAATGCCCAGAGGGGAGGGGTACCATCGTCTATAAATACACCCTGCGTGGACCTCACTGACAGTGGCATCCCAGAAGTGAGGGCCCATAGCTGACTGGCCAAGAGAGGCCAGGACAGTTTGAATGTCACCTGTGAGAGAAGACAGATTCCTCACGTCCATAGCTGGGGTCAAAGCTGGCTCTAGGTAACCCCTGCAAGACCTCTCAAGGTCCTTCCTCACAAGATGGCCACAGATCCTGCATGGGGTTATCGTGGCTGACAGCTTCACCTCATGGCACTGAGGTCAGTACCAGTCTGGCACACCCACTGCAGCCACAAAGACCCACGTGGGTCTCTGTCTGCCAGGCTCCAGGCCACAGCAGGTGACGGAGGAAGTCGTGCAGGGAGGTGAATGCAAACGTCTCCTCGCTTCCCCTGTGGGTCCAACAGCAATGGCAGACACTGGGGCTTCTGTGTGTGTCTTGCCCCTGGGCTTTCAGACCCTGGAGTCTAGGAGAAGGGGAGCAGCCATGCAAAGGGGCCAGGGGCACCAGGAATGTGAAGGGCCTGACTTGCCTGGAGTGGTTACGGGGCAAACTGGCTGCTAGCTGCCTGTCTTTTCCTCCCTACTCCCTTCTTGCCTCTTCCCTCCTCCCCCTTTCTCATCCTCCCCTCTGCTTCCTGGGATTTCTCCTCTATCCTTACACTCTTTGAGATCAACAGGGAAATCCTGGCTGCACCCTGCTCTGTACTGAAGCCCCTGCCAGGATCCAACATGGGGGCCATGCTCAGGCACTAGCGACCTCCTGCCTCGGTGGCTCTCCAGATCTATTCTACCTTGAGTCCCGGGATAAGGGTTCTGGCCTGGCCTTCTGTTTTCTGTCCACTAGAGGGATGACCAAGGTGAGGGACGTGGGTGGGGCCCAGCTGGTGCCCAGATTGAGGGTAGGCACAGAGGGGTGGTGGGTGAACCTACCTCTGGGCACGTTCACAGGACACCCAAGCCTCCAAAAGGCCCAGGACCTGCACTTGCTACTCAATAGTCAGGATTTGGGGGCACCAGACCTAGAACAGCAGTATTTTCCTCTCTGTGGGGGCTCCCTACGGCCAGCGTGAGGTAGAGCGGGTATTTTTAACTCGTGGCTTATGTAAGAGGGAGTGTGGGCCTGAACAACAGCTAATGCCGCCCCCCACATTCACCTCACCCGATTCCCACAAAGGAAATTCTGAATTTCCTTTATTTGGGCCCAGGAAGGGTAAAGGGAGAGGCGCTATCTTCTGTGACTTCTGCCCTTGAATGGGGCAGAGCTGCTGGGTCTCCGGGCTGGACCACTTCTGTTTCTTGAGACTGACCACACCAGCCAATTTTCTCTCTCTCTCTCTGCATCTACTATCCACAGGCCTAAACAGACCTTCTGTAGCTCTCCAGTCCCCAGGACCGAGCCCTGACTGTCTCTCTCCTGCTGTGTGCAGTCCCTACACAAAGCCTCGTCCCCACTCTATCTGTGGCACCCTCCCTCTGCACCCCTGCTGACTCCCACCTTCCAGCCCAGCTGTCAAACCCATAGGGGGCCCCCAACCCAAGGCACAAAGAGAGGCAGTTGTGTGTCCAGGCCCCTCCCCACAAGCTGCCGAGGATCAAACACCTGGAGACACAGGGCACAGGTGGACAAGTTCCCAACAGTAGAGTCAGCCACTTCGCCTGAGCTGGATGATGGCACCAACACCAGCATCTTGGGTCTGGCAAGGGGCAGGAGCTTACAAAGGGCTATGTGGTTCAAGGCTTTAGTCTCAGCTACCCTGGGCCTCAGCTCTCCCTTCCACCGTGTCATGTGACAACAGAGAAAAGCGAGAGAAGTCAGCCACACCTCTGTACTGCCAGCCGCACGCACTGGCTGCAGCCTTGATGAGAGAGTCACCGGCTCTCCTGACCTTGGGTCACCTCAACAGCCAGGGCACTAGGGACCGATCGATAGCCCATTTCACAGCACTGGAAACCGAGTCCAAGGAGACTAAACCGGCAGCACCTACAGCCACAGAGCTGAAGACCAGTAGAGCTGGCCACACCCACGCTGTCTGTCAGGGAGTCATTTGCAGAGATTAAAATGTCCCTATCTGGGTGGCAGAGGCTGTGACCCCAGTGCCTCCCTCAAGCCCCTCCCCCTTTCTGTATCCTGTCGCCCTCCTGAGGTCAGTACCCTCCCTCTTCTCTAGAAAGGATGTCCATCCAGGCTCACACAGTGAGTTAGGAATTATTACCCAAGGCAGACAAACACAGAGCCCCTTGGAAGCTGCCTCATAACACTGTCTGGTGCCGGCTACACCCTCTGTCACAGGTCCTGAGAGAGGGTCCTGCAAGCCCTTCGGTCCTAGCACAGGGCCAGCCTCGCAAGGGTCAGGAGTCCATGAGCCCAGCTTTCAGGGCCCAGAAGAGTGAAGACCGCCATTGTAGGGAACCTGAGCAACCAGTTCACACTGCCTTGGGACAATGGCAGCTGTCAGTCAGCTGGGCCCACCGAGGGCAGAAAAGGGCAAAGTTGGGAGGAGAGGGTGCCGGGAGAGGGGACGTGGGGGACACAAGGGCCGCTGTCCAGCAGCTGGACATCGTCTCCCCAAGCTGAAGCAGCTCCTCTGGGAGATTCTGTCCTAAAATGTGTCCAGTTTTCACCTTGGCCGACACCAGCTCCAAGCATAAGTTCCTCATCCAGGATGCAAGAGAGAGAATGCATGGTTCCCAAAGGACAGCCTCGTGTGCACCCGGTGACCTGCCACCTCCTGTCACCACCACTGCTGAGTCCGGACTCCAGGGGCAATGACTGGGCCATTAGTTGTTCTGCCTTTTACGACAATGACTGGAGACTGAGTGTTGTGTGACCTCAGACATGGTGCTGCACCTGTCTGAGCTCTAAGGGTCCCACACTCTGCCTGCATGTGGTAACTTCAATCATAAGTATGTGTGGAGAGTGGGTGATTGTGTGTGTGATTGTGTGTATGATTGTGTGTGTGTATGTGTAATTGTGTGTATGTGATTGTGTGTGTGATTGTATGTATGTGATTGTGTATGTGTGATTGTAATTATGTGATTGTGTATGTGATTGTGTGTGTGATTATATGTGTGTATATGTGTGGTTGTGTGTGTGTGATTGTGTGTGTGTGATAGTGTGTGTGATTGTATGTATGTGATTGTGTGTGTGTGTGTATGTGTGGTTGTAATTATGTGATTGTGTGTGTGATTGTGTGTATATATGTGTGATTGTGTGTGTATATATGTGTGATTGTGTGTGTGTGATTGTATGTATATATGTGTGATTGTGTGTATATATGTGTGATTGTGTGTGTGTGTGATTGTGTGTGTGTATGTGTGTGATTGTGTGTGTATGTGTGATTGTGTGTATATGTGATTGTGTATGTGTGATTGTGTGTGTGTGTGCGCGTGCATGTCTCCACTCCAGATGGTGCTGGAGTTGCAGTCTTGTGTATACATGCCTAGCTCTCCACCTGGTACTGAGACCCGAACCCCAGCCCTCAGGTTTGCACATCGAGTGAGTTACTGTACTCACTGTTTCCCTGGCCCAACAATATTCTGTCTATCAGGACAGATAAACATGCCCATTCCTTTAGTGAGCCAGCCTCATAGCTTCAATTTTAAGTATGGATTTCGGAAAATACATTTTCAGAGGGTTGATGTTCCAGGGTTAAGATCCTTAGGGATACCTGCTCCTCTGTGCAGGGTACTCTTTTAGGGGGAAAGTGTGGATGGTAACTGTCTGCCACCCTTATGTGCTTCCCTAAAAAGAGGGTCTATGTGGACAGTCATTCACAAGTTATGTAGACAGAGGTCTGGGTAACCTGTGCAAAAGTGCCAGACTGTGGGGCTAAGGCAGACCCAAATCAGCTGCCCGAATCTCTACATCCTACCCTCAGAAGCAGGATTGGTTATTCCTGCCTGGTAATGAGGGGGCATTAGGTCTTCGCTGTACTGTGGGACCTGTGTAAGACTCAGGGCTCTAGGAGGACACAGGGTTGGGGAGGATTTAAGGATGAACACAGAAGTTTGCAGGAGAGGAAGAAGAGGGATATCTTCTGAAAAAACAAAAAAAGATAAAACAAAAAACAACTTCCACACAGCCTTGGACATCCAGACCTGGGACTGATTTACACTCGGGGGATTAAGGAGAGCAAGCTGGAAGTCTCAATGGGTAGCCATGGGTGTCTAAGAAGGAGCTTGATCCTCCTGAAAGCAAAAGGGAGCCAGGGACAATTCAGAGTAAGTGCAGCATGTTGGGAATATGTCAAGGTGGGCAAGAGTTCAAATTTCCCTAACCCAGTCTTGCATAAGACTCCTGACTTGGAAAACTGGGGATGGTAGCCACTGTCACACCAGCTGATCCCCAGACTCCAGTCAGCTTCCCAGCAGCCTCAATGAAGTTATAGGGAGGGAGACAGAGGCCCAGGAAAGGAAGGACTTGGACGAGCAGAATGATGCACAAACAGGGTGAGGTGAGCCACTACTGCTGAACCTCAGTTTCCCTGTTTGTACAGCGAGATCAGAGACGCAGGGTCAGGGCAGCTAGGAGACTCACTCATGCCGATAGGCAGCAGTTGTGGCTAACGGCACCCCGGTTTATTCCTAAGCACTCACTGAGAGCCCTGTCTTGTCTCCTGACCCAGTCACTGGAGGTATTTGTTTAACCCTCTGCTCACAGACGCAAGTAAAGTCTTACTAGCATGTGGCCTTGTTGGTGGCTATTTTCCTGTCATTGTGACACCAGCCTGGCTTTCCAGAGAAACGACAGTTAACCAAAAACCTGGGCACCCCGTGACCCAGGCAAAATGAACCTCTACATTGTACAACCCACGAATGCCAAATATTAATCGGTACCTCTGCAGAGAAAGTTGGCCAACCTTCAAACCTGAGGCTCGAGTCTATACAAGGAAGAAGTTTCCAGGTATCTAGCGGCCTCTTGATGCGTGCTCTGGACACGTGAGGATGTTACAGCATGACTTTAGGGGATCTGAAATACTCTTATTGGTCACTGTGGCCTACCTTCCTCCTGACTGTGGACACCTCCCAACCTCCAACAGACAAAAAAGGAAAATCAATAACTTCATGCAGTTTCTCTAAAAATGCTTTTGCATTAAAAAAAAAAAAAAAAAAAAAAAAAAAGATGATGATGAAAGAATGAAACCATTCTAGGCGTTTCCACAGAAGAAGAGAAATGGGTTCTCTGAGGTAGCAAGGCTGCCACATCAGGCCAGAGAAGCATCCTGGAAGCCCAGCCCCAAACTAACAAGGACAGTGATGGCCAGACAGTCTGGGAGTCGACGACGAGCTGAACGCTGCCCAGAACCAGCTGCAAATCTCTCGAGGCGGGTCTCCTTTTGAGACAGGGTCTCACACAGCCCAGGCTAGCCTTGAACCCCTTGCATTTGGATCCCCTAATGCCCACCGCCCCAGGACTGGGGTTATGGCTCTGTGTGATCAGGCCTGTTTCTGTTGTTATTAAGGATCAAACCCAGGGTTTCGTGCGTGCTAGGCTGGCACTCTGCCAACTGAGCCCCAGCCCCAGCCGATCCTCCTGACCGCCCGTGAGAACCAAAGCCACGTGACTGGACAGGCTGGATTTGGACACGTCTGTGTGAGTCCAGAGCGTGCCGTGTTAAACAGCTCCTGGACTTAGAAGGAGCCATCACTCACTTCCATCACAGCAGTGGGAACAGCCATCTGAGGGTACTTATGTTCAGAGCTCCCATTCCTGGGGTTTCTACCTCCCAGGGGCTTCTGTGACAGCCACAGCCAGCCTCTACTGGAAAGAGGGGCGCCCAGGTGGATGCCCCTCTCACCAGGCTCTCCTCTCCCGTCACAGGAAACCAGGTACCAGCTCTGCCGGAATCGGGCGCTGTGACCTCGAGGACACTGCTTGCCATCTCTTAGCTGCTGTCTATCCCTTTTGAGAGAGGAAGGTGACAGCACTGTGACTCTGTGACCTGCAGAAGCCCCCAGTGGGTGTTTCCCACCCCCAACCACCCTGTGGACTGCTGGGAAATGTTCCTTAATCTCTCCCTTGGGGGTGGGAGAAGGCTTGAAGGATTGAGCCCTGGTGACTGGCTTAGCTTTGAGTTCCTACCTGGCCTGTAACACCCAAGCGAGGTTTCTGGCACAACCTGGGAAGTGGGGTGTGGACTCCTAGGGGCCTCCAAGGGAAGAGGCAGGTATGGGGGTGGGGGCCACGACTGAGTCAACCTGTCCTCACCTTCTGTCAGATTTGCCCCCCTGGACAAGATGGATTTTGTAATACCCACACCCCACCTCGGGAGGGATTTTCTCTGTTTGGTTTATGTCTCTAGGACACACGCACACACAAGATTAAAGCCTGGAGCTTCTCCTCCCAGGGCAAAGGTCAAACGTTACTTGTTCCTGTGACCTTCCAAAGAAGACAGAGGAAGATCCCAGAAGGCAGGGTTGATAGGCGCTGTACAGCAGGGAAGCCAGGGCCAGACCATTTAAGTCATGGAGGAAGAGTGACTGGATCCATCAAAGACACGCCGTGGGCGTAATCAAGGCCTTCGCAGTCCATTGTCACCGAGGAGTGGCAGCATTATTCCAGCCTTCATTCACCTTGCTGGGTGAATGCTGTTCCCTCTCTTTCTCTGCCTGGCTTATTCTCCTGCCTTTCCCTGCCTTAGCAAGACCGTCCATGCCCATTGGCACACCTGGTGTCATCCGTATTGA
The DNA here is from genome assembly GCF_943737965.1 of Phodopus roborovskii. Classification (NCBI taxonomy): domain Eukaryota; kingdom Metazoa; phylum Chordata; class Mammalia; order Rodentia; family Cricetidae; genus Phodopus; species Phodopus roborovskii. The sequence continues at coordinate 1,265,068 of NW_026125506.1, read as the reverse complement.
ACAGGGTACCCCGAATTCTCATACTCTCCTATACAACCTATACAACAGTGTGACTTCTATACTCAGAGGGCCTTGTCTTCTCCCTCCCCCCCCAGGGGGGGGCTGGCTGGCTTTGGCATTGCACACAGTAGGTCTTATAATTTGCCAATTCCTGAGGAAGCCTTGCCACCACCCTGGGCCTCCAGGACAACATGAATAGAACCTGCAAAGGAAGTTGCTGCTGGTGGCTGAAGACAGGACTTCCTGAGGGGCCACTATGTTTCTCCAGCCTCACAGAGAGGGGATACCTTGTTTCAGAGCCTGGATCCTAGAATGTTCCCTGTGGGCTTTTGATACAGAGAGGAAGAAGATAGGCTAGACCTCAGGATGGACTGACGGGTGCCCTGGGAAAACCCTGTGCCCACTCTGTCTGGCTGTGGCATGGGTCCCTGGGATGATGTTCTCTGACATTTAAGTTGGCTTCAGACAGGAGAATTCGTTCTCTGGCTCTGCAGCCATCTCTGGACAAGTGAGGTAAAACTGGGGGTGTGTGGGACATTGATTCTGAAGGACGGAGAGGAGAGGGGAGAGTGGAAAATAAGAATGAGAGAGAGAGAGAGAGAGCAACTGGGTAGAGGGCATCCGTTTAGCTGGCTTTTCCCCCAATTCCGAGCATCATGTACACACAGATGCAGAATGGGAACTCTGTTCTTTTCAGTGTCCAGACTGCCATTCAGAGAGGCAGGACAACTTTCTCAACACCACACATCTCCACCACACACCGGCGTGAGACCTGGCCAACACCTTCCCAGCACCTCTTCCAGCTCCATCCCACACCAGAGGCAGGTCAGTGGAAGGGAAGCTGGAACAGAGTGATGTGTTTCCCACTGTCCTAACTCCCAGACACCCTGCCTTCCCTCACAGCTACCCACTGTAACACCTGGCTCAGCACTCGGGAAAGCAGTTCTCATCCCTAAGAGAGGCCAAGTCCCAGAAAAGAACAGCAGGCCCCAAGCAGACAGCCACCTACCCAGGAACTCATGCAGGGGAGTTGGCTTTTGGGGGGAGAGCCAAAGCCAGGACTGTCTATCTCTGTGGCCAAGCAAACCTTCGGACCCACCTGAGTTCTTGGAGTAACACTAGCAAATGATCTTGAGATCAAGAACCTCCCCCCAGCAGGCAGAATAGGGTATCCCAAAGTCACCCCTAGCTAGCATGACAAGTGTCTTTCCGACAAAGAAGTGCTACCATTTCCTAACAGGAAGATCCCCCCACTAAGTCACACCTGAGGCCAAGAGGCCGCACGGGAACTGTCTAGGGTTATCAGAGGTCCTCATAAACCACAACACTGGCCCCCATGGACCCGGACCCAGCTTCAGTTTTTATCCATATGGTGTCACAGGCAGTCAAGACTAGTCGGTCTAGATTAACACGTGGTACCAAATCTATAATCTCACCTACACACATCTCAACAAAGGAGTCCCAGAGCAATAAAATGACCAAGCCAAGGTAAGTTGGTAGGGACACACTTCATGAGCAGGTGTCACTGGTAGAGCATGCCTGTAATCCCAGCACCCAGGAGGCTGAGACAGAAAAGGGGTTCAAGACCAGCCTGGGCCACATGCTGAGTTAAGGCTATAGGCTACATAGAAAGACCCTCTCTCAAAAACAAAAAAACAACAACAAAAACCCCTCACATCTGCTTTTAGTACCCCATCATGCCTGAGTTGTGAAAGCCCGGGTGACTTAAATGCACTCAGCAAAGAGTGCTGGAGATACGGAGGCTGAAGGGTGGTGGTGGTAGTGATGATGATGGTGATGGCGATGTCAGAAATAACAACAGCAGATGTGACACTACCACCTGCCAGGTGCAATCAGTCAGTTCCGTGGTGTCTCCTCTACGCTCATGATGGCCTCTACGGTGCATCTTCTGAGGGAGCTGAGGGGGAAACTATGGTGTGCAGTAGCTACTGGGTGTGGGAAGGGAGAACCCACAGCTGTGGAGTCATCAATTAATGGCAAGACCAGCACGTAAGCAGTGCCACTATATGTCTAGGAGCTTCCCTCCCACTTGACCTTAGCACAAGCCTGTGGCGGTGCCAAGCATCGGGCCCTGGTGGCCAGAGCCGGGCTCCGACTGCCACTCTTCTTCATCACATGTGACATGTGACCTTGAGCAAGTTGACCTTTAGGGGCCTCGGTTTTCTCCTGTGTCAAATAAGAATCAGGTAGAGCGGACATCCCCAGCGATTCTGGGTAGGTGCACAAATGGCACAGTCTTTGCTGCAAACGCCATCACTATTGTCACCATTTGCCATCATCATAATAATAATCACTACCACATCAGCATCACCGTCATTACCCTCACCACCACCATCATCACCATCATCATCAATATCATGGCCATCGTCATCATCAATATCACCGCCATCGCCATCATCAATACCACCACCACCATCACCATCATCATCAATATCATGGCCATCACCATCATCAATATCACCGCCATCGCCATCATCATTATCATCACCACTGTCTTAGTCAGGGTTTCTATCGCTGTGACAAACACCACGACCAGAATCATAGGGGAAAGGGTTTACTTCATTTCGCACTTTCACACCACAGTTCATCATCAAGGTAAGTCAAGGCAGGAACCCAAGGCAGGAACCTGGAGGCGGGAACTGAAGTAGAAGCCATGGATAAACACTGCTTTTACTGGCTCGCTCCTCGTGGCTTGCTCCTCAGCCTGCTTTCTTATAGCATCCATGACCACTTGTCCAGGAGGAGGAACCATTCATAGTGAGCTGGGCTCTCCCCACATCAATCATTAATCAAGAAAATGTCCCCATATTTGCCTACAGGCCAATCTTATGCATTTTCTCAATTAAGACTCCCTCTTCCGAGATATGTCTAGGTTTGTGTCACATATCATCATCATCTCCATCATCACCGAGCAGTATAGCTTGTAGGCTGGGGCTCCCTGACCACCCTGGGCTCAATTTAAGGCTGGATTAGAGAAAATCATGAGACTCTGGAAGACCTAGCTTTCTCAGCCTGCCCCGGGAGGCCTCACACACACAGCCCTGTAGCCCAAACAAGTCCCAAAACAGGCCGCCCAGCCCAAGCTGCAGACCCCTTCTGTCCCTGCAGGAGCTCCATTGGGGAAACAGGTCCCCTGGGGAACCAGGAAGAAAAGGGACCCTTGTCCCAGGGCTACTGCTGTTACCAGCCTTCCCCGAGGCCCCAGGGTTGTCTAGAGCCACTCAGAAAGGCTGCTGGGGCTCATTCAGCCGCGTGTGGGTGGCTCCAATGAGTTCATTTTACCACAGTAGAATATTAAGCAGTTCCCAGGGAAACGTGCTGAGCTTGATTTGAGCAAGAGAGGAGGGAGGGAGAGAGGAAGAGAAACCACCGACCAGCCGGGGAGAACTTGATTCTGTTTCTGCCGCCCCAGATCTTCCCAGGCTGGACCAGGCTGGAGACTGTTGGCATCCTGGGAGGTTGTAGGTTGGCCTCTCACATGCCATGCTTTCCCCAGGCCTCCTGGCTTCCTGGGAAGGAAATCCATGGGGCCCACTTACAGGAGGGAACACTGAGCCAGAAGGGAACAAGTGATTTGCATGGGGCCTCCTAGGAGAGTGACAAGATTCAAACCCAGGCTGGAAATTGTCACTTTAATCCTTCTGTTGACACACCCTCTGCAGGCCTTGGACTGCTAAATATGGCGCCTCCTGTACCCAGCCACCCCTGAACTCTGCGGTCTCAAGTGTAAGCCCGTCATCCATCCAGCTAGCTGACCTGAGGGTAGCAAGCATGTCTAGGTGTTTTACTATAGCCTCTCTACTGCAGATGGAGAACCGAGGCCCAGCTTGTAGGGTAGCTGCTGCCCGTCCGTAGTCAAGGGTGGAGACGCCCCTCTTCTCTACCACAAATGCAGCTCACCAAGGAAGCCAGCATTCCCTCCCTGCACTAGAAACTAGAGCAGTGACGTGACTTACCTAGGGCTATACAGCCCCAGTTTAGAGACCAGCCTAAAGGCTGGACTAGGTCAGAGTGCCCTCATGCTTCTGGCTATCCACATAGGGGCCAATCCCAGCACAGACCCCTTCCCTTGAGACTCCGACACTGCCGTGCTCCCGTTGCTCAGATGGGCAAACTGAGACCCGGAGAACAGCATCCATGATTACATAGAAGCTGATGTACTGAGAGAGCGACTGACCACAGGCAGGCCAGTCCCAGAGTCACCCTGGCAATGTTCTTCCCGGAGCCACATTTCTCAGACCACCCACCTCCAACTTCCCTTGGGTGCCATCTCCAGGGCAGAGCTCAGTGCAGCCATAGGCTGGTCAAGGTCACCTCCCTGGGGGGTCAGCACCTTCATCAGCAACATGGGTCTTGGTGATAAGGATACAGAGGACAGACAGCACCACGTGTCCTACAGTCACACTCTGGCTGCCTACCCACTGAGTAACTACAGAAGAGCTAGAAGTCCATCTACGAGTCAAGCCCCATCTTACAGGATTCTGGGGAGAGGAGGTTAGAGAGAGAGAGAGAGAGAGAGAGAGAGAGAGAGAGAGAGAGAGAGAGAGACTGATGATTGGGACCTGGAGAAGCGTCACCCAGCCCCACCCACTCTCGCCTGTTCAATGCTGGGAGACTGAGCCCAGCCAACACCCTGCCAGGCCCTCAGCTTCCCTGTCTGTAAGTCGAGACACAGCACAGCTTCCAGGTGGCCTGGTGGCTTGAAGCAGTGGATGTGACCACGCCGTGGCCACGCCTGCCCTGCAAAACCACAACCAAGTCTGAGTGGTGGCCAAAGGTGCACAGCTCATGTGGGAACCTTCTGCTAAGGTGAGCCGCTGTGCCTGCCACTTCCACGGCAAAACTGATCTACAGCTTAGACTCAATTCTGTGTCGAAGGATGGACACTGCGAGGGGGGACCCTGTGTCCCAGAGTCGCAGGTAGGGCTCAGCACTCTCCCAGCACACCCAAAGCAGCCAATGCAGACATAAGCACATTGGGGAGAAGGGAAGTTGCTGGGGGGAGGGGGGTGAGAAGGGGGGTTGCAAAGGAAGAGGGGCTATAGATTTCCTTCAGCAGAACTCAATTACCTGACCCAAAGCAAGCCTAAGAAATATCTGGTATCAGGGATTCTCTGAGATCAGTCAGTGCCGGTGTGTTTTTGAAGAATTAACCCTGACAGGGTCCTTCGCCTGGGTCTTCCTGGGCAGGGAACGCCCCCCTCAACTCTCGGCCCCCCCCACACACACACACACACATTTGCAAACCAAGATGGCCTCTCTGATGGAGGAACCTAGCTGCTCCCTCCGCTTGAGGCTATCTCTAGTTAGAGCCAAAGACGAGGGGGAATTCATCAAATGTGCTTTCTGCCTGGGACCGCCCCCCCCCCCCATTAAGCTGTAGGTCCCTGGTTTAATTGCCTTTGAATGCAAGGCAGGCAGGCCCGGTCAACCTGATCCTGTTAGAGGATGATAACCAATGAAAAATGCACAGGGAAGACAAACATCCAGTGGGAGGCTGGCCAGCTTTGGGGCAGGCAGGGAAGAGTGCCTAGAGCAGGGTTCCCAACTTTCCTGACACCACACCCCTTTATAATACAGCTCCTTATGGTGTGGTGACCCCCATCCACAAAACTATTTCGCTCTTACTCCAAAACTGTACTTTTGCTACTGCTATGAATTGTGATATAAACATCCTTGTTTTCCAATGATCTTAGGTGAGCCCGGTGAAAGCGGTCATTCAACCCCAAAGGGGTCACGACCCACACGTTGAGAACCACTGGCCTAGAAGATGGCACAGGGCTGGCCCAGTCCCTGCGCTGTGCATCGCTGGGCTCAGGCTCCTCTTTCTTGACACCGCATGGCTACAGCCCCCACCCCAGCTGGAGCGTCCAAGCCATTGCGACAGGCTTGGTCATCTGGGGTGCAGACTGGTTTCTGCGGGTTGGCAAAAGAGTATGCTGGGATGGATGCTGCAGGAGGGAGGAAAGGGCGAAGGGTGGCGATGCCTAGTCACCTCAGGCCCAGACTTGAGAGTGTGAGCCTGAGGCTAGCCTGGGCTATCTATGTCTCACAAGAGGCAAGACCCGCAGGGTGTTTCTCCAATCCTGCCTTAGTGACCAAGGCGGGCTGACGACAGGCCTGTGTCATCACTGCCTACGCCCACACTCGGGCAACGTTCTCCTTCTGTGAAATGTTCTTAGCAGCCTCCCCGGGCTTTCTACAACAGCTTCCTTGGATTAGCAAGGGGCAGATTTTCCAAAGCTGGACCCAAGCAGGGATAATGGATTTAGGCCCGCAAGACGGCTCAGTGGGTAAGGCCCCTCAATACCAGGTCTAATGACCCGAGTCTGACGCCCAGTAACAGACAGTAGAAGGGCAGAAATGACCCCAGAAAGTCGTCCTCTGACTTCCAGGTGAAATGTGAAATGTGCACACACACACACACACACACACAAATAATAAGTGAACAACAGCAACACAAATAAAACACCAATTTTCACACCTCCGCAGACTCATTTCTCATTTCCTCACTGGCTTGCACTTGAAAATGCACAGCAAAAAACCTGGGAAGTCCCACAAGGCAGCACCTCCATACCCTGCCCAGCACCTAGGACCATGCAAAACTACAGACTGAGCTCTCCCTTGGTCCTGCCCAAGATCCCTGTGTGGAAACGCTGGCTCCCTCTTCCCATAGCAACCCTCACTGCCCACAGGCCCCAGACTCTACACGTCGGTGATGTTGGTGATGGAAATCGTGTTTCTGCCAAGGCCTGGAACAGCTGAGCCATGCCGGTCACTGGGATGAGAACTCTTCACCGCACCCCATGTAACCCAAAGGGTAGTTGGGGAAACTGAGTTTTAGGGAGATAAAGCATCTATCTAGTGGGATGCCACAACCTTGTATTCTTTCACTGTCTTCCTCCCCCCCACCCACCCAGGTCTGGGTCACGTAAGCCTGGTGACCAGCAGGCTCCAAGTGAGGCAGGAAATCCTGCCATAGTCAGCCAGGTCCCAAAGACAGTAAGAAGCCCAAGGAGGAAAAGTCTCTCAGGAGGAGTTTCGAGGGGCAAGGTAGGGATAGAGAAGAGGTGGATGGGCTGGGAAGGCGAGTACCTCCCTGGCAGAGATGGGTGATGTTGGGCTCTGACCCAGCTCTCTGGTAGAGGCTTTCCAAGCCTTGGGGGTCAAAGGTGGCAGGGGCTGCTACGCTCAGTATCATCTGTGACAGACACTGGGCCCACCTGAAATCAACAGGAAGCACCTCTGTCAGCACGGCCCTGAGCCCCCTGTACACACAAAAAGTACCCTTCTCACCAGTTGAGGCCAGGATCCGTGTCTTGAATCCCAGGGGCCCAATGAGGAGATAAGGCTATCTTAGCCCCGGTCACAACCCAGGGCTCTTAACCCAGCTCAACAAAACAACTGGACTAGCCCAAAGCAGAGAGCAGTGTTAACCTCCAGTATACCTGTAAGGGAGTGCTCCTGTGTGCCCTTGCCTTAGCATGTCTCAGAAAGACTAGTGTGAGCTTGCATACCACCCCTCCAAGACCGATGGACCGCGGAGCCTCACTGACACGATCTCATTCCTTTTAGCAAAGCTAAAAGGTTTCAGAAGGTGGAGGCCTGGGCAGTCAGTCACCTGGGTGGCTGGAGCCTGCTCGGGAGGGCTGGAGGAAGCAGGCAGTCTGGACCAGCAGATCAATCCCAGGCTGCCCTGAGCAGAGGCGCTCAGACTCCCCAGGTGAGGCAGGCTGAGCCCCACCTTGCTGCCCCAGCTCTTCCTCATGGAGGTGGCAGAGCTCTCTCCCCTGCCCTAACTGGTGGCCTGGCTTGGGATGAGGAAAACATTCTGGGTCACCTTGAATTCAAATAAACCCCAGTTAAATGAAAACCCTGGGTGACATGGGCTCTCACCTTCCAGAGCCCTCCTCCCAACCCCTAGCTCTCATCATGGCCACAGTGAAACACTGCTGGACCCAACCGTGCCCACAAACCCTCTCAACGATGCCATTTTACCCTTGAGCCTGCACGGTGGGACGTGAGCAGCCGGCTTCGAGACACGGTCATCCATGTTACAGATCCAGGAATTCTGCGGCTGGAACATGAGCTAAAGAACATTTATACCACAGACATCACAGTTCACTCTTCCTCACCATCCAGAGCTCAGCGTTGTGTCTACGTCTCCGGCAAAGCTCACTGTGGCCCAGGCTAGGGACTTGTCATGTCCTTCCTCATATCCAGGGTGGCCCATCCTGGGATGCTGTCTTTATTGCTGTCTGTGGTCTCTCTCCTACCCGAGAAGGCAGACTGCACCAGAGTGGGGCTCTGGTCCCTGTAGCTCCCCTCAGCCCTGACACATGGTGAGGGCTTGGTGTGTGCCTATTGCTCAGTGCTGCCCACTGCTCAGTTCTTCGCTTCCTGGGAACAACCTATGGGAAGGTTTTGTTGTTGGGGTGAAAGGGGCCACACCTCATGTCTAAACAGCCTGCCAGTGCTCTATCTGTTATACTCCAGGAGGAGCCTGACTGAGTGTGACAACCAGAGCTGTATCTAGACACTGCCAAAACTCCCCTGGGGGATGTCACCCTGGCTGAGACCACCAGGGCAGACCAGTTTGCAGACATGGACACTGGAGCGCAGAAAGAGAGACATAACCGGGTTGAGGGTCAGAGAGCCATTTCTTCCCTCTACGTTTGGCACCCCAAGCTCTCTACTATCTCTCCGCCACTTGGCCCACGCCCACCTTTGAGAGGATCACGGGGTACACCTGTCTACCAGGGAAGGAACCGATGCTCAGAGAGACGGTGCTCCTACCCAAAGTTACACAGCAGAGGGGGACCCAACTCCTAACACCCTGATCCCAACAGGAGCAGAGACCTCACTGTCTGTCAACACTCTGCCCCCAGGTCACTCTCTCTGTTCTGCAGGTTGCTGAGGCCCCACCTGAGGTGCTAGACACCAGGGTTTTTGCGGTATACTGTCAGCTCCCAGACTGTTTATGGCTGGCTCTGGCTCCTTGCCCAGAACTGGGAGGCTAGGGTTGGGGTAGTTCATGAATTCCTCCAACAGGAAGGGTGACCGTTATACACACCAGGGACAGCTTCCCAGCCCGGTATTGCTGTCAAGAGGAAGAAAAACACCTCCATGCTCCCAAATGCCAGAGACTGACAGCGCCGCCAGCCCGGCAGATGCCGACGTGAGGTCTGCCCAACAGCCTCCAACAGGAGGGTCTCTCCGGTCTGTGCACGGCTTGACTCCCACCCTCCAGCCTGATGGTGATGCTGAATCTCATTATTGCCTCAGTTTCCCCAACCCTCAGGTCAGACAAACGGTAAGAGCGATGCCTGCGTACGTCTTACACCTCTGAAGGTCTTAGACAAGAAGCAGCCAGCAGAGCAGGCTATCGGTGAAGGCTGGCGCTGTGTGTGCCCGGACAGCTCCTGATTGCAGTTCGCTCAGGAAGAACTATTGTTAGCCTCTTCACCAATGAGAAAACAGAAACACAGAGGGCCGAGTAACCTGCCCAAGGACACAATGATAGGAAGGAGAGTTGCTGGGTTCTGAACCCACCCAGGAGGTCTGGCTTTGGAGCCTGTGCTTTGGCAATAATCATTCCAACTCCCACCCCATCACATTATAGGGTCTTCACATTATAGGGGCCATCTGTGTGTGTGGGGGGGATATTCCTTTCTCCCTTTTCTCTGCGTCAAGGATGCCAGGAGGACCTGAGTGTCTGAGTCAACGTGGCTCAGAAAAGCCAGGGAGCAGGGCCTGAGGCACAGTCTCTCCTGTGGAGGGATGAGGTATCCCACAGCTTCCCCACCGATCAAGACCCATTTGCAAAGGCAGAAAAAATGCTGAATGCCTCCGGGGAATACATGTCCTGAGGAAGTCTAGAAAGGTTTGGACATTTCTAGTTTGAAACCTGGCTTTGGTCTTTAAAAAGAAAAACAAACAAACAAACAAAAAACTTAGCTGGATGAGTACCTAGCTCCCCAGTAGGAAAAAAAGAAGCCACAGGCAGGCAAGGCTCAGTTAAAGTGCATCCCTCACCGGGAGCTATGCTGTGTGACCTTAACTAAGTCCCTTGTCCTCTCTGGACAGTTCCCTCAGCTGGGAAATATTTTAGGATAAGGACATTATAGGTAAGAATAAGTTTTTCCCACCTTGGGCTTTTGTGTTTCGCACATGGCAACAGCACAGAGGTATATTCTGGGGTCCTTCAGCAACAGGAAGCCAGTGACAACCTCACAACCCTTGTCACTGCTGTGAGATGCCCAGCCTGTACCTGATCCCCTGCCCAGATCAGGCAGGCGCTGCTGGACCCGGCCCCCAGAGCAGCCCCTTGCTGGGTACTCAGGACAAAACAGTCCCCTTCCCAGCTGTCACCTAGGAAGGAGCTGGCCTGCCCTGCCGGTAGGCAAACACAATCAAAGAGAATCATGGGAACACCCCAAGCTGGGCTTGGGGGGGGGTTGTTGGTGAGGCCACTCTCAAGGGCCAGGCCATGGCTCAGTCTCCAGAACTCAGGCTTTAGGGCTAATTGCTTTATGTACTAAAACCACCCAACACCCGAAGCCTACAGCAGGAAAAAGGAAGGAAACTCACACAGGGCAGATGCAGCCCTCTGCCCCCTGTCTCAGCCTACACAGGCATGAGTCAGTCCCCAGGATCCCCAGCAGGGAAGGGCTGGGGTACTGTATCTGCCTGCTACCGAACATGTCCGTTCTACCCCCAAGTTCAAAATGAAACTTGCTCCTGTTTGGGAAAAGAATTTCATTAGGGGGAAAATATAATATGAAAATACCCATTTAGAAGGAATGTGCTATTAATTCTTAGTACTCCATGCAGAAGAGAAAATTGCATTTTTATCTAAATGGTTTTTCTGCATAAGCCATTTACAATGTACTTCGCGTCTCTGTAATAGGCCCTGCTAACCATTAGTGCCGGGACACCCAGGCTGAGAGCTGAGATCGCCCTCAAACACATTTACTGTAACCCCTGAAATGCTATTCAGAGGGGGACTCAGCAGACGGGCCCCAAACCCTTTTAAAGGGAGAAACAAAATATTTCTGAGCAGTGGGGAGGATGCTGCGGAAGGGAGGAGATAGTTTAAGCCTAAAGCAAATGTCCTGGCTCCCTCTCAACCAGGGGCCATGCCAAATCACCATCACTTTCTGGCCGTGTGGTTCCAACCAAGCAACCACTCCCTGTCTGTGCGCAACGCACCACGGTACACGCATCTCCATCAAACAAGCAAATAAGGGTAGGATGAAATTCAGAACATCAAAACAAACTATTTTTAAACACTGAGCAAACAGCAAAGATGGTTAAGACTGCTATTTCCCATCAAACCACGTTTCTCTAGATTTGGAAGGCGAGGGGGTGCAAACATACTACCTAATGCCTCACGGAGGTGGGGGGGGGGGGAGGGAGCGTTCTGAACTCTGCTTACTCCAAACAACGGGAAAACGCTCCACTGAGGGAAGTGGGTTTGGTGGGGGCCACCTCAGGCGGCACGGCCCCGGTCTGTTCACACAGTCTCACAGCGTCTGGTATCAAGCCGGTTCAGACTTCAACAACAGCCCTTTTCCTTTCCTTTCTTTTCCCCTCAAGTGTCCTCCTCCTTCTCTTCTTCCTCCTCCTCCTTCTCTTCTTCCTCCTCCTCCTTCTCTTCTTCTTCCTCCTCTTCCTCTTCTTTTTTTTTTTTTTAATCTTCCTGTTCTTCTTCCCTTGGATTCCCAAAGTAACTACCGAATACCAAGTGTAGGGTGCAAGATTAATTCATTAAAGAGAAGTAAGGCTGTGGTAGGAGCTGGGCGCAGGGCTCCTTCAAGGCCGTGCCTCTGGCTGCTGCCTTCTAGCAAGACCTGGCCCATAAATTCTTACTACCAACCAGGAGCTCAAAATGTCATAATCACATTTGAGAAAGATAACAGGTGTGCCCCACGCCCTGACGCAGCATCCCAGAGAAGGGAGATGGGTACTGTAATTACAGGAAATGACTCTGGTTTTAAGGGTTAGATAAAGACCCTCTCCAAATTTAAAGCCAGACACCAACGTCCATTAGACTTTAACAGACCCACATAAAAAAAAAAAAAAAAAAAACCAGAAATCGTCTCCTCGTCATTCCGCAGGCCCGCTTCCTCAGAGCCTCAAGTCCGCTGAAGGTTGGCACAGTGCCAAAAACACCCAGGCCGGGCCTGGATGGCGCAAAGATGGGGCCTTGGAGGAAAATGACGTGTGAGGGTCAAAGCCAGGGGTTGGGGGGTAGGGGAGGGGACCTGGGGGCCCTCAGGAAAATGTTTGCTCAAGAATTACCATCACCTAACCTGGCTTTATGGGGGTAGTGTGAAGTCTTCAAATGCCATCTTAGGCGATGGGCAGATTGTGGGGAGCCCAGGGACAAAGAGAGGGGCTGCAGAGGCAACGCCCACCATCAACATGACGTGCGTACCCTGTGAAATCACAGTGCTCAGAAAGGCTATGGGTCAGTTTGCCATCGTCTTTCTCTTCCCGCTAGGAAGCCTCGGCATGGTTTCCCGTCCTTCTTTAAAACTCGACCCACCCGTTTCTGAAGTTACACACACACACACACACACACACACACACACACACACACACACCCCACTCCCACCGCTCGTCACCGCAGCCGGATGATACAGGGGGGTCCCAAACCTCTCTGAGACGCCTTGGTTCAGGGTCACCTCATCTGCCTCCCTTTCTTTCAGGAATCAACGCTCAGAAACTTCCCCGGGTCCCAGGATGGAGGTATTATAAGGGGCCATGTTCTATGGTTGCCTCCAAGGTCTTGGGTAGTGGAAAGCAACTTCTCCCCAACAGGGTTCGGTTGAAAGCCACTTGTCCTCTCTTCCCAGCTTGTGAAGAGATTGGGGGGGGGTATTCTTCTGTGACCAGCCACCGGGCTCCTCCATTGATGAAGGCACACATGCATGCACACACACACACACACAAACGTATGTGCACACATACCAACACTTCTAACCTCACAGGGATGCTTCTCACAAACCAAACACACATTAAATGACTATTAACTAAACTGAACCAGCATAATGAAACACACAAGGAGATTCACCAGCCCTCTCAAAGAGGCCCAACAGGATAGCCAACTCAGCAAAACCTGATCACAGCAAGATCAGTGAGCTTCTGCCTCACACGGAATGGGGGCCGAAACTTTATCTGAGCTTCGAGGGGCAAAAATTATTTTCATTTCCTAGTAAGAGTTCTCAGGCCTGAGCTCAGAAGGACACACACACACATACACCACATACCCATGCCCAAAACACAACCTACAGAAAGATGCCCAGAGCCTGGATCATTTAGAAATAATCGCAGCACAAGAATTGCTCACTCATTCCCCTTCAAAAGAGCCAAACGCCAGCCTCGCCTCAACCACTAGTCAGCTATGAAACAGTCGGCTGCAGAGATGAAAGGCCACTTGTTTCAACCAGCCAGGCCTTTTACCAGGCCACGAGTGTCCCTGGCCCCTTAAAGCCCAGGCATTAAGTTTCTTTGTCATGGCTCCTTCCTACACCAGGCTCACCAAATCAGGAAATCTCCCTTCTGCTAAATCTGTCACTAAGTTGAGTTCCCTTTTGCCTCACTCACCATTCAGGAAAAAAAAAAAAAAAAAAAAAAAAAAAGGATAAAAATATCTATTGAGGGGGAGGCCAGTGAGGGCACGGTGGTTCCTCAAACTGTGATGGACCTGCTCAGGGATTGGAGAAGGTGAGACCAGCCCACTTGGTCTCCCATTGTCCCTGACTCATGGAACGACACTAGCACGTTTTCAAATTTCACTGCACTTGTAGGACTCAACCAAGGCCTGTCTTCAGTTACTGCCGCCCTGTGCTGGTGTGGCAGCTCACAGCTTACAGATCTTCCAAGCGAGACCCTCCATATCTATGTCCCCCTACTTCTGTGACCCTGTGTGGAAAGTTTGGCTGTCATTTGTGATAGGTATGTCAGTCTCCAAGCAATTCCCACACCCTTGCCTTGCCCGGGAGGTGGAAATGACTCCCACTGTTAGAAATTATTTTCCACACCTAAATCTTGAGATGCAGTAAATAACATTGGGCTCTCTGGTGCGCACTTCAGCCTGTCCATCATCTCTATGGCAGCCGCTCCTCCCACAGTAAAAAATAAGCTGTTCCCCGGTTTTCCAAACTGGGAAAGTCTGTTTCTCTCTGTGTGTGCCTTCTGGCCTCTGAGAAAGTAGGGCACCCTCACCAGGTGAGCCTTAAACAGTTAAGAGTTTGCAGACAGAAAAAAAAAAAAAATCTATCAACTTCTTAGCAGATTCTCAGCCTAGCCTAGCTTCCTCCCTAGGGGACTCGGAGGTCTCTGCAGCCTCACCCACCTTCTCTGATCTAAAACATCGTCAAAGTATCTCGTTCCTGGTGGTCACTGTCAATCACTTAACAATGCTGTGTTCCAAGATCTAAGGACGTCACGGTGACTGGGAAGGGAGGGGCCTATGCCCTGTGCCCTGAATGACTCTGTGTGTGTGTGTGTGTGTGTGTGTGTGTGTGTGTGTGTGTGTGTGTGTGTGCGCGCGCTGGGGAGGGGGGCGTCACATGAACACATGCATAGAGGAATTCATTAACTGTCACCTCATGTTCCAGGAACTCCCAAATACAACCAGGAAAGCTACACAAAGCACGCTGGGGCTCCCAACTTCAAGACAAACTCATGGCCCCAGTCACTCCATGTGAAGAAGCCCAAGGCATCAGAAAAGCCAGATCATCCTGTCAGCAGCAGAGGGAGTGGGGGTGGGGATGCCTTGCCCATGCCTTAGGGTCAAAGGAACCCTTTCTGCCCAAAGACTATTTACATATGTATTAGCACCAAGGAGGAAAAAGTAATTTTAAATCTAGGAGCTCAAGCATAGGGGTGGGCCACCGGGTTGTTGCAGGCCAGCTGTGGGAAGCAGGGGGGGTCTACCCCAAAGTCAGTTCACAATTCCTCTGAAGCCTTTGACATCTGGGGGCTTAGGAGAGGTTCTAAAATGGGGTTCTTCTCTGAATGTCTTTAAAGCATTGAGTTTTCTAAAGACCCTCGGAGTCAACATGTCCCCAACATGCTTTTCCAACTCACGTTAGTTCACCCAGAGCCAACTACAAACCCTAAACCAGTGGCTGTGGGAGCCGTCTGAATCCTAGGATAAGTGTCTCCATGAAGAGTCCAGAACTCTCCACAGAGAGGCCAAAAATGGGAAGAAAGAGGGAGATTTCCAGTCACACAGTTGATCCACAATCTAGAGGGAATGCGGTACGGCAGACGTGCTGAACCACTGCGCTTTAAGGGCAGGACTCTGTGAGAGTCTGCTTCTGCCGCCAAGGATGTGGGCTACACTGGGCTAAACCGACTGGGTGTTTTTACCTTCCTTTTTCAGAACAGTTCATTTTATGAAAGATGTCTCTTCCGGGACATTCAGAGAGAGCCAGCAAGCAAGTAGGAATGTGTTAAGACCTCCAAACTGTTCAATTCAATAGCCTTCAGTTTAAAGGGCATTTGGGTCCCTCGGACGATGTATAAATCATGGAAGGGTTCGCAGACTATTGCTATAAAGATCTCTATCTATTTATCTATCTATCTATCTATCTATCTATCTATCTATCTTTGCTAGGGAATAGAGATGATACAAACCACCCAGACTTCTCAGCCCTGGACGCCGCAGCTGGGAGCCCCCCACTCAGTAGGTTCAAGGCTGTCTACAGTGAGGTTACTAGCTCCAAACTAAAATTACTGGAGACTTGAAACAGTTAAAAGACTCCAAACCTCAAGCCTATTTATTAACACGCTGACAAGAAAAGGAAGCAGGCCTCAGCTCCCTCTGGTCAATATACCCCAAGAAAACGATGGCTTTTAAAATCTGTTCCCCACCCAAGACAATTAAACTCAACACTACTCTCTACTTCTGGGCACATCCCTGTAGAGTTTGGGCCCTGGGAAGGCCACACCCACAAGGCGTCCTTATTATCCTCATGCCCAGCAGAACAACCAATTGTCCCCAAATGAGACTGGCAGACAGTTGTCCCCAGATGAGACTGGGTGTTGCATGCTGGCCCTTGAAAGATGGCAGGAAATGCCAGCCACCTTGGGCTGGGAACCCATCCAGACAGATGTGCCAAGACCCCAGAAGCTGCTTGTGCTTGGAGCCTCACCCTGGGCTTCACAGTCCCCCAGAAGCTCAGTGTAGGGATGTGAAGGAAGGAACTGCTATGCCTTTGGACACAGAGGGTCCCTGCAGGCTGAACCATGACTAATTTGAAAGGCCAGCATCGTCGCTGCCACATCATTGGTACCCAAAGATTACAATAAAGGAGAGGAATTTCCATTAGCAACCAGCAGTGTCTGATGCCCACAATTGGGGAAAGTGGGGGGGAGGGGAGAGAGGGGGGTCACTGATTCAAAGATTCCTCCCCTCACAGGCGTGGCCGGACTCAGCCGGGAAGACACTTCCACACGCTCACACACAAAACCCAGAGAAGGGCGTTAAGTGCCTATTGCTGAGATACGCCACTTGAAAGCCAGTGGCAGAGGTTTTGTAACCAGGGTCTTGGGGATCAATGGTTTTGAGATTGGTGCCCATTCGGTCCCTTTACGGAAACAGAACCTGCAGCCAACATGAGCGTTCTAGCTCCCTGTTGGGAAAGTATAATGGGTACAGTAGGCAAGAAGCTACAGATCCGAGGGAGGGAAGCACACACACACACACACACACACACACACACACACACACGTGCCTGTCGCGGTACAGGCAGAAGCTGCACAGAGGTCTGATTTTCTTTGCTTGTCACCCCAAAATTGGACAGAACACTGAACCCCACTCGGGTTAGACTCTCTCCAGCAAGCCCTCAGACTGCTTCATCTGGCCTCGGCATGTATGGGGGAGGCCAGGAATCTCCTCTCCATCACACGCTAAGGGGATCTATCAACATGTCTGCTGCCATGAGCAAACAAATCCCACACTCAAATCTATCTACCCAAGACACGCCTAAAAATAGATTCGTCCTAACAAACCTACCCTCATCAGACAGATGCTGAGTTAAGTGAAGGGGAGGAAGCTGGGCTCTTCCCAGCTCCTCCTGGCCAAAGAACAAACAGAGAATTAGCCAAATAGGCTAGAAAGCAGGCGGGCATGCTGGCTGCAGGAAAACACACTAGATGAGGACCCCTGGGCAAGGGAGGAGTTGGCCGTTTCTCTTGTTGCCTGCGTGTCCCCACACACTCCCCAGATATTTGATCCCATTATACAAAGCTGCAGGCTTTTCATCTCTAGAATTAGCCAAACAGAGGTAAATACAGTATTCCTAACTGACAGTATTTATCTCCTAAACGGTTTTGGCAAGGCAGATTGCTCCCTGGGCAAGGAACACAATCCAATGTTATTGTCACTTGAGTGGAGAGGAACGGGCCACTAGTGATTTGCTGGATTCCACAGTGTTGAGGATGAGGAGCCCCTGATCCCCTCCAGCCCGCCCTTCCACCCAGAGGAGAATACCATCCCTCTCATTTCACCTGGTCCCCCAGCATGGCATATTAAAGATGCATATTTTTATCAGGAGAGTAGATCAAGTAGCTTGTTGGTGAGGGCAGCTGTATTCTCAGGACCCATTAAGATTCTTTGTAGAAATTTAAATACCTCTGTCAGGCAAACAAAATCATATCAGGAATCATAGAATTTCATTGCTAGAAAGAGAAATGAGATTAAGCCACCCACGCTCCTTTCCTAGAGCCCTCAATAAAACAGGAGTGCATTTCAACAGCCTCTCTCTTCCGGTCTGAAGGGGCCTCACAAGAAATCCAAATGAATTTATATGAGAGAAGGCTAACATGAGGAACGGCTTTCCCATCAGCACAAGTTGTGTGTAACTATAAGTAAATGTCGCACACTGGAATGCACTGGTATTTAAAATAAAATAAGGAATTGTAAAACACAATGGGGAGGGAAGAAAATGCGGGAGCAGAGACGACGGCAAGTTCAACTGTACTGAGCATCTGCCCCTTAAAACCCCGTTGTCCTTTATTAATATTTAGTGGGAATGTATAATTGCACATGTGTGCTACTTGGGGTTCTATGTCGGGAGGCGGGCAAGGAAGACAGGTTTATTACAGCCATGAAATATTAAACAAGCGTGGAAGAACAGTAGCTATATGCCCTCCACTAGCCAGGGAGCGGACAGCCAGATCACTGGCCGCACAAAGGGGGTCCCCTATCTGTTTACACTACCCTTGATTAGCACCTGAGGAGCTTGGGGTTACATCCTCTGAAGACACAGAAGTCACAGGAAGACCTGCAAACTGAGCTGGGTGATGCTGCAGGAGAAAAAAGCAGCGGCTCACTTTCCCGGGGAAAGTCCAGATGGAGACTTCAAAATTCTCTCCCCAGTGTAGGAATGATGGACACATGGCTCCATCAGCCAGGGCTCAGCCTGGACCAGCCTTGCCTCCTCAAGTCCACCCTACATCTAACAAAAATCTAGCATCCCATCCCTGCCGACCTAGTATTTCTCAACCTTTGCCTGTGTTCTGAGCACAAAATTCCAAACATGTCTCCCAAGTCTCTGTAAAAAACACACGACTTCCAAATCGGGGGTTCGGAGGTGCAGACAGAGGCGGCTCCTGCCTCACTTGGGTGGAAGACCCTCTAGCCGCTGGCTTTAATATACAGGACTACAAGGAGAAAGAGGGGAGTTTGGTTGAGAACAGACTCAGGACAGATCATGGAAAATTCCTGTGCTGTGGGGCAAAGAGAGAGAGAGAGAGAACAGATTTTTCCCAAGTCAGCGCCCACTGTCTACCATAGTCTACCAAAAATCTCCCCTTCCTTTGTGTCTTGAAATCCCCCCAAGTCTACACGATGCCTATTACACGTAGGCAGCGGTCCAGCCGACTATCTGAAAGCCACGGCATCCTTGCTGACATCACAGACATCTGAACCACCTCGAATTCAGGTTGGCTCACCCCACTCTTCCCTGTACTCCGACTTTGTACAGGAAGCCTCATGAGTAGTAGTGGGATTTCCTAATGAGAAGTTATTTGCCCAGTTGGTTGAGAAGTCAGAGCCGTGTCATCTAGAGACGCTCGCTCTGCTCATCACCACATGACCTTCCTGCCTAGACTTTATAGGAACTGCAATGGGCCAGTCAACTTTCTTCCTCTCCCAGGGACCATCTACAGCCCAAAGAACAAGCAAGGCACATCTCCGTGGGTCTCTACTTCCCCTTCCAGCATGGATCACTTTGTAAAACCCTGACTAGCAAGCATTTTGTCATCTGAGCAGAGAATTTCAGAAACGGAGTTAATATTTAATCACATTAGTACTGGCATGTTTTACAGCAAGACAAAATAAAGTATCATTACAGAAATGGCCTTTGCCTAGAGGGTGGTGGAGGGGAGCACTTTCTGGGCTGGAAGTTCAAGGCCCATCAGCCTCACTGGATAACCCAATCCAGCTAAACAGGACCCTGGGACTTTTAAGAAAAAAAAAATTCCTTTTTTTTTCCTGACTTATTCAAAAGTGGCCCTTTTTGCTGGTTTTCATCTAGGGCTCTCAGAGGCCAACAGAAAGCTGAATGTATCTATTTGTACAACCTATACAGATGGAACTGTGGGTTGTTATCATAATGAAAAGTTTAATCGTCTTTATTTACTACCAGTAAGGGAGACAGAGTCAGGGAGTCGCCCATGCAGTGCATTGAGCTATCCAGAGGATTAGCTTTCTGTACCAGAGTGAAGAACAATGGAGGTCAAGTGGATATCCTCCACCAGGCTTAGGAGACAGCTGGCCCTTTGGGTCCCAGGGAAGTCTCTGCCTCTTCACAGGTAGGTGAGTTTTCCTCCAGTTTACAGGGTAATCAACCTAGAAACAACTGGCACATGTTTCCATATATGTACAGTACCAGGACACTTAAGCAAGCTAAAAAGAAAAAACAATCCATGATGACATTTCAGAACTTGTAGTCTGCACCTCTCCCATTGAGACAGGAAGATACATAAAGCAAAACAAACAAACAAAAAACTCATTAAAACCCCAATAGTTCTCCACCTAGTAGGGTCCTTCTAAAGACTGGAAGGGGAAATACTAATCGCTTTTCCTTATTAGTTCTTTACAATTTTTAAAAAACTTTTCTCACCCCATTTTGGCCAATATGTTTTTAATTACTGGGGAGGGGGGGGACAGGCTGGGTCAGACGTGACAGCGCTGAGTTCTGTGCTAACTGACTATCGATCCAGCTAGATCGAGATGTTATACACAAGAAAATAAGGGGAATGGCAGGAAACTGTGTCCAACTCCATTTTAAAAGCCGGAGGGGGGGCCGCTGAGGGTCCCAAACTAACCAATTTCTGGCCTTGCCTGGAAGTAGTCAGTAGAATGCTGATGCCGGGCTTGGTATCCACTGTGCATGCTAAACACCCGGCTTCAAACAAGAGAGCGTGCATCTGGGCATCCCAGGCTGGGCAGTAACGAGGAACAAAGAGAAAAGCAGCCAGACCACACTCATGAACCAGGAACCTAAGGAAGACTACCCAGACAGAGTTCCAACACCCCCCAGCTCCTACCTCCATCCTCCCAAAGGGGACCTGTCATATTCTCTTAAAACCTACCCTCCCCAGATCCATGTTTAAGACACAGTAGGCTGTGGGAGGGTTCAGCAGAGAGCAAAACACTGGAGAGCAGCTATCGAGGTTATATTTTTAAAAGAGAGGCTTAAATTTACTAGCCACATCACGGGGGGGGGGGGAGATGGAGGGGGGGGATGACGCACCATGATAATGTTCTGTCCAGAAAAACCCAGTGAACACAAGGCAGATTTAGAAGCAGAGTCAGGAAAGAGGTGAAACAATGTTACCAATTTTAAAAGGCTACTGTCTATGTTTCTGTAAAGCAAAAAAAAAAAAAAAAAAAAAAAAAAAAAAAATTTTAAAGCCCCATTCAAATAAAATTTAAACTCACTGCAGCCTACTCATCTTTAGGTTTAAGATCCCTTAGACTTTTTTACTGACCCTGTCAGTCCCACGTTAAAGGCCTCCAGGCCTGGTGGGGAAGGGGTGTGCAGAACGCAAATGAGACCTGGGACTAGACATCTGTCACCAACGCCAAGTGAGATATTGACAATCGAAGGTCCTTTGTGTGTTACAAACACATAGTCATATCCCCAAACACAAACGACGTCCTGAAGGAGTGGTGTGGTGGCTGCCAGGCGGAACCCAGCCTCAACCCTCGTGCCCAATATCAAGATTATATACCTGGGATTGTGGTGGTTGCCTAGAACCCTGGCAGGTCCCCAGGTGAGAGCTAATCTCTCACATATCCAATGAGGCCTGGCCTCTGAGTGACACTGCCCACACCAGGGCGGGGACTTTGCAAAAGTATTGCCACCTAAGCCAACTCCTGCTGAAGGGTAAGGAGGAAAGGGTGGGGTAATACAACCTTCCTAGTATCCTGCCTGAGAAGGGCCCAGAACACCTAAGCAGCGGGGCTGAATGCTGAGGCCAGCAAGAGCTGTGTGAAACAGGGGAGGGCAGCTCTTCTCCAAGGGCTGAACCCTGAAAAACTCAGCTAAAATCTGGAGGTAGAAGAACTTTAAGTTCTTGCCACCAGGAAAACCAAAATGTATCTGACAGCAGAGCACCGTGCAGCCAGAGAGGGTGGACGGGAAGGACCAGCCCACACTAGGGCTGGCACCAGAAAACAAGGAAGACAGTTATACATATACCTTCTTTGTTGTTGGGGTTCTGGGGCTTGGCCTTCTCCCAGGGCGCCAGCGTCTTGTCCTCATCTCCACCGTCCACCAGGGCCTTGTCAGGGGGCATGTACCAGGTGGTGCTGTGTTCTGCCATCAGAGAATCCAGGTCGATGGTGCTCATGGCGCTCTTGACAGCCTCAGAGCAGCAGCTGCCCAGCTCGCTGTCACCATTCTGTGCTCCTGAGGCCCCTACTGCACACTCAACCTTTTTGCCACCCTTGAGCCCCAGGGGCTGGTCCTCCGAGATGCTGAACTGCTGTCTCTGCAGCTGGATCTGGGCCTGGAGGATCTCCAGGGGATGGATCTCGTCGGGGGGCGGCGCACCGCTGCTGCTTGTTGGGGTCCGGACCTGCTCCAAGCCTGGAGTGCCAGGGTGGCCGGTGCCCACGCCCCCACCATAGCTGTCAGGGGTCGAGGTAGAGGTAGACAGGATACCCAGGCTGAGCGCAGAGGCCTTCGGTGCGTGTTCACCAGCACCCACCCCTCGAGGAGGGAGTTTGGGTGAGCTGGTCACTAGGGGGCTTCGGCTGGCTTTGGCCAGGGCTGTAGTGTTGTCAGAACTAGAGGACACTTCGTCCTCGTTCGCATAACTTGTGCTCACCTCGTCAGAAGCGAACTCACCCACGTGTGGGGAACTACCATCCGATTTGGCTGTGCTGTCCAGGGACGCCATTAGGTCCGGCTGGTCCCCAAGGAGCAACTCGGCTCCCTTTCCCCAAGAAGGTGATGTGAGGGCCTTCTCGTGGGGCGTGGGCCCGCGGGCCTCGTTCACTGAGCTTCCCCCAGCAGCCGAGCTAGGTGCCTGCTGCTGCCCAGGGCTCACCCCTGGTGCTCCCCCACTGTCAGGAGCTGTGGAGTACTTGTCAAAGAAGGTCCCAGGGCTCACGTGACCACTGTCCCTTTTTCTGCGTCCCCTTCCCCTGCCACCGCCCCCAGGGACAGGCTTGCCATCGTTCCCCGATGTTGATTCCAGGGTATAATTGGGGGAGAGACTGGTGCCATCCCCCTGGATGGGTGGGTTAGGCGGCCCTGAGGATTTGGAACCGCCACCACTGGCCCCGGAAGGGCCTCCGGGTCCAGGGGCCCCAGTAGTCCCTCCAGGGAAGTAATCCGAGCCCGGGTTGCCGGCTGTGGCCGCGCTATCGGGCTCGTTCTGGCTCAGTTTCCTCTTCCCCTCGGGTGGGTTCTTCTTATTAAAAGTCACGTTGAGGTTGGGGGCACCCAGGCTGGCGATCATGTTCTGGCAAGCGGTGGAGAGAGCAGCCAGGCAGCTCTGGCCGAACAGGTTGTCCTTGGAGCTGGGCTTGTTGAAGGACCCCAACGACAGCGCGCCCAGTTTACTGGCCGAGTTACGCTGGCTGGGCTGGAAATCCGGCTGTGGCGGGTAAGCTCCCCCGCCAGCGCCGGAGCTGCCGCTACCCGAGCCCGCATTCGGGGGCGAGTTCACGCCTGGAGCGCTGTGTGGAGTGGCCTGCCGGCTCCCTGAGCCAAATGGAAAGCCGGGCTGGCCCCCGAGAGCTGGTGCAGGGAAGTCCGGAGGCGGAGGCCGCCGCTCCGACGGAGCGTTGGGCAGCCCCACACCGGCCCCAGGCGATTGCAACTGGCCTAGGCTGGCCAAGCTGCCCCCAAACTGCAGCCCCGGCGAAGCCAGCGCAGGCACGTGGCCTTCCCCCGGCATCCTCAGAGGCTCCTGTAGAGAGCCTCGAAATAGCACCCCTGAGCTACCCGGAGCAGGGGGAGGCGCCAGGCCAGGGTCGTGCGGGCCACAGTCTGCCGGCAACCCCGCACCTCCCATCCTCCGGGGCAGCAGGTCTCCGGGCGGGTGTGGACCCTGGAACCACGCGCTCTCCTGCGCCAGGTGGGGCGCCTGCTGCTCGAAGCCGCCCAGGCGCCCTGCACCCGCGCTGCTGCCTTCCCGTTCAAAGTTCGTCTGGGCCATGCCGCTCACCGAACCTCCATGGACCAGGCCGCCCTGGCCCACGTCCCCGGGATGGCCTAGCTGGGCCAGGTTAGGCTGTCGCAACCGCTGCTGCTGGTTCCGAGACGCCATCTGTTTAATTATGAGGGCCGCATTCTGGCGTTGCTGCTGCTGCTGCTGCTGCTGCTGTTGTTGCTGTTGCTGCTGCTGTTGCTGCTGCAGAGACTGGTGGTCCGGACCCGGGTGCTGCAAGGGCGGTCCTGAGGGGAAGCTGTCCGGCACAGGCGGTGTGAACTCGCCTGGGAGGCCTGGGTAGGCAGAGGGAGAAAGTTGGTTGTCCAGGGCGCCGTTATGCATGCTGCCATTCCACGAGGCGCAACGGTCCACGCCTGCGCTGCCGGGGAAGTCAAAGCGCGGCCTCTTGGCCACGTTCATGTAGGGGGGCGCATCGAAATGCTGCAGCCTCTGGTTGGGTGCCTGCTGCGGAGGGGGGTGCTGCATGCTGAAAACAGGCTCGGAATATGGGTGCATGCTCCGGTTCTCTAGCCGGTGGATGGGGTACTCGAACTGCGCGTGCTGACCAGGCAGCATGGGGCCCCCGTCCTGCAGGCCGCCGCTGGGTGTGCCAGCCTCGCCCTGCTGGGACCGAGGGACGGCAGGAGGGCAAGAATTTTGTCGGACCAGAAGCCCTGGTGGCGGCTGCTGCTGCTGCGGGGGCTGTTGCTGCGGGGGTGGTGGGGCCTGCTGGGGAGGCTGCATTAATGGGTGCCGGGAACCCACTGCAGGCTCCAGACCCACAGGCATCTTTCGGGCCCCGCCAAACCTCTCGAAGAACACTCCGTGCTGAGGTTGCTGCTGTTGTGGCGGCGGTTGCGGTGGCTGGCCGTGCATTTTGGACAAACCCACCATGCCTGCGGCTCTGGGCATGGCCGAAGCACCCGGGAAAGCGCTCCCGGGAACCTGGCGACCCGCCGTATAATGTGGCAACTGCCCTTCAGATTCAGAGGGAGAAAACATGTCAAAATGTCCTGAGGGCGGCTCGCCCGGGTAATTGTATTCCAGAGAGTCTACAGCTCCTTGGTTCGTCACCCTCCGGGGCTCCAGACTGTGAGAATCCGAGCCGCTGGAGGCGGGCAGGCCATGGAAAGAGGCAGCCCGGTTAGGGCTCTGGTCCAGAGGCAGGCACGGGGCAGGCACCGCGTGGCCTGAGGTGCCCGAACTATGGAAGTCCGGGAGGTTTCCAGGCCGCTGCGGGCCGAAGCCCTCCGGCCCCTGGCTCTCCGCCATGTGCTCATAACTCTCTGCGAAGGGCGGCTGGTTGCCCAGGCCGCCCGCTGCACCTCCGTAGCCAAGCAGCCGGCCCCCGTGCAGACACGAGGCACCTGGGTCCGGACCACCGAAGTTGCCCCCGAAATGAGGGTGATGCTGGTGCGGGTGGTGTCCTCCGGGATGGCTGTGGTGAGGCTGTTGGCCACCGAAGAAGCCATGCACAGGCTGCGCCTGCAGTCCCCCGGCGTGCAGCTCGGAGTGGCCGCGCGCGTGAAAGCCATAGGGCTCCATGTTCAAACCCAAGATCGGGGGTTCACCCAGAGCGCTTATGGCAGGGTCCACAGGGCCAGGAGGGGGCCCGGCGTGGAAAGCAGGAGCCTTAAAGTGGGCGTTCATGTTCAGTCCGGCTTCATTAAAGTTCCCCTCGCCCTGGCCAGCGTGCCGGCTGTTGATCTGGGGCTCGAACTGGTCCAGCCCAAACATACTTGGCGGGGGTAAGGGGGGGATCAATAGGGCATGACAGCCTGCTCCGCCGCGCGCCTCGGGCCAGCTACTCGCTTCAGCAGCGGCTCCGGCGCTCCGGGACCTTCTGCACCGCGCAGGGCGCAGCGCTCACCGTCACCCGGCCGGGCGCGCGGGCGCTGGCTGGGAGCTCTCCGCTGCTCTCCGGAACCTCGGGATCTACCAAAGCGGGCCTCTCACGTCTTGCGAGGCCGCGGCGCCTCCTGGAGCCTTGTCGGGGGGCCCATGCCCCGAGCGGATGGCACAGCCGGGGATGGATATGCCGAGAGGAGACCTGGCGGCCGACGAGCTGAGACAAAAAAGTTAAGTGGGGGGGGGGGGGGGAGGGGCGGGAGAGCGGAATGATCACCTTCTAGAGTCCGCGGCGCAGCGGCTGGGTCCGTAGGGGAGCCCCTTGGTCCCTCCCCTGACCCGAGTCCCCGCGCCCGGGCCGCACGGGCTCCCGCACCTCCTGGCGGTCGGCGGCGAATGCTTCAGCGGCTCAGAAGACAGGCGGCTCCGCTCGTCATCGCCGGTGCTGGCCCCGCAGCAGGAGATGCGGGCGCCGGAGCGGGAGCGACGGCTGCGGGAGACGCGCGGCTCCGCGGCTCAGGCTCGTCCGCCAGTCGCCGCGCGAGTTCGCGGGCGTCTCGGGCCGCGCGCGGGAGGGGAGGCGTGCGGACGGTGGTTCCGAGGCTGCGGTTCCCGCCTCCGCGCTCCGCGGGTCCCCTCGGACCCGGGAAGGGGCCGCGCGGGCGAGCTGGGCGCGCGGGGCGGGCGGGGCGTTGCGAGGTCCGGGCTCCCGCTCCGCGTCTGCCTCTAGCCGGCGCCGGGAGAAGCAGCAACAAGTTTTGCGTTTCAGCAATCCATTCCAGCCATTACCTCTGCACCAATCAGCGCCGCCCGAGCGGGCCCGGAGGCGGGGCTCGCTCTTAAGGTGGTCCCGGGTCCAGGCTGCGCCGGCCTGGCCCTCGACCCGCGCTACTCGGTGTCCAGCCTACGGCGACGGGGGTGCGCCCTGGGTGCCCCCGGCTGGGGAGGGCGCGAGCAGAGGACTGCGGCGGGAGCCGGGCTTTGTCCGCCCCTTTCCATTCACACTGTTCCCAACTCCCCACCCCCAACTGGAGCCAGCGCGACCTGCCGGGTGGGCAGGGGGCGGGGAGGTGGGCGGTGAGCTGTGCGGGGCGCACAGACAATGGGGTCGCCTGGCACAGCCCTGGAACTCGCCGGGGAAAGTCGCAAAGTGTCCCTGTGCTGCACCCCGGGGCGGCGCCCCAGGGAGTCGGCCCTAGGAAGTTCACGATGTGATCGCCGAAGGGAAACACGAAGTGAGGTTGTCTCCGGAGCCGGGACTGGCTTGCTCCTTTCCGAGTCTTCCACCGTCCGCGGCTTCCGGTTCTCTGCCTCTGGCTCCGCCGGGAAGAAGCCACGCACACTCGGACACTTTGGGTGAGCCAGGCGCGGGAGCAGCGAGGCGAAACAATGCGGAACCCCGAGAAGAGCGACGCGCAGAGCGCACACAGGGGCCTCCGACACCTTGTGGCGGCCACAGGCGCGCAGGCCCAGGCCCTGGAGGGCGCGAAGTTGAACTCCTTAAGAGATCAATTAAACTGTAGAGGTCAAGGAACGGAATTGGATTGTGATACTAAAATCAATAGGAGTAATTTAATATCTGTCCGTTTTCCTATGAAATATTTATCCCAATAATCTTAGTTTAAATGTTTAAATCTTCCTGATCCTCACGGAGGCTGAAATCTGTCTTGCAATTAAAAGTTGGAAGTTGGAGGTGATGGGAGGTGGAGGTGTTTATTCTGTGGACGCGCTCGCACCCCCCCCCCTGCGCGCGCCAGCACGCCTCTGCGTGTTTTCCTCTCAAAGTGTAAGTAGAGGAGGAAGGACAGAAAGGCCTTTAATTTTCTTTGCCGTGAAATAAAGCGAGGCAATTTTGCTGGCAGGCCAGGGTTCTTAAAAGAGGAAGGGGGAAAGAAAAAAAAAAAAAACTTTCGTTGAAGTGCCTTGATATCGCTATTAAATCTAAATAAAATTAAGCATGGTGTATAAAAATGCCTTTCCCCCCCACAAAAGAAAGTGTTTATCGCCCAAGTCTGTCTAGCGTTTGCTAAATTACGCATGAAATCTGAAATGAAATAAACGTTATAATAAAACCAACCCGGAGCCCTTTTTATTTAAAAACCTCAGATTAAGCACTCCACTGTCGCGGGCGTGAGTTAAAAGTTACCGTGTCATTCGCGGCCGATTCATTACTCCCCGGAGCTTCTGAGCAAAGGAACACTGGAAAATGGGCTCGATTTGGGGGGGTGGAGGTGGGGGGCAGAGACAGGAAGCCCCAAGGGACTTTTGAAGTAATCACCGCCCCCCTCCACACACGCGCGGGTGCTCGCGCAAACACACTCATCCCCCACCCCCTCCTTCACCCCCCATACACACTCATATCCCCCCATACCATAGCACACCCCACCCCCACTTGAAATAAAGATCAGGAAGCTGCAACAAGCTCAGGCCTTTCCTGCAGTCTTCAGATGTTTTTTTTTTTCTTTTGAAATTAAAAATGAAAATTACCCCCACCAAAAAAAAAAAAAAAAAAAAAAAAAACGGGGTCCATAAATAAGCATTGGGAAGAAGTATTTGTGCAGGGTGGTAGAGTTTTAAAAGGATTTTTCTGCAGGATCAGGTTGTTGGTCTGTGATTAAATATTGATTTTGTGTAATTAGTTTTCATGCGAACTATCCTCTTGCTGATAGCTTAGAGGTTTCAGAACTAGAAAAGAAATGGAATTGGACATGGAAATTATTACTTAGCAAAGTGACAAGGAAGGAGAGTCAGGGAGAAGACAGGGGCTCGGCCTGCCTGCGTAGGCACAAAGGAATAAGGACCCCTTAGACACCCACAAGTAACCCCCACCCCAGGCCCACAGCTAGGGCCCCTCCAACCCAGGCAGGAAGGGGGAGAATTCAGGGATCCCTCTCAGGGGACTGACTGCCCCAGGTAGCAAAGCTGTGACACCTGACCTTGTGTCCATCCTGGGGACAGTAGCCTTCTCAGGAGGCAGGATAGCTGTGCATCCTGTCAGAGGGGACAGGGAGGTGTCTACTAGGGAAGGATGGCCTGCTCTCGGAGGGGGGCACTGGTTTGCCGTGTTGGGGCTGTTACTTCACACTTCTTGGGGGGGGCGGGGAAAAGAGCCACATCTGACCTGTTTGCACTGAAGGTACAGACATATTTCCCCAGATTCAGCACTTTGGGGTGTGTGAGTGTCCCAAGAGACAGTTTGGAAGGAAGAGAGCCCTTTCCTTAACACTAAATGAAATGAGCTATACCTGCATGTGTGTCTTCGCTCTGGGAGGTTAGCTGGCATCTGTGTGTTTCTGTATATGTCAGATGCATGCATCTTTGGAGGTCACTGTGTGTGTGTGTGTGTGTGTGTGTGTACACGAACTCACATGAGTGTTGTGGACACTCACTTCTGCCTGGGCCTTCTGTGCACCAGAGTATGCACCTCTATGGTGTGGGCACCCCTGTACGTGCCTGTGTGTGCTCACACCTCTGGAGCTGGCTTCTAAGTTTCTTTCAAACAGACACATTGCCCCCTAGTGCTCAAACAAACTCAGAGTCCCTCCCGGCACCAAGCCAGGAGCTGCCGCGCCTCGGGCATCCACCCTGGCCTCCTCCTTCCTCTCCCCCTACCACCACCGCTACTGAGCATGTTGGCACCAGCAAAGGAAGGAAGGGACATAGACAGGCTGGGGCCCTGGGGATGCTGAGGGTGCTGTGAGCAGGGAACATGTGAGGAGCTGCCTGGAATGCTCCTCCTAGCTGGGGCTTGTGTTGTCCACATACGACAAAACTCACACACTCAAAACCCACGGCCCTGCGAGCAGGAGATACGGCGCTCACATTCGCCCACCAGGTCCACATGGTGGACAGACATGTCAGACATGTGACAGGGCAGTGAGATACCCTCTCACCTGGCTGAATACAAGAGGCTTCCCATCTAAGGTCCTGTTTCATCTCCACGGCAGCCCTTCATGGTCCAGACCTGACCCATTCGGAAAGATGCCTGCATTGGTCAAGGAATTTGCCCAGAACCAAATATTAGCAGATACCAAATTCTAGTCCACAGGCAGCCGGGTCTACTGCTAGGTCGTGCATGGCTGCCCTGATATCAGCAGGACTCTTCCCCTAAAGTGTTCTTTCGTTTCCCCCAAATCTCCCGTGCACTCTGGAGCTTGGACACTTACTTAGTAGAGTCCTCTGGAAGGTATGGAAGAGCCCACTCCTCCATGGGGTGGCCCCCAAAACGACATTCTCCATTGTCCTATGGATTTGTCATCACCTTCACAGGCTGTGTTACCTTGGGCAAAATACTACCTTCTCCGAGCTTCTATTTTCTTTGTTAGAAAGGGGCATCAAAGCCGGTTTGTGTAGAGCGTAAGGGTGGTTGATCATGTTTGCAGAGCCAGCAGACCTCATGTGTAGCCAGCCCGCCACGAAGCCCCTCTCCCTGTTACTGCAGTCATCCACATGCCTCCTGCATTTAAATACATGAAGCCTTGTGCAGTAGCCCAGCTGTCATGATGGGTGCTTTCCCTCCTCCATGCTCGTGCCCATGGGGCATCAAGATGGTACCCTAGACAGAAACCTCCAGGGAGGCCTACTGTGGCCCGGAGAGAAGACAGAGGGGCTGACTGGTGGGTAGAAGGGATGAGACCTTCCTGTAGCCACAGGCTGCTGGTTGCTAAGCAACAGAAATTCCCACCTCTCAACACACAACGCCTGATGTCTTTTGAGGGTGTCTCTTCTTCTAGCTGTCCACTGAATGCCTACTGTATGCCAAGTTTCATCTGAAAACTCAGGGGGGAAAAAAAGAAAGAAAGAAAAGTTGAAAACGGTTTCACATCAGACCAAAGGAGTCCCATTATTTGTCACAACAAGGATTCCATCAATAAGGGATTAAATAACACTGATGGGAGGAGAGAGAAATAGAAAAAGGTTTAAGAAGGTGGGTTTTGAAGGTAGAATAGGAGTGTGAAAGCCAGATGAGGCCAAAGGATTTTTCCAGATGTAGAAACCTGGCTAGAAGGGTGTGGGAGTTTCAGGCAGCAATGAGGAGTATGTAAAGGGTCAGTACCTGGACCAGGAGACCCTCCAGAGTAGATGGATGAGTGTGAGCCTTGTGAATACCACGAAGTATCAGAAGCAAATCCCTGGACACCCGAGAGCCATCCCTTTCTTTGCCTTTCAAGGTGGTTCCAGAAGGCATCCTCACCTGGTTTCTTTGGAAACCAGGCCTGGGAGAGACCAAGTCCTATGTTTGTCCCTAAGCAGTTAGCCCAGAGCATGCCATACTGTTTGTATGTAGAGTTCCCTCTTGTAGCACAAGATGCACTCCCTGGGGACCAGGTCTGCCCACCTGTCCCTCTTAAGAGTAGCTCACTGCCCTTGGTTAGATACACTATCTGTCTACAAATGTGTTATGGATGGAGAAAAGTGAAAGAAAGAGCTTGGTTCACCGGGTAGATGGATGAATAGACAGACAATTGAGAGAGAAAGATGGACTCGATGGAAGAGAGAGAGAGAGGAAGGAAGGAATGTGAATAGATAAATGGATGATGGATGGATAATGATGATGATAGGCAGACAGATAGGTAGGTAGGTAGATAGATAGATAGATAGATAGATAGATAGATAGATAGATGACTCTATGATGGATGGATGATAGATGACAGAGAGATTGTAAATGGACAAATGAATGATAGATGATGGATGGATAATGGGTGGATTGGATAATGGATAAAGGGTGGATGGATGGATGGACAGATAAATGAATAAAAATGTATAGATGGATGGACAACGGATGAATGGATAGATACATAGATACATGTAGGATAAACAGATGATCCATAGGTAAAGATAGGTGGTTAATATAGGTAGGCAGGTGACTGACAGGAGAGGGTAGCAAGCAGGTAGACTAGTAGGTCGCTGTTAATACATTCAATAGGCCCCATTACTTTCCTCCACGTTATAAAGGAGGAAGCTGAATCACAGACAGGTGAACCAATGTGCCCAGGCTCACAGAGGAAACCAGCCAGAACGTGAAGCTAGCTAGGCAGCTGGTGCCAGGGCCAAGGCTCTTCTCCACTCTTCTCCACTCCTCTGGAACCCCAGCTGTGGTCTGCAGGGAACAGCCTGAGATCCTGGAAAGCCTCAGTCTAGAGAAGAAATTCTTCCCTTCTGGGCAGCCTGACCTCGGTGTTTCAGCACGGGAACCTGCCAATCGTGCCCTCAGATGGCACTCCGGAAGATCCTGTGCCTGCACAGTACCCAGCCACTAGGGTGTGGTACTCCATAGCTACTTCAGGCCCCTGGTGGCTCCCTGTGTCACACAAGGCAACTCAGCACTGCCTGCATGGCAGCTATCAGGCTGGCTGATGATTGCCACCACAACTCATGTTGCTGGCACCGGGGTAGAGCTACCCCAGGCACACAGAGGCTCTGGGTACCAGGTTCGCAGAAGGACAAGGCTGAGAAGGAGCCCTGTTGAGAGACGGAATCCCAATAGCAACCAGAGCCAGTCCTTTCTTTGGAGTTTTGGTTTTGTTTGTTTTGTTTTTATTTTGTGTTGTTGTTGTTGTGTTGTTTGGTTTTCTGAAAGAGTCTTGCACCATAGCCCTGACTTGGAACTCAACAAGGTAGACCAGCCTGGCAATGAACTCCGTTGAACCTCTTACCTTGCCTCCCGGAGTACCAGGATCATGAGCCTGCACCACTGCCAGGATGGAGCTGATTTTCTGAGCGCACAGACTCTTCCTGAATCGTCTTGGATCTTGAAAACACCTCAACACCCTAGCTCTGGGAGGGATGGCGACCTGCTCCAGGCCTCAAAGATGACCCAGGCCCTTGGGTCCTGAAGCCTTGCCTATATGGATGCCTCTTCCCCAGACAGTTACCAGCCAGGAGCTTCCATTACCCCACTCTGTAAGCCGAGTATGATGAACCTGGCTGCTGTCCTGAAATAACTCACGCCAGCCCCCACAGGCTGGAAATGAAGCCCAACAACTCCAGGGCCAGCCTAGCCTCCCTTAGAACTTCCAATCAACAGTAAAATAAATAAATAAATAAATAAATAGCAGACCTTGTACACAGAGTGTCACATGACCCACAGTGAGGACAGAGACAACAAACCTATCGAGCTTGGCCATGGCCCCCTCACCTTCTATTCCCACCAGGTGGCAAAACAGCCTTCACACATCCTTTCAAACCATGCTGTCCCTTGTCACTGACCCTCCTTTGTCCCTGTCTCTGCCTCCACCTCGGCAGCTGTAGGCATGGAGGCTGTTTATGTCATTCC
This sequence comes from Phodopus roborovskii, assembly GCF_943737965.1. Classification (NCBI taxonomy): domain Eukaryota; kingdom Metazoa; phylum Chordata; class Mammalia; order Rodentia; family Cricetidae; genus Phodopus; species Phodopus roborovskii. The sequence goes on along the minus strand of NW_026125506.1, from coordinate 1,232,232 downwards.
TGTGCTGAGGTTAATTGTAGCTGCAGAGAGAAGTCCTCCACACAGCCTCAGGGAGGCCACCTGTCTCATCTCAGGGGCTCCCAAGGCCACCTGTGCTGTGGTCTTGGACAGACTCTAAGGCAGCAATGGGGTCATCACGGAGTCCTGGGCAGGTGGGACCCCTGCTTGGCAGCCTCATTAGTCTCCTCCTACCTGGAAGGAGATGCTGTGTGGCTTAGAATAAAATCCCCTGTGCCTCAGCTTCCTTGGTGAACCTGGCTTCAATGGTGCCTGCAAGGAGAGGTGTTCAGAGCAAGGAGAGGTGTTCAGTAGGGTGTGGCTTCAATGGTGCCTGCAAGGAGAGGTGTTCAGAGCAAGGAGGGGTGTTCAGTAGGGTGTGGGTTCCTAAGTGTGGAGGTGTTGGTGGCTTTGGACATCGTCTTGGGGACAAGCTGGAGGGAAATGGGACTCCTCTCCGTGAGGTCCCTCAGAGGTCAGTCCTAAGTCCCATGCCAATCCCACCAGAGGATGTAACTGTGCCCATTTCACAGAAGGGAGCTTAGGGAACAGTACCCCACAGTGGGGAGTGGCAGAGTGCTGGCCTAGCACATTCATGCAAGACCCAGGACAATCCCAAGGGCCTAGGCAGGAAAGGAAGCTCTGCAGGGGAGTCTCGGAATACCCCTTGCCTTGTCTGGCTGCCAGCATGGGACAGGGTGGGAAGGAGCCTGCCCTGCCATGTTGAGAAGCAACCCAGAAAGTTGGGGCCAGGCTCACTCCCTGGATCTTCCAGGTACCTGGCAACATGGCCACCCATTCTCCGAATACCGTTTTGTGCTAGAAAGAAGATGGTATGGTGGGGCAGTGGTGGTGCACGCCTTTAATCCCAGCGCTGGAAAAGCAGAAGCCAGCAGATCTTTGTGAGTTTGAGGCCAGTCTGGTCTACAGAGTGAGTTCCAGGAGAGCCAGGGCCACACAGAGGAAACCCTGTTTCAAAAACAAAGCAACAAACAAACAACAAAGACGGTATGCCTTCCATATGGCCACTTACAGTCACCACGTCTCTCCTGGCCTCAGTTTCCTTATCTGTCAAGTGGGGAGAGTTGGAGTTCTTAAGAACATTAGGAGGGCTTATGGGGCCCAGGCACTTTGCACATAGTTAACACTCAATAAACGGCAGCTACTGCATTGGAGAGAGGCCCTGAGGCCCTGCAGAGTGGGTAGCTCCCTGGGGTAGCCCCAGGAAGGGCTGGGGCCAGGCTGCTTAGCATGGCTTCCCCCAGACGCTGGCTAAGCTACAGAGGCTCCTAGCCAGTGCCTCCTTGCTCTGAGGAAGGGCCCTATGCAGAGAACCCACCCTGTTCAGGCAGACCCAGCTGTGCAGGGGCCCACCCTGTCTTGGCTACCTTCTTTCCAGCTGAGGCCCAGCCTCTTCCACCATTTGCCACTGGGCCACCTGGGGAGCGCTGGGCAGGCTCCAGGCGCCAGCTGCCCCCACCTCTGGCTGCGATGAGCTCATCTGGGTCTGGTAACTTCTAAAGCAGCCAGGAATGTTTGCTCAAATGTTCCAGGCTCAGGGAGCAGAAAGCAACCAGCGGCCTCCGCCCCTTCCCCCGCGTGCGCGCACAGAAAGCAATCTGCTATAACTCAGGCGGCCTCACCAAGCCGGAGATGGATGCTGCGTCTCAGAATCTATATCACCCTAAAGGAAAATGCCCTCTTAAATCACAGGGATCCGGGAGAAAGTGGGGGCAGGGTGCAGGGACACAGAGATGCTCCAAAGGGGAGGACGGAGGAAGGGGGGTGCTCCAGGCCCTGTGTTTCCTCCCACCATGGCTACAGCCACCACCCCAACCCTAAGGCGAATCTCAGACAGAGAGAAAGAAATGGGGGACACGTCTCCACTCTGACATCTGCAGGGTGTACACTCACATGCACACGTGTGTGCATCTCACGTGCACAGGAGTACACAGGCACAAGTGTGCAAATACACACACACAAATGCTACCTACCCGTTCCCAGGTCCTGAGTTCTCTGCCCCCCCCATCCCCAGTTCATATCTAGACAGCAGCAAGATCTAAGTGTGTTCAAGCCAGGTCCCACACAAGCACTTGCTTGTCCCAGTGACATCCAGGGAGATGAGTCAGGCTCTTCAGTGAGGTCCTGGAGACCTCAGCTCTAAGCCTCCACCTTTTGGCGACTCATGCCCAACTCTAATGGACCTCTCTCTCTCTCTCTCTCTCTCTCTCTCTCTCTCTCCTTCCTTCCCTCTCTCTCCCTCTCTCCTTCTCTTCCTCTCTCTCTCTCTCTCTCTCTCTCTCTCTCTCTCTCTCTCTCTCTCTCTTCTTTTTAGCCCAACTAAGATGCAGCCACCTGTCCAATAGGTGACACATCCTCAGACATTCCTACAGTTGACCTCAGCTTTGAATTACCCTCCCTCCCAACCTGAGTTCTGGACAGCCCAACATCACCGGATACCTACCTCTGAGAAGACCCTGTGCAAACTGGGTTCTGGTAAAGTCCTGGGGTGGGAACATTGAGAGACCAAGGCAAGAGGCCGGGCTGGAGGCCTGCTGTAGAAGGCACGCTGTCTTCCCAGACTTTAACTGAGCCTACCTACCATGTGGGCCTAGCACCAGAGCCTCCTGGTGAGCCCTGGATTCCAGAATGATGGACACCATGCTCTGACTCCCTGTGACTGTCTCCTGGTGCCTCTGTTTAAGTTTTCCTCATAAGGGCACCCTAGATTTAAGCCCCGCCCCCTTGCACAAATCTAATACAAAGCTTTTGTTTTTGAGATAGGGTCTCCTATTGAGAAAGCATTCTACCCGCTGAGCCATAGCTTTGACATGACTCCCTCTGCCAAGACCTGTCTCCAAGTAACGCCATATCCGTGGGCTCTCCGTGGACTCAAGTACGGGGGGGGGGGGGCACCATTCAATTCAGCACATGCTAACTCTTAAATGCCCTAGAATGTCCTAGAATGTTTCCTGAGGGAGCCAGCCTCTCCAAGAAACAACACTGCATAGAATCTATGATAAAAATGTCAGGCCATTTTGCCCAGATTCGGCTTGTGCCATTCAATTCGGTTTTCAAATATGTTTCTCTAATAACATCACAAAACACTTCATTCCTGTTACTGTGGGTTTGCCCTTCAGCCCGAACAATTTTTAATGTGCCCACCCAGAGTCAGCCAAGAAGTAGCTGGCTGGTTGCTAACAGTATGTCTCAGCATCATATATGTTTAAACAACCTTAGTTCAAACTTGATCACGGGCTCAGCTCATAACAGGATATTTTTTTGTTTTGTTTTGTTTTGTTGTGTTGTTCTTCAAAACAGGGTTTCTCTGTGTCACCCTGACTGTCCTGGAACTCACTCTGTTAGCCAGGCTGACCTCGAACTCACAGAGATCAGCCTGCCTCTGCCTCCCCAGTGCTGGGATTAAAGGCCACGACTGCTTGGCTTGGGATACATTTTTTTAAAGCAACAATTACCTTTAGGAAACAATTAGAATCACCTTGTAATAGTGTTACCTTATGCCTAATGACATCTTACAGTAACGAGTACAAATGCAGCTCAGTGTCTGTGCCAGTGCCGTCCATATGGCATTCCACTCATGGAGAGCGAGGCAAGCTTAAAGAGAATAAAACTGGGGCCAGCAAGACTGGGCAGGCGAGCGTGTTTGCGGCCAAACCAAGGGACATGAGTCCAATCCTCTGGCCCCACGCAGGAGGAGGAAAAAGGAGCAACTTTTACACGTTGTACTCTGACCTCCACACATTACATGCATGCCATCCCCTGCAACATACATATACATAGTAATAATTCTTCTTATTAAAATTTTGAAATAATAAAAAAAGAATAAAACTAGCCGGCCGGCTGGGTGGTGGTGGCGGCACATACCTTTAATCCCAGCATCCAGGAGGCAGAGGAAGTCGAATCTCTGTTACTTGTGATCTCCATCAATTTGAGGCCAGCCTGGTCTATAGAGTTAGTTCTAGAGGAGATAAGGCTACACAAAGAAACCCTGTCTTGAAAGGCTGAAAAAAAGAATCAGAGTAAAACTGTGCTGAGAATACGTGACTGAGGAGCACTCAACCCTAAACAGGATATTCAGGCAACGCCCTCTCTAAGGAAACGACATGGGGGACAGAAAAAAAAAACCTATAAAAGCTGGATGCTAGGGAGGTGCCGTGAAACACTGGTTTTCATTTTTAATTTAATATTTGGTTTTTATTAGATGTGATTTTTTTTTTTACAACTTTGTGTAAAATGCATCCTGGTTATTCTCATTCCTCCCCCACAGACCCCACCCTCCAACCCGGTCTCAACCTCGCCCGCCCCTACCCCATGTCCCTACAGGGGTCCCTTTCAGTTTTCATGCTGTTTTGCGACTTACTGAGTTCAACCAAGGCGGAGGTGCTGTCCTCACACACTCATGGCCCTGTGGGTAACCCAGACCAAGTCCTCCAGCTGCACTACAGGAGGTGGAGGGGGGGGGCGGCAGGAGTTGATGGCCTGAGGATATCAGGGTCATGGCCCTGGCGGCCTTTCCCACCAAGACAAAGGGCGAGCTGCCAGCACCATTGCCACCACCACCAGCAGCAGCAGCAGCAGCAGCAGCACCGATGGACAGTTGGAGAGGTTTGTGGCCAGCAACCGCTGTTTAGGGTTAGGGTAGGATCCTTACCAACCTGCTGGACCAGCTGACAGAGGCTCTTGGTTATAAATCTATCTTTAAAAAAAAAAAAAAAAAAAAAAACCCAGTTAAATATTAGCAGTGCGAGCACTCACCTGCAAAACCTTCAGAAAGTGTGTGAGGGAAGGTTTCCCAAGAGCTGAACAGGCCAAGCAGCCCTGGCTGAGAGCTCTCTAGAGTCTCTTCCTCTTGCAGGACAGATGTCCAGGAGCTGCTGGAAGCTCCTTCCACAGCCCTGCACTAGGTTCAGAGGAAGCTCCGGAAAACGGCCCATGCACAGGCCTGTCTGACCCTCACACTGTCTCTGGTGGTCCACTTGACCTGATAACCACAGGCACCTACCCAATGTCCCGTGCACATCCCACATCTCTCCTATCTGCTGTTCTCTCTGTGGCTGGATTGCAGAAATGACATATGGGACCTTCCCTAACCCTCAGGACCAGAGTTAGGAAAGTCTACTTGACCTCCGTTTTGGAAAAGTAATTCAGACTCGCCTGGAAGTATGCTTTGTCTTTCCACACTTTCTGACCCTGTCCACAAAAGGAAAACAGTAGGTGTTCCAACAAACCCCAAGCTCAACTGTTCCTACAACTTTCCACAACATGTCATGACATGTAAGCAAAATGTGCTCTGCTTGTGCAACGGAATAGTATTTAGCCGTGGAAAGGTAAGGAGCAGAGCGCCGAAACACAGCGCCAACGCTCTGTGAGAGCCCCACAGGTGGGTTCCTGTGTGGTTCTGCTCAGAGGTTAGGAGAATAATAGTCAAAGATACAGGAAGGCATGGAGCGGCTGCCAGCACAGGGGCAGAGAGATGGGAAGCAATGTTTGGTGGACGCAGACGGTGGCTGGGCAGCTGAGAGCCCCGTGACACAACGTTGTGCTATTGACACAGGCAGGTTCTAGCCAGGTCCCACTCCACATGCTGATTTCTGTACTCTCCTGGGTATTGGAGTCACTGCCCCTGGCCTGGCAGTTCTCACAGCTCTGAGGTGTAAGGTGAGCAGGGTGTGGCTACAATACTAGAAGGTCCCCTCCCTACGAGGGTTCAGAGGCAGCAGCTGCCATGTTCTGAGAGCCAATCTTCCTCCCTCTGTCAAGGGAAACCTCCTCTGGAGGCTTCTGAGAATCCTCTGGGAAAAGGTGATCTTCTCATGTGAGGGGCTGGTGCCTCATCCTTGCCTGACCTGGCAAAGCATATTCCTGAAGTACTGATCAGGAGGACAGGAGCTTTGACGATAGCACCCCGGTTAGTGCTCTAAGGCACAGCCAGGCCCTTTGTCATCCCAGGCCTGGGCCGTTTCACTACCTGGAACTCCCTTCTGCATATTCAGTACTCACTGATGCTATAACACACCACCACAGACTTAACTTCAAACACATTCCAAGAGGTCAGGAGTCTGACATTGGAACATTGGTCTCGCTGGGCTAACATCAGGGCTGCATTCCTTCCCGGAGGCCTGAGGAAGCGACTCCTGCCTCTTGCAGCTTCCAGAGGCTGCCATGTTCCTTGGCTGGGGTGGCTCCCCGTCTGCCACTAACCTTGCAGAAGCATCCCTTCCTTCACAGGTGAATGTTCTCTTGACCAATCGCTTCCTTTCTGGTTGGTTTGTTTGTTGAGATCGGGTCTTGCTCTTCAGCCCAGGATGTCCTGGAGTGTGTGATTCCCCTGCTTCAGCCTCTAGAGGGCTGGGATTATGGATTCACCTCACTAACCCTACTCTCCAAAGATTTTTCTGTTCCTTTTATGATCTCATCAGATTGGAGCTCTGGGATAATGCAGGACAACATCACCATCTCAGATCCTTTAGATACCTCTCACTCCACCTGCAGAATGTCACTTGCCACAGAAAGAAACATCCACAAGGTCTGTGGGTAAAGGTGTGCCATTTGGGGGCCTTTATCTTGTCTTCCCAAACTTGACTAGCGTCACTCGTTGGGTAATTAAAGAGAATACGTTTTGGGATCCTCTAGGTCCCAGGCACCATGCTAGGGGCCCTGTAGTGACCAGATCACATCCAGCCTCTACCATCGTGGAAATTTTCTGTTTATAGGCTGATGGCAGATGCCCCTCTGTATATATGTTTCTCTTATTGGTTGATGAATAAAACACTGATTGGCCAGTAGCCAGGCAGAAAGCATAGGCAAGGACTACTAGATCAGAAAAAGGCTGGGGAGAGGGAAGGAGGCAGAGAGAGGCCTCAAAGAGCCACCATGATGCCCAATGAGTGACATGCCGGATTATGGGTAAGACACAGCCTCGAGGCAATACATAGTTTAATAGAAATGGGTTAATAATTAAGACAGAGCTAGCCAATAAGAAGCCTGAACCACTAGCCAAACATTTTATTCTTTTTGTTTGTTTGGTTTTGGTTTTTCAAGACAGGGTTTCTCTGTGGCTTTGGAAGTTTTCCTGGAACTAGCTCTTGTAGACCAGGTTCATCTCAAACTCATAGAGATCCACCTGCCTCTGCTTCCTGGGTGCTAGGAATAAAGGTGTACACCACCACTGCCTGGCTCAAACATTTTGTTCTTAATATAAGATAAGTCTTTGTGTGTTTGTTTGAGGCAAAGTGCCTATGGGGCCAGGCAGGACAGAAACCTCCATCTATAGTAGCTGCCAAGCAGCCCTCCCTGATGGCTCCCTGGACTGTGTGCTGCTCTCTTATGAAGTCTGGCCCAAAGCTATGGCTAAGCAAAGTGAGTGGATGAGCCTGGGCTCCACCCAGCTCTGCCTCAGAAGCCACTTTGGAATTTGTTCTAAGAGAGAAGGCAAAGTCCCCCTCACATGCATAATAGGTGTTGACAGTCCTTTGGGGACGTTGGACTGTCGGTAGAAGCCAGTTCTGAATTATGTTACCCTTGGGAGTTGATCAAGGTCTTAAGGATCCCCAGTAAAGAACTTGGTTCTAGGAACAGTTGTCACAGGCCCAAACATCCAGACGCTGTTTCACTAAAGGCCTTTAGTAAGTCATTTAGTGTTACTCCTGGTGAAAAACTGAACGCTGAATCTTGGGGGTGAGGGGTGGGGATGTTCGGCAAGATGAACTGCCAGCCTGCGGACAGTCGGTGGATGCTCATGGCACCCTGTGGTGATGGACACATGGACCTGGCTCAAGCCCTGTTCTCAGAACGAGCAAGGTGCTTCAGACATCATTGCCTCTTGGAACATGATTTACCTCTCAAGAAAACAGACTTGATAAGCTGACACGCTCTCGAGATGACACCGAGGTCGGGAGAGGTGGCTTGGGCACAGGGTGGAGCAAGTGTGCAGTGAATGAGAACGATCAGGGCCCACTGTCCGGACGGGGAGAGATGTGGCCAGCACACACCCCTGAAGCTACACAAGGTCAGGCTCCAGTTTCCCGTAAGGGTGACTCTACTCACAGCCTGACTTCGGAAAATATTCCCAGCGTTTGCTGTTCTTGATATGGGCCCAATGCTGAAATTATTCCAGGCCTCTTCCCTTCTCTTAGTCTTCTTTTTGACATCTTGAGCAGAAGGAGCTGGTTTTTGTGTTTTAGTTTTTTTTTTTGTTTGTTTGTTTGTTTTTTTTTTTTTTTTTTAGTTTCAGGAGGAGAAACACACACACAGACACACTCATACAGAGACACACACAGAGATGCAGAGAGAGACACACACATACAGAGACACACAGAGAGAGAGGCACACACACAGACACACAAACACACATACAGAGACACACATACAGAGACACACATACAGAGACACACATACAGAGACACACATACAGAGACACACATACAGAGACACACATACAGAGACACACACAGAGACATACAGGCACACAAACACACACACAGATACACACACAGACACTCAGACACATACAGATACAGAGAGACACACACATACAGAGACACAGAGAGAGAGGCACACACACAGACACACAAACACACATACAGACACACACATACAGAGAGAGAGAGACACACACAGACATACAGGCACACAAACACACACACACAGATACACACACACAGACACTCAGACACTTACAGATACAGATACAGACACACACACACACACACACACACACACACACACACACACACAGCAGAACCATTTCCACAGGACAGAATGTCCCCTGTGCTGGGAGTGCAAGGGGCCACCTCTTAGCCAGCCTTACTCACTCAGCATCATCATGGGTTACGTAAGTGCGGTTTGGACTTGGAGGTTGAACACAGCCTTGGATTTTGAAAGGAGGCAGAGGAGTTTGGGCGAGGAGCTGCTTGGCTCAAAATAAATCTAGAAACCCAATGCGGGAGAAGAAACAACATGAGATGCTCTGATGGAAGGAATATTTAGAAGCTCAGTCCAGAAGGTCCAAGCCGTCGGGAGGGAGGGGCGGCACAGTGAGGCCATTGAAGGGGTGAAGATTGACACCTCCCTCACTCCCTTGAAAGGGAACAGCCAATCCCTCGTGTCGAAAGCCAACTTGTGCTTCTGTGCAGAACCTGCAGCCCTTGGGTCACCCTTTGGACACACTTGGCATTTTCCAAGTTCTGGTCTGGCAAGACACTTGTTCCAGAACAAATAATGCAGGACATGGAGGCTACTAACTTATCCTGCTGGGCCTGACAGCCCCAGTTCTGAACCTCACCTTCAAGAAGACCTTTCAGTCCAGGGCAAATGGGGACAGTCAATCACCCCATGAGCAGAACAATGCTCTGTCACGGTGGCTAAGAACAGTGTCCCTGACTCACAGATGACCACAGGGCCCCTGGCTGCCTCATATGCCCATTTTACACAGCAGGTAACCGAGGTTTGAAGGACAAGAGCGAATGAAGGAAGATACGTTGTCTTTTGACCCATTTTTTTCCCTGTGTTTTGGACAGGTGTAGCCCGGGCTAGCCTCAAACTCACGGCTCTCCTTCCTCAGCCGCATCAGTGCTGGGGTCATAGGTGTGTGCCCTGTTAAAGTCTCAGCTTCCTCAGCCCTGTGCCAGAGGGCTCTCCTTTGAGGTGCCTCAGGTTAGCACAAGTCCCCAAGAGTTCTTTCAGCAAGAGGCTTCAGTGTCACACAACCCCAGATATTAAATTGCTGGGGATGTCCATCTCAGTGGGAACAGAGTTTTGAATAAAGGGTAGGCAGGAAGAACATCAAGATTCAGAAGGAGGAGGGAAGTGAAGCAGAATGCCCTTGTGTCCAGGTAAGACCCTAAAGGGCTTGGAACTTCATCCTGAAGGAACTGGGAAGGTGTGCGAGTGTCAAATTTGTGATTGAAAGGTGTCTCTGCTGTTAGCCCAGCAGCCATGTTGGAAGAAGAGCTGGAGTCAACTAAGGAGGAGAAAGAGAAACAATACAATCCCACTGGCTGATAGGAAATAGAAACAGAGACTTCAGAGATTCCCAGTGGTTGAGAGCATTGGCTGCCCTTGCAGAGGACCCGGGTTCAGTTCCCAGCACCCCCACAGCAGCTCCCAACTGAAGGCGGGGTTTAAATGAGTCCACCAGACCCAAGATAAATGATAAAATGATAAATTCGTGTTTTATTAGGGGAGCACTTACACAGATAAGAGTAAATAACCGCCATGGCCTTCCTGCTTCAGAAGATGTAGTCTCTGTCCTGGTGCTCTGTGACCCAAGAAAGTGGAGCTGGCAGCTCCTCAACCTTAAAAGAGTCATGTCCGAACCAGAAACCACGCCCAAAGGGTGTGGCCAGTACTATAAGTTGCTACCCATGGGCTCTTGTACCCGGAACGGAATGGAATGTGAGTCTGAACCTGCATGGCCCCTGAAGGGGGACTATTCTGGGCCCAGCTCCGCTCCGCATGACAAACTCGCTGTGCGTTACTCCCTGAGTTGGTCCCCTCTGAGACCTGTGGCACAGGGCTCATTTTGGAGGAGAAAGATGAGGTTCAGAGAAGCAGTGTAACCCACAATCCAGGAGACTTGGACTTGGGGCAGGGCTCCTGTAGACTTGACTCTGAGCCTAAAGTCTCCTTGAGTCCTGCAGCTTCTCTGAGCCTGTATCCTGGCTCATGGTTCCCACACAATGTGTGGGATTTCTTGGGCTCCTGATCTATGGCTTGGGCAGGGCCACTGGCTCAATGTTCACCATTCCCTGACCTCCAGGCTCTCAACCAGCATGGACAGACGGCATTGTGGGTCCTTTGGAGTGAGACCATTCTCATCGTCTGGCCAACTTTACCACTGCACCAAATCAGACCCTCTGGCAGAGATTTGGGGCAGGACCATCATGTCAGGAGTTCCCTGACAAGTAGTTGAATCAGGGGCAAAGAGGTAATGGTAAGGCTGAGTGGAGAGGCTGCCTGGGACTCTCAGGTACAGGGGTGCTAGGGACCTTGGGAGATTGTGTGGGTTATACCCCAGATACCCTAATGGGGGGCTAGGAGGCTGGGCCGTTTGTACACCGACATCCATCTCTCTCCATGTGATGGTAGCTTCTGGAATGGGATAGGGTTCGTGTTACGCAGCCGGTGCGAATAAGAGTGTGTATAGGTGGCTGCCGGGTGTGGGTGGGGCAAAGGTGACTGGATGTTTGTCTGCCTACTCATGGATTCCTTCTACCCACCTACCCACCCATGGCCAAGGGGCAAGCTGAAAACTGCCTCTTCGGAGTCTGTGTGCCTATGTAGACTGCGTCACCAGGAATCCCCACCTGCTGGACACAGGACTCACTCTTGGAACTGGGTTTTCCGTCCAAACGCTCGGGGCTGTTGAGAGGATTCAACGGCAAGGTTTATGGATGATAGCAGACATGTTTGAACCCTACGTAAGTGGTTGTCAGCCTACTGTTTTTCTATTACCATGAGAGCACACCGCAGCCAAGACATTATCAGTTGCAAAACCATCTTGACTTTAGAGATACTGAAAGAGCGCTTCTTTGAATAGATGGGCCGTGGTACTGTTCCTTGACAGGCTGTGGCACTGCTCCAGGTTAAGACACTATTTTTTGTTATGCCCACAGCACTGGGGATGGAGCCTTCGGCTCATGTGTACCAGGCCAGTGCTTACCACTGAGCCCCAGTAGTAGATCAAGGCATTCCTGAGGCCTGTGTTGTCTTTAGCAGGTCACCTTGGTGTCAAGGCCAGGCACTTCTTAGGCTGGGAATAAATGCCAGGTTACTGGAGTCTGAGCCACAGAAGGAACTCAGCCAGTACTGGTCTGGAGCAATCACTGTAGGGCCCACACCCACCCAACACCCTCCTGGGTCTCCACCAAGATGATTCAGCCCCAATTATCCCCTAATTGTCTCAGCCTGTGGATTCCCAGCTGGGGCCCTCCTCCCCCAGCCTTCTTGAATGGACCCTGCAGGGCTACAGGCAGGCAGGGAGCCCCCTCTGCAATGGAACCCTGCCTCCCAGGCTTTTCTAAAAAGCTCTTCCAAGCCTGCTTCCATCCCTCCTTCCTTAGGCCCCCTCTGTACACCAACCTGTGGGCCCAAGATATTTGTGAAGTTCTTATTGCAAAGCCCCTGGACCCCTACACTGGCCTTGCTTCCTACTTGACCTGCTTTGGTAGGGACAACAGTGACTCTTAAGCCTCTTAGGGGAACTACCTTACTCAGTATCTCCATCTAACACAGCAGTGCCAGCAGAGGAAACAGGAAAGACCAGGGAAGACAGAAAGGGGGCTGCTTATGGATGGAAAAAAGCCGTGGGAAGAGATGTCAGAACTAGAGAACAGAAAGGAAAAAAACAAAACAAAAAAACCAAACAAACAGTACAGGGAGCTCCACACCAGCTAGAGTATGTTCTAAAATCTTGGGAGAGGGGGGAAAATATGATGGAATGCAGATTTTTATCTTTTCTTGGCCAAGTACCTTTAATTTGAAAACCCACTCTCTGAGCATGCTTGTGTTGATCCAAACTCTGCAAATACTTAAGTATCTAGGAGACACAAACAACACCGCTCTGGGCAGAAAGAGTTCTAGGTTCCTAGTATTTTGGGTCTGAGACTTCCAGATCAAGGATGTTGGCTGTGTGAACACCCCCAACATTGAAAAATCTGAAGCACTTCTGGTCCAGATATCATTTCCAGCACGGGATGAGTGTGGAAGTTCTGAGAATCTGAGTGCATATGTGGAGGTCCGGCTGGAGTTTGGGGCAGTTGTGAGCTGCTTGGTGTGGTAACGGAGCTCAGGTCCTTTGGAACATGGGTCCTCTGGAAGAGCAGCACTATTAATCCCTGAGGCATCTCCCCAGTAACCTGCCATATTGTTTCTTAGCACCCGTTGTGGAGGCAGGTTATGGCTCATGGGACCCTCACTCTTTTTTATCACCAGGTACCCAACGGAACTAGCTTCTTCAAGGACACTTGTCTACGGGTGGGCGGGTGCCATCACCCGACAGCCCTCTGCTCTAGCCCGTTCCCTCCCCTGCCACACACCCCAGAGTCACCCTTCCAACCCACCTGCCATGCTCTATGCACAAGTATTCCAGGGTGACAGGACATGGATGGCATTATTTCCGCTACCCTCTCTCATTTTTGAGCTTCATTCTCACCGGTAGCTGAGAGATCACTGGCTTTTATTTGGGGAAGATGGTCATGGAGGAAGCTCTCTCTACAAAGGGCCTGGCAGGTCTGGAAGGACAAGTGAGTGCTGGCTGAGGGGAAGGTGTGATGAGGTGTGCCTTAGATGATTTCATCTGGTGTTACCCTGCCCTGGTCCTCTCTAGCAGCCCAGGCTGGGCAGCTTCCTGCCCCGCTGAGTGTGACACGCCTCTCATCTCATGATGGGAATCTTCACTTAGGTTATGCAAAGTCCAAGAGATTGTCCCTGAATATACAGCCTACTGTCTGGAGATGAAATTGCTTTGGTGCAAGTCTCATTCCCTGGCATTCTCCTGCAGTCCAGACCACAGGGTCTGCCTTGCGGGGTGGGGGTGGGGGTGTGGAGTATCCAGATTTGTTGTTCTAGCAAAAAGAAACCAGAGCTCATGTGGAGTGAGCTCGGAATCAGATCTCGGCCCAGGGAAACACTGCCAGATGCTTAATTGTGCTCCAATTACACAGAATGCTCCAGAATGGCTGCTCTGGGCAGAGCAACACTGATGGCCATTATTACATTTGGACAGCCCCGTTCAGTTGTATGTGATCTCTGTGCTACTGTGGGTCTCCTTGAGAACTGTCTGCCCATCCTAAGACTGAAGAGAGTGATTGCTCATCCAATACGTAACAGCTGAGGGCAGGGATCCCCTGATTCTTCTGGTCCAGTGGGAAATGCCCGGCTCACCCTTTCTCTCCCCAGCTTTAGTAAGTGCTGCAGAAAAAAAAGCTGTGGCTGGCTGTAAGAGAGGGCCCAAATGATGATTCAGGAAGACTTATTAAGAGGTGCTATTGAACCCAGTGAGTCGAAGGAGGTCCCTCCCTTGACGGGGTGTTGATCATTCCAGGGAACAGGACCAGCCATTGCTGAAGGGACCTGCGTGGCGGGTCATGAGCTAGCCAGCAGGAGGCAGTGTAGCTGGAATGGAACGGGGGTGGGGTGGGGTGGGCAGGATTGAGAGCAGGGGACCTGGAGAGCCACCAAGGACCCTGTTTTGTGGGAGAGCACTGAGCACAGGGGTGTGGCCTGTGCTCCCTTGAGTCCTGAGGGCTCCTCTGATGAAGGAGGAGCCGCGGCCTGGCAGTGAGAAGGGCAGCATCGCCAGAGTTTCCTGCAGGTGTGGACCACAGGAGGCACCGGTGCATCCAACGCTATCGCGGAAGGTGTGCCTGGCGCAGCAGGAGGGCTTCTCTGAGCCTTGCGCTCTCCACTTCCACCTTCCTCCGCGGCAGCGTGATCCTGGAGCTTTAGTTAGCCCACGTGAATGAACACGCCGCCCGCTAGCCACTAAAGCCCGGATCTCAAGCCGGTGGCTCCGATCCTGCCCGATGGACCCTGGGCTCCTTTTGGCAACTCCTTGGTGGTTGCCATTCTTTTTGCCAACAATGCACTCCCACTTTAAAGTCTTTCCATCTGCATGGTATAGGCAGCCTGAGCAGACACGGCGGGGGCTGCTGTAAAAGGCACACAGCGGCCTGGAGTGGCTGGAAACTGCACACTAGAGTCTGTGTGCACGAGGCTTCCTGTGTGATAGCTGCAGGGGCCCATCGGACCCCATTGCTGTGGAGCCCCAGATCTGTGCTCTTTTGACATTGTTGTTGTTGTTCCATCTGGAAACTTCCAAGTTTGGGGTGGGGGATTTGTTTGCGTGTTTGTTATTTATTTTACACATATCCCTCACTTCTTTTCGTTATTTGAGAAAGGGCCTCAGTATTTGATCTGGCTGACCCAGCCATCAGCCTGCCTCTGCCTCCTGCCTGTTGGGATTAAAGGTGTGTGCCATCACACTTGGCTTCCACCACCTGCTTTTAAGGCTACATCTAATTCCCATGTGACTAGAATCCCCTGGGTGTAATTGCTAATCAGGTCTACCCAAAGACTTTGAGAAGGTAAAGGGTAGGTGTAGGCCACATCCCTGACCACGAGTACTTGCTTGCATTTGGTTCTTCCTTTCGTCCGTCAATCTTTGGAGTGGCAAGAGGTAGGCAGGCGAGATGAGAAGCGAGGCAGGAAAGACTTCGGTGATGGCATCGTGGGTTAAATCCATGCACAATGCCCTCTACACCCAAAGGCACATAGTAAAATGGCAGACTGTGGGGGCCCTTGAGATTCACTGATGTGGTTCCAAAATTCAAGAGCCCTTCGGAACCACCCAGAGAACATACCGCAACACAGGACCTTCAGAACGGGCCCTGGAGGTCTTCTCTTCGGACCTAGGACAGACAAGCCCATAGGGTGGGCAGCTGTCTCCATTTGCCCAGCTCTGAGCGGTGCACAGGAGGCGGGGCTAAACCAGATCAGCCCTTGGTAAACTGGGTTGGAGGACCCCTTTGGTGTAGGGAGCGGCAGCTTTAGCACTCCCAGGTGGCGAGACGCAGGCTTCAGACATTCCTGCACCACATGCTGAGGCCCAGGCCCAGGAGGAGTTTAGGGGGCAGGGCTGCAAGCATTGCCCACATTTCGCAGAGGGAAAGCCACCCCCTCCCACCCCCTCAAGATCCACCTCTGCGTCCTCCCGCATAGCAGGTGAACATGACCAGTAACAATTAAAAAGTGTCGATCCGCGCTCGTCTCGTCTGGGTGGGGACGGCAGACTTGTTGGTATTTCGGGGCCAAGTTTTCCCAGCAGCCCCCAGCTGGGCACAGCTGAGCCTCGGCTTCTGTGAGCGGCAGGGTATTTGGAATAAAGGCCCAACCTTGGAGAAGTATTAATGAAAATGTCACAGGCACTAAAGTCAAAGCAGATGTGAAGCCAGCTACATGGGCAGACCTAGCTGATAAGAGGCAGCCCAGGGGAGAGAACAAAACCTCTTGAGATTAGGTCAAGGACAGACTGGGGGTGGGGAGGAGGCACCCAGGGATCTCCCCCCCCCCCCACCGTGGCAACTCAGAGGAGGCTGTCGTTCCTTCGGAACAAGCTGACATTTCTGTGCTGCTGTGTTATATGTTGACATCCCGACAGGGCAGCGTTTGGAGGCCTCCACATCAGCAAATAAATATTACGTCTCCATCTTCGGCTAAGCAGAGCCGGGGCGCATTCCTATTACTTCATGTGGATTAACCATCTGGAAGTTGAATCAAGCCACAGAGTAAAGAATGGGATCCAATTTTGCATTCACCAAAATAAGCCGTACTAGTCTCAATTTATGGCAGATGGTTATTCAGTCTCAGCGGGCCAGAGAATCTCTCCGCAAAAGAATAAAGTTCATGCCAATTACTGTAATAGGAACCGGTACAACAACCGTGTGGGGCTGACTAAGATCGCAGTGACTGCTTATACAGCTCATAAACCGTGGGGGTGGGGGTGGGGGGCGGGGCGGGGAGCAACGGGCACCCGGTTAATTCATTAAGATAACGGGAGAGAAACGAGAGCACACACAGTCATGGAGCAGAAATGTTCCCTTGCAAAACGGGAACAGAGCCCAGAGGCTCTTGCCAGGTCATGCGGCAGGCAGGGGGGCAGGAAATGGTTAATAGCATCAGAGGTTCTATGTTCCATTCATTCAAAACAGACCTGTGGGCTCTCCGGTCTCAGAATCTGGAATGAGACCAATGTGGGTGGAGCCTAGGGGTGAGTGGCAGGAACGAAAGGGGTGGGAACACATCAGGCAGGTCTGCCTTGGGGGCCCTGCACTCTCTAGAGAAGGGGTCCTTGGCTGCTGGAAGCGCAGTGAGCTTGGACTCACCCTAACTGTCCAGGGTAGCCTGGGGGTGGGGGGACAGAACACATCGGGTGCTCCCTGGCCTAGCTAAGTGTTTTCAGAGACCTCCGGTGAGACTGGATTTATACTCCCTTCTCCTACTTTGCAATCTGTGCCCCGGTGGAGCTGGGGACAGTCAGGTTATATAGTACTGCTTGTCTCCTATAGAATATTGGCTCAGTGTCTACATCTGCCTTTAAATTAAAGCTGCTGGACTCAAGAATGCTGGTGTTTGGGTCTTTTAACAGGGTGACCAATGGTCCCTGTTTGCCCAGGACTGTCCTGGCTTTAGCCCCCAAGTCTGGCCTCCCAGAGAATCCTTTGTCCTGGGTAAAGTGGTGACTCTAGCTAAGAGCCCAACCAGGGCACAAACAAAGGGTTGTTTTCACATGCTCCCTGTCACAGAGCCATGTTCCATGTTGGTGCTGACTACTCAGACTTCCACTGGCAGGACACCAAGGCTCAGAGGGGCCAAGGCTTCAGTCCGGGCCTATTGTTCACTTAAGTAGAGGGGCAGGCATGGGATGCTCTAAGCGCCAAAGCCTCTGACCCGGCCCTGTGAGCAGCCAGGTCCATTCCATGCCACCATGCTATCAAGCACACTTAACAGGGCTCACTAACAGGACAGGAGGCAGCAACTACAATCCCACTCACTGAGCGAGCACGGGGTCATGGGCTCGCCCCAGCATCCTGGGATGGTGGCCGCCATGTGCATCGTGACAGTGTTGCAGGGGTGGATGGGGGTGGGGGAGGCAGGCCTAGAGTGGGGTGTGAAGTTCAGGGCAGTGGGGAAGTCCAGCAATGGGCAGCACTAACATGCACAGGTCCTGGCCTCGGTTTCACAGGTGGAAAAGCTGAGCCAGTCGCTCAAGAGGGGCTAAAAGGAAGACTGAAATCCCGTTAGATTTCTGGACCCCACATGGCAGGGCACTGAGTTCACGCTCGACTAGATGCCAGACCGACATTGTCCCCAGCCGGAGAGGGTGACGCTGGCCAGGCACGTGGCGAGGTAGCAATTTCAGGCCTTGTGCTGGCGTTAGGGGTTCAGCTATTCACGCCTGGGTAGAGTTCAGCTCTGTCCACGTTGTCTCTGTTGCTGCCTTCAGGTGTTCACAGGCCAGCACCCCCCTCTCCCCTCCCCCTCCCCCCAGCCCAACTGCTACCAAGCTCTCTTAGAAGGGACACACAACAGGCTCCTGGACACTCCACAGCACCAACACTGAACCAGCTGGGGTGGGAGGGGATAAGGTGCCACCGGGCAGGGGATGGGGGTGGGGGAGCCTCAGCGGGGCAGAATGTTAACTCCCCCCCCCCCCCCCCCCGTTTCCTGGCTGCTCACACTCTGCCAGAGGCCATGCTGGGTGAGGGGCTCAGGCATTTCTCACATACCTCCCATACCTGAGTATGCCTGTGGGTTTCTGTGCCACCAAGGGGAGGTCCAGCTCTGCCTCAGAGGACATTGTGAGCAAATGCTCTCAAGATGCTGGTGGCCCACGCCTTTAATCCCAGCCCGCAGGGTGGGAGGCAGAGGCAGGCGTCGGGTCTCCGTGAGTTCGAGGCCGGACGAGGATACATAGAGAAACTATGCCTCGAAAAACCAAACCAAACAGTTGACCAAAGAAACAGACAATGAAACAAAACATTGCTGAGCGTCGGGGCTGTTGCCCCAGGCTTGGAGTTCTGTATCTGGGGACTGTGGTCTGGATAAGCAGGTGACCTGCGGGACTCTTGCTCAGAGGTGGTGACTGTAAAGCTAGCTGCAAAGGTGGTGTGAGGATTACTTGGATGGCAGTGCTGGTGGACATCAGCATTGTTTTTCAAGTCCAAGATGCCTTAGAGAATTACTAGCAAGATGTCACACAACCCATGTGGAGCCACACCCTGTAAGGAGTAAGGTTTTTCCGCCCGCCGCTGGTCTTGTCCCGACGCCGCGCCAGCCCCAAATAACGCACAGAGACTCTGTATTTGATATAATGCTGTTGGCCAGGTACTAGTTTCTTATTGGCTAGCTCTGTTTTAAGTATTAACCCATTTCTGTTGATCTACATATTTCCACGTGCTTTCACCTTACCAGGGAATGGGGCATGCGTCTGGTCTCCCTAGTCTCTCCATGCTGACTCCTCCCTCCTACTTCCTCTTTCCTCCTTGTCTCCTAGTCCCTCCTATCTTCCTTTCCTATTGGCCAACAGTGCTTTATTCATTAACCAGTATGAGAAACATATTTACAGAGTGACATCTCCCATCACCCTGGGATGCTTAAGGCTACTCGTCTGCTACAGGGGCAGCACAGGGCAGTGGTGCAAGTCTATATAGCCTCAAAAATCTCAATGAACATCTGGCCCTTTACAGAAAGCTTGCCAGCCCTAGTCCTGAAACAAACAGCCTCAGTGGACGACAGCTGACCTGGGCCCTTTCACAGGTCCTCTCCTGCAGGGGACACATGGGAGCAGAGAGAGAGAGAGAGAGAGAGAGAGAGAGAGAGAGAGAGAGAGAGAGAGAGAGAGAGAGAGAGAGGCTAGCACACCTTGGAAGGCAAGTGGGCACAGCACCTCTGGGTGGGTAAGAGAGACAAGGGCGCTAAAATGATGCTATTAGCATTAAGGGATGCAGGGACCCATTTGCCATGGGCCACCCAGAGGCGAAGCTTCTGTCTTTACCCTGCAAGCCCCCCTTTCCGATGTGCTTCTCGGTTACTTTGCCATCAACATACAATAAGAGATCAGCACGCCAACAGCATGGCAGGCGCCTCACAGCACCAGAAGCACAAAGCCCAGGTTAACGAGGAGGGGGTACCACAGCAAAGGGCCAGCGCCAAGCTCGCCTTCGATGCCTTCTGGGAACTCACCTTGCAGCTGGCTGGAAATGAAATGCTTGAAACTATTTCTCTGAGTATCTCACAGCTAGGGGAACAGACTGCCATTGGTTCCTCCGGTCAGCATCAGAATGTGGCGCCTGATGGTGGCTACTGGCATTCAGGACTTCTCGGGGTCAGGAATGTGCATGTGTCGTCATGAAGGTTCTAGAGAGCTGCTTGTGGGGGTCCTACGTTTCTGACCACTGGTCAAACCTGCCCTACCACCCAGGCTTTTTGGGGCCCCGGACTGTTTCTGCATTAAGCATGGGGACATAAGGCTGTCAAAGCCTCACATACTGCACAGCCCTTTAAAAGTGGCGGGGTGGGGGGGGAGGAGGGGCTCAGGAGAGCAGTGTTTTAGTGTGTAGCGCTGGCGGGTACAGAATTCCCCCTTAGTGCTAGGTTTAAAGGTGTGTGCCACCATATACGTTTGTGATACCCTCCCTGAGATGAGGGTGGCTAGGACATGGCTTGGACTGATGGACTAAGAGACAAAGGGCAGCAGGGGCTCGCTCACATCCAGAACATTCTGAGCCTGGGGGACCAGCTAGGCTTCCTGCCTAGGGTGGCCATTAGTGAGATGGATGCTGAAGCCTCTGGCTTTGGCAATCGGGAAGGAAGGGGAAAGGGTAGACTCAGAGCTCCCTGGACAGCTGCCAGAGCTGCTGCCCTTGTGTCGCTGGGCTGAGGGAAGAGACTAGATCTTGTTTCCCCTCTCCTAGACTCCAAGACTAAGGTGTCTTGTCCCTGGACCGGCAGACATCTGCCGTGGGGAGGGATGCCATTCATGATTGAAATTTCCATTACAAGAGGTGACTTTGAGGCACGGCATGACACCTGCCCCTGAGGAGAGCCCACGCTAACATAGGGTGTGAAATATGAGATTTAAGGGCGCCATCCATCAGTCAATAGTGAGTTGAGCTGTGGCAAGGGTCTCTCCACGAGCAGCTTCCTGACGGAGCTGCACCAGGCCCAGGCTTTCCAGGAGCTGGCACCTGAGAGAGAACAGGTACTTCTGGGAGGGGACAGGGGTTTTTCTGGGCCTTTTTTCCTGCTTTTGAAGAGGGGTGCACCAAGACCAACCCACAGGAAGATGACAGGTAGGAAAGTGGCATCTGTAAAGGTTTTTATTTGCAGCTGCTCTCAAGTTAGCCTCTAGCATGATGATGCCACGGGCTGGCTTTTCCTCTAGCACGGTATGTTCACTCAGCTCATGGAAGACAGGCTGGCTTTTGGACAGCCAGAGGGACCTTGACTGGAATGGAGACATTCTTAACCCAGTCACATGTGAACTCAGGACTTAGCCCATTAGTCCAACGCAGGAAGGAGGTAGTCATGAAGGCTACTTGTGTGAAACTTCAGCCTCCTCTGGGAAGGTGAGAATTCCTTTCAGGGTGAGGGAGGCTCGTTTTGTCAGATCGAGGCTGGTTCTGAATGTCTCTCCAGTAAAGCCCTACACCATGGCAACATCAGATAGATTAAAAGGCAACTATGACGGGAAGGTGCAGGAATCTTTCTCACTTCCCTGATGTAAACATGCTCAAGAGGACGTGAAGTCAGCTGCGCAATGCATATTGTTTTCACAACCGGTGACATAACTGGAGTGTGTGGGTCTGTCCAAAGCATCCCATGGACAAGATGGGCCGGGACTTGGTTTCCACTGCTTTCCTTCCTTCCCAGCCACACCAATCCAAGCTCTAGAACCCTGCAACCCAACCCCACAGACACTGAGTCACCTCCTGGCTCCTGGTGACTCCACTGACCGGAGAGCAAGGTCACAGTATTTCTCTGTGAGGACCGTTGGGGAGTTTCAGTGTGTGCTCACGACAGACGCTGAATGCCCCTTACCTCCTGAGACATGTCTGCCAGGGCTGGGCTGGGACACTTTGGACACCATCAGGTTGAGGGGACAGGAGGTCTGTGTAGCATGGAAAGTGAGCATAAGAGCAAACCAGGACAGGGGAGAGGGCTCCCAACTGTCAAAAGGGTATAGTATCACCTGCCAGGGCCTGTGCCCTCCACAACAGAGCAGAAGACTCTGGGAGGTCCCAGGGTTCCTGGGGTCCTAGCTGCTGGGACTGCAAGGACTTTCGTCCATGTCTTGCTCGCCCAGTGTGTAACATCTGCCCTGCAACACTACTCCTGAAGACTGTCACACCAACTCGGGGTGCTGTACCATTCCTGCCTGTGTCTGTCTCCCATACTGGACTGCACATCTGCCCTTAGTTGACTCAGAACCTATGCTGAGCACCAAGTGCCTGTACACACACTCAGGTTGATTGATGCAAGAAACAAGGTCACCACGTACACCGATGCTGCATCTGAAACAGAACAGCAAGACAGGAATCTCATCCAGGCAATGGTGGCGTACACCTTTAATCCCAGCACTCAGGAGGCAGAACAGTCTGAGTTCAAAGCTAGACTCGCTTACATACAGAGTGAGTGCCAGGACAGCCAGGGATGTTGTCCTGTCTAGAAAAATCAAAAAAGAGAAAGGGACCTCAAACACCCTGGAAACACACTGCTCATTAAATCCGCCCAGGCAGTAGGCCTTGTCTCAAAAACAGCACAGTAGAAATGACCAAGTTCTAAACAAAGCATTCCAGAGCCTCGATCTTGAGACAGTCAGACATCACAGCAAAACCGAACAGAGGACTTAAAAACACAGGCCCATGTCAAGAACAAGCCACCTCATAGGACCAGCAAAACAAGAACCTTTTTTGTCTTTTTCTCAGAGCGGGGTTGCTGAAACCCAGAGAACCCTCGAGAAGCCTGTGAGTGTCCCTCACTGCTCCAAGCAAGAAACGGCACCAGGGAAAGAGCCACTCAAGCACACAGGTGGCATTTTGTGATCAAATTTATTTTTGTTTCAATTTTGCTTACTTTGTTTTACTGTAATTTACACAAGAGACTGCCAAGTCAATGGGGGTAATTTTACATTCACCACACATCCCCTCAATCTCCACAGTTGTTACAAAGACATCAGAATCCACATCGGGCTCACTCCCTTGTGTGCCCAAGCCCCCAATGAGACTACAGATGTCCATGAGTTTCATTGGGCAGAGAGACTGGATGGTTCTCCAGTGCCTGGGGTTAGCGGTGACCCTTCTGGTGAATTCTCCACTGATGTGACTAAACCCATCTCCCAACAGTGCCCATTTACATTGAGTAGAGGACACATGGAACCCAGGGTTTGTTGGTGAGGATGACAGGTGTTGCTGCAATGCAGTGGGAAGCTCTGCCATTGCTCCCATGGGAGGAGGGGCATGGGGGGCAAGACTGTCAGCAAAGGGTTACTAATGGGCCAACTGCACGGGTGCTGTGTTCTGGGGGGGGATGGAGGACTATGGGGGGATGGAGGACTATGGGGTGCTGGTTCTGGGGGGGGAGAGAGAGGACAATGAGGTGGTATGTTCTGGGGGGGGGATGGAGGACTATGGGGTGGTGTGTTTTGGGTGTGTGGAGGTTAAAAAGACAGCGTGTGACCTGAAGGCTTCAACAATATGATTCTGGTCAGGCTTCCAGGACTGACGAGGGAAAACAGTATCAGACAGAAACTTTGATTAAAAAAAAAACAAAAACAAAACAAAACCAAAAAAAAAAAAAAAAAAAAAATAATCACTCATCTAGCAATTGTTCCTTCCCTTAAAAAAGAAGAAAAAGAGGAGGAAGAGGAGGGAGGAGGAAGAGGATGCAATGTCAGCAGGAATGCTCAGGATCTAGCTGGGTCTTAGAATGGTGACAGTCCTGTGCCACATCCAAACTGTTCCTAGCTCACCATCAGCACTTTCCCCTGGCTCAGACTGCAACAGGAAAAGAGCTAAATAAATGTCACTACTCTCCCACCCTGTGAGCTCAGAGCAATACAGATGGCTTGCATAGTCTCCACACTGGAATCCCAGAAACAAACTCCACAGAAGTCCTCTGCACAACCTACAATACCGTGAGGGTGTACTTCATCACCTAGTTTGCTTAACCAGAGTCTGAATCTTGTCTAGTGTTTATTATAAATCACAAACCGTCATCACTTTTTTTTTTTTTTTTTTTTTTTTTTGCTAGATTTGATGTAGAAAAATACTTGAAATTCAAAATACAAAAATCCAATAAAAAGTGGCAATTTTAAAAAAAGGATTTCCCCACCCCTGGGGCAAACTAGCAAAGAGCTTAATCTTACTCCTTACTTGACAGATATTGTTGGATTTGGCTGGAAGATAGTGGCTACCCAGAAATAAATAGTTATAAATACATCCAGAGTTTACTTTCCAGAGTCACTGGAGTATCTAAAAATTTGAAGACATCTTTCTGTAGGAGTCTGTTGCTGATGGGATGAAAACAAAAAAAGTATGTGGGGTGACTTGAAAAATTAAAAAAAACAAAACAAACGAAACAAACAAAAAAAACAAAACCAGAAACATAACCAAAGGCTACACACACTGGTCCACACCTGGCATTCATGAAGCATGCCAGCCGGCACCACACGGCAGTCCATTTATCCACCAAGGGCATCAGGATGATGATTATTAAAATCTGTTCCAGGTAATATATATGGAAAATATTTTCTTTAGTATTTTTGCTGAAGACAAGTACAGTACTTTGGAGAAACTGTACTGATCCCTTCAATGTTTTGCATGTACATATATATACTTGTGTGTGTATCTAGGCCTGTAGCCATATGTGCTTTACATACAGCTACAGATATGCACACATATACACACGGGTGTGTGTGTGCGTGTGAGAGTGCACCTGAGTCATCACAGGCACACACTGGAGACGTCACACTGAGAGACACTGGTCCTATCTTCACTCGTCACAGGCTGCACTTGTTCCCCTCACTTGGCCTTGACTCCGTAGCTGTAAGAAAGTAAAGAAGCACACAGCAAGTTAGGCCACAGGCTCTCCTGAGATAGTCAATATGGAAAAAATATGGCTGAAAATATTCCCCAAACTAGTGTACCCCAAAAGTTTCTGTTTAAAAAGACTGGCCTGGCCAGGCTAAAGGCAAAACATTTTATTCTATCACAGAGAAAAGTAAATTCAAAGCAGCAACAAATCACAGAAAGTTAGTACTTAAAGTGACAATGACTGAAAAAAATGTGTTTGTTTTGGATGAACAGGGAATGAGAGCTTTGGGGGTCTCAGAGGTGTTACTCAGTTCTTGTTGGGCACAGCACAGCGCCTCCTTTTCATGACCAAGCACCACTCACTTAGTCCATGTGGAGAAGATAGTTGCCTTCAGTTAATGGAGCAAGGAGGCTCAGCGAGCGCTGGGCACAGGGCCCCACTCCAGTCCCCACGGACACTGGCACAGAACAGTAGACTCTGCTGCTCTTATTCATTTGCCTGTGCCTGTGGGTGGATTTGGATGCTCTCTGCCCCATCTATGGAAATGCCATGTGGGCACACAGGCTTTGGTAGTGAACACCACAGAAAAATGTTAGACTTACAAAGTTAACTACAGAGTAAACAGAGACACTGTGGCACACAGAACACATTTTATCTACAGTGAGCTGCTCAACTTGTCCTGATGGTGTGGCAGGCAGGAGGGATCTGGGTTTCCTTGGGAACCATAAAAGGTTGTAGTGAGGGACGGTTCCACTAAAGGGTCAACCAGCTTCCAGGATGGTGCCATAAATAAGCAACTACAGGGACAGTGGGATGGAGACTGTGACATTCAATCACAAAACATACGTGTTCACAGTTCCTACCACAGGCACCTCTTCCGTTCTATAAGCAGAGACCGGTCAACACAGGCAGAGCCTGGGGCGGGCTCAGCAGCTAACTCCCCATCACCAGAAGGTGCAAGTTTTAGACATCTTTTTACCCAGGTCATCACTTACACAGTTTGAAAATGTCTCTGACCTACAGGGGACTCATCTAGGCATCGGCGGCCGACGTGCCTCGGACGGAACCCTTCTTACGCATCTAAATGTAAAATAAAATCATGAGCTGCTAAAATGATTATATGTAAGGTGTTAGTAAGCAAGTGGAGAAAAAAGGTCTAGCAATGATTATAGAGACTATTTCTCATGTATCCCCAGAAGGGATGAAGTTCCGAGGCTTTCAACTGGTCCTGGCTTCAACAAATTTGCAAGGGGCTTTCCTTACTGTATCAGCATCTAAACAAAGGCCTCCAGTCTGGCAGCAAATTATCAGGGACACAATTGCAAGGGAAGCTTCAATATGCTTTGAGAGAATGCTTGGGGTGGGGGAATCTCATGTCTCTGGACCAGACAGGAAGCTTGGAAGCTGCTGCTACCGCGGCTGTTCTGATTTTGAGAGCAGTTTCTCAGTGCTTTTAGGGTTACTGAAAAGAGCAAGGATCAAAGGAAGAGACAGAGGACAGCACACAGAAGAAAGAACCAGCAAAGGAGCAGACATTTCTAACAGCGACAGACAGAAGAAACAAACAAACAAAAAAACCAAAACCAAACCAAATCAACACAACACAACAACAAAACCAAAATACCCAAAGAAGAAAACCAGAAACAGACAGAAAACAAATACTGTATTTCTAAAAGAACCTCTTCCCCCAGTCTACCCCAGGATCTGGCCAGTTCTCTTCTACCACCTGGCTAATCCTTACATTTCTGCAAATTGTAAGCCACACATATGTGCATGCATGTGCCTGCCCTTTCTATTCCCAACTTAAGGTGCCAGGCATTCTCAAGCCTAAAAGAGATTTGATAAAAAGAAAACCCATTCTTAAAATATCTGTGTATGAGAGCCCTTGACTAGGCATGAGCAGAAATTTCTGCAGGAACTACACACTCCTTTGTGGGAAGGAGATTCTTGCCTGGTGCTCCCAGGCTGATGCTGCAGCAGTTCTGAGGGTTCACACAACCCAACTGATGGGACCGTCAGCACTGCTACAGGGCTAAAATACTCCTGCGACTTAGCACAGAGCAGCTAATGTGAGGATGGTCAGCGGGGAACACAGAGATCTGCCTAAAACACTTCCCAAGTATTCATAGATGAACCTAGGACAGAGTGAAGCAAGTTCACGGGGACCTCGTTCGGTCTGAGCCCTGAGCAGCTACAGCGCTACTTCCAAATGGCCAGCAGAGCCGCTGCTGATCTTCTGCCCTACTGCCACGGGGGTAGCAAGAGTTGGCACCGCCGGGCGAGGGGCTCTCGTGGTGTGTTCAGCTATCTGCAGGCTAAGAACTTTGAAAGTGGGGGGCAGGAGACCTCATCCCCATCCTGTCCAAGGCCCGAGTTCACTGCCTGATCACCAGTGGCCAGTCCTCCTCAATTGACAGCTCAACACAAAATGCACAGCCAGGGCAAGAGCTCTTCCTGAGTCAGGTTCTGGGAAACACCGGCTGGAAGCAGCCGCTGCAGAGATGACGGCAGGAGGAGGAAGTGTTCTGGGACCCCTGAGAACTAGGAGGGAGGGCATGGCAGGGGACAGGTCTGTGCCGAGAGGGGTGGCACCAGGTCTGCTCCTTGAGAAGTGAGCACAGGGGTTAAGAGGTGTGAAGGCCAGATCAGTGCAACCTCTGCTTGCTGGAGTAAATACCCATGGCCAGCCTCAGAACAGAGGGGAGAGAGAGGGAGACCCTTCCATCATTCCACCACCCTACTCCAAAGGCCCAGAACTCAGAGTCTCGGCTGTAGTAAGAGGAAAACCAACCCCCTTATAACGCTGTCTCTCTGGGAAAGGACATTCCAAACCCAACCAGCCTAAAAAGAATCTGGAACAAAATCCATTTATAAGGTGTAGTCTGTCTATAGTTTAAATATAAGAAAGGCTAAAACATTCTACTGCCCTATTAAGAACATACACCACACTCCTTTCTGAAGATCTGTGTAAGGTTAATTAGAAGCAGGCCTGCCCTGATCACCCTGGTAACCAACTGCATGTGCTACAGCAGAGACAGCATTCCTTCCTTCTTCATCAAAGAGTCTGACTTCCTACCACTCCCCATGACTCTATGCGGCTCTGGCCTCACACAGGCCATCAGACACCACACCTGCAGGACTTGCAGAGCAGGACTCAGGAAGCACTGAGGGTCCTGGACATCCCTTGGATTTACATGAAGAAAAGCATGACTCAAGGGAAAAAAAAAAAAAAAAAAAAAAAAAAAAAAAAAAAATCAAAACCAAATCCTTGTGAGAGGAAGGATTTGTGTGGATGGCCTTGGAAGAGTGTAGACACCCACTGCCTATGGGCAGGAGCTAGGGAAAGTTTAGCCCTGAAGCTACCCTGACCACTTGCCAATGACTTTCCAAGGAAGAAGAGCTCACTGCTGGCTGGGAGAGGGGAGGTGCCACCGCTGGACCTGGAGGTCTCACCAGCCTCACCTTGCCCTCAGAGGGAGCTGAGCTGACTGCTGAGCAGGCTGAGACAGGTACTGTCACAGAGGAGGGACGCCCAAGACCCAGCACAAAGCACCAGGATGCTTTCTTACAAGGAGCACATTCTAGGTTAAGAAAGCTCTAGTCCACCTTCAGGAGGGTGGAGGGCACTAGTGTCCAAGAGGTTCCATTTTGATAAAAATACACGTGGTGCAAAATGGCTTCCAGCAACACTCTCCAACTCCAGCTTCATACTTGCTAAGCATGCACAGGTTTAGGAAGGGAAACCGAACCGCCACAGCAAGTCTTACTGTTTCTAGCTCTTTCTGAGTCTCATCTTCCATTCTCCTAATGTCTTCCATTGTCAGGTCAATCCACTTGTCAATCCAACAAAAGAGCTGGCGATGTAAGTTTGTAAATATCCGCTTTTCTTGCTTTTAAAACAAAGTAGCAAAAACATCCAATTAGTGATACATTGACTTCACATGTCCCAAACAGCCCATAAAATGAACTTGCACTTAGTTTGAAAATACCACTTCATTCAACAGCAGAAACTAGGCCCTGTGTGGTGGCACACACCTTCAACCCTAGCACTCAGGAGGCAAAGGCAGACCTCAAGAGTTCAAGGCCAGCCTGATCTACATAACGAATTCCATAATAGCCAGAGCTATGTAGAGACTGTCCCCCCAAAAATAAACAAACAAGTAAACAGATGAGTTCTTTACATCAACATTAATTCTGCCCCATCATAATCCTATCCAGGAAAATAAACTCCCTGTGAAGGGGTGACAAGATGGCTCAGAGGGCATGGTGCTTGCCTCAAAGCATGACTGATGACTTCAGTTCTGTATCTGGATTCACACGGTGGAAGGAGAGAACCACAAACTGCCCTCTGACCTCCACACCCATGCAGCTGGCACACACAACCACACATAACAAACAAAATTCAAAACTTATTTTCAAATTTCCCCTCGAAATGGGAAAGAGTCTCTACCGGCAAGAGGGTGAATGGTCTGGTAGAAGCCAAGAGCGCACGGCATGCTTAACTGAATTCCATATGCTCCTGCTGGGCCCCACATACTGACACCTGTTGCCAATGCCAAGGGCCAAAGGTCAACTAGTCCCAGTCTCCACCTCTGTATCAAAGGACACGCTGCACTGAAGGAGAGAGCCCCGTGCGTGGGGACACAACGGTGAAAAGCACGAGGGCCTGCATTAATTCTTTTGTGCTCTGCATCACTGCCCATGTGTCTGCACACACAGACATAGACATGAAAACCACGTATACAACACAGGCTTTAGAAACCCAATGGTTTTAAGCTGTATTCAACTTTCCCAAATAAGAGAGCACAGTACATACAACAACCAACACTTTGGGAACAATTTTCAACCTTCCTCCATGAACAGAAAACTTGATGTTTACACACAGGA
The DNA here is from genome assembly GCF_943737965.1 of Phodopus roborovskii. Taxonomy (NCBI): domain Eukaryota; kingdom Metazoa; phylum Chordata; class Mammalia; order Rodentia; family Cricetidae; genus Phodopus; species Phodopus roborovskii. Next base: position 1,202,733 of record NW_026125506.1, on the reverse strand, counting down.
CTGAATTCCCTTTATCTACACTGGTCAACCTATTACTACAATGTCCAGGGGACAAGGCCAGCAGATACAGAGGCTGGCTGTGAATAGGCACAAGAACTACTATGAGAATCCAGGGGGCAACAGGATGTCTTTTTTATTCCCTAGGATTTCTTTTTATGTGGATGCATGCACGTCTGTGCATCTCAGACTTGCAGTGCCCTTGGAAGCCAGAAAGTGTTGTGGATCTCATATAACTCGTGTTACAGATGGTTGTGAGACGTCATGTGGGTGCTGGGAACCAAACCCTGGTTCTCTGGGATAGCCAGTGCTCTTTAACCACTGAGCTGTCTCTCTAGTCCCCAAAGACATCTTTATAATGATGATGGGGGTGGAGGGCCCTATAGGAGCTTCCTATGTATTTATAACCTGGTGCATTTTGTTATCTATGTGGTGTTGGGCAATGCTGTGCACAAATGTAAACACACCACTGTGATTGATCCCCCATCTGCATCTAACTGCTTAAGTTATCTTAATCCTCAGACCATGTCACCAATTCGGGTCTATCTACTGCTTGGCAAGACTTTTACAGAAGACACTTTCAGACAAGACAACCTGAGTGAGTGCCAGAGGTGGCCAGGGTACCAGGTCTCTTCAAGGACAGGCTAGCCATGGGAGGGGCTTTGTACTCAAGTGCCAGAAAAACCATCTGTGAAAAATCAGGAAAGCGCACTGAACAAATACAGTGCTACATTTCTCCTAACAAAGTCCCTTAGGGCTGGAGAGATGGCAGCTCCTGCAGAGGACCCAGGGTTGGTTTCCAGCAACTGTCTGCAACTACAACTAGAGTTCAAGGGTAACCGATGCCCTCTTTTGGATTTGGTGTCTTCAGGGGATCAGACAGACACACGGGGGTGGTGGGTGTCATGTCACAAATGAGAAAATGCTCCTCACTGGGACCATTTTCCAGCAGCCACCTTTTCTCAAGTCTCCCACACGGGAGCCCTACGATGTGAGGGACTCACCTTCTGAATGAAGTTCTCCACTTTGCTCTGCAGCCCCCACCACTTGAACTTGATGGTCACCAGCTTATAGGCACACATCCTAGGACAGTCGTGGGTATTTGCCAGCTCCTTCTGGGTGAGAAAATTGAAAAACCCTGACTTCAGTATTTAGGTTCTGACGGAAACGGCTGCTACATAAAATGTCACAGGCACAAGGGAAACCAGTCTCGCATGTTTAGTTCAGAAGTTTGGGCTCACTTCAGCGGAACAGCAGTGTTCCTCTCCCTCCACATATACCAAGTCACTTCCCAGCTACGTGGTCTCATTAGCTGGCATCATTGTAGTTTTTGGTTTCTGTATGGCACCGGCTGTCTTGGCACTCACTTTGTAGACTAGGCTAGCCTCGAACCCACAGAGATCTTCCTGGCACTGCTTCCCAAGTACCTGCTGGGATTAAAGGTGTGCGCCAACACCGCCTGTCTTCTTGGAGTTCTTACGTACGGTAAGCGTTATCAATAGCAAGCCTTAAACAAGGTTAAGTTCTTTTAACGGCACTGTGGAGTTTCACCATTTCCTGTGTTTTCAAGTATTTCCAGGTGGAACAGCACAGTTTGTGAGGGCAGAGGGCTATAGCCAGCAAATGCTTGCTACCAACAGCCATGGCCTGTGCATGCAGCTTCAATCCCACTGAGACTCACACTCTGGCATTCAAGTGACGGAGATGGAGAATAAGTCTCACTTGGGTAAATGCGGATGCTGCGAGCAACTGTCCTCTGAGCCATGTAACTGTTACCTAGAGGAAGGAGTTCAGCTGTGCCCCTCTGGAAAAGAATTACCCCCGCTGGCTTCCTGACACCCTCTCCCACACGCACAGCACATACACAGGGAGGGTTGGGGAGGGTGATGAGATGTTTACCCGGGTATCCAGCTGCTAGCTACCACCTTCTCTTCCGTATGCAACTCTGCTCTAACTATACATTGTGTGTGTGTGTGTGTGTGTACACTGTACACCTCACTTTGAAAACTGGCTTCAGCAATTATTACATGGAGACCATTTACACATCACCCTGTGTCAGGTCAGACACACAAAACTTAACTTGGAGAACATTTGTGTATTTTCTTTTTTTAAAAAAAGCTTTTAAAAGATTTACTGATTTTATATATATGGTGCTCTACCTGCTTGTATACCTTTATTCTAGAAGAGGGCATCAGATCCCATTACAGGTGCCTCTAAGCCACCATGTGGTTCCTGGGAACTGGACTCAGGACCTCTGGTAGAGCAGCCAATGCTCTTATCACTGAGCTCTCTTTCCATCCCTCACGTACGTATGTTTACGTGTGTGTGTGTGTGTGTGTGTGTGTGTGTATGTATGTATATATGTTTGGTTTTTTGAGACAAGGTTTCTCTGTGTAACAGTTCTGGTTGTCCCAGAACTCACTCTGGTCTTCAATTTCACCCTGTATAGTGGGGCACAAGCCGTCAGAACTGTGTGGGATCTCTTTCTGGAAAGACAATGTCCTGTTTGACAGGAGCTTTTCCTTTTCCTAACAGGAGTTCTGGGGAAATAAATCCCTACTGCCGAGTCCACTGTTTCAAAAACCCAAAGTCAGACTAAGACAGACTCGGGTATCTCCAGAATGTCTTCTTTCCTACCAGGCTAGTTAAGTGACATGAGATGGACCTCCCTCTCTTTGACTACAAGCCTGGCTCTAAGCTGGCCACTCTGCCTCCGGAGTTCTTTCTACAGAGGATGGTAATGTGAGCCTTCCACAGACTATCTCTTCAATAAGCAATGAGCCATGCTGGGGCCTCTGGCCCACGAGGGCCGCTGCGCACGAGAAGAATGTGCATCGAGTGTCAGGCAGGTCTAGCTGGCACCAGGCCAGAAGCACGGAGGGTCTGGCTGTGGTTGCTATGGCGCAGAACCCTCACCTTCCCCAGCTCCACTCCTCTAGACAATCAGATCACTCCACGCTCCAAACACGCCCTTCTCATCCAGTGGCTTGTGAGGCCCCTGGACCTACACATGGCCCCATCCACACACCCGAGGTAAATTATTCTATAGCCCAGCCCTCTAGGCCCGCAACACTGACAACTCGAAGCACTTTTCAGCTTGGACAAGTCCTGGTAACTGCAAGCTACAAACAGCATCTTTAGGACTTAAGCTGCACACTTTAATCTCCACAAAACCTCACCCGTTGGAACAACCACCCTTCAGAATTCTCCCACAATTTATAAAAGCAAAGGGAAGCGCAGTTCTAACTACAAGGGCGAGCTAAATGCAGCATGGGCGCCCTCCACAGGCTGGACTGCAGGCATAGTGTGCTCAGTGACTCCACAGTGAACTAGTCTGCTTCCCTCATGCTTCCTAGTAAGTGTAAGTGATTCTGGCAAGCTACTTATAACTAATTAACAGAACAATTTATAGAGCTCACAATGGGCTGTATAAAATGGGAAAAGAAAAAAAAAAAATTCCTAGCTCTCAAAGCTGTCCGCCCATACCTCAAATGTGTATATTTCTTTTCAACCTTCTTGTTCCCCCCCCCCACAAAAAAAAAGCCACTCTATGAGGGAAGAATATGCAAACCCACTCAAATGTGCTCAAATAGACAAAGGCCAGCTGCAGAGACTTAGTCTTCTTGGTAGATTTGGAGGAGCATCTCACTGAAGTCACCGGGAAAGCAAGGACCCAATACGTAAGCTACACGGTTTCCTTCAGTAATTAATATAGTCACGGTATTTTAGGTGTCATTCCTGTTCAAGTGAATGATAGGGAATCGTCTCTTAACCTAGGCTTTAAATTAGTGATTAAGAATAGGGCTTTACAGGAGGTGATGGCACCGGCCTTTAGACCGGTGCCATCAGCACTCAGGAGATGGGGCAGGCAGATTTATTATTTTATCTGCATGAGTGTTGTGTCTGCATGTATGCATATGCACTGGAACTGGGGAACTGGTCATGAGCCAACATGTGGGTACTGGGAACCAAACCCAGGTCCTCTGCAAATACTAGTGCTCTTAATCCATTAGCCATCTCTCCAGCCCCTGATTTAAAAATAAAGAAACACAGTTTTCAAAAGTGTGAAAATCCCCACTGTAACAGAGAGAACTTCTAGCTTTATCAGGTCCCTGGGAGCTCAACTGCTGTGGGCCACAACTTGGTTCTTCGTAAACAATACCGAGGTGTCTGAATTTTTCCCTCTTTATTGCTTTGAAAACAAATGCCTCTTGAAGGTCTTACACTGCTCCAATCCAGCTCAAAGCTGAAGATTTCATTACCTGCATCAAGGCAGCTAGGGCTGATTCTGCTACTTCACAATACCATTATTCTGCCAGTAAGTGATTTTCTATGTTGATTAAAATTTAAAATGGCAATTTTTTAAAAAGAAGGGAAACACTGGTTGGCTAACAAAAAAAGCAACCAGAAGTTGTGTAAGAGGAGTCCCAAGCTAACAAAAAAGAACCTCACGTGTTTCTCCCCGACTAATTTAAATTTCATCCATAATGTAGCATTCACTAGTTAGCTGCAAAACGTTTTCAAAATTGCATTTAAATAGTTTGTATAGTCACAGAATTCCTTACATTTCACGTTACTAACTATAAATGAAGCTTCCCAAGTCAAATCATGTTTTCAATTTAAGCGCACGTATTAGGTTACTCTGAGGCATGCGGCGAGACCTTCAGGGAAGCAGTGTACACAGCAACCACACATCACGACTGAATGACTTACAGCATGTGGAGCTGTGTGGTGAGCAATCAGCCAACATTAGCTCCAAGAACAAACTTCTTGAACCTGTGACAAACAAATACATACAACGCAGGAGAAAAGAGAAGAGAGGTGCCTGAGGGCATTCTGCTGGCCCAGTCCTCCCAGCCTCTCTAGCTTCAGAGCTTGCCCCGTGGGACCAGGGTGGGGTGGGGTGAGCTGCATTCAAGGAGTTAAGCTCTGCAGCAGGAGCAGAGCAGTCTTCTGTGCGACTCACACTCCCGTAGCATTTCAGTTTTGCGGCAGGCAATCGGAACGCTCGGTTTTGGCGGCTGAATCCACAGTGTTAAGTTTCCAACTGAAATCTCACTGAGAAAGTTAAAAATAAACGTGCCTCGAGGGCTGCCAGTGTGTGCACCAGCAAACGTTAACACAGGATCACAAGACACACGCCAAGCATGTGCACGGCCATCTCAGGCAAAACCCTCTTCTTCAACGTGTACCATCTTCGCTTCTCCTGACAGGCTTTGCTCGCTCTGAGTCTTCTGGACCGGCCTGGGCTGGACGCTGAGTTTTTCTACATGCTGGGGCCTCAGCTCACTGATTTTCACTGGGTTATGGCCGTTAACCGAGCCTGTACTAAGCACCCACTGAGGGCACATCTACGCCAGGCACTGCCACATGCCACACACCATGGTGTCTTCACACAAAACAAGGAAGCCACTCTGACCTGAGGAGCCAACTGCCCCACATGCCTCTATCGGGGAGGGGGTTCATGGTGGGAGGCTTCTAAGTCCAAAAAAGTTCCAAGGGATGAACCAATCACAGGTGGTTTCATAAAAATATGGAAAATAAACTCAAAACAGGGAAGGCCCCTGCATATGAAGAGATCAGCATAGCCCACACTCCCTTACGATAACCTGGTATAGTTCACACCCTCATCAGGATGGAAGCTAGCATGTACAAGTACAGCTGCAGGGTCCCACTCCACTGCACTCAACAAGAGCCTGGCCAGAGGCCTGGTCTGCTAAGTCACTTCCCAAACCATGTGGCATACGTTCCAGAGGCCTGAATCCTGCAGCTCTGCCTTAGAAGCAGAGGCATTTTACAGCCAAACCAAGGTGAAGGCTAGCAGGCAGCCCAGGGCACCTAGATTTTTGAAAACATAGGCTTACTCGTTTAGGAGAAGTTCTACAAGCATAATATATACTAAGCGCTAAATGATTCTTTAAAAACTTCAAGCTAAAAGTGAAGTTACCAAACTGTGTAATCTTTTTGAAAACCTGTTGTGTCTGTCGACCTCTTACTGTACAGAACCCAAAGTGTGTCCTAACCAGAAGCCAGTTTGAGTTCTGTACATTCCAGTTTCAAATGGTTTCAAACGGTCCACTAGGGGAGGAAGGATGCTTTTCTGGCTACTTGGGGCCTCAGGCAAGTCAAAGTCAGGATTTGAGAGCAAGGCAGGCAGCACTTTCCGTGAGGAGAGCCATAGAAGGACATGGTCATGGGCCACAGGAGGAAGCCCCAGATGCCCTTTCTTACCAGTCTCCACATGGAGCCAGAGCTCCACTGCCATACTCCAGCTCCACTGCCCCCACCCCTGGCACAAGGGGTACAAAGAACAAGCAATCATGAGGACAGGGAGAAAACAAACTGGTATCTCTACAACTTGCAGTGTCCTTCTCTAGCTGGGAGGGCTCAGAATGACCATGAGAGCTATTCTAGGGTGTGACTGAGCAGTGCCTGTGGCAGGAGTCTGCTGGCGCTGTGAGGAACATACTTGCACACATCAAACCACTACAATTTCCGGGCCAACTCCTTTACCTGACCCGATCACCATGTGCGCCGATGTCTGACGCTACAGAAGCAGGTGACCTGGCAGAACCTCCTAGCTATTACCGATCATCCATTTGTAGATACAGAAGCTTAACACTCAAGAGGGTTTGCCTTAAATGAAGAAAGATACGAGGCCTCTCGTTGGGCTAGAATAACAGCATAGCCTTCAATTCGTGAAGCTGACACTCCCTGGATCAGAAGTGGCAAACTGGAAAGCTAGGAGGAACACACATGTAAAATACTATTGGAAGCCTTAAGACAGACAGACAGACAGACAGACAGACACACACACACACACAGCCTCCAGGCAGAAACCGAAGTCTACACATACATATGCATGCGTGTGCATGCACACTGCGCCACAAAGAAATGTTCGTCAGCAACTCTGCCTTGAAGCAAAATTCTTAATCAGGTTATAAATTGCTCTATTAGCATGCACAAAGTCACTTCATGTTGAACTCTAAGTAACAAAGTATAATTCATGTGCTCAGATCTTCTATTTCCTTCTTCAGAGGGAAAATGAGCACACAACTAAGGCTGTGTCTCTAGGGCTATCGTGGATTCCTGGTTTTATTTGTTTTTAAGTAAAAATATGTGTCCTATCATAAAGGGGGAAAAAATAACAGCCTGTGCCCATGACACGCTTGGGAAATGAAAATGTCTCCTGAGCAGCAACACCACCGGGCTGGGGAAAGCACTCTGATCTCTGTGGCTCTGACCCATACCAAGCACTGGTTCAACAATGTTAAGTACAAGCAAAGGGCACAGGCTGCTGACCCACAGAAGGGGAGGCTCAGGAACTTGACCTTCTGACACAACTTCTTGTGCCAAGCACTTACTCATGTCTTTCAATCTTCCCAATGATTTTTGAGGTTGGTATTAACGACCACATTTTAGAGGTATGGAAACTGAGGCTAAGACTTCCGTTATCTAAATGCCGATGCACGAACTTTCATGGTATCAGCATGGGTCTCCTTTTGTGCCTCTGTCACTACAGATGTCCTGACCACTGTGCAGAACTATCTAAGCACAGAGTTTAATTGCTACCATGCAGTATGACAAACGACCTGCCCCTTCACACCCTACACCTGTGAGCGGCACTGGACTCGGGCCTGTGAATCTGCAGGCACCAGTCTCTCTTACAACTCTTGTCTGGGTTTCTCTGGCCACATTTCTCACCATAAAGAAAGCACCTACACCTGCCCCACAGTAAAGTTTGGAAGGTGCAATGTGCCATTCTATAGCACCTGGAACTTCGGGAACATTCTCGGCTCATTAACACAACAGGCAGCATCTCCCCCCCCCCCCTAAAGTAAAGAAAGCAGCAAAGCGCCCACTGGGGTGTAACTCGGTGACAGAGCACTTGCCTAACGTGTCAGGTCCTGGGTCTGTCTGATACACAAGTAAACGAACAGATCCCGAGGTTTTCACTTAGCCTGGGACACGCTCTGGAATGTGGGCTGCTACACAGCCTGCTGCTGAGGGAGCAGGTGGTGATGCGAGCACGTCTCACAGAGAGGACACTTGTTGGCCTGCACAGTACCACACAGAGTATGTAATGTATGGGCCACACCCTCAGCACCCACCGGCAGTGTCCTCAGCCTGCCGCTAATACCAGGCGGAGTAAGGACATGGCTGCTGATCAAGTCCACAGGCCTCACCCCACGTGTGCTCAGCTATTGTCAAGAATGAATCTTTATGTCCTTGCACACCAATAAATGGGGTTTGGCTTGTTTTCCTCATTACCCCACTACTCCCAAGGTCATGGCAGCTCAGTTAGCAGCTGCTTGCTTAAAAAGAATACCCACATCTACCACCACATGGATAAAGTGAGCAAGCGATCAACGTGCAAGTGGACTGGAGGAGCTTTCTGCACGGGCAACACGAAGTCACCGTGGGGCTTCGTTTTTCCAGGCACAGCAGCCCATTACGGCGCATGCTTGTCATCTCAGCATTATGAGGCTGAGGAGGGGAATCACTAAGTCTGGGCTGTAGGTTGACCCCCAGGTAGCCTGCGCCCCACCATGAAACCCTGCCACCGAACAAACTCAAGCTACTCCAGAATTTTAAACCATCATCAACCAGAGGTAAAGGACTATGGGTAAACATTACATCTCAGTAACAAAGCAAGAACAAGCAATGTTACACATTCTAACTTCCTAAGAAGCAGAAAAACCAAGCAAAAGTAAATAACATCAAGTTCTTCTGGGGCTGGTCGGAACACCGCCCAGGCGTTCCCACAGGGAAAGCCCTGCACTTACGCAAAGCAGGACCACCACGCAACAGTTGTGTAAAATCTATACTCCAGCCGGGTGTTGGCTGCACACACCTTTAATCCCAGCACTCAGGAGGAAGAGGCAGGTGGATCCCTGTGAGTTTGAGGCCAGCCTGGCTCCAAAGCAATAAAGAGAAACCCTGTTTGAAAAAACCAACTACCCAACCAACCAAACAAACACACACACCCTGTTCTTCAATCACCAGTAACTGGGTGAAAAGAACTCAGGATTTTGCCATGAGCCTTCTGCCTGTTCATCCTCTGCAATGCTAGCCAGAGTCAGCACCAGAGACAGCAGAGCCACCTCGGCAGGGATACACCTCGGAGAGCCACCAGCCTCAACTAGGGGTGTCTAGAGGATGTGGCTGTAAACCTGGAAAAGGTGGGGACACTGAGTAAACTCGAGGGAACCCAGACAACGCTCACGGGACATTTATCACTTCCTGGGTATTAAGTCTCTAGTCATATATTAGGTTGGAAGAGTTTTGGACTCTACCCTGGAAACAAATGTGAAAAATAAGACAAATTACGATTCCTTATTTCCTTTGTAAGACAGGGTCTCACTGTGTAGCTCTGGCTGTCCTGGAGCTCTACATAGACCAAGCAGGCCTTGAACTCACAAGAGATCTCCTTGCCGCTGCCTGAGGCCTGGAATTAAAGCTGTGAACAAGCACGCCCGGCAATGACTCACTTCACAGGAGACAAAGTCAGCCCCTCCTCCCTTTCAGCTGACTGATGTGCAACAGTTTACAATGCAGCTACAACTGGCAGTTCTAACAGGGCTGTGCAGGGGTCACCCACAGGGGCAGCCAGCACTGCACTGTCCCTCCAGTTGTAACTAGCCTGTTAGAGCTTGGCAGAAAGAAAATCCCATGGGTGAAAAACCTGCTCAGGTCAGGTTCGTGTTTCTATGTGTCTCCTAGTCTGTCAAACTAATCAGAATAACCTGTAGGCCCTGTTTAAGGGATTCCATTCGGTGTAGTGCCCTATACAACCCTGCCATGTTTGGAATTGCTTTTCCTGCTTCGTGAATGGAGTGAAGGTGTACTCTACCTGACTACAAATACTTGCCACAAAGAGTGCTCTGGTGTCCTACTCTCCAGAAACATAGCTGGTCATAGTCGGTTTATGCCGACTAGACCCCACTACAAACCTTCACTTCACATGGATTTCTGCATTGTCTGGAGCCAGGGGATGTCGCAGTCCCCCAAGAGCAAACCATTTGCCTCTCTTCAGGTTCCTCTGCATGGCATGGCTCTGTTCTGTTTGTTAATGCAGCACACATTCACAGGCTAACTGCAAATGGCCCTAAATCCTTACCGCAAATACAACCCTCTGTGCAGTTTTTATTTTTCATTTAAGCACTACCACCTCTTTAAGACTCGGGACCTGTCAAGTGTTATGTTGCCAAGACACCATTGTCACCAATACCTTCCAGTTAGGTCCCAGGGGGCCTCTGTTGGTCTTGACTGAATGGAATAATGCAGGATCTTCATCAGGTTTGTAGTCCTGTAAAGCAAAACAGAGCCAGAGATGAAGAAACCCAGAAACTGTTCTTTAACCTCGCCAGGCAGCTTTCTGCAGCTGCAGCTCCCTGTGCTTCTGCACAGGGGAAATGGCCCACACGCGGCACCTGCAGCTCGCATGCCATGACTTTCTAAACTCTTATCTCAACTATGTAATCAGGATTGCTGAGTGACAGCAGCCCAGCAAGGCTAGATGCTGGCTGAAACATTTAGTGGTTTTAGGGCTGACAGTCATGCACACGCATGCTCACCTCACTGTTGACAACATCTGCACATGGTGAGTGACCCTGGGCTGCTTCTGCCACCTACCGTGAGCCACTCCTGCACTAGCACAGAGCAGGCCCTGATGCTGCGTTTTCCTCTTTCCCTGCTGGATCTGTGTCCTCCAAGTCCCTCGCCATCATGGGCAGCAGGGACGGACAGGTGTGTGTATGTGTGTCTGTATGTATGTGTGTGTCTGTGTGTGCATACGCGCATGCACACATACGCACATCTGATGCAAGCCACAGGTGACCCCAAAATCTACAACTCATGCTCATGAACTATTTCCTTTGGTGCATCCTGAATGACACATTGCAGGAAATGAGTTAAAGCATTTTACTTATCTAAAGTGCCTGTCCCTCTCCCCCATTCTTCATCTCTCTCCTTCCTCCGCTGTCTCCATAGAAGTAAATTTATTTCTGAAGTATACAAATGGCGGGAACTTCACTAACTGTCACTACATAGGTCCAGGGGTCAGTCTCAAGCCCGGAGACAGTGCCTCTTCCAGGATGGCTCCCGAGACCCAAACACTGTGGGGATGGTGGGGGGTGATAGGGGTGGTGGGGGGAACAGGACAAGGCTGACAGGAAACCCTGGCTGGAAACTGCAGTCTTAGGTAAGAGCCGGGCAAGTAAAGCATGCATGGAGCATGCTCCTAGTACAACAAAAACTTCCCCAAAGCGAAGAAGACACACTGGCAATGGCCATTTAGAAGTGACCAATTAGTAAACGCATATGGCATGCTAACAATTCCTAGGGAGGGTTATAAATGAACCATGTGAGAAAGAAAAAGAGTGAGGATCAGGGAAAAGCTAACCCTTTAAGAAGGGTGCTGGGGTGAACATGTGGCCGTGGACTGGAAGGCCATCTCAGCACTGTCTCAGGGGCTAGAGAGAGAAAAGGCTGAAATTGTTAAAACACTCGAACCCGGCTGGCTTCACTAGGTCTCAATGATTTGAAATAGTCAATGTGGTGTGGCCAGGACATGAGGCTAGTCAGCATTACGAAGAAAGGACATGCACCAGAGTCACCACCTGTCTAGGCACAACAGCACTGACTTCGATCTCTGACAGCTGGGATGAGTTAGTTCCCAGACTCCAGTTCATACCATATCATTTAAAAAAAAAAAACACAAACAAACAAACAAACAAAAAAACTGGCATGCTTCCTCAGACCCAGGAAAGAAGCAACTGAACAAGAGATCCCAAAACTTGCTCTCACAAGCAGAAGTAAGTAAGCTACCTAAACAAAAAAAACATACCTGTAAGCCTCCAAACCATTCTCCTCTAGAGCAGAGGTTCAAAATTAAAGCTCACTTCTCCCCCAAACTAGAAAGTGTTGTCCCCTCAAACAACCACTTCCAGCAAAGTCCCTGTAACAGCCACCACGGGGTGATAAGGGTCAGAACGCAGGGCTAGTTCCTAACGTCAGCCTAGCTGAAAGAGGCACACAAGACAATACAAGGCAAAACAGGTGCCCAGACTCCAAGAAGTATGTAGGAACAACCAAGGGAGAAGAGAGAACATTCAGTCAGAGTCAAAACCAAAGAACCAGTCAAGAACACACCCCTTCCAAGACAATTGGCCTTCATATGAAAACTCGAAAGAAGCCGGCACACTCAGGAGGCAGAGGCAGAGAGATCTTTGAGTTCCAGGACAGTCTGGTCCACAGAGAGAGACTCAGGACAGAGAAACCCTGTCTCACAAAACAAAAACAAAAGTAGAAAGAAAGGCATACCATGTTTAAAATATTTCAACAATTAAATTCTAATTGTCAGTCTAATGCCCAGAAGGCTGGCCATGATTTATCAGTCTATTCTCTTTGAGAGAACCCATACCCCTTTTCTCTTATGGACTGGGGTGTGATGTGGGCATGGCCATACCAGTCATGGTTTTCTTTTCTTTTTACAAAACCTGAACTGTAAGGGAATGGTAAACACTACATGTCTGCACATAAGTAGCTGAGAGCTATAGGTCGTACCACTGTTTTATGTGCCATTAATAATAAAGACACAGGAGGCTACTACATGTCACAGCATGGAGACAGATTTTGATTCTGGATGTATTAAACTGGGAAAGAAAAGAAGGGAACAGGATTTTAGTGAGAAATGAGTACGGAAAATTGTGGAAGTGCTGTGAACTTTAAAACCTGGCCACACCCAAGGGAAGAATAAGTAAACACACAATGAAGTGTGCACAGTAAGACCGATGGCACTAAATAAAGGCAGTCCATACGCGAGGGCCAACCAATTTAAATTCTGACCAGCAAAGGCATCAACCAGAGAAGGGTCAGAACAGAGAGACTCCTTGCAGTCTTCTACCCCAGCTTCATGCCAGGCAGACACATCATGCATTCACAGAACACATCTGACGCAGATGCAGAAACTGAAGACACTGGAAACCTTGTGAAGGCCTCACTCTAGATCTGAAACCATTTCAGAATGCGCACCTGCAAGCCTCCATCGTCAAGTCCAGCCAGGCACTGACAGGGCTGGCTCCCTATACCCGGACTTCACCCAGACTTTGTTCATTTTACGTACAGCTGTGTACCCCACAGGCATACATTGTCCTCAGAGGCTAGAAGGTGGCAGTGGACCCCTGAAACTGGGATTACAGAAGGTTGTGAACCACTGTGTGGGTGATGGGAATTGAACCCCGGTCTTCTGGAAGACTGAGCCATCTCGCCAGCCCTACTGATCTCTGCCCTGGCTCACGTAACTGTACCACACAGGGCAGCCATAGGTGTCGGCAGTCCCAGGAAGTAAACATTTAAAAACCCAAGAAGCCACTCCCAGCACCCAGGGTGTCTTAGTGGAGGATCTTCCCGAGGTGAGTACATAGAATGGAACCTCCTCCTCTTTGTTTTTCTCTCAAGTGCAGACCAGCAAACATTAAAGATATTACACTGAAAATGTAACATAACCCAATTATTAACAATAGCACCTTAACCCTGACAGGTGAGAATAACGCACCTCGTCAAAATCTAGTCACTGTGCGCTTGCTGGTTTGAATCTGTAAATGTTTAATCAGTTGGATTAAGGGGCAGGATATGAAAAGGCAGGGAGAGGGTGTAGTCTTCACAACCCCGATTTTTGTATTTCTACAATACACGTTAATTTCTTTTTTGAATAGTATCTTCTTGCTGAGTTTTATTGTTGGGTATCTATCTGATTTGGTCTCTAGATCTGGAACCGGTCGATTTATATCCATATCACAATGAACAAATATATTCCTTCATGTATGACAGTTTCAGCATACAGAATGCAACCTCAGCTACCAATTACAGCTGCAAATGAGCAATAGTGTGGAATGAGACAGCCTGCTGGCTTTGTTAGTATTCTGTCTCCTCTGGGCTCCCAGGGGGAAAGGGAGGCTCTGATGAAGAGAAGCCCCTGGCTCATGGTTTATTGTGCTTGCCACCAGCTGCAGGCTTCCCATCTCATTAGTTCTTTTAGGATACTGTGGGTGAAGACAGCTGCAGTCTACTTGAGTCTTCAGCTCCTGGGTATTCTGAAGGCTGAATCTGCTATGCACTTTCTATAATCCTTGGGGGGGGGGGGGGAACCAGACAAATTCACTAGGCCCAGGAAACACACACACACACACACACAGATTTAAAATCAGGTTTAAATGGAGCAAAGTCTTACTATACTAAGGTGCATTGTGCTCAATATTTTTTTGTGATCTAATTTTAATTATCTAGACAATGCCCAGAGGCCTGGTCAGGATAAGGGCCTGGTGAAACCATCATTATCTAGCTAGGTGTGCCTTCTGAGAGACAGTACTTGCTCCTCCAACAATGGTGCCCGAATGACACAAAAACACAATGGCATCAGTGTAAGACACATTTGGATTAGTGCTAACCAACGCTATGTCACTGAAATTCTTATTTAAGTAAAAATGAAGGCGAACGGAAGTCAAGATTCCCTTGGAGAACAAAATAAAGTATGATATGGTAAATAAGTGGATTAACGACTCCACGCTGGAGTCGCAGAACACAGTCATTAAATTCGTATACGGAAATGCTCTGCCCTGGAATAGGAAAGCTGTACAACTTCTCGGGCACACATCTGTTACTGACTGGCACTTACAACAGAAACTCTCAATAGAAACCAGATTAATTTTAAAGACAAAGAATATTAGTTTTATGAATCTTTTAGCATAGTGGCTGTCCCCCCAAAACGTAAGTATAAAACCTTTGCTGAGCCAACCGAAATATGTCCTTGAGCCCAGATTTAACGAATGAATATGAATGGGGGCAGGGGAGGGAGTAGGAGGTGAGTTTCTTGACAGCTTGTAGAAAATCAAGACGAGCCCCAGACACCAGAAACTGCTTCAAGTGCGCCTGGGTCAGCACAGGTGAGGGTAAGCAGAGACAGGAACAGCTACTCAAAAGCACCAGCCTTGGAACTCCCAGACACCTGCTCATGAAGACCAGGCCCAGCCCATATAAATAACCTTCTGCCCACAGGGAGTTTCACAAAGTAAACGTTAGGATCTTGTAGCCTGCTATCAAATGTTCTCCTTTAGCATAGGATGATTAATTAGGTGTCTATTCAAACAGTGCGGAGATAATCACTAGGTTTAAAATGCATGGGCACCACTGCTCAATGCAGCAAAGCTTAGGGAGAGAGGCTAAATGAAATGCAAAGACAAATAGCAAGCATTCAATCTATCAGCACCACTCTACCCCGTTTTAAAGGTTACAGCCCTTAGAAAAAAGGAAAGAAAGTGTCTCTAGTGCCCATGCTGACAGTATGTGTGGAGATGACAGAGTGCAAGCCATACTCCAGGCCAGCCTGCCTAAAAAAGTATTTTCGTTGAATGTTACCATAGCAAATAACAGAGAAAGAAATAACATTTACTAACTTGTTTAAGAAACTGATTTCAACAGTTATTTTCCAATCAGCAGCTTTCTTTTCTGTTTTTAATTACATCTCCCCAGTGACTCCTCACCCTTGCAGGTTCCCACAGAGTACCATTAATACAGTATAAGCAAATCTCATTAATTCAGGTCCTACCACCTTGGAATTCATAATCACTGGCATAGGGGCTGGGCTGAAGTTTATCTTTGCATGATCTATGAAAAAAAAGATTTGCTACACAAATTAATAGAGTAACAAGATCTCAGGAGGGCTGTTTAAACAGTTCAGAAGTGTTTTAGAGCAATTCAGAAGCCTTCATTTGCATATAATTATTATGCTAATTACAAATCATTCTTATCTATTCATTAAAGCAGAGTCCCAAAGGACCACTAATTGTCAATAACTTGTTGGCCTAGTTTCTGTTACCGAATGTACCTCAGAGGAACAAAACTGCATTAAAAATATTCTATAATGTGGTCCCTCCACTAGTCTTGGCTTCCAATGAATCCTAAAACTTGAATTTACGAACACCTGTATGGAGAGCAAAGACATGCAATCAGAGGGAGGTCTGGAAGCGCGGACATGGCGCTTCCAGTCTTTCCAATTCTACAGGGACCCTCTGGAGATGAGCCCAGATGGACTGTGGGTAGCACCACAGCCTAGCCACCTACAGCCACTGGGGTGGGTCACACCATAGACAGTGCTAGGCTGGAGAACCGACAGGCCAGCGGCTTCTGCCTGCTTCCTAATGCTACTTACTTACCCTTCCTTTGAGGAAGTCAGTGCCGTTTTTATGAGGGCAGGCCCCCAAAGCTCTGGGAAAGCGTTACTATGAAATGTGTGATGTGTGACACACTGGACATCTAACAACAGAGGAAGGGCAGCAGGTGGTGCTCCCAAAGGAGACAGTGGTGGTGCTCCCAGAGGAGACAGTGGAGCCTGAAACAACTGTCTGTGGTCCCCTCTCCAGCCCTTCCCACGGGAGCTGAGTTTACTGTTTTGGGCATGTTTATGTACAGAATATCATGTTATTTATTATTTTAACACTGCCCTTACTATGTGTTAATATATTTATTATAACCCTTAAAAATGAAGAGAGTGTTACCCTGGTGTCATGGTGCACGCCTTTAACCTTAGCACTCAGGAGGCAGAGGCAGACGACTCTGAGTTGGATACTAGCCTGGCCTTCCCAGTGAGATACTGTCTCTCAAAAGAAAAGAAAAGGAAAGGAAAAAAGAGCTGGGAGCGGGGGTTGGGGAGTGGTGGTAGTGCATGTGCCTTTAATCCCAGTACACAGGAGGAAGGCAGGTAGATCTCTGTGAGTTCAGGGGTAGCCTGGTCTTCAGAGCGAATTACAGGACAGCCAGAGCTACCTAGTGAAACCTTATCTTGAAAAACCAAAACAAACAAATAAATCCCCCAAACACACCCAACAGTAAATGAGGGCATTCTGGCTGGCATGTAAGCTGGTGACCCAAGTAAAGTGCCAGAGAATGGACTCTACCCTGTCCGCGTTTGTGAGGGCAGACCCCCTGTCCTGACTTGTACATGTGTTCCACATGCCCCCACCCCTGACATCTCCATAAACACAAATAATAATGTTAAAGTAGGCATTTAAGGCTCAGGATGCCAACGTCAGCAAAGGTGCTCCTCAAACATTCTTTCAAATCCGCATGGCACCTGAGATGTCTGGCAGTGTTTAAACACCAACTAAATGGGGCCTACCCGTTGCCGGTCTGGGTGTGCTGGCCCACGACACCCCTGCTGGTGCTTTCAGAGCACGTCTGGGCTGAGCCAGGCAGCAGTGCCCAAAGCCATGCCCCTGGGGGATGGAAAGGGTGTTCCCCACCTAAACATGTGTACCCATGGCCCCAGAGCAGGAATTAGGCTGCTTCCCTCAATATGACACTCTTGAAAGACCTCTGCTCCTGCTCAGCCTAAGGACAATCTCCAAGTCTACCAACACCGCCAATCCCAGGACTTTGAGGCTGGGCCAGTCTGGTCTACACAGCAAGTTCTGGGCCAGTTAGGACTCTAGAGTAAGTCTCCTCAGATAGATAAATAGACAGACAGACAGACTGACAGACAGACAATTTACACTTCTGAAAAAAGGTTTTAAAAGGGAACCACTCAAAATCATTTTCTGGCTCACAATTCCCCCCTCCTCCACCCTCCCCACTATTTTTCTTCTAGAATCAGGTTGGTAGAGGGGTCCAGTCAGAAACACTTTTCTGTGAAGATGTTTACACACTGATTTTTAACAGAAAAGCAGGATGTTATTTCCCCACAAGAGGGCGCTGCTGCCAACCGCACCTCCAAACACAGAGGGCGCTCTCTCTAAATCTGCGTGCTGGAAGTACTTGACCATGTAAGGCAGCAGACTAAAGTGGGAAAATATTTTCACATTTATTTTTAATGGTAACCATGCTTACATTTATTTATATCCTCTTTGAAGATGGTGGCGCAGGGGGAGGGGATCCTTTGCTACTCACTACAAAGAGAGCCTGTCAAGGGCTTGCTTCACTGTGCAGCAAAGGCTAGCGAGTGCACGGCACAAGCAGGACCAGTCTCCTTCGACTTGAAACTCTTCTCCTCCACTCAGAAAGCTACTATTCCCTGCACCCATCACACTGGCTGCTGGTCATGATCCTGCCACCTTCATATGTGCACCAGGAGCAGAAAGTTTCTCACACACATGCGCATACGCACACAAACACTCATACATATCAATGATCAGCCACCAGCTGCCCCTCCTCTCTCTCTCTCTCTCTCTCTCTCTCTCTCTCTCTCTCTCTCTCACACACACACACACACACACACACAAACACACACACATCAGTGATCAGCCACAAGCTGCCCCCCACCCCAACACTCACACAGCCAAATCACAGCTATGTAGACTGATGGCTTAACATGACCATCAGGGTGCTGTCCACCACTGGTTAACCTGGAACTGTGGGTGAGCTAACCCCGAAGAAAATGTCAGCCCACAAGACAGGCTTATCACTAACTTCTTTAAAGCATATTAATATGAATTACTTTAGATTTCAAAATTTTAAATTACCCTTTTCCCCCTTTCTTTTCACTTCCACTACTACAGAAGAAAGAAACCCACCCTGGAAGTTATAAAGTCACACACACAGAAAAGGCTGACAAACTCTTTCTCATTACACATAAATAAATACCTTTAAATGTGGTTCCAATTTCTCTTTTCAAAACTGCTCGTTTCTTTCAAATTACTTCCAAACTGAAGGTCTCTGCTGTTAGTGGTGTGCACACTTCAAGCTCATGAGCCTTCCTCTCCTGGGAAGTGACTTTTGTATACAAATCATGGAAAGCTACTTAGACAGAGTGCTGGGCATGATTAAAGGGGCCACTTTCAAATGCTATACCTTAGGAAACAAAGCAGAAGCAGATGTCAAGGGCTGCGTTTGTGTACATCCTGGAAATGAGCTGAGCTATGCATGGGCATCTCATCAGGGCAGCTAAAGAAGCCCAAACATTCTGCTGTGGTTATGTATCAACAGCCTGAGAAGGGGCAAATCTTTAAACTTACATTTGGATGTTTTATGCTGCACATGCTGACTCTTTACAATCTAATAAGACTTTCTGCCCTGAACAGAAACAGATCACAAACAGCAGCTCAGAATCCTCGCAGTACGGGCAGCAGCACAGTGTTCCTACGGTGCAGGATCAGAAACGGTTACAGCAGCCTTGTGTCCATTACTGCCTGAACAATAAAACCCAGCCTCTCAGAGTATCTTCTTTCTTCTTTTTATCTTGTTCTGAGATGGAGGGTCTCCCTGTGCTGCCCATGCTGGCCTCAAACTCCTGGGTTCAAGCAGCCCTGATCCCCCAGCCTCCGGACAGAAACACCATCAGCAACAACAGAGCCAGTAAACGACTACTACAGAAAACAACCAAAAAACCCAGCAAGGCTCCCCTGGAGAGTTCACCCCACCCCACATCAAGAAGTATGCCTCTTTCTAGGTTGATGAAATGCAGCGCTGCCCTGGCCCAAGGGTGCGACACACTGAGAAAACAGAAGGCAGGGCATGTGAGCAGGAACACAGGGGCTTGGATAGGAAGTGTGAGGGGACAGAGGTACTCTGCTGGCACAGCATGCATGTGCTCTGTGACTGCTCAACTCCAGAGAGGAGGACTCTCTCTCCTTGGAGGTCACAAGCCCTCGCTGGCACTCCACTTCAATGCCTTTTTCTCTCAAACAGGAAGTCAGTCTTGCAAGGTGAATACAATCTAATGTGCAAAAGAGACTGAGTGAGATATTTATATAGAAATATCAGACAACCTAGTGGTTTCTTTAAAAATAACTGACCTAAACCAAGTCTTAAAACTGTTCCAAAAGGCATCAACAAAACACCCTTAATAACCCACATATTTACATGCACGTGGTTCCTATAGCAACTATGCTCTGAACCTAAGTCACATTGACAGATTCTTACAACAAATCTTTGCTTCTAGAGTCATTCTGACAACGTCACTTCAATTACACAAACATGTCAAAGCATTCAGCCAAGAATGCAGATGCACCATGGGTCAAATCATAGTCCCTCCAAAAACACGGTAAAATACAGCTCCAAAGAATGAGCAAATACAGCAAGTCAACGAGAGTGAGCCTCGAGCCACTTAAGAGCCCAGCAGAGGGGGAGCCCTAAAGCAAGCAGAGGTCACTCTGGGCAGAAATGTTTGGACCAAACCCTCCTGCAGTGACAAGAGAATCCCACCAGATGGAGTGAAAAGACTCAAGCTTCCTTTCAAGTTCTTGTTTCCCCACTCTCAACTACTTCCCATTTGTCCTGAGTCTGACAGGCCTTGGCTACCTATTTTCTCAAAACTGCCGGGGCATTTGTTTCATTTCTTATGAAGTGAACAGCGGGAAGAAAATAAACTCAATCACTTTAAAGTCTGTTTTGTTGTGAGCTTGCTGTGAGGTGAAAAGATGAGCTTGCAGCACAACCAGGAAGTGTTCAGACCCTAATGCCCACTGTGATGCCATCAGAGCAGCCACAATAGCCAACCCTGATGCAAGCTTGAGCAGAATGTGGTGTCACCCAGTGTGGTACTATCAAGCGTAAAGAGGTGAGCACCGGCATATGCTACATTACAAATAAAACTTGAAACCACGCACAGTACCTAAGCAGCCTAAGCAGCACCCAGTCCCAGCAGGCCATGTGCTGCAGGAAACACCCACCAGGCAAACCCCAGTGGTCACAAAAAGCTGGGGTTAAGGAGTGGGGGCTAGAGAGACTGGTGACTGGGGTAACAAAAGTATCCCAGAACTAGACAGTGATGGCTGTACAACTATGAATACACACACAATATGACACTGCATTGTACAGTTTTAGAGGATTGATTCAAAGGTTAACTTTTATGCTGTGTGCATTTTATCACAACAACAACAACAAAAAATAGTACTACAAAATCAATATACTTCAAGTTTGCATTTACTCATATCTAAAGGGTAGGTTTGCAAAGAGGAGTTATGAACCCTAGAAAGCAAAACCACAGAAAATTGGGCAGGGCAGTTAAAAAGTGCTCGCTTCTCTTGCAGAAGACCAGAATCTCCCACACCAGGCAGCTCACACACTGTAACTCCAGATCCAGAGGACCCAAGAGCCTCTTCTGGCCTTCCAAGGCACCCACATGCACATGTGTGAATACACGCATACACATATACATAAATGAAAAATAAATCTTTGCACATGCACACAGACACACAGTAAAACAAAACATTCCAGGTGAGCACTCACATACAGTGTCCTGTGACAGGGGCAGACACCTGCACAGTGCAGCTGTTTATGACAGCAGCGACGACAGCGAGGCCTGCACATGCTAACCTAGCTGCTGCTGGGTCCCCTATTTAGTGCTGTGTGACATGTCAGCTTTGTTTTGCACAAGATTAAATAGCTGTGCACACAGAGGTCTTGAGAGTTTGTCCAAGATCAGAAAGGCAGCAGATGGCAGAGCCTCAGAATCTGAATCTAAAACCTGTTTTCAGAGTATGTGCTCTTGGCCACAACCATCCCTACCAAATCACAATGCCCAGGTCCAATCCGTTCTTTCCATTACCATCCGCCCAAACACCATCCCCACAGAACCACCTGCGTAGCCTTTGCAAATACAGGGTCTTCTCAGCTGCTCGGTAGCACAGAAGGCTGCTGCCGTGGCCACACTCTCAGGACAAGAACAAAAAGCCCCAGCTGCCAGCAGAGCCGGGAGTGTCCTATACTCTACGGAGCCATAAGGCCCAGGTTTGGCTGGTGTCGCCATTCTACTCTGCTGCCCAACATCACTCAGTCGCCAGTGTATTAATGCGGTTCCCAGAGCACCAATCCTGGCCTGCCGTGCTGCTCTTCCATCTTGTCTGTGACCAGATACACTAGGTACCCAGCCAACCTGCTGACTGACTGCCTCTTTCGTCCTAGATACTTCTAGCAAGTTAACAGCCAGAAGACGCCCCAACAAAAAGAGCAGACACCCATAGAATGATGACTCCCCACTTAAACAGATTTAAAGTTTCCTTTACATAATTTCAAACAAAACCCAGGATCACCCCCACTACTTGGTTTCCCAATCTATTTTTTTCTATTGGTGTGTGATGGTGTGTGTGTGCATGTGCAGAGGTCAGAGGTCAATATCAAGTATCACTCTGTCACTAGGACCATACTCACTAAACCATCTCCCCAGTCCAACAATGACGTTTCTAAGCAAGGAGGGGCCCTAAAAGAGTGGTGTCCAGTCTAGTCCTTATCATCTTCAACCCCAGGTGTTTCTGTTAAAGGGCAGAGACCTTTGTGATAGAAGATTTACCAGAGAATCGGACAGTTTGTGTCTGAGTTATTTCTGTTCTGTTGAGCTCACAATAAACAGTGCTCAAATTCAGAGACAGAAATGGTAGGGAACACTATGCCCTGTCCATGAACAAACCATACCAGGGAAGTACCAGCAGAGAAGAAGACGATGATCTATAAAATGTGCACAGTTGCACCTGCCGATCAATACAGTACTTGCATACTATTGCCTGAGTTAGTATTTACCCCTCAGGAAACCAGAACGAATGAAGTCTTCACCTGGCACGGCAGGGGAGATTAAGTCAGAAGAGGCAGGTGCAGGTACTTACATTTAGTAAGAACCAAAATGGAGCTAGCACGGTGGCTCAGTGGGTAAAGGTCCTTGCCACTCAAGCCTGATGACCTGCGTTTGACCCCACTGACAACACATGTGAAGGTGTGAGGAGACAGCCATCTCAGGAAAGTTGTCCTGTGACCTCCATGTGTGCCGTGCAATTGCATTAAACACACATACAAAACTTAAGAAGTTTTTAAAAAACAAAATCAAAATAGCATGCTAGCTGGTTAAAAGGTCATACATCAAATGTTTCTAGCAAGACTAGCCTTAACTGAGCTAATGAAAACTTACATAAAGAAAACCTTTGCTTTCTTAGTATAAAGGTACAGGAGACCTGTGTGACTCTAAAGCAGAAAACAGTACTTTTGGAAATGTTTCTTGAATAAACACTCCCCGACATATGGGAAGCGCACTTCCCTTTCTTAAAGGGGCCTGCCTATAGCAAAGAAAATGACCTCTTTCTTCTTCCAGGGTCCCTGGTGCTCAGACCAGACCTGGGCACCAGGATCATTTCAGTATAGAAATGCAGAATATGCAAAAGACAGAAAATAACTCAGTGAGATGTGAAGGGAACGCATCAAGATGCCATCAGGTAGTACTCACTGCTGGTTCGACTTGACTTCTGTCTGCAATGTCTATGTGTACAATTTCAACAGTTTTCCACGTGTTTGGATCTAAGCCATGAACCTGTGAGAAACAGAAACCTTTAGTGTGTTCTTTTTTCAGTAAAAGTGCTACATTTCTACATGTCATCTTAGTGTGAGTACCTCAGGATACAGTACAGGGATGAAGTTACTATTTCAGTAGGCAGCAGCTGGTAATCTTGAGATCTGGACAGCTTTTACTCTATGTATCACTTCCCCATGAGAAATCTGCCAGGGCTATTTTATAGTACACTAACAAGTGATTTGTGTAACAGAATGTATCTTGCCTGTTTAATCCAAGAGTTATAAGCATAGTGCTCGGAACTCTTAAATTCTATGCTGGCAAAGGTAAACATGACAAATGCACTTCAACAAGCTGCTCTCGGGGCCAGAGCAGTGGTTTTCAATGCTTCAACCCTTTAATACAGTTCCTCGTGTTGTGGTGACCCCAACCATAAAATCATTTTGGCTGCTACTTCATAGCTGTAATTTTGCTACTGTTACGAATCGTAATGTTAAGATTCTATGCTCTCTAACAGTCTTATCAAAACCCTGTGAAAGGGTCTTTCAACCTTGAGGGCAGGTCTCAACCCAGAGGCTGAGAACCCCTGGGCTAGAGAGATAGCTTGGTGGTTAGAAGCACAAACTGCTCTTGTATAGGGTCGGAGTTCGGTTCCCAGCACCCATTTGGTTGGATCACAACTGCCTGCAAACTCCAGCAGCAAGGGACTTGGGATCTTGTGACCTCCTCTGGCACATGCACCCATGTGTACCCACCCCCACCAAAGGACCAACCAAACAAACAAAAACAAATCATTTTTAAAAAAGAGAATAATCTAACTATCCCACAGCTTGTTTTTAGTTTGTGCACTTATTGACAATTCTTATTCAATCATTTCTCAAACCTTGTGAACTGTTTTAAAACGACAGTTAAGCCCAGGTGAAAGCTGGCAAAGGCAGGGTAAGTCACAGAGTATGAAACAATCGCTACATATTAGGGAAATTCAATCAAAAATAGGTTGTCACACGATCAATGGACAAGTACACAAATTAAAATATAAGTTCTATGAAGAGCACCAAAAATGGAACCGCATGGCCACAGCAGTTAGGACTACTACTCGGCTCTCCCACTAACTCACGCTCCTCCATGTGTGGGCGCTGGAAGGCAGGCAGGCGCTAATGGCCTGAGCACTCACATTTCTAATGACTTCTGGATGCCAATGCTCCAGAGCTACAGACACTTTCTGAGACCCACGGGGCCAAGGTCATCAGGGCCTGCCAGATGCCTTGCCCAGCTCCTGAGCAAGCCTTGGCGGCTACCTTCCAGCATCCCGCCAGGTGTCCTTGAAGCTCAGGTATGAATGTTCCTTACAGTACTTATAAAGTCTGTCAGGAGCTTGTCAACATCTTTGCAAACCAAGCACCTCCTCTCTCCTGCCCTCTGGCCACGCCATGTCTCTGACATCAGCCCGTGGCCCAGAAAAGCGAAGTGGGCGTAACCAGCAGAGTAATCAATTCTGCTAAGAACTGCTCTGGTGAGCAGAGGGAAAACATCCAAAACCACCAGGTGAGAACCAGCCATGGCATCATCTGTGAGCACTGTCAAGCATGTTCTCCTTGCTCCAAGTGAGGGAGTTGCCAGTCAGAATAGCAATCTTGGGAGAGTCCACTCTGCATCAAGGCAGGGACTGATAGAAGAAGCCCCTTTGTGTCTGGCTTGCTCACCCACCCCAATGACACAGCGTGTTTCCAGTAATTCCCATTCCCACAGCCTTCCTCACTCAAGTAATTGCAGAGCCGGTACCGCCCTGACTGTGCTGGTAACCAAACCCAGGGCCCTGAGCATGAGGACCAAGCACTCGGGGAAGCAGCCATGCCCCGACACTGTTAGTGTAGAGTGGAAACTTACATTCTCTAATGTTCCTAAGTCAGGTTTGTGCCATGTTTCGATTTTGATGAAGAAGTCATCTTTCATATATTCATTCTGCAGAGAATACAACAAAAAAGTGATGCACCCTTCCCAGTTCCGCGGGAGTCCTTCCCCACACAGCACCCCAGTGGATGCTTTGGATCTCTTTCCAAAGCCAGAGCCATGGACTCCCCATTTATTCTAGATTTATTTATTTTTATGTGTATGAGTGTTTTGCCTACATCTATGTATGTGGGCCACATGTGCGTCTGGTACCTGCAGAGGTCACAAGAAGGGCATCAGATCCCCTGGGTGCGAGGAACTGAACCTGGGTCCTCAGGAAGAGCAACCCAATCTCTTAACGGCCAAGCTGAATCTCCAGCTCCCCATTTTGAGAGGCTTGTTGGGTCCAGCAAATGATGCTTTTACATAATGCAAGCACTCCCACTTGTCATGCAACACGGGGGCAGAGAGAAGGCCAGGAGGCCTGCTGAGCAATTCGGACATTCAAAGCAGCAAAAGCAGAGAACCATTGAGGAGCGTGAAGCAAGCCTGGGGCATGTGAGGCAGGGGGAGGACACAGGACGGGCCACGATGCAATGGGAGCTCAAGCAAATAGCCAGTAGCAGCTGGGAATCATCAGGGTACAAAAAAATGAAGACTGAAGAACAGCATGTGCTACTCACCGTTACAACTGAGGCAGAGAGGCGACGAGGGCAGCAAAAACAGGAAAAGCTTCAATTAGATGGGAGTCAAAACAGCCTGTCCCCATATTTATGTCGGGCGGACTAACTAAGCTATCCCAAACACATAACACTTAGCTTACGGCTTCAAAATGGTCTCTACGTAAGTGACACCAACAGACGCTCAATTAAGACTACGGAGTTCAAAGGCAATATGAAGAATAATCTATCTTAATTTAAAATAATGCTAATAAGACTATCACAAAAGTGTAGCATCATTCATGAAGCTGGTTTGGAAAGCCAATCCCTCGAGAGTGCCGCTGGAGCATCAAAAGGCATCTCTGGGTGCACACAACCTCTACGGTTTCCGTGTTTACTTGTCCACCCCAAAGGCAGCAGTCAGCAGGACTTACGTATGGCTGTCGTCTGGGAATGAACTGAGGGGTACAACACAGGTCTGAGGAGGTGAAACCAGTGGCTCCCTGGCTATCACCCAAGCACTGAAGCAGTGACTGCCTGTGACCCCAGAGGTGGCTTTGCTTGGTCTAACCCTCGAGACTGGGGTGCTCATAAGGGCAGCAGGGTGCAGTGCTGTGGGGACCAGCTTACTTGTTCTACAGTAGGGGTAAGCATTCCAGGCTTTCTCGTGAAACACCAAGGAGCCCTCAGGAGCAATCATCCTTACAAATGCAGGAACTTTGCTGTGAGGAGAAAGATATTGTATATGTTTTCAGCTGCACAATCATTTTTGTTTCTATCAAAAAATGCTATCACATTCTAAATCTGATGAGCTAAGTAGCACTAAACAGTTCGTTTCAATTCCCCAAATAATCGTGTATCAAGATAATGCTGAAAAACAACTAAGTTTAGCTACATAAGGGGTTACTGCTCTTTCTTCCTTTCTGGGTATGTTTTATATTTTGGCGGTCCTGGGGCAAGTGTGTATTCCTGTGTCTCCTGGTACAAAACTCATAACTGGTACACAGAAAAGGTGCTGTGGAATGACTCTGGTTCCTTCAGTAATGAAAATGCTGATCCAGGAGACCAAGAATAGGGGAAGGCAGCCTCCGGAGACCCTGTACTACCAAGCCTGAAGTTCTATCATGCCCAAACAAGCTCTGGAGCGATAACATCACTCACAGTGACCATATTTATAGCTCTCTTCAACTAAGAGCCATTATTTATGGCTGGAGAGTTACCTAAATCAGATGTTTCAAAAATGGTATTTAATAGTCTTCTCTCCCATAAAAATGAAATCACCCATATCTCAGCAGGAAGTGATAAACATTCCTAACACTTTAATGACTTTCTAGGCTTTTTATCTGATTAGGTTTTAAAAACATGGAACACTGTATGAATACCTAATGGTCCAGTAATAGACCTTTTCTACATAATAAGGTACCACTTTTCTAATATCCAAACCTTTAGGTTTCAAACAAAAGACAGTACACCTTTATTTCAAGATGTGTCCTGATTGGTTTTCTGTCAACTTGACACAAGCTAGTCAACTGGGAAGAGCTTTTCTGAGAAAAGGCTTCCTTCCACCAGATTGCCTGCAGGCAAGCCTGTAAGGGTGTAGGGCGTCGTCTTCTTGATTAACGATTGATGAGGGAGGGCCTCCAGCCCACTGTGGGTACATGCCACCCCTGGGTGGGTAGGTGGTCTGGGTGCTAAAGAATGAAGTCTGAGCAAGCCACAGGGGCAGGCTGGTACTCCTCCATGGTCTCTGTTCTAGTTCCTGCCTTGGCTCGCCTCAATGATGTACTGAGCCTTGTAAGCCAAATGAACCCTTTCCTTGTCTAGTTGTTTTTGATAAGGGATTTTGTCATAGCAATGGAACAAGCTCATGTTATCACTTTTGGAATAGTAATCTATATAATGATATCACAGATCAATATAAATTTTTACACATTAAACCCTTTGGCTTATTTTAGCACTCACAGAAAGAGTCCAGTGCTTTCAATAAGGAAGTTCTAGTTCTTCATAGAACTGAATTAATAGATGAATCAAAAATTATAGTGAAAGAGAGGCTGCAGAAATGGCTCAGTGGTTGAGAGAGAGCACTTGCCAGAGTGCAGTTTCCAGCACATATGTCTAGTGGATCACTATACCCTGCAACCCTCCTCTGGTCTCCTCCACAAGGCAACTCCACTCTTGTCAAGCATGCATGCACGCATGCACGAAAATATAACTATAAAGGAAAATGATGTTAAAAATTTAAACTTAATCACCTAAGCTCATCTACAAATTCAAGTAAGATTTACTTGAATGTACAGAGAAGAAAACCGAGGCGAGAGGACAGGGAGGTGGTCTGCAAAAGGACCCACAGCCACCTCTACTCTCGGGTATGCATTTCCTATTGTAAAGTACCTAAAGGAAAAGGTAAGGATAAGACTCCACGCACAAAAGAACTTAATAAATCAAAGGCAAAACCACCATCACACAGACACCCCCCCCACACACACCACACATCCAAACACACTCATGAAGAATCACAGAAGGAAACTAGCAAAAATTCCAAGCAGAAAAATATTCAAGATTAGTATACGAACTTTGGAGGACAATTTAAACTGTCATGGCTTTCCAGCAGACCCTTATTTGTCCTGAAAGGTATAGCATCCAAGACAACCAGAATAAAGTATGCTAAAACATACTAAATTACAAATTACCTAAAATGTGGGTAAATAAACTATGCTGGGCCCACACCAGGGTAGTTTACTTGGCCTTAAGAAGACTCACACAGGGGCTGGGGGATTTACAGGTCTTACAGGTACAAGAACCTGACACCAACCCCCCAAGCACGTCAATATGCTGGGGCACACTGGCCTATACCCACAATCCCAGTGACAATCAGTCCTACTGGAACTGGTGAGTTCCTGGTTCTCTCTCTCTCTCTCTCACACACACACACACACACACACACACACACACACACACACTATCTCAATGGGGTCATCATCCCTGAGTGTAATACTGAACTAAACACTGGCACACACACTTGCTCCAGAACCTACACACCCATACACATTTAAAAAAAAAAAAAACAAAAACCAAAAAAAGACTCCTATAGATATCAGACAAAACATGGATGAACCAGGATAAGTGTTTTTTAAGTGTTTCTGGTTTTACAGACATTGATGGCAAGGAGTGAAGATGAATTATGTATTTTTACCTTACATATATGGATGGTTTGCCTGCATGTGTGTATGTGAACTACACGTGTACCTGATACCCATGGTGCTGGATCTCCTGGAACTGAAGTGTTGGATGGCTGTGAGCCACCATGTGGGTTCTGAGAACCAGGCCAGGGTCCTCCATGATAACTAAGAGCAGCCAGTGGTCCTGACTGCCAGCCACCTCTCTTCAGGTTGAGGATGAGCGTGTACTTTTACAGTCCTCCCTACCGTTTGAACTGTTGTTACACGCAGACCTATCACTTGTATAACTGAGTATAAACACGAGGGGGCCCACAATAGACTGAAGCACAACACGTGGTCCCCGCACATTACAGCTGAGCAGGCCTCCTCATAAGGGGCCAGGTAAGAACCGCAGATCACAGGCGGAAACCCCACTTGCCTCTTCAGGTGGTAAATTTTGTGGGTGTACTGTCCCTTCTCTCCATCCTTCTCATAAGGTTCGTTCTTCAAGACTTCGATTCCTTCTCCACCACCAGTTTCATTCTTACTCGCTTCTGCAACAGAGTAAAGCTGTCCAACCTGATACTGGAATTCCAAAGAGCAGAGTTTTACTAAGTCATTAAAAGCTGCCGAACTTTCCTATGATAAAACTTTAATAAAGTCAATACAGAAAAGTCTATGCAAACCACTCAGTACGTGTTCTACATGAAAACAGAACTCAAGCAACAAATGCCAGATGACTGCATCATTTCCATTGTTCACAGTCAAAATAGTTACTAACATTTTACTTATATAATAACATGCATCAAGAAAATGCCAGCACTTAGCTCGACTTTAGAACCATGAATCTGCACCCTGTGGAAAGAACATTTTTACTCCTCTCACGTCTTAGGAGTGTAACCTTAAGGCTGAGCGACCACCTAACGCTCCATTCTCAGTAATGAACACAGCTCTGGGGCCTCTTCTGTGACTGACAAAGCAAGTGCCAGTGCTGGGCATGCAAGATGACAGCTTTTCAACAAAATTCTCCCATAAGCACAAACGTTCTGGGTATATATGCATGTAAGCATCAGCATGAAAGGCGGGTGTGCCCAGTCATTCCTAGTTCGCAGCCAGCCAGCGCTCTCAGAAGCAGGCAGGGCAGTTGTTCCCTTGAGTTAGCGGTATTAGACTGCACGGACAGCCACCATCAGGGGCAAAACTCAGTGAGGCTCTTGAGACCTCACTTGTCCCAGGGACCAAACCATGGGGCTACTGCCAATCTCTCCAAATTTGATTAAGACAGCTTGAAGTGGCATTTTTCTTATTCACTTTAAAGAAAAGGCACAAATTTTACCTCTAAGAACTCATAATTCAAAGCTGAGATTACACTTTTGAGAATAAAGGGATCAGCAAACACCCAAGAAATACTCCCTGGCAAAGTGCTCATGGGGGTGCAGGGTTGAGCTGGCCAACTTAATAGCCCTGCCCCCACCCTAAATTACTCAGTTTGATTTGAAAGGGCCTGAAAGGCCAGAACTCAAGAAATTCCTTAGGTGCTCCCAAGGATTTACTTAAGATTCTGTGCTGAGCTGGGCGTGGTAGGCCACACCTTTAATTCCCAGCACTTGGAAGGCTGAGGCAGTCTGATCTCTGTGAGTTTCAGGCCAGCCAGGTTTACAAAGAGGTCCAGGTCATCGAAGGCTGCCACACAGAGAAACCCTGTCTTGAAAAACCAAAACAAACAAAAAGAATCTGGACTGCAGGGGAGGCTGTTTCCTCCATTTTCTGACATATTGCTTGGGTTAGTCTAATGCTAATGTCACACTCCTTATGTCCTTCAAAGCCTACTTTCAACATGTCAGATTTCAAAGAGGATTTAAAACAGGACAAATTTTGTATAGCAAAAGTGCATGAAGAAGTAAAGTTAATGAATTGATAACTCCAGGCATGCTGCTAGGTTTTCTCATTGGTATTATCTGAAAAACAACTCAGGATCAGGTCTGGTGGCCCACACCTTTAATCCCAGAACTCAGGAGACATAGACAGTTAGATCCCTGCATTTGAGGCCAGCCTAGTCTACAGAGTGAGTTCCAGGACAGGCAGGGCTAAACAAGAGAAACCCTGTCTCGAAAAACCAAAACAGAATAGCTCAGACTCTGAGAGGCAGGGGGGAGTTGGGCGTGGGGAAGGGGCTGTCTTGTTAAATCTGAGTATAGCAAAAAGCTGAAAATATCTGGGGTGACAATGTCAAGACTCCAGATTTCAACAAGTTGTTTCAAATGGCTACCCCACCTCAAAAAAAAAAAAAAAAAAAAAAAAAAACACCCTACAAAAACCTTCCACCCCTGAGCTCAATTAATCAATTGGACAAACAGAGCAAGGCCCGATGCACCCAGTGCTCTGCGCAATGTGGTGAAACCCCAGTCCCCTCAGTCACCTCAGCTGTGCCGAGTGCAGATGGAAGGAGACCCACTACTTTCCCTCAGCTCTGCTTTTTCCTGCCTCCTGTCACCTGTCACTTCTTAGCTTATCGGTTTGTTTAGTCCAGCTTCCAGCTCTCTGCTTTGGATCTACTGTCAGCTGAGGAGGCCCTGGGTGGGGGGGCGAGCCTCTCTGCTCTGTCTGACAGGTAGCTAGCTGTTCTGCAGGGTGGAGGTCTCCCACCCTAGGATCACGACCATCATCTCTATGTTGACTGACTGGTACGATCACCTCTGGAATACCACTTCAGTGCAGAGCCATGACTATGGCGCATGTTGCAATGAGGCCAGCTGTGAAAGGTCATGAGATCACAGCATATTAGCACAAACGGATGTGCTGGGAATGTTTAACTCTGTGACCTGTTACAGTGGAACAGAAGATCATCTTGGGGGATGGTGAAGTTGGCAGGCAGAGCTACCGTCAGAAAAGCGAGGTCTGTGGAAAGACGCGTGTCCGGTAGTAAAGGAGGCCACCTCTTCTCTCGGCAGCAGGCTCCCTCAAGGAGGAGGCGGTTAAACTGAGCCTGCAACCTCATTTTTCTGGGACAGTGCTGAAAAGGATTTCTACGCCCGCTAAACTATTTCCTACAGATTTTCCCAAATGGGACAATACAAGTTTATTTACAACTATCCGTAACCCCTGATTCATTTTGTATGAAGGCAGAGGACATAGCTCATTGGTAGACTGCTTGAGGACCTGGGTCCAGATCCCAGGACTGCACCAAAAGGGGAGACAAAAGCAAATGCATATTACAAAAACAGCACAGGTAAACATATCAGTAAATCATAACAATAGGATGCTCAGAACCAAAAAGCAAAAACAAAACCCACAACCTTACCTCCTGAACAGAACACGGCAAAACCACACGACTAAAAAGAAAAAGGAAAGAATATGTTACATATTAATATGTCTTTAAAACACAGATCTCTAGATTCAATTTAAAAATTTCAACATTTTTTTTTCCCTTTGGCTTTTTTCAAGCTGGGGTTTCTCTATGTGACCCTGGCTGTCCTGGAACTCACTCTGTAGACCAGGCTGGCCTCAAACTCAGAGATCCAACCGCCTCTGCCTCCTCAGTGCTGGGATTAAAGGCGTGTGCCACCACCACTGCCTGGATTGAAACTCTACAGGAGACAAGAATGTCATTTATGGAGAGGGTGTTTATAAGCCTAGGACCCTAAGGGTCTCAACTCCAAGACTAAGACCGCCATTGTTCAACTTGGGAGGGCTTCCTGCCTCACTGCCACAGGACCCCAGATGTAGAGGTATTGTCTGTAGATTCTCTGTTAGGACACTCTCGTGCATGTTTAGTACAGATTCAATTCACCACACACGTGCTGTGCATTTTAAAGGGTTATGTTTATGTGTACGAGAGAGCACCTGCAAAAGCCAGAAGAGGGCATGGGGTCACCCGGCACAGGAGTCACAAGCCACCCACCATCTTCTGAGAGGACAGCCAGTGCTTAGCCACAGTGCTCTAACCCTGTGCGTATTTTATTTTTGATACAGATATGCTTTCAAGTCCATGAATGAATGTTTCCAGAAAAGTCTGCCCACAACCTAATTAATTGTTCAAGTTTAGTGAGACAAAAGTTAAGTGAAGGTGGCTTTGGAACAAGCAGAAACTTCTGTTGAGGAGATGGCCTCACACCTTACAAATGCCATTCCCTCTCCCAAGGCAGGGCCAAGTGTAAGGTGAATCTGAGTTCGATCCTGTCCAGGTATGTGCTACTAGACATCACAAAGGTTTTCTTTACAGTTTTACCACAACGCAGTACAAGATGACTCAAAGTGTACAACAACTTTTTACCTTCAGAGTTTTGACTAGGAGATCCCTTATTTCTACAAGACAGATTTCCTCTTATTTCCTCCAGCCACTACAGGTCACTGTCTCCCTGTGTTAACAGTAATCTGAAAACCACAAATGCCCAAAAGTCTGGAAAACCCCAAACTTCTGCCCCTTGGTGGAAAACAAACTTGCTGTTAAGTCCCTCCTCCGTAAACAAGCACCCACGGCTCGCCCTGCAGTGCTCACTAACTTGCTGTCTTGAGACACAGGACACAAACTAGAGAAAGGGGAACGAGAGAGAGGATGGGATTCATTTTTCAGGGCCTGTGACATAGGATGGAGTATTAAGTTCATTAATGAAGTAATGGAAATGCTGGATGATTTTCCCAAGAGAGACATGGCTATGTCTGATCTCCAGAGATCATCTGTGGTTGGCTGGGGACATGGAGGATAAGGTAAGGAGGTCTTCTGAGGGGCTCTTCAAGAGTTATTGTTATTAAACCAAGACGTAGCACTCTAGAGAGGAAAAGACTGATGGGAGGAAGTTTTTTTCCAAACAGAACCAGTGACAAATGCTTTAAAACCAAGACTTTTTGGCAACTTCATCCATTGCTTGGTAACTGAAGGGACCGGTCTTCCTAGAAAGCCGTTTCCTGTCTTATTTTGTCTGAGACAGGGTCTTAATACGTAGCCCTGACTACCTAGTGCTTTAAATGTTTACAAATTAAAGGTTTGCAAGATGGGGCTGAAGAGATGGCTCAGTGACTGCTCTTGCAGAGGGCCTGAGTTCATTACAGGACCACATCAGGCGACTAACAACCACCTCTAACTCCAGCTCTACCTGGATCCAATGCCTCTGGCCTCTATGGGCATCTGTACTCAGACAGAGAGACAGACGCACCGTCTAAATGATTAGCGTATAACTTCCCACTTGGGACTCTGCCTGCAGACCACTCACCAAACTGTCAAAGAATTAACCCAACAGTTACTTCTCATTTTGAAAACAAGTAACTAATACATTGAAAACAGCCCACGTTGCAATCAGTGCTACATCTCTCCTGCTA
Organism: Phodopus roborovskii; assembly: GCF_943737965.1. Classification (NCBI taxonomy): domain Eukaryota; kingdom Metazoa; phylum Chordata; class Mammalia; order Rodentia; family Cricetidae; genus Phodopus; species Phodopus roborovskii. The sequence goes on along the minus strand of NW_026125506.1, from coordinate 1,168,447 downwards.
TGTGGCTTGGGGCAAGATAATTTCTGTCTGAAATCCTTCTGTCATTAATATCCAACACCAGAATAAATGAGGCGATGCTTGTAAGATGCACTGTTTAAATTACTTGGAAGAAAGTTTTCATACAAGCTCAAAGTTCAATACTATGAATATGCTTTAATGCAAATCTTTGCTCTATGCAGAATGCAAAAGTATGGCTTTTCTTCAGGTTCCCATCACTAACAAAAAGTAGTAATTTTTCCGGCCAGAGATGGTTCAGCAAGAAAAGGCACTTGCCTCCCAGTACAGCCTGAGTTCCAGTGGCAAGACTCTAATGGGAGCTGACTCCTTCCAAGTTGTCCCCTGATCTCCAAAAACATGCTGTGGCACCTTCCTGTACACACACACACACAACACACAATTTTTTTCCCCAAAAAGTAATTTGTCATCAAGTCATTGACAAATGTTTGCTAAGGGACTGGAGAGATGGCTCATTGGCTAAGAGGGTTTGCTGCTCATTCGGAGTATCTGAGTTCAGTTTCCAGCACCGACACGGTGGCTCATACCCCCTTCTCAACGACCTCTTCTTACCTCTGAACAAATGCGGTGCATAGACACACATGCAGGCAAACACTCACACACATAAAAATAAATCTTAAAAAACTACCAAGTGTTTCATGAATATCTTCCAAGTACTAAAGACTGTTTCTAAGAGCTGGAGGTATCAGTGAGTATACCGTGCAATGCGGAGAGAACACAGAGAAAGAAAACAATTAAACTCCAAGAAGGTGAGCTGCTGATTTGAGGGAAAGGGAGCAGAAAGCGAAGGAAACTGACCGGCCCTGAGTGAAGACTATATGCAGAGCAACAAAGGAACAGCAAGGGTGCCTTGTGATCCTGGGAAGGGCAAGAGAAAATTTAGGTACGAGCAGAAAATAGAATCTGGGTAGTGTTAAGTAAAGGCACTGTGTTAGTGACTTTTTGTTTTAAACACGATTGACATCAATACAGACAAGCTGTCTACATAGCTAAATTAGGGCCCTTAGCGGGGGAAAAAGGAAGAATTTGAAATGAAAGTAGGGGTGCGGGAGAAGAGCAACAACAAAATGGGTCACACTTGAAATCCCGAATTGCACAAGGAACCCTGATTCAGGTGTGACAGCCGAACGTTCCCTGCCACCACAGTTTCCTGTCATGTTCACGGCTCTAAAGAGTGTCGGGGGGTGGGAGGGGAGAAGCCACAACTTTTCAACAAAATCCCGGGGCCGGTCCGATGCACCCGGGGACGTCTTCATCGGCCACACCATGTGTTTAACGCCGCATCGGACCCCGGTGAAGCAGGTGGGGCCAGCGTCGCCTCATCTCGGAGGTGCGGGGGCCAGCGATCGACGGCAGGGGGACGTTCCAGGGGTCAGGTCCACTCCCGGCTCCCACGGGAGCTCCGGCCGAGCCGCCGAGCCGGGCGCGGACTACGGAGGGCGGCGTCTCCGCCCAGGGCCTCGGGGCTCCGGTCAGGGGCTCGCAGCGTCCCGGGAGCGGACCCCCACACCGAGCCAACCGACCGTCCCCCAGCCCGCGTCCCGGAGCCTCCGTCCAGCCCACCGACCCACTCACAATTCCTTAATCAGCACCATCTTCCGGGAACCCCCTCACAGCTGCCGCCGCCGCCGCCGCCGCCGCCACCGCCGCCACCGCCGGGCCTCTCAGTGCGCATGCGCGGCCCGGCCCTTTTTCTCCCCCCCCAATGGTCCGAGCACCGGCGGCGCATGCGCGCCCGCACCCTTCCGCCGCGGGCCATTGCGTCAGCGCGCCCGGGGGTGCTGGCTCCGCCTAGTCCACGCCCCGCCCTCGGCGCGCGAGGCCTCCGCTGCGGCTGCGCGGCCCGTTGGCGCGCACGTGAGGCTCGGACCGCGCCTGCGCACGCTCGGCGAGCGCCGGGGTTGGGGCAGGCTGAGTGCTGCCCGACGTCCGTCCCTCGGCGGCCTCGTTTGCAGCGGGCGCCTTCGAGTGAGTCCTCCAGTCGGAGCCCTGGACGGTGGCGTTGTGCTGTGACTGGTATTGCGTCCCCACGCTGCTTCCGGAGGAAGTCCGCCTCCCTTCCTGACAGAAAGACAGACACCTGGCTTCCGTCGTGCACCTCAGAGACTTCACACAGGTGTGGAAGCCGACGACGCCAGCGTCTGGCGCCTCAGATTTAGCAGGAGGGTGTTGGAGAAACCCAGACCAGTGTTTTCAACCCAGATGTGTTCGCCCCCTTATTGTGCTAAATTTAAGGAAGAAAGAAAAACTTTAACAAATGTGTATGGCTGTTCTGCCTGTATAGGTGTCTGCTCCACGTGCGCGTGTCCGAGGTCCATTGAGGCCGTAGGAGGGCACTGGGTCACGTGGAAGTGGAGTTGCAGACAGTTGTCGCCAGGTGGGTGCTGGGAACCAGACCTGGATAGCTGCTAGAGCAGTGTTTTTTTAATAGCTTAGCCCCGCCCAAGCATTTAATAATCGACAAATGCAACTTTTGCAAGACAGAGACCCAGTTGGGTTAGACGAATTCTAGCATTGGTTTCTTCGTCATTACAGTAAGAATGAAAGTTAGATTTTACTGAGACTAACGCGAAGATTCCTAAATGTACACTAGTTGATGTAACACAACTCTGACAAACGATTTTGAACTTGAATACTGCAATTTGGACATAGCCTTTCCTTTTGCCTACCTCCACTCGCTGAGATTCATAACTTGGGATCCAGGGACCTTTTGGTGGGACTCCCAGGGAACCAGTGACCTGCAGACGTGATAGGCATAATTTCACGTCAGCGCACATTTTAGCTCAGATGTCTTGCTCATTCTATACTCTGTCAAACCATATTTTTCCCTTTACAAATTATCTTGAGAGTATTTCCATGAAGATTGGAAATAGCCCCAAGCATTACATTTTGTTGAGTGTCAGAGCACAGGTCAGTTGTGCCGATTTGAGAAACTGGGTTGGACTTTGAAGACATGGGCCAGAGTCCTTGACTTGAAAAGACCTCAGGTAGCTTAGTCTGTAAAGTACTTGCCTAACATGTCTTCAACACTGGAACAACAACAAAAAATATCAGATGAAGCACGCACGTAAGCATACCACATGGAAATAGATGTTTTTAAAATGGGAACCATATAAAAGCTTCCAGCAATAGGCAACAGTAAAATGGAGAGATGTTAAGACTACTTAGTGCTCGTCCAGAAGACCAGCAGCCAGGTGGCTCACAAACCAGTCACCTGTAAACAGTAAACAGCTCCCGGGATCTGTTCTTTGAGACCACGTGTACAAAGGTGCTGCGCATATAAGCATACACATAAACTTTCTTGTTATTAAAGATTTTTGTGTATTCTTAGTTAAAATATAGTAACATTTCTCCCCACCCCCTTATACCTTTCCCATGTGACCATCCTCTCCACCCTCAAAGCTAGGGCCTTCTCTCTGTTCTGTCTCTCTCGGTTTTTCAAGACAGGGTTTCTCTGTGGCTTTGGAGCCTTTCCTGGAACTAGCTCTTGTAGACCAGACTAGTCTTGAATTAACAAAGATCCGCCTGCCTCTGCCTCCTGAGTGCTGGGATTAAAGGCGTGTGCCACCACTGCCCAGCTGGCTTTCTCTCTTAAACCATTGTTATTACACATACATAGAAACAAATACAATGCTTTCATGTTTAAGTTTCTAGGGATGAGCCAGTTGGGGCTCATCCCTAGAGAAGACCAGTCTTCCTCTTGCTTCTGTATGGAGTGCAGTTGTTAATTGCCCATAGATCTTCCTCTAGGTGTGGAGGGTGAGATTTTACCCATAACCTTAGAATGTCAGATGTTGTTGGAATTGTTCCAGTCTTGTTTAGGAAGCCATGTTGTTGAGATTTAGAAGGCACAATCTCATGGCCTACTTTCTGGTCCTCTGCCTCTGTAGTCTTTCCACCTCCTCTTCTATCATGTTTCCTGAGTAGTAAGTACAAGAATTGTGTTGTAGTTGTATCAGCTGGGCCTGGGCACCCATGACCAGTGTCCTCTGAGTTTTAACCACTTGTGGCTTTCTGTAATGGTCTCCTACTGCTGCGAAACAAATCTTTAATGAGGGGTAAAATATACACTTCTGTGTAGGTATAAGGACAAGTATCAGGTATTATGGTGGTTTACTAAAGTGGCAGTTGTAGGTTCTCCTCCTTTATCCATTGCTTCCCTAGACACATGTAGTTGGCTATGTCTCCAGTAACAGGCATGATTTCCTTCCTGTGAATTAGGCCTTTCATCCAGTTAGACAGCTGTTGGTTACTGTGTTAGTGGGATTTTCTAGAGGAACAGAGCTGATAGTGTAAGGATTCAGGCATTATGCTGGCCTGCTCCTGTGTACCTGGCAGAATGCACTCAGGCAATACCCTGGTCTTCATGCAGTTGCAAAGGACCCCTTTAAAAGAAACCCCTGCCCACTCTCTTTCCTGCTGTTCCCCTGGGGCAGACAGGACTTTTCTATCCTCTCTGGTCTCCGTGTTTCTTTACCTCTTTTCTCTTCCCTTCCCCCTTCTCTCCCCTTCCTAATAAAACTTCTCACTAAGCTCTGTCTGCCTGGCATGTTTGTCCCTCCATCTCAGTCAACCTCACCCACCATGGAATCTGCCAATGTTCCCCTCAAGCTTTTATCATAACAGATGGAATGTATATGTATTGGGTTTATTAGAGTGACTTACTGGCTGTGGTCTGGCTAGTTCATCAATGGCTGTCTCCCAGTGGAAAGTTCCCAGTCGTTGTTCAGACCACAAGCTGTATGTCTCAACTGGTCTTCAATATATGTCAGAATCCCAAAGAATTAGGCTCTGCTGCCATTGAAGTGAGAGCCAGAGCACACAGGCAAAGCACAGTTAACTAAATGATGCAGTTAACCAAAATCCTTCACAGGTGTGTCAGGTGACTTGGGTTGTAGTTAATTCCAGGTGTAGTAAAGTTGATAACCAAAAAATAGCTATCACAAGTTCACCCCTTGTCAGCTTGACACACAATCACATCTCCTTCTGCCATGCTTAATTTCCAAATGAAAATAGCCAGGTCATAATTATGCCTACCACAATATAGCTATCCACATACAACCACGAATGCACTGTATATTTTAGAATAGGTGGCAGTGTCCTTTGAGGGACATTTCTTAGTATCTCAAACCTTAGTATAATAGCCACTGATATTATGTCCATTGATGTTACATTACATGATAAGGAAATTAAGGAAAGAGAACACAAATATCCACACAAATACAATATTCACAAATATGACAGAAGCACTCTTGTCAATTATAATCCTCGTTTCTGCACTGGTCACATGACCTCAGCTGGTATTTATGACTACCCTCCTCTACTACCCATTCTGAATTTCCTCCACCCTCAGCAAGCCCCTCAGCAGGTCTCAGCTCTTTTTCCTACAGGAGTGGTCCATGTCCATTCCTGAAGGGTCTCTGCCTTTTGTCATCCTGCCTGGATTAGACTGTTGTAGTTTCCCTGTGACATTAATCACAGGACTAGACAGCACCAAGAGATGCCCTAAAGGCTCTCCTGCACTCCAGACATAATCCTTCTTACCTCCACTGTGGAGACACAATCCAATTTCTCCTTGGTAATATGGATCAATAACCCCTCCTAATGGTGTTACTCCTTTCTTAGCCTGTTGGTTAAAGGGCATTAGGACCCCAAAGTGAGCAGAAGGAAGTCTGTACTTCCAGTTCAGTGGAATTTTTCTTGTGTCTCCTGACAGGAATGTTCCCACCTCTGGAACCAAATCTGCTAGGCCAGCAGGACTTAAGGTCTCAACAGAAAGCAAGAATTTTCCTAGTGGGTCACTAGGGATGATAGTGAGTGAAACCAATCCCTTTTCCATCCCCTGATTCCTGGACATGTGGATCCTGGCTATGAGAGAAACCATACTATATATTGGGTGTTGATTGAAAGCATACGCTGCCTTCTGGAGAACCCAGCCCTAACCCTCCAGGCTGCTGGCCCCCTTAGTATTGTAATTGTGTCTTCAAGAGGCCATTCTGTTATTCTCCAAGACCATGGTTAAACTTCCTTGGCTGTGAAGTGAGTTCCTTGATAAGAAGCAGTGCTTTGTGAAATACCGAGATGGTGGGTAAGACATTTTGTAAGTCCATGGATGGTGGTTTTGGCAGAATCATTACATGCAGAACGGCAGACCCATAACCAGAATGAATATCTGCTCCGGTAAGGACAAAGCATTGTCCTTTTCGTGGAGGAAGTTGTCCAATGTAGTAAACCTGCCACCAGGTCACTAAGCGGTTGCATTGCAGAATAGTGCCATACCGTTGCAGATCTGGCACTCAGCAACAGCTGTAGCCAAATCAGCCTTGGTGAGTGGAAGTCCATGTTGTCAAGCCCGTTGGTGACCTTCGCTGTTACCGTGGCCACTTTGTGCCCCACTGGGCAATGACAGGGAAGGCTGGGGAAAGAGGCTGATAGTCCAGAGAGTAGGTCATCCTGCCTACTAGATTGTTGGAGTCACCTCTTGAAAATCATTTACACAAGATATTTAAGTAGGTATCTTCACATCCTTTGCTTATCCTAAGAGATCTGTCCACGTGTTTCTTCCTCCAATGTCTCTCTTGCCAGCTTTTCAGTCATGCTATTTCCAGATCCCTGGCCATCCAGCCAATCCTACCTACAGACTATGAATCAGTGAAGAACCACAGATGTGATCATTCCTTCTAAGCAAAGTGTGCAACCACACGTAACTGCTCAGAGTTCTGCCCCCGTGAAGATGTTCCTTCAACAGCATCTTTAAGGGTTGTCCCAGTGGTTGTAATGCTACAGCTGTCCACTTCTGTGTGATGCCTGCAAAACGTGTAGAACCATCAGTAAACCAGACTCCCCTGCATTCTCTTCCTCCATCAACCTGTCATATCATGAGGCACACCCCTTGAGGCTACAGGTGTACCCTTGGCAGCAGCATGATGAATGGAGATTCTGTCTCCACCTGATCCCACAGCCCTCAGCCCCAAATAAACACACTGAGGCTTATTTTAATTATAAACTGTTGGACCAATGGCTAAGGCTTATTGGCTAGCTCTCTCTTAATTATTAACCCATTTCTATTAAACTGTGTATTGCCACAAGGCTGTGGCTTATCCATAATGCTCTAGCATATTATTCCTTTGGTGGCTACATGGCATCTCTCTGATAGCTCTCTCTTTGTCCTCCTTTTCCCAGCATATATATATATATATATATATATATATATATATATATATATATATATGAATATATGAATATCATACAGAAGGACAACCCACATCACAGTGGTAGAAACCATAAGCATGTTAGGCAACTTCTTCACATAGCTTGGTTTTGCCTTCAGGATCAGCTCAGGCATAGCCACATAGATACCTCTTCCATTTGATAGTGGATTGGTGCCGTGTGCATCTTAATCTATGGCTTGGTGGTTCAGATAATGCCTAGATCATTATGGGTAGCTCAGGTCACATGACAACTTGGTGGCTTATTGTCAAACATTCAGTTTCTCTTAAAGGCCCAGTAGCAAGCCAAGAGCTATCCCTGTCAGGGGCAAATAGTTGTCTGCAGCATGGTAAATCCTTGCTCCTAAATCCCAAGGATCTCCTCCACGATTTACCTATAGGAACCTGACAAAGGCTCCAAATAGCATCCCTGTCTGCCACTAATGGTAGTAAAGTACCATCAGGATCTGCTGAATCATACTAAGTGGTAGAGCAGCCTGGGCCTGTTGAGTCTTCTCCTGTTCCATGCCCCACTCAAAGCTAGCACCTTTCCTTGTCTCTTAGTAGATGTAGTCAAGGTGACAACCTAAAATAGCCATCACAATTACTGCCAAGATACCGTTGTACCTTTAGGGATACCTTGGCATGTTGTCATTGTTGTAGTTCATAGATGCCACTGCTGGGTTAGGTCTGTTTATTGCCTTACTCCCTTATCAGCTTGCATGCCACGTTCCACTGCTGTGAAAATTAGTGCTCAGAGAGGAAGCTTTTGGGTCAGTTCCAGCTCAAGTATTTTGTCCAAAGTGCATGATGTCTTCTGCAATAGAGTCTTACCTTCAAGTTCTAGATGGCAAACAAAGGCAATAGCAATAGTCCTTATTGTTTTGGGAGCCTCTTGGACTCCCCCGACAAACAACGCAAGAGGTTTCTCATGTCATATACTGGGGGTTTTATTAAACAGTCTATGGCTCGTGTGTGTGTGTGTGTGTGTGTGTGTGTGTGTGTGTGTGTGTGTGTGTGTGTGTATGTAGTATTATCACCCCAACTGAGGTAATTTCATTTAAGCCACATGTATGTAACTTTAGATAAATATAAAAACAATTCTCTATGTCTTTTTCAAACATCCTTAGTGATTTCGTTGCTCCCTTCCTCCCCTTTCCTGTATTGTCTCCTCTCCCCAATTAAAGCCTTCTCCCTTTTTTTTTTTTTTTTTTCCGTACACACCGGCCCCCCCCCCCCCATCAGCTGTATTCTCCTGTTCCCTCTCTAGAGCTCCCTCCGTTTCCCATGGTCCCTTTCTGCTTTCCCAGTCTGTGGTTACTCCAGGTTATTTACCTATCTGAAGATACGACTCTGGGAGCCATAAGTGAGAGGGAACACATGGTGTTTGTTCTTCAGGGTCTGGGTCACAATATGTTTACCAAGCCCACCCATTTACCTGCAAGTTTGACGATTCTTCATTTTCTTCTGAACATTATTCCACTATGTATATGGACCACACTTACATCATCCGTTTGTCAGTTGAAGGACATTTAGGTTGTTTCCATTTCCTGGCTGTTGTGACTAGAGAGGAGCGGCGAACATGGCTGAGCAAGTGTCTGTGGACCAGGATGTCGAGTCCCTTTGGCGTATGCCAAGAAGGGGGACAGCGGAGTCATAGAATAGATGCAGGCTTTTGAGGGTTCTCCACACTGATTTCCAGAGCAGCTGCACTAGTTTGCCTTCCCACCAACCGTGAGTGGGGGGTCCCCTTCACCCGTATTTGTTGCCAGTTGTTTGGTCATCCTTGCCATTCTGACTGGTGGTGAGATTAAATGCTAAGAGTTATTTTCATTTGCGTTTCCCTAATTGTTAGGGATAATGAACACTTAAATATTTCCTAGCCATATTTTTCTTTTGAGAACTTTTTTTTTCTTACTGAAATGTTCGTTTTCTTGAGAATTTTTAAAAGAACTTTTTAAAAAGCTATTTATATATCCTGGATATTGATTCTCCGTCTGATATATAGCTAGCAAAGATTATCTCCCACTCTGGCTTTCCTCTTCACTAAATTAAGTGTTTCTTTAGTTGTACAGAAGCTTTTTAGAGTGAAGCATCACTTGTTAATTGTGGGTTTAGTTCCTGGGCAAATGGAATCCTATGCAGAAAGTTCTTTCCTACAGCTGTGTCCTGTAGGGTACTACTGCCTCTGCTTTCTTCTAGCAGTTTTAGTGTTTGGGTTTCTCACTGAGGTCTGTGATGCCTTTGGAGCTGGGTTTTTTTTTTTTTTTTTTTTTTTTTTTTTTTTTTGTGCAAGATGATACACACAGGTCTATTTCATTCCTCAGTAAGTGAACACCCGGTTTCCTCAGCAACATTTGTTGAAGATGCTATCTTTTCATCAGTGTGTATATTTGACATGCTTGTCAAGCATCAGGTAGCTGTACTTAGGTGTACTCGTGCTTGGCTCTCTTGGGTTTTGTCCCATTGCTCTTGTATCTCCTTCGGTGCCAAGGCCACAAGGCTCTGTGACATATCCCGAAGTCTGGAATGGTAACCCTGTAGGATGTCTGGGACCTTTGTGTTTTTATTATAATTTTGGGATTTTCTTTTCTATTTCTGTGAAGACTGTTGTGGGTGTTTTTATTAGGATTCCATTGAATATGTAAATTGCTTTTGTAGAATGGTCATTTTCACAGCATTCATTCTATTATTCCATGAGCATGGGATGTCTTCCATTTTCGAGCATCTTCCTAGATCTCTTCAGAGATTTAAACTTTTTATTATAGTGGTATTTCAAAGATGTTTATTCAAAAACATTTTATTTTCTGTGACCATGATCTTTTTCTCAATATGTTTGTTGTTGGTGTAAAGGAAGCCTACTGACTTTTGTAAGTTGATTTCTTTTTTGTTTTTTTCCAAGACAAGCCCTGACTGTCCTTGAACTCACTATGTAGACCAGGCTGGCTTTGAATTTAGAGATCTGCCCACCTCTACTCCCAAATGCAGGGGTTAAAGGCGTGTACCACCACACCTGCCTTTATAAGTTGATTTTGTATCCTGCCAATTTGTTGAAATTTTTGGTTGTTTCTGGAGGTTTTTTGATGAAATGTTGGGATCATTTATGTATACTATTATGTCATCTACAAGTAAGGATAATTTGACTTCTTTCCTATTTTTATCACTTTGGTGTCTTCTTCTTCCCTTACTGCCCCAGCTAGTGCTTAAAGCTTCATATTTAAGGCCTGGGGACAGTGGGCAGCCTTGTCTCTTTCCTGGTTTTACTGGGGCTGCTTTGAGCTCTTCTCCACCTAGGATGATGTTGGCTGTGGGTTTGTCACAGACAGCATTTATTATGCTGAGTTGTGCTCCCCCCCCAGCCCTACATCCTCTCTAGGACCTTCATTATGAAAGCATGTTGGATTTTGTCAACAGGCCTTTTCTGCATCTCTTGAGATAATCATGCTGTTTTTAGCTTTAAGTGTATTTATGTTTTTTTTTTTTAATATTTATTGAGTTACATATGGTGAATTCTGGTAGAATTTCACTGTGAATCCATCCATTTAGTCGGAAGAGTTTTTTGTAATTGCCTCAATCTCCTAGTTTCTTATGGATCTGGTTAGGTTGCTGATCTCTTCTTAGTTTAACTTCTGTGGTTTGGATGGACCTCAAAATTCATCCACTTCTTTTAGATTTCCCAACTTAATGGAGTACAGAGTTTTAAAGCATTACCTGATAATATTCTAAATATTTTGGCATCTTATGTAATGCTACCTTGTTTATTCCTGATTCTGTTAATTTGGGTCTTTTTTTTCCCCTCGGTTGCTTGGGCTAAGGTCTGCCAATCTTGTTTATCTTCTCAAAGAACCAATCTTCAGATTAATTCTTTGTTTCTATTTCATTAATTTCTGCTCTGTTTGTTATTATTATTATTATTATTATTTCTTACCGTGTAGTGGTATTTCTGATTTTTTTTTTTGTATGTGTGTATGTGTAAGTAAAGCTGTAGATTTCTCTCAAAGGACTGCTTTTAGTATGTACCAGAATTTTTGTTTTCATTTTCATTTAGTTCCAGGAATTTAACCCCCCCCCCTTTTTCTGCTTGTTTGTTTGTTTGTTTTGTTTTGTTTTTGTTTTTGTTTTTTGAGGTAGGGTTTCTCTGGGCAGTTCTGACTGTCCTGGAACTCACTGTGTAGACCAGGCTGGCCTTGAATTTACAGAGATTCCTCTGCCTCTGCCTCTGCCTCCTCCTCCCTAGTGCTGGGATTAAAGGCGTGTGCCACCACCACCTTTAATTGATTTCTTCATCACTCCTGTTTATTCTCCATGAGTTGTGTACTTAGTAGAGACTTCTTTGCTGTTGATTTTAAGCATTATCATCAGGTGGGATAAAAGAATTTCTAAACTTGTCTGGATTCATTTTGTATCCTGGGCTATGGTATATTTAGAGCCACTGGATAGGGTATATATTCTTTGGTGTTTGGGTGGAATGTTCAGGAGAGAGTCCTGTCAGGCTCATTTGATGTATGCTGTCATTTCATTCTATTTTTGTTGTTATTGTCCTGTTGACCTGTCTATTGGAGAAAGTGGGGTATTGAAATCACCCACTATTGGGTTGCTGTCAGTCTGTTTTGAATTTTACTTGTACGCTTTTTATTAAATTGGATGCACTAGAGTTTAGTGCATATATATTTAGCATTATAATGTCTTCTTGGTTAATTGTTCCCTTGATTAGAATGAAGTATTCTTTTTTATCTCTTTTTATTAGTTTGAAGTCAGATATTAAAATTCCTGGTCTCATCTGCTGGGAATAACTTTTTCCATCCTTTCATTTTACGTTGGTACCTCTCTTTAAAGCTAAGGTGAGTTTCTTGCAGACAAAAGAAAGGTGAACTTTTGTTTCATAGTCCCTTCTGCTAGCCTGTATCTTTTGATTGGCCAATTAAGGCCATTATTATTTAAAGTTGTCATTGACAAGCATGTATTGGGTATAATCATTTTGTTTTGTTTTGTTGTTGTTTGTGGTCTCAGTACTTATTTTAAATTATTCTGTCAGGTATTTTGTCACAACTATAGAAAAATATCTCACCCACCCTTTCTGTTTGTGTTCTAACAGGTCTTGTTTGGAATTCTTCAGTTGATGGACATCTAAGGCTGTTTCCATTTCCTGACCATTGTAAATTGGACAACATGAACATGGGATGAGCAGGTATCTCTGTAGTAGGATGTAGAGCCCCATAGGGTTAAGGGAAGTATTGTAACAGCAAGGGTCAAATTGGGGGTGAGGAAAGAGAGGACAGGATAGAGAAGGGACTATGGAGATGGGTAATGACACTAAAGACCTTTGAAAATGTCATGGGAACCTACCATAGGAGCTTCTGTTACCTCTAGTTTGCTTTCTGTTGCTGTGATAACATCATAACTAAAAGCATTTGGATAAAGGGCTTATTTTATCTTATACTTCCAGGTCATAGTCTGTCATTGAGGAAAGTCAGGATAGGACAAAGGAGGAAGGATGCTTAGTGGTCTGCTCTCATGCCCACGTCCAGCTACCCTTCTTGTACCTTCCAGGATCCCCTGCCAGGGCGTGACACTGCCTACGGTGGGCTGGGCCTTCCCACATTGGTCATTAATTGAGGAAATGCTCCATAGACATCGCTGTAGGCCACAACTATTATAGAGGAAGCATTTAATTGGCAGCTTGCTTGCATTTTCAGAAGTTTAGTCCATTATCATCTTGCAGGAATCATGGCAGCATTCAGGCAGATGGCTGGAGCAGTAGCTGAGAGCTACATCCCGATGTGTAGGCAAAGGAAAAAAACAAAACTGGGCTTGGCATGGACTTTTGGATCCCTAAAGCTGCTCCCAGTGACAGACACACTTCCTGCTACAAGGCCACACCTCTCAGTCTTTCTAGTCCCTTTAAATAGTGCTGCTCCCTGGTGGCTCAAATAGATGAGCCTGTTGGGGCCATTGTTATTCAAACCACCATAGAGGGTATGACTATAAGAAACAGTGTTTTCTGAACACTGCACATATGAACGCAAAGCAGCAGTGACAGCCAGCGTGTGCGCAAGGCATGTACAAGCCAAGCCCAACCAAATTCCAGCATGGAGCAGCTTAGCCAACATGCCCTTGTCAGTTGATAGCTTGTGCAAGTTAACCATACTCCAGAAGAAGGCCATATATCCAAGACTATGTGGGCAGCACATAGGGTTTTTGTTGTTGTTCATTTCTAACAGAAAGTTGGGTGGATCTGGGAGGTGTTGGGGGAGCAGGGTTACAATGGCCAAAGCAGGTACAGAATTCTCGGAGAACTGATTAAAAAAAAAAAGATGACACGTTAATAGTGAAGTTGGCAGAGCTGAAACCTCTTACTCCTCCACCAGAGGGAGCATAGAGTTCAGGTGGGTTCCTGCACCCTTGTCGGGCAAGAACACCTGGAGCAGGCCCTACTCTATGTTCCCATCTGCAGCATTCACCCCCATCCCCTTGCTGGCTGCTGCCTTCCCCATGAAGTCTGTCCTCTGAGACAATAAAGTTCGTGGACCTTCTCAGCTTAAGGTAAGCTTGGTGCATGGTGTGGATGGGAGCCTGCAAAAGAAGACAAAACGTAAAGGTGTGGCCGTGTGATAGTAAAATCTGTTAGCTTTTAAAGAGGTGACTCCTAGCATCTCTCTTAATGAAGACGTGAATGACATCGAGCATGCCCACAACACAACAGTAACGGCCCTTCTCCCCCAGCTCTGGCTCTTACCTTTGACCCCAGCAAGAGACCACCAGGCACCAGAGCTAGCTATAGCAAGGCCAGGCCTGCGCAGAGCCGTGCGTGCGATGAGTACATCGCATTCACGAGAGCCAGGAGTTTGAACAAATCTTAAGTTTCTTTTCCACATAGAACTTAACAAGGAAAAGGCCATGTCATGTGGTCAGTAAGTTTTAAATCATTATGAAAAACAGCTTTAGCTATTATCAATGACTCCAAAAGAAGACATAATGGAGAGTGGTGATGGATTTGGGCGTGCCCAAGGAAAAGAAAGTTGCCTATAATATTAGGGAATTCAAGATAACCATCTGTGGCTTGATGGCGGGGGTATAACATAAAGATATATGAAGCCATTTGTAAAACTAATTTCTCTTTCCATTTAATCTCTTGTTGCCTCAGAAAATGCGGCTAGTAATTAAGATACCATTTTGGTGTTGCTTGTAAATGGCACCACCTCCATTAAACTTCACACTTGTGCAAGGGAGCTATTAAAAGGCAGCCTAAGGCAACACTTTCGAATAGCTAACTTTGTTAAAAATATGTTTTCCAAATTTCTTGCAATAAAATGTAATTGCATTTTCTGGTTTTCACTTGCATAGACTCTTCTCAAATACTCCCCAGTCTGGGTGCTGGAGGGGTGGGGGGAGGGTTTGTCAGACGGGAGTAGCAGAGTAACTCGTGAATTCCCCCCTTCTTTTCCATTCATAATTTAAAAGTTTTCTGGTTTCTCTGCTATATGATTTTTTTAAAAATAGTTCACTTGTAAGGTTAAAGAGTGACAGAAGAGAGATTTCAGAGTGAATGCTATCCAGTGTCACTGTGTACAAGTTACCCAAAGTTGCTAGGAAGCAATGGGTAAATCATCCACAGCTTCACGGGCCACCAGATAGCCCCAGGAAATCTGTGAAGGCAGGAAATCCAGGAGCAGGTTGGGAGGGAAGGGAGACACAGGGGAGTGATGTCCTGTCGTTTATTTTTGGTCATGCACAGTTGTGGCCAATGAAAACATGCCCTGCTCCATAAAATTTGGCATAATCAAGTATTGCCATAAGTGTGAATAGCAAACTTCTGACGTGTCTTCATGTCATGGTCAGAGTTTTGCCTTCCAGATTTGAAGTGCTTGTTCCTGTGACTCATCTATAATGACTAAAAGCAGTGGGTTGTTTTAGACTAAATATTGTTACAACCTTTAAGCATCCTGTATCTTAACTCAGTCATGTCTCCGTCATAATTTTAATAAATGGCGGGCCAGTGAGATAGTTCGGTGGGTAAAGGCACTCACCACTAGGACTGACCATCATCCCTGGGACTCACATGATGGAGAGAGAGCCAGTGCCCACAGATTGTCCTCTGATTTCCACACACATGCAGTGGCATGTGCACACTTACATGTGTATCCATACACAAATAAATGAAATTTATAAAAAAAGGAACGCTGGGCCAGAGAGGTGTCTCAGTTTGCAAAGTGTTTGCTGTGTAAGCATGTGGACCCAAGTCAGCCTCCAGTACTGAAATAAAAAGCCAGCTGTGGTGGTATGAGCTATAATCCCAGTGTCGAGGAGGCAGCAACAGGAGGGTACCTGGGGCTCAGTGGCTACCCAGCCTAGATGAACAGATGAACCCCAGACCAATAGAGACTCTGGATGAAAGAACAAGGTAGGCTAGGTGTAAGGAATAGGGTTTTTCCGCCCACCACCTGGTCCGGCTAGCTCAGTCGGTAGACCATGAGACTCTTAATCTCAGGGTTGTGGGTTCGTGCCCCACGTTGGGCGCCATTTGTAACGAGTACAGTTTTTCTGCACCACTGGTCTTGTCCCGCGGCTGCGCCAGCCCCAAATAATGCACAGAGACTCTGTATTTGATATAATGTTGTTAGCCAGGTACTAGTTTCTTATCGGCTAGCTCTGTCTTAATTATTAACCCATTTTCTACATATTTCCATGTGGTCTTACCAAGAGCGGAGGAATGGCAGTTCTGTTCTCTCCAGGCTCTCCATCCTGACTCCTCCTTACTACTTCCTCTTGTCTCCTAGTCCCACCTATCTTGCTTTCCTATTGGTCAACAGTGCTGTATTCATTAAACCAGTATGAGAAACATATACAGAATGACATCTCCCATCAGCTAGGTATAGTAGCACACAGCTAATCCCAGCGTGCAGGAGACAAAGGTTAGATCTCTGAGTGGGAGACCAGCATGGTCTCTATAGATTCAGGCCAGGCAGACCCCGACTCACCAAAACCAAGGTGGAGAGTTCCAGAGGTGCCACACCTGTGACCATCCTCTGGCCTCCATTTGCACCGGCACCCACACAGGAATGAGCAGAAATGCCAGTATCTGGCTGCTCTCGTGGAGTTCTTTCTCCAGCTGCTGGCAAATGTCGTTGGGGTGGATGAGATGGCTCAGTGGGTAAAGGTGCTTGCCACCAAACCTGTCATCCCGAGTTAGAGCCACATGAACCACATGTTGGAAGGAGAGAACTAACTCCTAAAAGTTGTCCTCTGACCTACACACAACACGCACGCACACACACGCATGCACACTATATTTTTTTTAAAGTATTTTCTATTTTGCACTAATTCTAACTTTAAAAGATCACCTTGAAGGATGTGTAATTTTCTGCTTAGTTTGCCCTTTTGGTTTTTCCTGGTGTGTTAGTCAATGTTTTCTAGAGGAAAAGAACTGATGAATGAATGAATGAATGAATCTATCTATCTATCAATCATCTGTCTTTCTGTCTGTCTGTCTGTCTGTCTAGGGGATGTATTAGAGTAGCCCCCCCCCCAGGCTGTGGTTCAGCTAATCCAACAATGGCTGTCTACCAATGAATGGGAAGTCCAAGAATCCATGAGGCGGGATGGCTCAGCTGGCCTTTAGTATACGTCAGAATCCTGAAGTAGGCTCTAACGCTAATGAGGGAATGAATTTACCATCACAAGTGAGGCCAATCAAGCAAAGAACAAATGCTCCCTTCTCGTCTCCTCCATTTAGGCTTCCACCAGAAGGTGTGACTCAGATTGAGGATGGGTCTTCCCACCTCAAGTGATGTGGATTTAAGGTAGGTTTTCCTATGTCAGATGAACCAATTAACAACAACAACAAAATCCCTTCAGGTAATCCAGTGGCTTGAATTGTTAGTTAATTCCAGATGTAGTCAAATGGACAACCCAGAACAGCCATCATACCTGGGATTGTCAGCAGACTGTAAGCTGGTGAGGATGTGGAAGGCAGGCCATGTTTTAGATCTCACGTGTGAATGAGGTCCTACAGGGAAGATGGAGATCACCACAGCGGAGCTTTGAGCCTCCACCTTGCATAGTGTTGTTGGCCTGGGGTCAGCAAAGTCCTTTCTTTTTCTTCCAGAAAGGATCTCATTATGTAGCTCTGGCTGTCCTGGAACTCAGTCTGTAGACCAGGCTGGCCTCAAACTCACAGAGATCCTCCTCCCTCTGCCTCCCCAGCGCTGGGACTAAAGGCGTGAGCCACCACTGCTCTGCTCAGATTCCAAGTATTAAATAGAAAATTCCACAAGTAATTAATTCCTAAGTTTTATATTGAATGCTATTCTGTGTAATGTAATGAGGTTCTGCACCACGGACGTGAGTCATTTCTTTATCCTGCATATTCATCATAGTCAAACTATCTTGATATTCTAGTCCTTGATGTGGTACCCCTCCCCCAGGATAAGGAAGAAGGTCTGTATTTGTCTCTCTCCTGAGCTTGTTTTACTCAGCATAACTACAGATTTACATGCGTCATTGCTGATGACAAAAATCTTTTCTTTTTAGAGTCTGCATATATTGTATATCGTGGAGTATATTTACTTCATCCATTCATGGGTTGACGGACACTTAACTTGATTCAGTGTCTTGTCCGTAGTGCTGACCTGAACATGGAAGTGTGCATGCCAGCTTACTGATTCCCTTTTCTTTGGTTGTACTTAGAAATGGGATACGTCATGAGTAACAATCACTCCTGTGATGGTTACCGTGAGTTATATTCTGTGCAGCGGGACAGCTCTATTTCCCCGCAGCTCAGTGTTCTTTTTTGTTGCAGCTGGCCCCCTCCCTGTCTGCCTGCCTCTTTCCCGATGTCTGTCCAGGTCCTTTGATGGATTCTGACAGAGCTGTTTGAGTCTGTTTTATGTTCTTTATATTAACCTCTTATCAGATGTGTTAACACAAGTGTTGTCTGCCATCTGGTAGGGAGATGACATGTCTCTTCTCTCCGCTGCCTGTTTCTCCGTGTAGAAGCTGGTAGTTTAATGCCACCCCTTTATCTTTTCTCGATCATGTGCTTAGAGCCATAAAACAAAACAAAACAAAACACCAGGTCAAACTCAAGAGCTTTTCTAACTTTATTTGGTTTAACTTACTGAGAGCTGAGTGTGGTGGTACACACCGGTGTTCCAGAATTTGGGAAGCCGAGTCAGGGCATGTCTTACCGAAGAAACACCATGGCCAAGGCAGCTCAAGGCACTTAAGTAGGGGCTTGCTTAGACTTTTAGAGGGCTAGACCATTATTGATGGGCGGGGTGCTGAAACAGTGGCTGAGAGTCTTACATCCTGATCCAAAGGCTGCTGTTTTTATCTAAATCTCAGTCATTCAGTTTTATCAGTAAAGTCTTGGGAGTAAGATGCTGGGGAGAAAGCCTGCCAGCTCAGAGAGTCGGAGAAAGCTCCCAGCTGACCTTCCTCCTCAGCCCATGGCCCAGAAAGCTTTCTCCTACGCTGTTTCAAACAAAACTCCTCAAACTGAATGTCCCGCACCCCCTACTTCCTGTGAGTCTCTCTCTCTCCATCCTCCTGACTCCCTCTTACTCTCTATGGTTTCTTCCTATGAAGTGGTTGCTTGCTTCACCTCTAAATTTATGGTTGAATTTATTTAATCCTGTTTACAATATCCAAGCAGAAAGCTCTTGGATTAAGAGTGTGTGCTAGGGCTGAGCCATGCCACAATTAGAAACAGGTTTTCCCAATAAATAATGCGATCTTAGGGTTCATTGTGTGATCAGATAACAAAAGGCAACAGACAGAGAGGGAGGAAGGAAGGAAGGAGGAGAGAGAGAGAGAGAGAGAGAGAGAGAGAGAGAGAGATTGAGATTGGGCTTGGTGTGGTCTTTTGAAACCTCAAAGCCCACCCTTATCGACAGATTTTTTTCTAACAAGGCCAAATTTCCCAGTCCTTCCCAGTTTATCAACTAGAGAGTAAGAATGAAAATATATGAGCCTGTGGATGCCAATCCCATTCAAACCACACAGGAGTATAGCAAATTTGAGATAAGACTGAGTTATGCCGAGTTCTCAGCTAGCCAGCCTGGGCTTTGTAGTGAGGCCTCACCTCAAAAGTTGAAGGCAAAGCAGACAGAGGAAGGGGAGAAAAAGAAGAAAAAGAATATGTAAATCTCCAGAATACTTCAAATTGATAACTAGGAAAGTTATTTCCTAGTAACTTACTAACAGAAGGGGCTAGCTAGTCTTGTTATAATACCAGGAGTTCTCAGAACAGACAATGTTGCCAAACACATCTGACAATCCCTAGGACAAGACACACGTTGTGGAAGGCAGAGTGTTGTGAGCACTTTCCATGCCAGCCTGTTAGCCCCAAATAACACACAGAGATACTATATGAATTGTAAGCTGTTAGCTGGTGACTATAATTTCTTATAGGCCAACTCTGTCTTATGTATTAACCCATAACTACTAATATATGTATTTCTACATGATCTTACCTTACCAAGAACACCAGTCATGTATCTTCTCCTTCCTGGATCCTCCACCTTACCTAATCCCACCTATCTTGCTTTCCTATTGGCCAACAGTGCTTTATTCATTAACCAATAAGAGAAACATATTTACAGAATGACATCTCCCATCATCTTTTCTGTCTAAATAAAAAGAAGGGCTTTAACTTTAACATAGTAAAATATATAACAAAACAGTTAAGCAAGAACTGTAATTACAATATTTAGTCTAATAACATTTAGCAAGATTTAAAGAAAATATTTTATCTAGCCTATCTTTGTGAGTCTAAAGTCTTATATGTAACTTGCCTTTTATCATAACTAAGCAAAAATTATAAACATGACTATCTGTCTTCAAATCCATCAAAGTCCACAGAAGGATAGTATATAAAACTCTAGAATTGTCATCGACAACTCGCTGCCTGGTCAGTCACTCAAAGATCTTCTGTAATGGTCCATCTTTGGCCCATAGGCCATAGTGTGTCTGGAAGACTCCTCAGCAAAGCAGGAAACTTTAAACTATCCACCTGTATTGGCAGTTTGTCAGTCACTTTTCTCTGTGTCCTGCAGACTATCTGGCAGGCTCTTCCATGAAGCAGGAACTCTGTAGCAATGTCCATCTTGTATCAGCAGTCACTTGCCTGGGGGTCCTCCATGTCCATTTTGTACAGCATAAAGTCAAACAGTCCAGACAAGAACAGTATCTTGTTCAAATGGCTAGTCTTGCCATATTGGAAGTAAACTCCATAACGAGTTTCTTCAATGTCCATCTTCCTTTCTGACATAGGTGGTGTTGCCAGGAGCATTTGTGCCTCACTGTCAAGAAAAACCCTAAACCATTTTAAATGCCATATTCTGTAGGTCTTTGAAAGGTTTGAAGAATGCCTATCCATTTGAAATACATCTCTATATATCTAGAAAACCTAACTAACCTAACTGTAAGTTTTGACTATTATTGTGACTATAATTTGTACTTAATTATACATTACATTTTAAAATGAGCTATACAAGCACAATACCTAAACAAGAGGAGAAATGTACATATAACAAAATTGATCTTAATTTGTATCAATAAATGAAAATCTATACCAATGCAAAGTATTCAATCCTATATCATTTCTGCCTTTTTTTTTCTTTAGGAGATTGACTGTAATCATTAACCATTTATAACCAACTCCATTTAAATGAAAACAAACATTTATAAACAATATTTGGGAATTTGAGCATCGTTCTTTCCAAACCGCTTCCTGTTGCAAGTAAGGTTTTTCTGCCAGCCTGGTCCCACCGCAGTGCCAGCCCCAAATAACACACTGAGACTCTGTATTAGATATAATGCTGTTGGCCAGGTACTAGTTTCATATCGGTTAGCTCTGTCTTAAGTATTAACCCATTTCTATTAATCTTAGTATTTCCACGTGGTCTCATCTTACTGGAGAGCAGAGCCTGCATCTGCTTTCTCCAGTCTCTACATGCTGACTCCTCCTTACTCCTTCCTCTTTCCTCCTTGTCTCCTAGTCCCTCCTATCTTGCATTCCTATTGGCCAACAGTGCTTTATTCATTAACCAGTATGAGAAACATATTTACAGAATGACATCTCCCATCATCTCCCTTTTCTGTCTAAATAAAAAGAAGGGTTTCAATCTTAACTTAGCAAAATATATAACACAACAATTATCAAGTAAGAATCACAGTTAACAATATTTAGTCCATTAACATTTAGCAAGATTTAAGAAAATATTCCATTATCTATTCTATCTTTGTGAGTCTAAAGTCCTATATGTAACTTATTTTTAAGCCTAACTAAGGAAAACTATAACCATAACTATTTGTCTTCAACTCCATCAAAGACCACAGAAGGATAATATATAAACTCTAGAAATGACAGAGTCAACTCACTGCCTGGTCAGTCACCCTAAGTTCTTCTGTAATGGTCCATCTTCCCCCCATAGGCCATAGTGTGTCTGGCAGACTCTTCAGCAAAGCAGGAAACTTTAAACTGTCTTCTTGTATTGGCAGTTTGTCAATCATTTTTCTTTGTGTCCTGCATACTGTCTGGCAGACTCTTCCATGAAGCAGGAACTTTGTAGCAATGTCCATCTTGAATCAGCAGTCATTTTTTTGTGGGTCCTGCATGTCCAGTTTATACAGCATAAAGTCAAAACAGTCCAGACAAGAGCAGTATCTTGTTCAAATGGCTAGTCTTGGAAGTAAACTCCATAACGAGTTTCTTCAATGTCCATCTTCCTTTCTGATGCAGGTGGTGTTGCCAGGAGCAATTGTGCCTCATTGTCAAGAAAAACCCTAAACCATTTTAAATGCCATATTCTGTAGGTCTTTGAAAGGTTTGAAGAATTCCTATCTATACCTCAAATACATCTCTTTGTATCTTGAAAAACCTAACTAACTTAACTCTAAGCTTTGACTATCATAGGTAATTATCTATAATCTGTACTACATTATACATTACATTTCTAAATGAGCTATATAAACATAATGCCTAAACAAAAGGAGAAATATACACATCACAAAATTGACCTTAAATTATATCAATAAATGAAAATCCATTACAAAACAAAGTATTCATATCTATACCATAATCCCCTTTTTATCTTTAAAAAGAGATTGGTTGTTGTCATTAACCATTTATAACCAACCAACCCCATTTAAATGAAAACAAGCATTTATAGACAATATTTGGAAATTTGGGCGTCGTTCTTTCCAAACTGCTTCCTGCTGGTAGGGGGCACTGTTATGGTTATCCTAAGAAGATGCAGAAATCCTGGCTGCAGTCTGCAAGGCTGCCTTGTTCAAGCTGTTTTGAATGTTGGATTACCTGGGATGCTGTTTCAGGGGGTCTGGTTTGATCAAACCATGCTAGTCTGGAAGAAACCCACAGCTTTTCATTTTCTGTGGAAACAAAAGTAGAAATCCTTTTCCCCAGTAATCTGTCCTTAGACTTAAATTTTGAAGTCAAAGCATTTTTTAAAATACATACATTGAATTAATCCAGCAGCATTTTTTTTAACAGTTGTTTCCTCAGCAGTCAAACGATACAAAGACAATATAACATCGTACAGTATCCAGATTCCCTCTGAGTTTTTCATTTTTGCTTGGCTTTATTATTACTTTCTTTTTTTTTTCATTTTTTGATACAGGGTTTCACTTTGTGACTTTTATCTGTCCTGGGATTTACTCTGCATACCAGGTTTACTTTGAAATCACAGAGATTTGCTTGCCTCTGTCTCCCGAGTGCTGGGATTAAAGGCGTGTGCCACCACACCCAACTCTTTTTTCATTAATTGTCACATAGCTGTATTCATGCATGTGTATATACACTATATATATTTATACACACATACATACACACACATACATACTTATCCCAAAATACATAAATACAACCTGCTAAGTCTGTATAATGGCATCTGTATGTATATGTTTCAGGGCTGGCCATTTGGCATCTAAGTTCCGAGAAACTACTAAACTAGACTGCTCAGTGGGTAGAAAGAAAGGCTTATTGAGGATCAGACTGCCAAGGCCATCTGTGGGAGTTCACCCTAGGAGATCTGCTTCCCTGGTGAGCAGAAGCTTGCCTTATTTGCTTGCTTACCTACTTAACAATTCTTTGGTTTTCTTGGCTAAAGTCCTTCTTTCTGTTTAGGACAGTGCCACCAGCACTGCCATTTAGGGGAAGGTGTTGGACCTAAAATTCCAGCCTTTTGTTGATGACAAGGAGAGACAAAGTCCTCTGGATATCTCCTGCTGATTGGGGGCTTGAAAGTAGGGGAGTCTGAAATGCTGTTCCAAAGCAGAGGCTCAAGCCAGCAGGCAATGGTAAGAAACCTGAAGAAATTCCATCAGAAGCATCTGGTTTACTGAATGTCAGGTAGTGTCATCTAGAAGAACCTGAAGAGATGGTCCAACTGTGTTATTATGAGAAGAGTAGAGACAAGTGTACCGAGGAGAGGGCTTCAAGGGAGACCACAGGAGACTCTAGAGTCAGCCTCCGGGATCCATAGTTTTCACTTGGCCAGACCGACTCACGCTGTCTTTCAGCAAGTGCAGAGTCCACAGGTTCTGCGGGACCACCTGGGGATATGAGAGGAGCCTGCTTTGGAGCAGTTTCAGGGCCACAGCTGGTTCCAGGATGGTGTCTTGTCAGCTGAGTGAAATGCTGCTGGGGCAGATGTAGGCTAGGGACAGAAGATAAAGTTAAGCTTCAGGGGTGGGGTGGGAGTCTTTACTTGATACTTCCAGGTCTACCTCTCTGCCTGGGATGTCTAGAAGACAAAAAGAACACTCACCCAACTGGAGGGAGGGGGGGTGTCCTTTTGACTTGTGACAGGTGGATCCAAGTTACGACTCTCTAAAAGTTTTCAGGAATCCTTTGAAGTTGACAAAAGAGATAAAAAGTTTGCCAGGCATAATGGTGCACACCTTTAATCCCAGAGTTTGGTGGGGTGAGGGGCAGAGGCAAGTGGAGCTCTGTGATTTCAAGGCTAGCCCGGTCTACATAGCAAGCTCCAGGACAGCCAGGACTACAGAAGGTAGACCCTGTCTCAAGAAAAGAAGAAAGAAAATAAAAAAGAGAGAAGAGTTTTAAATATATGGGCATGACCACTGCCTGTAATTTTCACTGAAGTCAGTAGAAAAACAGTCAATAATTATCTATAAGAAATTTGAATAGACTCATAACTTTGAGCCATAGCAAAAAAAAAAAAACAAAAAAAACCAACATAGCCTGAAAAGTTGTCATTATAATAGAAGCATGAATGTCCATCAGTAATAAGACAATTTTTAAAAGTTACATTTATTTACTGAGTGTGTGTGTGTGCATTTGAGCGCTACAGGGTGCATGGAGAGATCAGAAGACAGCTTGGGTGTCAGCTCTTCTCCATTCACTATGTGGGACCTGGGAGTTGAACTCTAGTGACTGGGCTTCCCTGCTGAATCATCTCGCCAGCCCATCAGTTGACTTTGCTGTATGGTGCTAACAGTATACAGCAGCCAGTCTCCTCAGTCATCAGGCAGTTCTTTAGAACACACATCTGAGAGTTGAGTGGGCAAATGCCAGCACATAAATAAATCTGTGTGGCAGTTGTTGTCCAATTACTTTTCAAATGTTTTTTCTTCAAGATTTGTTTTGTTGTCTATGTGTAAGTGTATCTGTGCATGAGTATGTGTGGTGCATGCACTTAACCACTGAGTTGTAGAGTATTATTTTAAGGTGTGTGACTTTTGTTTATGTTGCATTTGTTTAACTCTGTGAAGCTGTGACTCTTTGCCTGTTTAAAACACCTGGTGGTCTAATGAAGCACTGAATGGCCAGTATCCAGGCAGGAGCAAGGATAGGCAGGGCTGGCAGGCAGAGAGGATAAATAAGAGAACCCAGGAAGGGATTGGACAATAAAAGGAGGAGGACTTAAGAGGCTAGCCACCCAGCCACTCAGCTACACAGCCAGACACGGAGGAAGAAGGAAAGAAGTGGTATACCGGAATAGAGAGATAAAAGCCCCAAGGCCAAGCTAAGGCCGGACATTCATAACTAAGAAGAAGCCACTGTGTGTGATTGATTTGGGAGCTGGGTGGTGATCCTCCCAAAAAGCAAAATGAGTAAAGCATCACTGTAGCTCCCCGAAGTGCTTTATTGTTGACAGAACGGTGTTGTTCTCTGCACTGTGCCGTTTCCTTGTGGTTGATGCAGGTTGTAGGTCTTTGGCAAGTAGGCTAGCACAGCTGTGTGTCGGTCGGGGCCTTTAATGTGTCCAACGAGAGCTGTAACTGCTGAGTGGCATGATTGCAGTTCCCCTGATTTCTGGTGGTGTTTATTTCAGTCCCTTCATTGAAATGCTGCCCTCTAGGCTTTTCTGTTAAGTTCTTCTTTTTCTCTTTGCATTGATAAATACCTTTGACGGTGTGGCAAGGCTATGCCATTACTTCACATCATTGTAAATATCTGTTACCCGTGCTCATCTTTAGTCAGGATGAAATTCGTCCCAGATTCATGACCATCTTAAGTAAATCACAGAAAAAACTGACGAGAGTAGGTCAAGCAGAAGTTTCCAGTCTGCGCATTGTGCTTGAGAAACAAACAGTTGCTGCAGTTTACACAGTGTGTCCAGGCCTGAGCACAGGGGTCTCCACAGAGCTGGCCTCTGTAGTGAGGCCAAAGCCTGGGGATGCTGTAGGTGTGTGTCTGGAAGCTTTGCAGGCTAGGTTGCCAAGGGAGGAAACAGGCGGCCATGAGCAAATGGAAAGGAACCACAGGCCTCACAGCTACAGGAAGGCATGTCCCCAGCAGCCAGGGTGGAGTCCAGAGGCCACCTGTGGAAAGATAGAGAATATGCACAGTGAGGACTACTCTGAAAACAAGCCCGAGAGGCGCAAACTGTAGCCCAACCAACCATGTCTCTGAACAAAACAAGAAACAGGTTCAAGGGATGTAAAAAGGGACAGGAAACTCAGTGAGGCTTCATTCACCTGGACTGTGGATGGTAATTAGCAGGAGTGCAGTCGGTAGAGTAGGAGCAGCGGCGTTGGGGATTGGGGGGGGGGGTTAGCCCAAGTGACAGACAAACCCCATACTCCAGAAAATCGCATGAGCATGACAAAAGTGACACAGGAGGCTTCTTTAAAAGTCCCAGGGCCACTTTTCCATATGGACGTCGTCCTGCTGCCTGTCAGACCTGGGATTTATCCATTTGTGTATGTACATGATTGCAGACCCAGCTTCTTGTTTTAGTCAGTGGGTTATAACTTGTACCTAGCATGCTTCTTGAAAGACCATCACATTTCATCATTTGTGTGAGCATGCTCATGCCACATCGTACATGTGGAGATCAGAAGACAACTTGCAGCAGTCAGGTCTCCCCCATGTGGGTCCTGGCAGTTGGACTCAGGTCATCAGGCTCCACAGCAGGCACATTTACTTGCCCATGGTTGGGGAGTCCTTTGAAAGGCTCGTCGAATCTCTGATCACTTTCTTGCATTCTGATAGGCCACACATTCTGGCTCTTCTTAGCCATCTTCTCAGGCTGCCCTGCTTCCTATGAGAGCTAAGCAGTCCCTGGAGCCAGGCTCTGGGGGTATGCAGGCTTTCATTGCCATTATTGCTGCCAGGCTCTCCCAGCTGTCCCTGTATTGATCCATTTAGTGATTAAGTGATTTTATATCAGTACCTCTGATCCCCTTCCCACCCAGGGCTGTACAGGTCCATTCCAACTTTTCTTGTTTAACTCCACCTCCCTGGGCACAAAGCCTAATTCCCATGATCCTTGCTTTGTAACATGTGCCCATTGTCATTGCCCCCACCATGGGTGGATGCTTCCCTGGCCACACAGGGCCACTGTCCTCACCCTTCCTATGCATGGTGTCCTCCTTACCCTGCATCTGCCCTGACACCCTGAGCCCAGCCTTTCCCAAAGGACTCTGTTGCCTCTCCAAAGCTACTGTGGCTCTTGCCTCCAATTAGACACTTACCTTGCTCAGAATACTTTATAGGTCCTGCTAAATCAGATCCAGTCGTGGGAACATGCTACTGTATTTCAGGAGGAATGGACTACATGTGAAAGTGGGCACTTACAAACCCTGCAGGACCAGACACAGAGAAGAGACCCACACACACACACACACACACACACACACACACTCCCTCCCTCCCTCCCTCCCTCTCCCCCCTGGCTCGCCAGTCCCAGGGAACCACAGAACGTCTCTGAAAATGATTGCCTGTTTTTAAAATGTAGACCAGTGAGTTTTCAAGAAAACACCTGGAAGAATTTTTCCTCACAAACCAACCTGTCTATTCTTGACAATATTGTTTGTCTTGTTTTTTTGTTTTGTTTTGTTTTCCTTTTCATCAATTTTTTGCCCATCAATTTTTAGGTGAGAGCCATTCAAGAATCTAACCTGAGCCACTTATCCGGAAAGGTCTAGGAGTGGTCCTGACCAAATTCCTCTTGGTCAGTATTTAAACTTTAAGAATTAAAGTTCATTTCAAATTACCCTCCCAACACCCCCCCCCAAAAAAAGAATGTAGCCTGAGACCTTCTATAAGGAGCCTGGGTAACTGTAGAACCTGAAATTCAGCCCCAAGAGGTGGAGGGGAACCGTGGAGGGTGGAAATCAGACCATAGAAATGTGAGGACATGAGACTTGACACATGTCAGTGGCACCTCTCTGCCCTCCATTTATGCCTTGTTCACATCTTGGGGAGCAGCTGTGACATTGTTGCGTTGCCACCAGCATTTGGTGGTGATCTTGTGTTGTGTGACAAGACTTTTCCTGGGGAGATAGAACCCACACATGTATTCAACCCCAGATAGGAAGCCCATGACAAACCAAAGTCCAGCCTGGTGAACCACGAGTTTTATTGGGATCACTTACAGGAACATGGGTGAGGGGTGATTTACAGGAACAGAAATGACACAGAGCCCACTGCATCACCCAAGCCCACCCCTGCATTACAAAGCTGGGAACCTGGAGCACACTTCACAGTCTGCAGGCAGTTCAGCAGGTTGGAGCGTGCCCTCCTCCGGTGCCTTAGGCTAAACCTGTGCCCATCTCTGCTTCTTCCGTGGAGCTGATTTAGTTTCCAGGTCTTTACAGCTTGGCGGTGCTGGCCTGATAGTGACTCTGGGCAGTTTGCATGTTTACTCTGGCAAGGAAGGACCTAGTAAATGCTCTCAGTTCCTGCTTAAGGATTGTTCCTTCAGGGTAGATAGAGTGTTTCAATCTCAGAGGAAACTGTTACATAACACCCAGGTAAATGTTAGTAAAGCTGTGATTATTTAGTTACACCAACCTTTTTGGAAATCAAACTGTCTCTTGGTGGATACAATGACCCTAACCCTGCCCTGTGTGGTTGGGAAGGGATAGAAACAGAACAGCAGTGTGTGTTGTGTTGGCTGGAGTCTGTCATTGAAAACCATAAGCCTCCGTAAGGCTGGCCTATAATATAAGCAAACGTGTGGGGCATTTCCTTGATGAATGATTGGTGTGGGCAGGCCCAGCCCACTGTGGGTCCTGGGTTGTACACGAAAGCAGGCTGAGAAAGCTATGGGAAGCAAGCTGGTAAGCCGTGCTCTCCCTGGCCTCTGCTTCAGCTTCTGCCTCCAGGTTCCCACCCCGACTGCCTTCAACGGTGGACTGTGATTTGGAACGGTAAGCTGAGATCAACCTATTCCTTCCCAATTTGTTCATGGGCATGGTGTCAATCACAGCACTAGAAACCTAAGACACCATCTTAATGGGCTTCAGATGGCAAATTTTTTTAATTGCATTTTATTTTTTAAAAATGTTTTATTCTTGAAAATTTGATATACTATGATTACATTCTGCCCCTTCCCCAACTCCTCCCAGACCCTCCCTCGTCTCCCTACCCACCTGGCTTCACTTTCTTTCTCTCCCTTAAAAAACCAACAAAAATGCCCCAGGTCTGATTTGTGTTAGCCTAGTGTCCCTTCCTGAGCATGGGGTCTGCCCTGTTATGTGGCTGCTGTGCCAGTTGCAGACGTCAGGTTATTGATTACTGTTTGTCGGTGCAGTTTCTTTGGTGAAGAAAAGTAAAGCTGGAGTGAAGATTCACAATTGAAGGCTGCTCTTTAGAAGGAGGCTGGGAGGAGGGACTCTCCAAGGTGGTGTAGAGCTGAAGCCTGCAGGGTCTGCCCGGGAAAGCCACGAGGCCCTGAGCTTAAGCGCCACAGGTGTGAAGTCCACGAGGCAGGAGCCTGTTGGGCACAGCTGAGGAATGGGAGAGGGCTCTGGGCAAGGGTAGAGCACAGGGGCTCAGCTGTGCATCGTCCCACTGAGTATATGGGGTGGGGCGGTGTTCTTCTGCAAAGCCGCGGCAGCTGCTCTGTGGGGAAAAGACCGAGGGGAAGGAGACAGGCTCAGACCAGGTCGGAAGGAGGTGGGGGAAGCCACAGACCTTTGGGGGTTCCTGTGTGGTGTGAGGAAAGGAAAGTAGGGTGCAGCTTTGCTGGGTTTTGTTCTGAAGAGCTAGACCTGATATCTCTTGAGCTGTGGAAAACTTCAAAGGAAGCAGTTCTGGGAAGGAAAATGGGGTGTGGGTTTTGTGGTATATTAAATGTTCTTTGCAGTGCTGGGAATGGGACCCAGGGGCCTTGAAAATGTCAAAAAAAAAAAAAAAAAAAAAAAAAAGGTGAATTCTCACCACAGTAACTTCCCTGGGTGAGCATTCACCACTGGCTGTGTCCCCAGGTGAGCTTTATACATGGTGACATAGAATTTTTTTTTCCAGAAAGGTACATAAATTCTAACTACATCACATTATAAATTATAACTACCATCCCACCAAGTCAACACGCCCAGGTAGGCAAGTCCTCGGCCCCACCATAAGAGTGACATCCAGACCCTTGACTTGCGGCTTTGGAATGTGATGAGTAGATGGGCGGCATACAGCTTTTGCTATCAGCCCCCCCTCCGTGTTAGGAACCCTTGCCTCAAGTATGCGGCCATCGGCTGCTCACCGCTGACAAGTGTCACGCACCCTACAGATTATATCCTTCTGTGTCCTGTTTGGAAAGTGTAAGGAGACAGCCACTTCTGCCTTTGAAGTGCTGTCTTTAGCCTAGGCTTTCACATCTAAGTGCGAGGCCCGTGGAGAATGGATGTCTGTGTGTGGTGTGAGCCGAGGTAGAGGTCAAGGTTATTAATGTACGTTTGTGTGTGGTGCATGTGCACATGGTACATATGTGTGAATGTGTGGCGCTACCTGTGTGTTGTACACATGCATGCTGGTGTGCTTGTTTGAATGCGTGGAGGTGGGTATGTAGGGTGTGCGTGTGTGGAGGTGCGTGTGTTGGGGGCAGTGGTTGCAGTTTCCCTGTGGGTGTTAGGAATGGAACTATGGGCTTGTACTTGTTTGGTGTTTTCTTTGCTTCTTTGCCCACTGAGGCCTCTCGCCAGCCTCAGTTGAACTTGTCCCTATATCTATGTATCCATCCCTCTCTCTGTCTCTGTCTCTGTCTCTGTCTCTCTCTCTCTCTCTGTGTGTGTGTGTGTGTGTGTGTCTGTGTGTGTGCCTGTGTGCGCCTGTGTGTGTGTGTGTGTCTGTGTGTGTCTGTGTGTGTGTGTTGACTTGGCACCACTTCCCTTCCCTGCCCTGCTACTGTGTCCTCTTTGTCAAAAATTAGGTGACCATAGACAAGTGGTTTGTTTCTGGACTGCGCACAGCTGTGGGGGGGGGGGGAGCTGTGTCCGGGGAGCATGGCTGTGCTGTTGTGCTCTTCTAGCCCGCTTGAATATTCCAGGTCTCTTTGCCATCTCCCCATAATTCAGAATTGGCTTGTTAATTTCTACCAAAGAAAACAAAACACTGGTGGAGCTTTTATTACAACAAAAAAACATAAATCTTGAGGATGCAATTGAATGAGTTTTGACAAATGTGTGCACTCACGTAGCCTATGGCAGCCACAGTAGAGAGCTGTCCTGCCTTGCTAGGGTATTCCCTCAGGCCAACCCAGCCAGTCTTCATGTTCCTCCGAGTCAAGCCATTTTCATTTCTGTCAGAGTGAATGGGGGTGTGCAGTCACACAGTTGGTCTCTGACTTCCTGGTTTCCACCACGTTTCTCATGGTTGCTCTTGGTTAGTCTGTCACTCATCCTTTCTCACCGTTGTATGTCCCTGCTGGTACGATGTACTGGGCTCGTTCCAATTTAGAGTCTGTGTAAATAAGGCAACTATGAACATTTTTGAGCAAATATCTTTGTGGACAAGTTTATTCATCTCTTAGGAAAGTGCTGAGGGAGCTAGGAGCTGGGTCTTGAGGAGTGCATGCTGTTTTGTAGAGAGCTGCCAAACAGTTGCAGAGTGGCTGTACCATTCCACTCCCACGGGAGTCCCTTTGCTTACTTACTCATCAGCATCTGCTGTGGCAGCCTTCCCAGTTTACCTATGCTGATGGTCTAAAGGGTTTGTTTGTCTGTTTACTAACTAGAGTAGCGGAATTGGCATGTTCATACATAATCTTTGTTGATTCTCTCATGAGCTCCCTGCCCTATCTTTCGTTGTAGTGTCCCTCCTTCCCCTTCCCAGGTGTCCATTACTTGCCACACCCTTCTTCCTAAAAGTCTCTGTTGCCATTTATCTTCTGAGCCTGGGTACTTCATGTAATGTTTTCTTCCTACCCATTTTCCATGATTCTGTCTTGTGTAGATCCTATGTGGCAGTAACCACCTGGGCTGGGCTGCTCCCGTGCTGCTGTTGTGAGTAGAGAGGAATATGCAGGAGTCTCTGGAGAGAGGTCAGGTCCCAGGGGTTCATATGCAGGGGTGGTGCAGCTGGGCTCCCGTAGTGGCTCCCTCCCCCCACATCCTCAGCAGCATGTGCTGTTATTTGTTTTCCTAATGATTGCCACACTGACCAGGGTGAGATGGCATCTGCTCCCCTGGCAGCCAAGAATGTGGACCACACTTCAAAAGTACTTGTTGCCATTTGTATTTCTTCTCTTGAGAACTATGGTCAGTCCTTAGCCCACCTTTCTGATTGTGTCATTTTCTTACTACTTAGTTTTTAAGCTCTCTGTGTACTCTAGATACCAACCCTGTATCAGACGTGCAGCTAGCAGAGATCTTCTCCCATTCTGTATGTTCTCTACTCCATTAACTGCTCCCACCGCAGTGCAGAAACTTTATTAACTCATGAGGTCTCACTGGCACCTGCTGCCATATTTCCTGAGTCACTCAGCCCTGAGAGAACTCTTACCTGTGCCAGTTCCTGAGGTTTTTCCTGTTTCCAATTATAGCAGTTTCAGAGTTTCGGGCCTCATGCTGGGTCTTTGATCCATCGGGAGTCGGGTTTTGTGCAGAGTGAAAGATAAGGATGTAGTTTCTTCTTCTTTGGGTACCCAGTTTTCCCAGCTCAGTTGTCTTTTCTCCAGAGTATTTTGCCATCTTTATGAAAGCTCAAGTAGCTGTAGCTGTGTTTTGTCTGGATCTTCTGTTCTGTTCATTGGTCTGTGTGTCTGTCTGTGTGTCAGTACAATATTGCTTTTGTTACGGAAGTTCTGTGGTTCAAAGTTCTGTGGTTCAATATAAAATTGGCCATCCTTTTGTCCTGAGGTGATGTCTGTCCTTAATGCTAAGGTATGTTTATTGGATGCAGCAGCAGGATGGATCCTGTTTTCGTATCCATAGTGTGTGTGTGTATGTGTGTGTGTGTGTGTGTGTGTGTGTGTGTGTGTCTTGAGATCACTGGTGTTGAGAGAGATTGTGTGAAGTTTTACTTATTGGCTTTTTGGGGGGGGGGTGCTGCCACCCTGCCCCAAATAAATTGCACATGGAAGCTTAGTTAGGATAATTAAAGATAAGAAAGCTGGCTAACAACAAGCCAAGTTAAGGCCTGACACTCATAACTAAGACTAACCTACATACCAGTTTTATTTTACAGTTACGTTGTTGCTTCGAAAAGAAAATGGCTGTGCTTTAGAAAAGCTCCATACAGGGGCTGAAGAGGCACCTCAGTGATTAGGAGCGCAGGCTAACCCTCACAGAGGACCTGACTCCAAATCCCAGCACCCACTGGTGAGTCAGGGCTGTTTGTAACTCCGGTCCCAGGAGATCTGTTGCCCTCTTTTGACCTCTGATGGTACTGCACTCACGTGGAACGCAGACACATACATTTAGGCAGAGCACTCATACGCATAAAGAAACGAAAAAGAAAGCCCTTTATATAAAAAAGGTCTGACTTGGCATGACGCTGCCATGCAGAGCAGAACTCAAAGTCATTCCACCTCTGGTGACTCATAGGGCAGGCCATGAGCATATTTATACAGCAAAGAGTATTCTCCCCCAGAGCCCAAATGCACAGTTTTTACCAATTTAATAAACATGCTTCTCTGGGTGAGTGAAGCGCTGTCTAGTTGCTACCATGTCACTGTGGTGTGTTTGGACCCAGCTGTTGGACCGAGTTTCTGGAGCAGACACAAGGCAGGCTCTCGCCTGCTGCTCGTGGGTACTTAGTCCTGCTGGAGACTGCATAGCTGGGAAAGCCTGACAGTGGTAGAGGGAAAAGGTACTAGCCGTCAAAGCATAGGCATCCGGTTTTGAAGAGGAGCCCTAGCAAGCGGGAGGCTTGGAGCTCAACAGGTGCCCTGGCCCGAGCTCAACAGGTGCCCTGGCCCTCGCTGTGCAGGCATATGAGCTTCTCATGTGGTGCCCTAGGCTTTGGCCTGCAGGCTAGGACACTCAGTTCTGCTGCCCTGTGACAGCCAGTTACAGCTGGACCTGTTCAAGGCTAGCCTGGGCTACACAAGACCCTGCCTCAAAACAAAAACATGAGAGAAGGAAGGGGAAAGTAGCTTCTAGACAGGCAGAGTTCACACCCGTGTGTCCTGCATTGCCTTCAGCATGGTCACAGTGCGAACCACACAGTGCACACTCTGTGTGCTCAGCCCTAGTAATGCCCTGTAGTTAACGCTATTGGGCTTCTGTATCTGAGGTGTTTACAGATGCTCCTTTGGAGTCAGCACTCTTGCTGGCCCCTTTGGAATGTTGTTTTGAGACAGAGTCATGTGTAGCCCTGTGTAAACACAACCAGCCTTGAACTTCTGATCTTCCTCCTCGGTGCTGGGATTACAGGCGGTACCTTCATGCTAAGCTGTTTTTTTAATGTTTGAACTACAAGAATAGGGCAGGGTGTGGTTGTTTTTTTACTCTTTGGGGGTCCACCACCCAGCTCCCAACTAAATACACAGAGTTATTCTTAGTTATGAATGCCCAGCCTTAGCTTGGCTTGCTTCTAGCCAGCTTTTCTAACTTAAATTGTCCTGTTTCTCTTTAACTGCATTTTGCCTCTGGGATTTTTACTTTTCTTAATTCTCAGTATCTTTCTTTCTCCTTACTCCATGACTGGCTGCATGGCTGGGTGACTGGCCCCTGGTGTCCTCCCCCTCGTCTCCTATTCTTACTCCTCATTCTTACCTAGACATCTCCTCCTATTTATTATCTCTGCCTGGCATCCCTGTCTATCCCTCTTCTGCCTCGCCAATGGCTGCTCAGCTCTTCAGTGGACCAATCAGATGTTTCAGGCAAGCAAAGTAACACAGCTTTACAGAGTTTAACAAGTGCAACATAAAAGAATGCAACATGCTGGACAGTGGTGGCACACACCTTTAATCCCTGCACTTGGGAGGCAGATGCAGGCAGATCTCTGTGAGTTCGAGGCCAGCCTGGTCTATAGATCTAGTTCCAAGGCAGCCAGGGCTATTACACAGAGAAACCCTGTCTTGACCACCCCCCCCAAAAAAGAATTCAACACACTCTTGCATATATTTGATAGCATAAACAAATGTAACACATCTTAAACTAATATTCTACAGCAGTGGAGAAAGGGGACAGATGGCTTAGTGGTGAAAAGTACCAGCTGCTCTTACAGAGGACTCAGGTTCTCACAAGCACTGTCACCCAGCTCCAGTGACTCCAGCGCCCTCTTCTGTCTCCCACAGGCACTCACACCCCTCCGTGCACACAATAAGCATAATGTACACAGGGATTTAAGGACCTGTCTTTTTTATACTCTTACTTGTTTTGGAATGATTTGGACATGACACCTTACTTCTTTCTCTCTCTCTCTCTCTCTCTCTCTCTCTCTCTCTCTCTCTCTCTCTCTCTCTCTCTCTCTCTCTCTCTCTCTCCCTCTCCCTCCCTCTCTCTCTCCCTCCCTCTCTCTCTCTCAATAATTTGAAAGACAGAGTAGCTGGCCCCTAGAAGGCATCTGGCCTTTGCTTTTGGAAGCTGTCAGCTGAGCTGAGGGCAGGTGACCACAACTGCCCTTTGACTGTCTCTGACTTCTCCTCCAGCACTGTTTAAACTTCCCCATCTTTTCCAGCTGGAGGTTAGTGTCTTTTTCACCCAGAAATAGCCGAGATGTGAGAGCAAGCAGGATTGTAAGGTGCTTAGCTCTGTTCCCAACATATCCCCCAAGGCTGCCTGGTGTAGAGGGGGGAGCTGCAGGGACCATTAAGAGGTGGGGAATAGGGCGAGGCCAGTGGTGGCTGGCCTTCGAAAGGGAATTGTGGAGCCCCATCTCTGATCAGGCTTGTGTCCTTCATGTGCTTTTGTGGTGATATGTCTCCTCCCCACAGGCTCAGAGCAGAGGTCAAAGAATGAAACTCACCAGGGAGCAAAAATCACTCTCTGTCTTTGTAAACTGAAATCTCGGGTGTTTCCTACAGTATCAGAAAGCGAGCTAGCAAGATGTCACACATCTGCCCCTGTCCTCTCCACTCGCTGCTGCACCTTGAGCTGAACACCTGACCTGGAGCTGCATATCTATCTGGTGTCTGTTTTGAATATGTGAGCAGTGTCTTTGCATTTTCACATGCACTGTTGGGGCATTGCTCAGCATGTGTGCAGGCTCCTCTTTCTGTTTCTACAGAGTCTCTGGTGGTAGCTCTCCCTCTTGCCCATCCCATTGACAGCCCTGAGCTGTTCTGATTGCAGACTCTCTGCCTTCTTGCTTTTTCCAGTCTTCTCTGTGCTAGCATCTTCTCTGATTTCCTGAATTGCGTCCCTCGTGCTCAGGCAGTTGGCCCCTGGTACTTGGAGCTTAGAGCTGCAGCCCTCCTTCAGGGTTGGGGTATGTGTGTGTGTGTGTGTGGGGGTGTCTTACAATTACATACAGACTTTTTAAAGCACTCGTATCCCACTTGTTTTGTGAACTTACAGTTTGTTGTTGTTTTTAAGACAGATTTTCTATTTTATCTTGGAGCTCCATATGTAGATCAGCTGTCCTCAAACTCAGAGATCCATCTGCCTCTGCCATCCAAGTGTTGGGGTTAAAGGCATGTACTACCATGGCCAGACCAGTTTTATTCTTACAATTTTACACATAGCTGGCTTTCTGTACCCTACCCAGGGGTTCCTCATCCATGGGTCCAGCCAACCATGAATTGAAAGTATTTGGGAAGTATGCCCAGGTGCACCCCGTGTTGTCCACAGCAGTTCTCAGGCCAATGGGTCATAAACAGTCACCCCCAGAGTAAGGTTTATAGAAAGATATGCCTGGCTTAGGTTTGTAGACCACAGGACTAAGTCCAAAGAGACTATGATGGCTGTTGTCTGTAACTTCCCCCCAAAAAACAATGCAAGCCTAAGTTAAAATGTTGTGTTTTATTGAGGTCCACTATGTCAGCTTTCAGACGCCTAGAAATAAGACATATACATAAGAAACCTTCCTACCATGAGCAAAGTAAGCCCTAGGGATCCCCAGTCTGCTGACACTGTGTGGTGTGTGGGATGAGCTTTCACCCTGTGGTGGTTGGTGGTGGGGATGGAAACGGGGCCTCACACATTCTGAATGCTCTGCCATGACTCTACTCCAGCCCATATTTTCATGTTGCTCAGTTCTGTGTCAGGTACTTTAGATAACCTGCTGGGGAGAACTGTAGCTCATTTGTGCCCCTGCTGTCAGAAGTACAGCCAGTGCTGCAGCTGTGTGGTGAGGGCCTGTGGTGAACTGTACTGCCCTGTGACTGTGTACTAAGGACCAGTATTGTTCTCTGCCATGTGGTCTATATGCTGTATTCATGCACCTTCCATGTGCATTTGAGGAAGGTGGCTTCACTCTTAGAAGACAGGGCCTGTGTGCTGGGTTGTTTAGCCTACCACATACTCTGGTCTTCCAGCTATCTAGGGTTATGGGTTGAAGTCTTCTGAAATTTATGACGGGGTATTTTGCAGAACTGAACCATCTGCCAAACTTCCTCTCTCTCTGAGTTTGAGGTTTTTAGTCAGGGCACCCAGATTTAGATTTTTGTCTTTCTGCTAAGTTCGTCATGAGACAGCAGGCCTCTGATTTCTTGCTGTGTCTCTTAACTTTAGGGTGGCGTTTTCTCGTCCTTTGTTATCAGCCATCTGAGGCGCTGTGTGCTGCGGTGAGGTCTCACACAGCACATAGACTGTGGAGTTTGGACCCTTCAGTCTTGCTAGGCTCACTTGGCATTCCTGATACTCATTTCACCAGAATTTGTTCTCCTTTTTCTGTCCTTTTCTATTGTGTATTGTGTTTCTCCCCAACTAATATAATCTTCTTCTGGTTTTGTCCTAATGCATATTTAATGCATTAAAAAAGTCCACTTCCCTCTGTTCTGACACAGCAGGTTAGCATTAATGTTTTATATGTCGTTGCACAATATTTTGCTGTTTCCCGGTGGGATATCGCCCCTTCAAGTGCGCGTGTCCTTGCAGCTCCCTGGCCCCACTCAGTAGCCTCATGCTTCTCCACACACAGGACTGCGCTCTTCTTCCTGAAAAGCTTCCTTGAAAGTCTCCTGAGATAGGAGGTCAGGCGGCTAACACATGTTTGTTTTCCATCCCTGTCTAAGTAACCACTTGATAGCAGGCATCTCTGGCCCCACACTATGGTTCTGAGCGAGCCAGGTGCTGTCCATCTAAGATTCCGTGTGTCTAGAGTGGCTGGTGCAAGCGTCTCTTGCTCTCCTCCTGACATCCCTGCAGGGTCACAATTTAGGAACTGTAGGAAATGCACAGAGAGAGACTCGGAGACAGCGTTTAAAACTGACAGGCTCATGC
Organism: Phodopus roborovskii; assembly: GCF_943737965.1. Classification (NCBI taxonomy): domain Eukaryota; kingdom Metazoa; phylum Chordata; class Mammalia; order Rodentia; family Cricetidae; genus Phodopus; species Phodopus roborovskii. The sequence goes on along the minus strand of NW_026125506.1, from coordinate 1,130,186 downwards.
TTTAATAAACACTGAATCACAAAGGAAGGGCCAAGCGCCCGCAGCCTCAATAAAAATATGAAGTTCTTTTTACATGGCAAATTTCGTAATATAAAAAGTTTAATGCTGTCTGGAAACTGTGTAATTTACAAAAAAAGTCCATGTAGGCCAAAGGCGGCTTAACAATGCATATAAGGAGTGTGAATGCCAAGTGGGGAGGGGAGGCGCCCAGGATTGAGGGTGGGTGGGTGGGTGGGTGCTGGCGTGGATGTCTCTGAAGGATCCGCTACAGACAGGCTGAGTTTACAAGCCACATATACAGTCAGTTCAGGTAAAACGAAGCGTGTGAGGAAAGCTGCACTGTTGCGGTTTGCCTCCTTACAAGGGCCCAGCCAAGGGCCCTTGAAGCTGCTGTATGAAGCTGCCGGGCAGTTGGACCCTGTGAGCAGCACCTCGCCACCTATCAGTGTGGCCTGATTTTCTTTTCTCTCTCGAAAAGGGAGGAAGGTGAGACCTGCACTTTGCTGCAGAGACAGCGTGAGTAGGGTTGGGATGTGAGCTGTGTAGGGATACCTGTGCTAGCGTGCAGTGACCAGTCACTACTGGTGAGAACTGGAGCAGCCTGTGGCCTTGCTCTGTGGTCCCACCAAGCTCCCAGAGGAGGTGGTTGCTTGTTTGGGGGCATGTCTTTGTCTGGTAGAGCAGGGTAGAACATTTAATAAAAAATTTATTAAAAATTTTCATTTCCTGAGCTTAAGGGAACATCTCTCACTACAAGCAAAGGGGAGACAGACTGATTCTGTAACTTTGATGCCCACATCTATTGGCTCTTCCCATTCAGGATGAAGAGCCAGGGGCTGGGTAGGCACCACCTAAACCAAGTGTGAGCCCCCAAGGCTCCAGGCCGAGCGGGCCCACTGCTTCCTTGTGGAGCAAAACTTGAGTTGCATTTTCTGCTGTATGCACCAGGGGTCATCACCCTTAACTTATAATAGGTGGCTTCAGGCTTTGTGAACCAAGAGGCAGAATCAAGACTTGTACTTATCAACCATTTTAAAAGGTAAAATCCATCACTGGTTTATGGACCATGGCTGCCAACCCCTGACCTATACAGAACCCTGAATCATGCAGTGTCTCATGGTCTGAAGTGTCCTCTTTACGGGGAGCTGGAATCTTCCTTTTGACTTTGTTTCACATGCTTGAAATCACCAAGACGACAAAGACAACGATGACTTGGGCCTGCACATTGGTCCCATTATTTCATCAACTTTGTTTTCTTTCATTGAAACTAACATCTGAGATAAATGAAAAGCATCCCAGGTACTGTTTGGCTCTTCAGTTTGAATCAGAAAACAACAATGTACCTAGGAGTACACACCAGGGCAGCCTTGGAGTCCTCCATGGCTTGATAACCACACATGGTCGGAGGGGTGGAGGTATTTGCTGATGGTGGGCTGCACCCTGGGCAGAGCACAAAGAGCCAGGCTTCTGGGCACTTGGGGGAAGAGGCTGAGGTGGCGGCTGGGAAGGTCAGGGCCCAGCCACCCGCCTGTGGGCTGAGGTTGGTTCTCGGTTTCCGAGGACCTGATTTTGCAAGTGGAATGAATGAATGCACAGTGCTGGGTTTGGTTTTCATTTGCTACAGGGTGAGTGAGCTCCCTGCTAACCTAAGATAGTGCATGCTGTTCTCATGAAGTATTTCTCTCCCAGAGGTGGGACTGGTCGATGTGATAGCCTTATCGCTGTTTGTCAGCAAGGTTGTTGGGTCAAATGCAGAATCCTCTATAACAAAACTAAGAGCAAACTGAGGCAGAGGTAGCAGTCAATGGCTACAGAGTGCGGTCATAGGATAGTATGGTGGTGCAGGCCTCAAGGCTGAGGCAGGAGGATTGCTGCAAATCAGAGGCCAGTTTGAGCTAGATGCCCTGCTTTAAAAAGCAACAACCAGAAACAAAAAACCAAAGTCAGATCCTACTCAAAGTGAGGAGTGCCCTTGGGGGGGGGTCATGATGCCAGGTTCCCCCCAACTCCTGTGAGGGTGGGCCTTGGCTCAGGGGACTGCTCTCAGTACTAACGTGGAATGTTTCCCCCGACCTGGTGGTGGTGTGACTCGCACTGTAACAGCATGTGAAGACTGACCTGGTTGATGGTGACTCTGGTGGCAGCAGAGCAGGCAGCCATGAGAAGCAGCTGGGCCATGGGGCCTGGTGCTGGAGAGAGGTTTGTAGGGCCTGAGCCGGGAGAGGAGGAAAGGCGCAGCGAGGCAGCCGAAGTACCTGGGATTCTGGACTAGCTAGCCAGGGACTTTTTTTTTCCTTTCTATCTTTTTTTTTTTTTTTAAATAAGTAAATTGAATAATTTCAACCATACCCCCAAGAAAACTTGATTATTACTTACGGATGAATATTCAAAATTTGACAGTTAAAATTTCTTGAGCTTTTAAAAATAATAGCTTTAAATGCAAAGCGCTATTGATAATAAAACCAAGTGTTTATCCATGTACAAAAAAGATCAGTTATGTTTTAAAAGCACAACATTGTGTTTTAAACCACAATTGCATAGTTCTAAAATGCCTGGGCAAGAGTACAGATTTTTTTTTTTTTTTAAGAAAATTCAAGTTTGGCCAACAGTGGGGTCAAAAGGCCCCCGGGGCCTAGCTCATGGGGAGCAACTGGAGATGGATGCAAGTGCTTTCAACATGAGTTATTGCATTGTGGCTGTGACTTCCGGTATCCACCAAAATGGCTACAATCTAATCACAAAGAATTGGCATTTTAAAAACCATAGTTCTCCTTTTGGCTAGTGTAATGATTCAGTGCAGAACTTAGAACATTCTATATCCCACCAGCACCTGGAAGCCCAACAAGAGCTGTTTGTGCTCCTGTAGGAAAGGTATGTATGTATGCATAGAGACTCGGTAGCAAAACCGGTGCTGCCTTCTTCCCACAGGTCCTGTGGCAGAAGCAGGAGCCAAGAGGCAGAGCAGGCACAGCCGTTCCCACCCCAGGAGAGACCTGCTTTTGGTGACTCTGGCCCAGGGGGAAGCTACCCGTGAGTATTTGGCATGGCAGTGACCTTGCACAGGGAGCCCACCTGTCTGAGGAGAGATGGTATCAGTGGCTGTGTGGGTGACTGCACTAGATGAGGGACCCAGAGACTGGCTGTACTGTGCACCGAGTCTGGGCCAAGATGCTTTAACATTTGGAGGAAGGGAAGAGCCTTCCTGGGGACAAGAACTTGTAACCATTGGCCAAGGGCAATCTCAGAGGGCGGGTGGCCGCAGTGGTGCTGAGGCCACCAGATGTTGTCAGTGCTGCTGCTGTCTCCGTGCACCAGTGGCCATTGGTGGGGACTCTGGGTGGCACCTCATCACGCCCCTGCACAGGCAGCTCCTTCAGTTCCAGTCTGTCAGCCCCACCCTCCTCTTTGCTGTGCCGAGGGGACAAGTTCAGCAGGCTGAGGACATCTCTTTTGGATGTCAAGGCTCCTGGTGCACCTCGGCATATTTTCCGGGGACCCCTGGGGGGCTGGGGCGCACTCTGCCAGAGCATCTTGAGGCTGTGCACTGCCTGCACCTTCTCGTCAGGGGCATCAGCTGGACTGGAGCGTGCAGAGCCAGCTGAAGAATAGGACAGTGCAGGAGATGGTGCACTGCACGCAGGGGATGGGTGGCCTGAGCCGGGGGATGTGTTCCGGGGGGACTTGGAAATGTGAGCACTGTAAGGGGAGCTGGGGTACTTGAGTCTAAAGAGTGGCGGGTCTGCCGGGGAGGCTGGGGTGTCACGACCAGGCGACGGGCGGCTGCTGCTAGGAGAGCTCAGGCCACCCTTGCTAGAGGCCTCTGAGGTGGTAGGGCTGCTCACCTTGGGCAGCGATGAGCTCCTGGCTGGCGGCTGTGGTTTGATAGTGAGTGGTGACAGCTGACTCCTTTGATGGGAGAGGACAGGCTTGCTGAAGGCGCTGGTCTCTGAAGCTCTGAAGACGCTGGTGCTGTTGGGTGCTGCTACCACGCCGTCCTCCCGGTCAGGGCCCTTACCTGCTGGCCCACCACTCCTCTGAAGGCGTTCTACCGCAAGGAGGTGGCTTTTAGTCTCCTCTAGGATCCTCTGGGCCAGCTCCTGGGGGTCGAGCTTTGGGGTGCTCTCCTCCTGGGACTTCACAGTGCTGTCGGTCTCTGTGCTGGACTGATCTGACTCACCTGTGTCTGAGCTTGCCAGTTTCCCCACTTTCTGGAAGGGGGAGTTTGGGCTGGGGATCAGGGTCATCTTCACAGGGGAATTGGGGGTGCTAACACTTCCCTTGGAGCTAACCGAAAGCCTCACACCACCTGGTGCCCTGACACAGGGCTGCTTAGGGTCTGGGGAGAAGTGTGCCTTCCCGTCACCTTGGTAGTTTGCCAGGGGCTCCATGCTGATGATGGAGAACCCCTCGTATTCTTCTTCTTCTTTGCTGCCCCCACGTCTGGCCTGAGGGGACAGCTGGCGCCGTGGCAGAGTAGCTCGTTGTGGGTGAGTACTCTTGGACCTATCGTAGTCCTGTCGTCCTCGGGGGCCCCCGCCTTCCAAGCCCCCTTCGGGTTTGGAGACAAAACTCATGGAGGAGGCAATGGAGCTGAGACTGTACACGGAGATGGCGTCGGAGGCAATGCTGTCTGCCCCAGTGGGAGAGAAAGGAGGGTGCTGGTAGCCCAGGGGCAGAGCATTGGACACGGACTGTGCCGATGCCAGGGACTCCAGGGAGGATGAGCTGTCCAGGCTGAGACGCTTGGGGAGCTCTGTGGAATCTAGGCACAGAATATCCGGGGCAAAGAGCAGTTAGGACCGTACAGACTGACCTTTCCTTCACAAGACATCCTTAGCAGTTAGGACCGTACAGACTGACCTTTCCTTCACAAGACATCCTTAATGTTAGGAGCTCGTAAAGACTTACACAGTTAACCCCCAATCCTCGTGAACAGGCAGTGGAACAGCCAGCCACAGGCCTCACTGGGCAGCCCTTCTCTCGGCTCCTGTCACCTTCTCCTCGAGCCTTAGTCCTTACAATTGTCACTAGTGAGCTCACAGCCCCCGTCCAGTGCTTACGGCTAGTTTGCACTGGATCCATACCCCCTGCAGTATCAGCAGGGCACAGAGCTCTTCCCCCTTGCCTGCACGGGCCTCCTCCCAGTCTCCCAGCCGCCCCTGCAGCAGGGCATCTCACAGATGCTCTAGAACAGGATGTACTCAGGCCAGCACTCGAGCCCACTCCTCCTGCTGCTTTCCTGACGATGTCCGTACGGTGCTGTCTCCCTCTGGCACCTGTTCTGAAAGCTTGGCACCCCCTCAAGGCTCCTGTCACAGTACACATTGTTTAGCAGGCCCTGCCGGTTTGGATGCCCGGAAACCATGGCTGTCAGTCCAGTTGCCAACTAATCCCCAGGACAGTAGCATTCAGGCCGGGCCCTCCTCATATGCTCAGCTGCATGACCCTGGAGCAGGACAGGTGTGTCCTGACACCAGCCCCATGCCCCCTCACCTCCAGTGTCCCCCAGTCTTGTCCCCACTTTGGTGTTTAGGTTAGTGAGTTTGCTGCTTGTATCCCCCGAGAATGAAGCTCTGTGGGCCCCTCCCTAGAAGACTCAAACACAGACTAAACATGCATCACTCACTGTGCCTTAGAGGGCAAGGGGAGGTGCTTACCGAAGAGTGACAGCAGGGACTGTAGTGCAAAGTGGGTAGTGCGTCGACTAGCCTGCTTCCCGGTCTTCAGGATCACTTCCTCTTGGCCCACTTCACATAGGTCAAAACCTGGAAGGACGTGGAAGGCATCATATGCTGTGCATGGCAGGGGATTTCCAGATGACTCCGATCAGGGTCAGACTGCCTCGCCCAGAGCAGCTGCTGGGCACAGCCTTTACTGCTTCTTCAGAATTTTGCCTGACTCTTCTGCCATTTTCCTGGAGTCAGGTTGCCCGAGAGTATAAACACTTAGCCACAGCACAACCTGCTTGCTCTCCAGGCAGATGTGCCCCGCCCCAGAGTTCTAGGTTAGCCGAGCATCAATCACAAGAGACAGCCAGCAAGCACTCTCCCAGGCTCTGTGGCCAAAGATGGCCCCCAGAAGAGACCAGCCAGACTTCATACTTGAGATCTCGCTGAGCCTTCTGGAGACCATAGGGTAGGGAAGGGAAGGGAAGGGAGCTTGTGTGAAGGCTCCTGTTGTTAGATGACTGGGACTGGAGGGCACATTGCTTCAGACTGGACCGCTGGCCATTCCTCCAAAGGAGCTCCTGTTCCCTGTCTACTCTTGGGTGGGATTCTGGCATACATTGCATTCAGAATGAGGCTCCCCAGAAGACCCACCGGGCATTCTGGCTGCTGTGGGAAACGTTACTCTCCGGAGTAAAGAATAAACAGGCATGCCTCTCAGAAGTCATCATTAAAGGATAAGTATTTGTATAAATGAAATGCTTGCAACAGAAACCTCTGCTTCTGCCAGAGCCGGGAGTCCACTGCTGCCACCACTGACTGCCCTATGCTGGGTTGGCAGAGGGACCTCAGAAGGTGGAAGGACCTTTGAGATCAGACCTGCCGCCTACTGCTCTCCTCCTCCCCATTCTGGCTCCAGGAAGGACCATGCACGTGTGCTTGTGCACATGTGTTCACATTGACATCTTCTACGTCACTCAGGGGCCTCTTCATCTGGCCTGGTGTGCCCCATCTCTGTCCTCACCTCATGTGCTCCCACTGCTCATCTCTGAGGCCTGGCCTGGCCTGGACCCTGGAGGTGGGGTGAAGCTTGGTCTGTCCTGGGGAGTTAAGGACAGAACTAGAGGGGATGCTGTGACGGAGGGGAAGTGGGCTGAGGCATCGGCATCTTTGGTTGATATATTTCCACATCACCAGGGCTGACCCGACAGAAAGCAGCAAGGACAACTGAAAGGAAGAATCTTGTTCAGTCAAGGGTGCTTGGTCCTACCGAGAGCTGCCAGGAACTCGTGACACCCTGGGAGCCGCCACAGCTGGACACTGAGGGAGACCGGAATGGGAGCTGAGGCAAAGTCCTGTTCCTTCTCACAGGCCTGCAGCTGGACCAGCACCTGATGGAGCTGAGGGAGGGACAGACAGATGTGAGCATAGGCCTGCCAGACTTTGGACAGCCCTGCCTAAGCCTCATGTCAGCTGCAGCCTCTGGAGTCCCCGTACAGTGAGGTCATACCTACTGCCCGCTGTGCTGGTCATGGACAGTGGGGACAAAGGTGGAGGAGCCTCCTGGGGCCCCAGCCGCTTCAAGGGCTGTCTTCCCTGAAGCACAGGAGAGGCTGTGGGAGCGGGGGAGAGGAGCTGGGGTTGGCTCCCTCTGTTCTCAACCTTTAATGCACAAGGTGAGGAAGATTTGAACACTACCTCTTGCAACCGCAAGTTCATGGAGGAGCTGATGTGACACACTCAAGTGCCACTGTGAACTCTGCTTGTCACTGGTTCTGTCCCTGCTGCTCTAGTGGAACCTCAGAGGTCAAATCAAGGACAGAGTGGAACAGGAAAAGGGTAGCCAGAGCAGAGGAGGGGACAAGCCTCAACCCAGAGCTCTGTGCCAGCGTGCTGTGCACAGCCAGGCAGCTCAGAGCTGCAGGTACTGGGGTGGGTGGGCGAGATGCACCTGACGGCGATTGCTATTTAAAGTTGTACTCACCATTCCCACCATATTTTTAACAGCCTTCAGCCAGCAGAGTGCAAGGGAAAGAAAGAAAGAGAGAGAGGAGAGTTTAGAGTCAAGCATAGCAGTTATGCACACAAGCTGATCACTGCCATAGGAAGCGTCGCACCAGCCTGGCTCTGACCAGGGAGAGGAGCAAGAGGCAGCAGGGGACACAGGGAGACGAGCAGCCGTGCCTCGGCCAGTGTGCAGTTGTCCTGGGGCCCACAGTGAGCAAACCCAAAGTCTTTGCTTCATGAAAGCAAGAGGCATAAGGAGCTGGCACACTTTAAGGCTCCCAGTCCTGCGTTCTTGTCTGGAGGACATAGGCCTGCATTCTGGATGTTTTAACATGCAGCACTCTAGAAGTGCCCCCTGATGTTATACAGCAAGCAGATGTGACATGCTAATTATAATCCAGCAGGAGCTCAAGGAACTTAGGTCCCTGGCTGCTCACAGCCCCAGAGCAGAGGAGTCTCCAGGAGGCAGCCATTGTGGGTGTCTACCCTGGTGAAACTCACACAGGGTAGCCACACCGGCACATGGCAGAGACTGGCTTATATACCTCAAAGCAACACGCACTATACTGTATCAAGGTATGGCCTCCAGAATGACTAGGAAAGCCACTATGTGCGCTTGAAGAATGCCATCCAGCATCCCACACATGCTGGACCTGGGGTGGACTCTGACTCTCAGTGGCCAGAAGGAAAGTCAGGGGGATGGAGAAGCCACAACATCCTGCCAGGAACCAAAATTCTCACAACCCTTTAATGCTACCCTCCTCTTTAAAAGCTGCCACGCAGCTGGCTTTGTGCTCAGTGCTGGGTCTCAGGGGCTGGCCCAATGCTTGCTGGCTCGGGACAGTGGCTGTGATACTGGCCAGTTAGCCGAGAAAGCTGGGTGAGGTGGCAGGGTGTGAGAAGACAGACACCTGTCCGTAGACTCTATTTGGAGATGCTATTCCCTAAGGCAGGGAAGCCACACTCTGTTCCAGACGGGTATGTCTGCGACTGTCCAGCCGGGCTTTACTTACCCGGCTGATGAGCTGCTCTCCAGTCTCTGAGGCCGTGATGAGCTTGCACAGCGCTTGGAGGGCTGGGTTGGGCAGACCTGAGTCAGGGCAGAGGAGTGGATGTTACTCAGAGGCTCTTGGCTCCTCCAGAGGAAAGAGTTCCAGACGTAGAGTACTGAGGGCAGTTTGCTTCAGGCTGGCCCAACCAGAGGCCTGTCCCAGTGTGGCTTACCACAGAAGCATGTGGCCTCCGAGAAGAGGGACCCTGGCCCTGCACTTCACTCTCCCATCGTGATGTGTCCAGGACACCCTGGACACAGTGCTGTGCCTCTGTGTCACCCTAGTTGGTCTGTGGTTTGCCAGAAGCACAGCTGCTCATCTGTGGGTGGATGTTACTTGCCCAGGACCACTGAACACCCCCAGGAAGGGACAGAGCCCAGGTGATCACTGTAGACAGGAAGGTTGGGTAAGGCAGACATTGGCCCTGCATCACTGGCTGTCTGGGCTTCTGTTGCTACTTGAGGACAAGGCCCAGCATTCTTGTGACTCAGGGGCCCCTCTGTGCTAGTCCCCTCCCCCTCCTCCCCCTCACCCCCACTCCCTGCCCATAGCCACTTACCCAGCAGGGCCTGGAGGGTGCTACTGCATTGTTGCAACCTGTCGCCTGGGTCTGAGGTTGGAAAGAACACAGCTGCCGGCAGGCCACTGGCAGCAGGATCCAGCCGGAAGCCCACAGCAGTGAGGAGGGCCTGCCACCCGGGGATGCCACCCACTTTGTTCTCTACACTCTGCTGAGATGTGTACATGGCATTGCGCTGTCCATTCTGGATGCGCTGCAGGGACTTCTCCACCTAGTGGGGAACAGGACAGTTAGAGACCTAGGTCAGCCCTGTCCCTCCTCCCCGTGCTTTGTGGGAAGCCAGTGTAGTGCTGACTGCCACCTAGAACGCCAGCTTGACCAGGCCCAAGGACACGTTGCAGAGATCACTGGGCCTTAGGCGTAGGATGGTGCGGTGTGGTGGTCAGGATCTGATCATCAGAGCTGCAGTGCCGGGGCAAAGAAGTCTGCCCTTCCCCACTCCACAGACAGGATAGCAAATTTCAGAAAACAGCCTCAGGCCAGAGCCTGCCCAGCCCTTCCAGTGCCTGCCAGAGCCTGGTGTTTTGCAGAACTCTGGGATTTACCCAGGAACTGTACATGTCTACGGCCCTGCTCCCCGGTCGGCCTGTCAGGCCACTTCCAGTGGACACCTGGCTTTGTTCCAGGTTGACCCCACAGAGGACTGCAGTCCCCCATGTCACCCAAGGCAGATGAGATCCCAGGCAGATGAGATGCCTGGGGGAGAGAAGTGTCTGTCCACTTACAACAGCCGTCAGAAGTGTCTGTGCCTGGGACAGTGTCTTTGAGGCACACTGCCTTCTGAAGGAGGACGGGCATTGTTACAGGACAGTGTGGCCGGGGAACCTGGAGTGTGGCTCGGGGGGAGGAGGAAAGCAGTAAATATTCCTGCAGCCTGGCTGGAGAGAGGACTGTGGGGAAAGGGCCCTCTGTCTGCTGCTGGAGTCTGTCTGTGCCACTGCAGAGTGGCACAGAAGGAGTGCTCTGGATGTGGTGGGGAACTTGAGAGGGTCCTTTACTATCTATAGCTTCCAGACACAAGGCCTGGCGTGTGGCTGCTCGCAGCGGCACAAGGCTCCCCTAGGCGCAGTGCCTGCTGACTGCCCAAGCAAGGTTCAGGGCCTGCACACAGATCCAAGCTTGAAGAATGGATGTGCACAGAGAGGCCCAGGCCCAGGCCCAGGCCCAGGGCGTGGGGTCTGAGGGGCGGGCTTGAGTCTTCCCCGCGGGATAAGAGGGTTACACAGTCGGCGGCGTGGCCTGTCCACCTGAACCCCACCTGCTTCCAGCTCCCGCAGTGTGTCTTCTGCTATGATGCCTGCTCTGGGCCTGTGAGTTAACTGGATAGTTGTGTGTCCATGCTACATGGATCCCAGCTGGGCCGGGGCTGGGTTGGGAACGACTGGGAACTGCCCTCCATGCTTTCAGCAAAGGGGAAAGATGGGACAGGTTTTGTGTGACTTTTATTTTAAGGATGAGATGGTCTCTTGTAGTCTGGGTCAGCAGCCCTCAATCCCTGATCCTTCTAGCTGTCCCTTCCGGGTGGTTGTCTTAACTGATAACTTCTGCTGTGCAGACGCCTTACAACCTCATGAACGCTGGGCTGGCCAAGGGCACAGTCAGGCCTTTTCTGAGTCAGGCAAGACACTGGCGATGAAGTATAAGGCCTGTAAGCTGCTGGGTGTTGCTGCACTCCTGGGACTCATTCCCGCTAATCCCCCAGAGGCCTTCAAGAGTCAGCACCCTGCCTTTCTCCAAGTAGGAAACTGAGCAGTTGGATCTGGTCACACGCCTTGTGCTGGGTCCCCCATCTCATGCTGTCCCCGATGGTTGTCACTGGCACCTTGCCCAGGTTCCCCACAGGGTCCCATCAGCCCTTACCAGGTGCAGAAGCACTCGTAGGGCATCCCGTGCCCGCTCCGGGTGCTGCAGGATCTCCGTGAGGGCCTGGCCGATGAGTGAGGAGGGGCTGTTCAGCTTTACGTCACTGCCGATAAGTGTGAAACCTGAGGACAGCACAGAGGGACCTTAGGGGACTGTACTGCTATGATGACCATTTGCTCCCGAGAGCTAGGCAGTGGTGGGCGTGGTCTCAGTTTCTGGCCTCTTGGGCACCCATACCCCCTGGCAGGAAGGTGCCTCCTGAGCAGCCACTAGCCTGGGCACCCTGAAGCTTCCTTGTCAAGAGGCCTTGTAGGAGCGACCTTGGGGCAGGAACCAGCAGCCAGAGGGGCCAAGAGATGTTCCTCCTGTTCCGAAGGAGCAGCCTGAGCAGGGCCTGGCTTCCCACATAGATGCTGTGGGGTGTGGCAGGACACCGGCCCTGTCAGGGCACCAGCACCAGTACCGGCACAGCTTTGCTGTAGCCTTGTGCTGCCTTGGTGGACGATAAGGGCTGTGCCCTGAAGGAGCCACAGTACCTGCCAGGGACACTGAATTGCAGAGGGGTTGGTGACCTCCACATGGCACACAGCCCTATGAGGCCACATCAGGGGTGGTTTTGTTTTCATTTTACTAACACAAGGTTTTAAATTAGGTGCCACTGTAACAGACACCCATTGTCCACTGACACCGAGAGCCATGCATTCACTCTGAAGGTGAACTCCTTAGTCCAGATGGTGATGACTGTGTCTGCAGGGGCAGGGTATGAGGGTTTTGGGACCCAGAGCCCATTTCCTTCCCTTCTCCAGCTGCAGAAAGAGACTGGCTGGGAGGACCACCCAGGGACCCGAAACAGGCTGCAGCGGCCTACCTGCCCAGTTGGAGGGGTGTGAGAAGGCCTTGCTGCTTTGTACTGCCTTCATGGCCTCACCCAGGGAGGCACTGGCCTTCAGGCCATTCAGCAGGGATGAGTAGAAGGCATGAATAAACATTTTGGAAGCTGCTACCGGCACTGGCCACAGAGCCACCAGTACACACTGTGCACCGGCAGCGAGGAAGGCCCGTGTCAGTGCCACCAAGCCGTCTGCTGTGATGCGGCTGTTGGCCTCCTGGGAAGAGCTGAGGACCACCAGCTTCACAGACAGCCGCAGGTCCAGGAGATCAGCAGCCGTCAGGAGCAGCTCCCGCAGCGGTGGGCAGTCTGAGATGCTCTCTCCATCACTCACATCATCCTGCACCCGAAGCGACTCTGGGATCGTGTAGGGGTGGCCGAAGGAGCTCTTGCTGCCAGCAGGGTTGCCCTCCACGTTGGGTGTGAGGACTAAGGCAGACAGTTTCCAGGAGACATGGGTAGCAAAGTGGACACACTCAGCCTGGGTCAGGGCACTCATGACCCTCTCCTTGGTGGCCACACTGCCCACAAGGGGCTGACAGCCCAGAAGCTCTGACACCATGTATGCCTCCTCCTCTGCGGAAGGCATTGGCCCCCACAGCCACCTGTCCATTACTGCTGATGGGAGCTTGGGGTTGCCTATGACGGCTGCCATGGCAGTGGAGCTGGAATATGTGGGTGGGGTCTTCCTCGGGTGACCCTGCAAGGGGAGGAAACAGCAGTTGTCAGCAGGATAACATCGTTCACCCGACATGTGCAGCACCTTTGTGACCCAGTGCAGCCCGCCCCCTCAGACACCGGGACAGCTCCCTGCTGCCATCAGGGAAGCCGGCATCGCCCAGTTGCCTGGTGTGCTGCATGAGCGCAGCAGTGTCCATCTGGGAGCTGGAGTCAGCTAAGGAAACTTCAGAACCACTGAGGCAGAAACTATCCTATAGGAATTATGCCCTGGCCCTTGCCCTGGGCCCCGGTTGCTATCCCCACCCTTTGTTCAGGTTATGGGGTGTGGGGATGGGCCCCAGAGGCAGGCGGTATGTTACCTTGGCGTGTGGACCAAGCGAGCGGAGGGCAGGCACAGCAATGAGGGTAAAGCGCTCGTATAGGTACTCGTTGGAGGCGCTGCCCTTCAGGAGAGCAAAGGGGACAAGGTAGAGCTCCCCCTCCAGAACAAGAACCAGCTGCCGGTGCCGGCCCACGGGGCCACTCGAATGCATCAGGCCCTGCAGAGTAAGCACAGGGGGGTGACTTAGGGTGGGCAGCCCATGATCCAAGGTCACCCTGGCCAACTGTCAGGCTTGTAGGGTGTGGGGACTAGAGGTGCTACCCTGTACAAGTGTGGACAGGTGTGCCTGCCTCAGAGGGTGGGGCTTCTGTATGCCTCACTGGGAGAAGGTTAGGGACAGTCAAGGTCTGTGGGTGACCTGAAGTGACAGACGAGAGTCACCAGCCTGAAGGCAAATGACACCCAAAGAAAGAGCAACTGCTGTAGGTCCAGGTGTTTGCACTGGAGGCTGAGAGGCTGAGAATGAATGCAGAGGGAGCTAGCTGTCCCAGAAGCATCCCTAAGAGCACCACGTGGGTACCAGAACTGAGGACCCTCCTTGGCGAGTCTCCCATTTTGATGAGCACAAAGCTAAGGATACTCAGAGCCAGGATACCTGTAGTCCAGGAAATTTTGGGATGTCTGGGTCTCAAGCACAGCTCCCCGGGACCTGGCTCTGAAGATGCTGTCTCTGTTTATGGCCATCCAGGGTCAGAGAGACAGCGTCTCCCCTGACAGAAAACTTAGGGTGAGGATCTGAAGAGGTCGTCTGTGTGCAAGCCACAGCACGAAGACACTCGCTCATTCTTCCTGGAGGTGGCCTTTCCAAAAGAGCCCTGACAGAAAGTGAGGCTGTGACTCAAAGAGGAAAACTGGCTGTGAAGATGACCAAGCACTCAGGGGTGTGGTGATGAGCACCCGTTACCCCAGTACGCTGGAAGAATGAGGCAGGAGGAGTGTCCTGAGTTCAAGGTGAGCCTTCACCAGAGGAAGTGGGGAAGAGGAGAAGGGGGAAGCCGCAGAGCAGAAGGGTCATCTGCAGATGCCTGTCTCCTGACTTGGTGCGGTTGACAGGTTGTACCCTCAGGAACATCTGGCAGAGGGCGGCAGAAGCCCTTGCTAGCCCAGAGTGGCGTGTGCCTAGGGAGCTCGGGCTCGTTTCCTTTTGTAATCTGGGTAAACAGAGAAAGCAGGGGATTGAAAGCAGGGGGCACTTCTCATGTGCTCTACAAACCACTTCCTGAGAAGAGCTAAGTGAGCCGTGATGTGATCCAGGGTGTAGAAAAGTATGGCCACTGCTGCACCAGAGCCGCCAGGAGAGTGCGTGTGCTCACAGAGTAAGGCTCTAGGCATCTACACCTCATGCACACTGAGTCCTGGGCTAGACCTCAGTGGCAGGACTTTGACCTCAATGAGGGTGGTGACACTGGGCATTGCTTTCCAAAATACAGGAAACACAGGGATTCAGGTGATCTTCTGCATGCAAAATTGATCGAAGCTTTTGGTCCCAGAGTCATAGGAATCATTTTATCAGATACCAGCCTGTGAGGTCCTCTTGAGCCTCCATTGTCCAAGCCCCAGTAAAGCTGGGCCAGATGTCATCCTGTAGGCCACCCATGTCCCCGGACCGTTTTCCTTGTTATGGTAGCATCTATGGGCGTGGTCCACTGAGGACAGAGGAACGTGCTGGAAGCTCTGCAGAGCAAATGTACCCCCTGCTATGGGGTCACAGGTAACTCCACCCACGCCACGGGACCTGGACCACAAGCACAGAGACAGCAGTATGTCCACTTACACGACTCTGCTGTTGGGAGTTCCCTACCTAGAAGCTTCAGCTTTCTGATACACTGCTACGTGCCCATCCTGTGCTCACTGTACACCATGAGAGGCCAGGTACCACCTGCAAAAAGCTGTATGGTAGCCCAGCAAGGAGGGGGCAGCGTTTGCAGAGGGAGGGCCTATTCCTGTGGAAGGTGGATGGAGGTAGCCCTAGAAGTGGCCCTGTACCACTGTGGTTCCTCAGTATTCACTCAAGGATAGGCTGTGTCCACTGAGAGGGTAGAGGTCACCAAGGAGGCAGCCATCCTGCAAGACTGAGTTAGGCAATGGGAGGTTGTATGGTGGCATCTCAGCCATGAGCCATTCCTTAGCCACATTACCATCGACCCTCTCCTTGTAACCCTCCTTCTGCTGGTCACTGCCTGCCTGCCTGCTCAGCAGCAAACACCATGTGTGGGTTGGCCACACCTCTCTAGGCACACACACCCACAGCTCTGGAGAGTCTGCAGGGTTCCCTCATACGGGTGGTTCATCTTGCTCCTGGGTAACCCCTTCCCATTACCTTCCTGTTAGCCTGTGGTGGGTCTTACCTTTTCCAGAATAAAGACCAAGACTAAGGAGAAACAGCAAGGGTAGGTTGCTCTGCTTGGCATGGGCAGTGCTCTGATTGGCTGTACGTGTTTAATAATGTTGGCATCCCTTCCTCAAAGCCCAGGAAGCAAAGGGAACTGCACATGTGGTCAATTGTGAGTGTGCAGCTATCCATAGTGACTCAGATGAGTTGCAACAGCCTGTGGTCTGTGCTACACCTGACTCCTGACCACAAGTCAATTTCCCTCTGGCCTTTACAAACAGCCGTGTGGCTAAGTCATGTAAATGATTTCCGTGGAGCAAGCATCCGTTTCAGATTTTACCCCAAGTAGAGTTGAAGCAAAGGGATAAAAGATGAGGGTGACAGGCTATATATAACTAGAGGAAGCCCCTGAGTCTGGGCCTCCATGGAGGGAGTGACTGCCAACCAGACTGCCCCCTACAAGCCTGCGGAAGGGGACACTTGCCTGCACTGTGGAAGGCCCTAATGTGGGTAGAGGGGATGTCACACATGGCTGCTCATAAGTACTTGTTACAGTTGGACTGGTCACACGGGCTTCAGAGGGAGCCGGTTCCCTTTCTCACAACCAGGGAAGCAGACCAAGTCACTGGCACCCCACCCCCTGCCAGCCTTTCACTCCAAACACTTCCTACTGCTCCCCGGTGACATTAGAATGGGGTCTGACTGAAAATGCATTCAACTAGAAGCTGGCAATGCCCCACAGTACACTATTGTGTCCCACAGCTGAACGGAAGCAGTTATTTAAATAATCATCTGCTCCACACGAAGAAGCCAGAGTTAGGCTCAAAGCATCCATGATTCCTAGTCACCAGGCTCCTCTGTGCACAGGTGGGGGAGGGGCTGCTTCTGGAAGCTGGCAGTGTTATGTCGCCCTCTGGTGGGCTCTACAGAGGTGTGGCATGTTTACAGGAGGACACAGTCCCTTCTATAGGGCAGCCATGAAATGGGAGGCAGAGGGGTCATCCCAGTGCTGAGACACTAAGGAGGTAAGGTGTGTCATGGCTTGCTCCTTCTCCCTGATCTCTTGGGGCTTAATGGCTGTGGGACCAGGCAGAATAGAATACTCCGTCTACACCCCAGCTACACCCCAGCTGACATGCCACTTTTGCCCTGGCTGCTAGGTTTTCCCCAAACTTAGGGCAGTGAGTGCCTGGTATGGCTTAAGTTTGAACTATAAATGCATAGCTGTAACAGAGCACAAAACTGGATCTAGCTTCTCAGAAGTGCTTTTCTTAAATCGCAAATGGATTCTTTTGTTTTTAAACTACACTTTGATCAGAGTCTTTCCATGTTTGCTTAGAGTGGCTGAGAACCCCTGGCTCACACAGTCCTGCCTTAGCATCCTGACTGTTGAAACTTCAGGTTAGGCCCCAGCCCAGGGCAGCCTGGTTAGCAGGGGTCAGCCAGCTCTGTTTACTTCAGGGATTTCTTTACACAGCTTTCACCAGCTGCCTATTCTGAAGCAACCTCTGACATACAGAGGAATCTTTGCCTCACAATGTGTGGGCCCAGGCATTGGACTCTCCTGCATTGGGCAGAGTCTTAGGTGTCAGTCAGGTGGTCAGCACTCAGCTTCCTCTGCTGATTCCCTACTACCCAGCTCTGCTTACACTAGTCAGCGAGTGGTGGCTTCTCAAGATAGGGGCTGCCTCAGCCATGACCCAGCAGTGGGTTCTGGCAGGCATATGCACAGGAAACCTGGCCTGCGTGGCTATGGTTCTGGGGGCGGGGGCTGTCTGCTGCTAGCTCTTGGAAAGCCCCAGTCTGCCATAGGTGGTCACAGAAGCTGTTTACTAGTCTCTCCCTGGGTCTTCTGCCTTACTGCTGTGCTGTAAACGTGCCCTTGGCTGGAAGCAGCTCCGTAAACACTCCTGAGTGCCCGTCTGCACTAGGCCTCATGCCAGCTGCTGAGGGATTGTCCTGGCCTTGACTGGGAATGCGAATTGAGTCTCAAGGGAGAAGTAGGCAGGAACCAAGCCCTGAGACTCCTGTGTTGCCGGGTGGAGGCCTTGCTGAGCCGGGTGCTGAGCGGAGCCTGCCAGGCAGAGACCACGCCACAGTTGTTGCCACCTGCTCCCCACACAATTCAGCAGCAAGTGACAGGCGTGGAGGGGGGAGCATTTCATGGAGGATAGAAGACTTCTGAGAGAGTGTCTAGTCTTCCTCAGTCAGCAAAGCCAGAGCCTTATCAGGGCAGTGTGGAGATGGGGAACGATAGGAAAGGACAGGGAAGAGCGAGGAGGGGCTCGGCCTGTCCAGAAGTAACCATATCTAGAAGGCTGCAGTTGGCAAAGGCTGAAGAGACCTTGAGGAAGGGCCTGGACACAGCCACTCCCCCTGACCAGGTGACGGCCCCTGCCTGCAGCCCCAGTACTTCAGGGAGCTTTCCCCTTTATCCCCGTGCTACTCAGACATGTCCTTCAAATGCACCTCACTCCCTACAGGGAAAAGATGCCAAGTGCCGTCACAGGAAATGCTCTAGGGGGACATGCATGGGCACTGACCAGTAAATGATGTACTCTGGTATCAAGGAGCCTCATGCCCCAGGAGGCACTTACCCCTTCCATGGGCGCGATGAGCAGATCATACAGGGCACGGAGTGGGGGCTTGGCCAATGAGTTCTGCCTCCTGGGGAGAGAGGAAGTCCCGTCCTTGCTGGGTGACACGGTGCCACTGAACAAGCTTGTCATGCTCTGGCAGCTCCTGGGGAGACAGGACGAGGGTAGGAATCAGGCTCAACCCCCCTCCCCCATCACTCTGCAGGGCCACAACAGCATGCTGAGTGTAGGAGTCAGGCTCACACCCCACCCCATCAGTCTGGTCGCCTGCCAACTCCAGCTTCTCTTTGTCCCTTGCACATTGTCATACAACCCTGAGTTCTATGCACAGTAGCACCCATCTCTGTGGTATCAGCTCCATAAGGAGCATCCCAGAGTGCTGGTCCTGTATGGGGCAATTGTACCATTAAGCACAAGGACCAGGAGGGGTCAGTGTAGTCGACAAGGAGAACATCTAGCATCAGTGAACTTACAACCCAAGGCAAAGATCTGCTGGCCAACCCCATCCAGTGGTTGTAGAGGGAGCATTGTGCAGCTACTGGGGGTCATTTTACTAACTCTGCAAGACCCACAAGTCACACTCTCAAAGATGATAAGGATGATTGCTGACACATTCATTCAGAAAACAAGTTTAAGCCCCGGTTGCCTGCTAGGCACAGTTGTGGTCTCCAGGGCTATAAAACGCACTAAACACGCAGGTAAATGGAGAGGAGGTCACAGAATCTGCCAGTCAACATGCCTCACTGGTAGCTAGCACTTTGTGACACAACCGAGCTCTGTAGTGTTTTGGTTTCCACTCGATGTTGCAGGACCTGCAGGGACCGTGCCAGATGCTAGGCAAGCAGCAGGCCCCAAGCCAGAAGGGCTACCCGCACGAAGGACATGAAGTGCCCACCCATGTCCTCTCTGGCTGTGGCTGTCATGCACCCTCCCTCTTCAGCAGCACTGCTGGGGGTGCAGAGGCCTTGGTGACAGGCTGTGCTGGCAGAGTCAGTGACGTGCAGGCGCCTCTGGAGTGATAACTGCACATCCAGGAACACATGGAGGAGTATCTCTCTCCTGAAGGTGAGATGTGCAAAGTGTTGTAGGAAGAGATGACCTTATGGCTGCTGTATGAGGGAGCCTAGCCCAGGGCTGGGGCAAGACACACATTTCCACGTTATACTGGTCCAGGAGCAGGCATGGTCCCCAGGGAAGCCCCCAGGGGCCCTGTCCCCTTCTCTCTCATCTTTGCAGCTGCCGAGGACACAGGCCGCTTGCTCTTCCTTTACAGGGCACAGATTTGTGCTGCCACCGGGCTCCAGAAGGTGGCGCTGGGTCACTGTCTTGTCATCCATCCCGCCAGCTCCAGGCAGAGGGTTTTCTTGGGCTGTACAGTCTTTATTAGTAGGCTTCTCAGAGGATGTCTATTAGTCCACTTCCAGAGGAGTGTACAGCAGCACAGCAGTCTGCCTTGAGCAAGGGGACAGGGCACACTCACCCAAGGATGTATTGTTCATACTCACAGGCTGCTTGGTGTGACTCTCCCTCTGGGGAGGGTGTGATAAGTGATTGCCAGAGCTGGGGCGTGTGGTTGGCCTCAGGTCTTCCTCCACACTGGGTCCATGGAAGTGAGCCCCACCATGGATGGAGCGCTTTCAGGCAACTGGGACGGTCTTTCTTGTAAGCAGGGCTCTGCCTCCACTCCTCCCGTCTCCGGACTTCCTAGTGTACCTGTGCAGCATCCCACCGCATCCCACCTGGCATGCACTGCTACCCCACAGAGCCTATCGCCTTCTGCAGGAGCTCGGAATGACAGTGGATCCGGCCTCTGTCCCTCCATCTGTCCTCTGTACTCTGCTGGTTCTTCTGGCTGACACCGTTCGTGGGAAAGTGCAGGGGCCCATGGAGCTTAGTGGTGCTTAGGCATAGAGAGATGAGACTACAGGCCTGTCCATCAGCCCCTGCCAGGGGCTCTACATCCCCAGCAAGCCGGGGGAGGGGTGCTGCTCCCAGTGGGCTCCCAAGGACCCTAGGTGCATCAGCGCCTGAATACAGGAGTGCTGGGCTGCAATGGGGTCCCAGTGGTCTCCCTTGGTGGCTCTCACATGGTGTGACGTGAGAAAAAGGAATGAGAGCTGTACTCTACAATGGCTGGCACCTGACCCCAGGAGCAGAGCACAGAGTGCAGGCCCCTTCCAACGTCATCTCCACGCAGACTCACTGCCTCTGCTGTGCTGTTCGTGTATCTGAAAGTTGCAAACTGGGTCCTAACTGCCACCCTGAAGGGGGAGGGGAGCCTGCCCCGTCTTCTCAGTGTCACACAGCTTCAACCCAGTGAGGCCTAGGAGGGTCACCTGCACGGGCAGGAAGAGGCAGCACCAGCTTGGCCCTCGAGCCTTTGGCTTTTTCCCAAGGTTGCTGGGCCCTGGGAAGGCAAACACACTCTTATCACCCTAGTAACACAATGGCAGGAAACCAGGCTGCAGCAGACAAGGCAACAGTGGCCATACAGTAGGACTGCCAAGCAAGGCCACCACCCAGCCTCGTCTCCCTGCAGTCCCAAGGCAGCCAGCAGCGCTGGAAGACAGGAACTATAAATTCTGATACCGCCTCAACCAACACCCCCACAACAAAGACAACCGCTACCGCCACCACAGTCACCACTTTCACCACGACCCGCCCATGTGTGAAGTGCCAGGGAGCTGGAGTCAGGTCGGCTTGATGTGGACAAGCTCATTTCTGGGCCACTGCTCACTCCCCCACTGGCTTCTCCTGAGCTGCAGGCCTGTGAGAGCCTCTTCCTGTGGCTGGACAGTCAGCTCAGAGCTGGCTGGCCTGGCAGCACCACAACCCTGGGCTCCATCGTATCCAGAAAGGAAGGTGCTGCCCCCACCTGCCTGAACTGTTGGTGACAAGATGAAGACCAGGCACGCCTCTACAACTGTCTGACATAGCCAGAACTCCACACCCTGTGATGCACGTTTCTGGGAGCGCCCCATAGTTTAGGGCCAGGGCCATACCTGTGCAGGAGGTTATTGTGCCGCACCATCCTCAGGAAGCCAGTGGGGTCCGTCACCGAATTAAGCTGCTTATTCATCTCCTCCAGCTGCTGCTCCATGATGTCTCCAGCCTCGCTCTCCGTCTCACTGCTAGCACAGGCCCTGTGGGAAAACACCAGAGAGCCATCAGGAAGAGGGCACACTGCTGTGGGGGCAGCTTCCAGCTCCCAGGGTTCCCTGCTGCCTTCCACGCTGTGGCTCACATGTGCTGTGAACTGTACCGATGGAGCAGTGTATGAACAGTGTGTGCCCCGGCGTTTAGTACATGCCTTGTGGAGCAGGTCCTCTTCCCAGGCTGGGTGGCACTGGGACAACCCCCAGCACAGGTTGTAGTCTAGACCATTCTAGAAACACCTGCTAATCACTGCACTGTACCAGGCATGGTGTTAGGCCCACAGCACAGCCTCGAAGGACATTTTCAGATGAGACAGACTTGGGTGGTTTTGATGGATGGTACAGGCTCCTTGGAGTCCTCCCCCAGGTAGGACATGAGGATGTGACTAGTTTTGAATTCATTTTGTATCTGCTCTGTGGCGGATTTTAATAAGCACCTCATGACACACTCTAAATAAGCAGAAGTGCCTGTAGAGTCCTGATTTATGAATAAAACGACTAGAGGAATATTTACTGTACATGTTACAACAATGCAGGGAGACAGAGGGCCACAGTGGCCCATACATCACCACACACGCCCTCCTCTACCTGTGACATCTGGAAATGTCAGAGTGGGACCTTGGGGCCCTAGAGTGACCGCCCACTCCTTCCCAGTCAGTCCCTCTGCTGCCAACTCTGTGTGACTTTACACACCTTTTAAAACTTACATATTACCTTTTATTCAAGTGAGAGAGTGCTCTTGTATCCTGACCCTAGCAAACTGAAAATGCAGAATGAATCCTGCCATTTCCCAATGCTGACTGAGATAAGAAAAGTGATACTAATTTATTCACTCACTGCCCAGGAGACCATCAGGCCAGTCCTGAACCAGACGAGATGCCTGTAACCTCAGTGCTTGAGATGTCAGACAGAGCAGGGAAAATCATGAGTTCAAGGCCTGCTTCAATCTGCTAAGACCCTGAGTGAAAGCTGGCAGGTGGACCTCAGAGTTTGAAGCCAGCCTGTTGTACAGAGTGGGTTCCAGGACAGCCAGGGCTACACAGAGAAACTCTGTCTCGCCGCCCCCCCCAAAAAAAACCAGACCCCTTGTTGCAACTGGTGCATCTGGGGCTGGTCTGCTTGAATACAGACAGCCTCTGCCCTGGAGAAGCAGCTCAGCGGAGGTGCTGGATGATCATGGTAACTTCTGCACATGGAGAGTAAATGGCGCCACGCAGAGAGCCTTCGGCGCAGACAGGGCCTGGTTTGGCCACTCTTCCGATGGCTGTAATGGGAGACAGCAGGACCTTTGAGAAGAGCTGGTGTTACAGCTTAGTTGGGAAATTATCAAGGCCTCAGATGGGTGGGGCCCTGAGCTGGCAGAACAGTGGGGGGAGGCACCCTGGTCAGCTGTGTCCCGGGCACCAAGGCCGGCCTCTTTCCCCTGTAGTGTGAACAACACTCTTTTGTTTGTGGATCTCCTTGCCTAAGGACTCTAGCTTGAATGTCTTGCCCTGGTGAGGGCCCCGCTCTTGCTTATTGTGGGGCTAGCAGAGGTCAGTGTTTAGATCACCAAGCTATGGAGGACAGAGGGCAAAGGTCATAGCATAGACTGGGAGGGTGGGAGAGAGTACCGCAGTCAGCAGCAGCCTCCCCAAGGTGCACGCCTAGCCTGCTTGTATCTACTCCAGCTCTTCCAGAGCCTAGCCTGCTACTCTGGCAAAGATAAATCGTCCTGGCCAGGGGTGGGCTCCAAGATGCTCATTGTGGTGACTCCCAGGAGACAGCTATGAGTCAGTGCTGTGGAGCTGTGCCAAAGCTCATCCTGCTCTAGGGACAGATGGGGGGTTGGCAGGAAGGATTTCCACTTGCAAGCATGGCCTCCTGGTCCCTGTAAGCACATGTCCACCAAGTGGGCAGGAGTTCTGCACAGGCATGCCATTGTTTATGCCAGAACACCCCTCACTAACTCATTCCCATTCCCTGCCTCAGAGCTTCTCTTGTACCAGTGAGCAATCACTTGCTGGAGTAGACAGCATGAAGTTGCCTTCAGCCCCTGTATGCAGGGCGGAGACTTACATGTCGATCTGAGCCCCCTGGTCTTAGAAGGATAGTTCCTTCAAATAAAAGATCTTCCCACCGAGGGAGTCCATCTGCTACCCCTGCATACGTTCAGTGCCTCCGACACCCCTGCCCTCAGAGCCAAGTGCCTTGCACGTTTCCTGGGATGCTCACAGTCCTCCCAACAGCTGAGAAACCATGTCCCAGAAGCCACTAAGTAAAGTGCAAGAAATGGAAGAAGTTGGACATCAGAAATGTTCTCGTGGACAGCAGTCCAGCCCCTCCGCTCTTTCATGGTTAGTCTCAGCAGAGCTTTAAGAGCGGGAGAGTCTGGCCTTCATGGGCTTGTCTCAGCAGAACCTCATGCTGGAGAGGACAGAATGGACGGTGCCATTGACACCTGATCATAAAGATGTCCCTTTTATGTCCACATTCAGGGAGATCTGGTTGTGGCTTCCCGAGGCTGGCTCTGGACTGTGAAAAAACAGCCATAGAAGGTGGCCATCCTGCGTTGGAGCTGTGAACTGCAGTTGCCAAAGGAAACAGTTGAGCAGTGATGGATGGCCCTGCCCATGCAACCCCACCTTCCTCTTATGTGGAAAGGCTGAGCTGCAGTACACTGAGTCCTTAACCTCGATATAAAATCCCTCTTCATTCAAGCTTTGGAGAGGGACCGGTGTCGGGGGGAGGACATGTCCCCAGAGACCTGTTTGGCTTTGGTGCACCAAGTTGGCAATGCCACACCCAGTAGTTCTGATACCATTGAGACGAGACACACTCAGGAAAGGATCAGGGGCAGGGAGCGGCCGACACAGGCCGCTCTCCTCAGCAAACATCACATCCCAGGCCTTACACCACACAGTAGGCACAGACCCTGATGCCATATTGTGTGTTCAAACCCTCTTTGTCCACAGCCTGGCATTCAGAAATCTGGTTACTGATACACACCCCTCCCCAGATCTTCTGGGAAAGGTGTCTGCTTCCTGTCACTCTAGAAATGGCTGCTCTCTGTATCCTCTGGAGGCCAAAACCATTACCTTCCTGTCATCTCTAGAACAAACCTGGTTCTCCCTTCCTCCGTCCCTCCCTCCCTCCCCACATCTCTCCCCACCCCTGCCCACCCACAAATGATCAGTGCATTCTTTCTGACTTGTCCTTAAACTGATAAAAGAATAAAAATTATCTTCCAAAGTGGTTTTTAAAGAAAGTCTCTTGAACCCTGGGGCGATCTCGTCTGTCCTGAGGTTCTGAGAGGAGGAGCTCACAGTGTCGGTCACCTTTTCTACTTTGAGGAAGTACAGTGGTCACAACCAGCTGTCAGGGCACAGAAAGCTGTAATCGGGCTGAAGCCTCGTTTCTTGGTGTCTTTAAGTCTTTGGTGGCAGCATGCTGCAACAGCACCCTCCCTGATACATTGATGTGTGATGTGGATAGAGCCCAGTACAATCCCTGTGGATGCTGGGAAGTGGGGTATACCCCCGGGACACAAGGCCAGAGACCTGCCTCCTTGCAAGTGAACTAGGCTCATCACAGGGGATGGACAGTGCGGGCACAGCATCAGGCAGGTGGGGAGTGCCCTGAAGGGACATTTGCTTTCCCACTCTGGTTCCTGTGAGGGCTGGGAAGGAGGCAGATGCACACATACTTCCATGCACATCTGCCACTACACCCGGGGGCGAACGTGAGAGTCTGCGACACAAGGCACACTGTGAACATGACAGTTGTGCCTGCATTGTCACCTGCAGTTTTTTTTTTTTTTTTTTAATCTCTTCCAGTAGTATATGCATCCCTTGGTGAAAATGCTGGTAGTCAGAAAAACAGTGCAGTCGCCTACTCTCCTACACCTACTTTCTTCTGTCCCTGTGGTAGGCATTGAAGATTGACTGCAGATGTGGACAAGGGAAGACACTGAAGGTATACACACACACACACACACACAGAGTAATCGAGCACTGATGCCCAGGGTGAATCACAGCCCACATGAGAGGGCTATGTGTGCATGCAGTGAGTGAACACATACACACACCCTCTACACAGAAAACGGGAATGCGCCCGCGTGGAAACACACAGTGCTGGACTTCTGGCCCCTGTTCGGGGAGTCAGAGAATGGCCTGCTGGCCGGCCAGCTGACCAGAGAGGAGCGGGGAGCAAAGACACAGAAGAGACTACTTGATGAGCGCTGCCTCAGCCTGCCACTGCCCCCTCCCCGGGGTGGGTGCCGCTGCCCCCCCGCCCCCGTGGGGTCTCCTGGAGCTTGACCTTATAGAGGTGTCCCAGACCACCCACCTCTGCTTACTGGGAGCCAGGCCATTGAGGGAAACCACCCAGTTGTGTGATGGCATGTGCAGCGCTA
This sequence comes from Phodopus roborovskii, assembly GCF_943737965.1. Taxonomy (NCBI): domain Eukaryota; kingdom Metazoa; phylum Chordata; class Mammalia; order Rodentia; family Cricetidae; genus Phodopus; species Phodopus roborovskii. Next base: position 1,104,589 of record NW_026125506.1, on the reverse strand, counting down.
GTGTGTGTCATGCTCAGGACCAAGTCGACAGGGAAGTCACATGATGCAACACAGGTGTGTGAGCTCTGGCAGAGCTCAGATTCGCTGTGTGTTTGGTTTTGAATTCATTTCTGTTGCTGCTCACTGAGAAACCCTTTCCTGCCACCAGCCTTCCCATCCAAGCCTTTGCTTCGGTCACGTGACCATTCCTTATTGTAGTGCCAGCTTACTTTCCCGATATCACCTCCACTACCGCCTGGGAGGAGCCTGCTCTGCCTGAGCTGTGAACCTCCCACTCACAGACAGATGTAGATTTGTTCTACAGCACTGCTCATCAGCCCTGGTCCTGCTCACAGAGATCACGAATGAGCCAGTGAGATCTGGAGAGGAGCTCCAGACTGTTCGATGTCACTACCTGTGCCTGGGACACACACCCTGCCCAACAGTGTGGGATCAACACGACGGGAAAACTCCACCACACCCGGGGCCTTCACGTCAGCCACTGGAAATCACAATCCTACTGGTTCCACGGCAGTTCCCAGATCCCTTTCTTCCTGGAAAATGCTTCCTGTGAGGCGACTCTGTAGGAAACGACATTCTCCTGTTTTTACAGGGTTGGCTTGGGCAATGCAGAGAGTTTGCCGGGCAGGGGAGGGGGAGCTGCCCCTCTCTCCTCCTAATTGGATTTTCTGAAAGGACCAGCTCCCTTCCCCTCCTCCAGATGCTGGGGAGGAAGTACCGCACAAAAGCTGCTGGCTGGTGCCCTTCTCGCCTCTTTCTGCCACATTAACCCAGTAGGGGGTTTAATAGCCCAAGATTTTGAGAAGCTGTTGTCAAGTCATGAAAGCCCCCAAATGCAGCTTAAATGGTTATTAGCTGGCAGGAAACATCCCCTGCATTCTAATACTGCCATTTAAATAACAATAATAAGGAAAATAACAAGAAGTGTAAACGCCTTGCCTACACAGTCATGATTACACCTACCACCCACAGTCCATGGGGCCTGTGGATTTAGGATTTACTTAGGGCCTTGAGTATGGCTTTTGGTTTGGTGGACATGCATGATTCTATCACCAGCCAGCAGATGTCGCCCAAGTCATCTATCAGTGCACTGGGGAGCTTCCATGGTATTCCTTTAAACAATCCTCTACACACACACACACACACACACACACACACACACCAACACAATCCACTTACAGACGACAAAGCCAAGGGGCTCCTTGCTCTATTAAGAGCCACAAAACATACATATTTGCCAAATGGAAAGGTGCAGAATTAATTGGGAAAGAGGTGGAGTTTGTGTCCCTCAGCTCCCTTGAGGCTTCTGTAATTAATAAGCATTTGCAGCCTTTGATAAGTATGGAGGTACCATAGACGTGCTGCATAAAGCAAGCTTCCACAGGCGCCGAGACACTCACAGGGCTCCTGCATGGGACTGAAAGGGAAATGACAAGGGCAGTGACAGCCAATGCCACTGCTGCTGTGGGCTGGGCCCTTCCCCTAAATCACTGCCTTCCTCACAGGGGCCGACCAGGAAGACACATGTTTCCATTGTCCCTAGAAAGTGGAAGTGCCCCAGTTAAACTGGCATCATCTCCTGCCCTCCTCACCCCCTTCTGAACTGCTGTGCAGACAACAAATGTACAGTTGTACAGCAAATGTATCTTTGTCTTATGCCAGGAACTCCCTAAAGGAAGTGCTTTCTCTCTCTCTTTCAGATAGTGAGTACAAATCGGATAGGCAATACAAGAAAGCGATGACGTGGTTTTGAGTGTCTAAAATTACCCAGTAGTTTTAAACCTCTTTATGTCTACCGGATACTTTGTTACAATGTCCACAGATACACTAGTAAATGCTGCCTGCAGCCTGCAGCAGCAGTGGCTGCCCTGTGGCTTTATTCATCCTTCTGGGGAGAAGCAGAATTGCAACATCTTCCCCAACACAACAGGTTTCTATGGTTACACAAGACATAAATATATTATATGTCCTGTGTCATGCGGAAGGCCCAGCCAGGCGCTGCGTGCAGAAGACCCCCAGGGGGACAGTACTCATGTGGATGGCTCTCTGCAGCCAGCTAAATATTTGTTTCTGGGCTTATAGCAGGAGAGGCAGGGGACCTGCCAGAGAGGCTGTCTGCAGTACTCACACTCGGTGCTCACAGATGCATCTGATGCAGCCATACTGCGAGCCACCTCCTGCTTTGTGGGGCTTGAAAAGTGGTCTCTGGTGAGCCCCAAGGGTTAGAAGCCACATGTGCTGTCCCTACTCAAAACGGGGTGGCCTGGATTCTCTTGTTGGTTCTGTGGATCCAAATTATTCTCCAAGGGCTCTGCATTTTTTTTTGTTTGTTTGTTTGTCTTCATGCTTAAAGAAGCATAATTGGGTAGTGGCTGTTAAGAACCAAATTAAAAAAAAAAAAAGTAGTTTCCACTGGGATGGGACAGGGTTGGCGACTATATCCATGAGTTAGTATTGCATTGAGAGAGACAAGTCTATCATTCCACTGGGGGCAGGATGTTGGAAAATTAATGCAAAGAGCAAAGGCAGGAACAGCTTGGATTTCTGCAGTTATTTTTGTTGTACAAATTGCAAAGCAATCCTAGATGAACAACGGCTGCTGCCTGTGCAGTCCATCCTTGCCCGCTCACCCCTGGGTCATGAACTGCTGTCCCACCACCAGCGTTTCCAGAGCCGTGGGGCAGGGCAGTGGCTGGTCTTAGGGCAGTCGAGAACTTATCTCTCTCCACCCTCTTTTCTTTTGTTCTCCATCCCCAAAGATGGGTCTTTGTACCTCAGGCTGGCATTGAACTCCCGATCCTCCTGCCTCAGCTTTCTGAGGATGCTGCGGCATCCCCCTTTTAATGATTAGAGAGAAGAAAGGGTAGGTCGACACTGTCTAGGGAAGAAGGGAGCAGAGTTCTCTGGAAAGTCGTGTTTGCTCTGAGGAGCTGCACACTGGTGTTCATCAGAGCAGGGGGTGTAGCCTGCTGCAGGACACACGTTCAGGCTCAAGGTGCTCGATAAGGATCCCTCTCTTAAGTGCGGACACTCTGATGTGCAGAGGTCACAGGCTAGCTGGAGCACATCTCTGTTGCCCGGTGAGCTAAAGATCTGAGCTACTATAGATTGCTCATTGAGATGAGGCCTCCCAGTGAGCCTGGATTGACTTGAAGACAGGCAAATATCAGGCTGAGGCTGTGCCAAAGGTTCCCCCCCGGGTCTGAGGCCATCTCAGCTGGCTGCTATATATGCCACACGCACGATGCAAAGCCAGCGTTTCTGGGCTGCAGTGGAGAGCGCCAAGTGTGGCATTTGGATTTGATTTTAGCATTTGAGTCACAGCCCAGATGAAAGAACAGAGGGGTGAGGATCCGATCAAGGGTAAGGCAGGGTTTGACAAAGGATGGGATGGGGAGCAGGAATGGCTTCCATCTTGCCGTTTTGTCCCTTTGCGCCATGTGATAACCCTGATGTACTGCCAGCGTCCCGGTGGGCTCCCCACCAGCTCTGGCACGCCAGCCAGTTATGTCATTCTGTACCGCTGGATTGCTCTGCCCTTTTTTTAGACAACCCGCATCTCTCCCCACCAGCAACAGTTCTCTGGGAGCCTCTTCCATAGAGGGAGGTCCTCTTGCTAATCCCAAGCAGCTTTGAGCATTCAGTCTCCTACTGAATGGCCAACACTTCAGGGTTTAATTATATAAAATCTCAGATCCCTTCCAACTCTCAAATGGAATCCATGGTGTACAAAAAAAAAAAAAATAATAATAAAAATAAAAATAAATAAATAAATAAAATAATAGCTGTGAGAGAGCCCACAATGCAGAGAGCTTCCCGGTCTTTGAATCCAGTGTGCTTCTGTGGCTACATCTTCCGGCAGAGCCGGGCCAGGCTCCTGCTGGTATGTGTTTGTGGAGATGAGCACACTGCTGAGCACAACCAAAGTGGGCTGCAGAGCAACGGTTCAGCCACATGCATCACGGGCTCACTGAACGAAAAGGCAGGAAGAGCTGGTGACGCCCACCCACTGGTCCCTTCATCAGATACATACAACACAGAATGGCCACACAGCATCTGCTCCAGGCCCAGTGTCCAGAGAGACAGTGGAGGCGGCAGAGGAGGGATTCTTAGTGGCGTGGTTGCAAGAGGCGAGGTGGGCATAACTAAGAACAAGAACGCGTCTAAAGGAAGGACATGGGCACGCAGATGTGGCCCCCAGTGCCAGAAGGCCTTGGGAGGACACCAACAAGAGGCTCATGCCGAGGAGAAGGCAAGCTTTGCGTGGGTAGAAACGGCAGGAAGGCCGACCTCTGCTGAGCACACACCGTAGGTAAGGGCTGTGCCGGGAGGGGCCTGGAATGACCCAGGCTTATGGTTCCTAGCCACACTACAAGGTGAGGATGGTGGGGCTCTCTGGTGAATGAGGACAGGAGATCGATGGGCTACTTGCTCCCAGCAACGCAGCTAGAAACTAGTGGCCCTGAGATGTGACTGCAGGGTTCATACTTTCCCATAGCCACTTCCCTCTCAGGTGTCCTCCCTGCCATTGTCATCAGTCATCTGTGGAAGGTCCGTCTGTCAGACTGTCCGCAAGGTCTGTCTCACCGGGTCCTATTAACACCATGTTTGCCTCCTGGCAGCTCTTCCCAGCATGCACTGGACATCCCTCGCTTGATGCTCTCCCCTGAAACACGTGTATGTGCAACATTGTCTTATATCAGTCATCCACTTTTCTTGTTTTCAACTACATATTACACACGCTCAGCTACTTATGTGTAGTCACTATACCACCTGGTTCTCTCGCTCTTGAATACGTGCACTTCATGTCTCCCTCCCTCTGTAGCCCGCGCTGGCCTTCACCTCAGCCTTGCAAGTGCTGTTCTAGCTGTGTTGTTGTTACTGTACAAATAGCAAGCCTAAAAGCAGATTGGTAAGGAAGGGGTTATTTTGGCTCACACTTCCAAGTCATAGTCCATCACCGAGGGCACTCAGGGCAGGAACTCAAAGCAGGAAGCATGGGAAAAGCTGCTCACGGGCTCGTGCTGTGTATGAGCTGTCTCCTACCGCCCTGAGCTACCTGCATAGGGATGGCGCTGCCCACGGTGGGTTCTCCCCTTAACCTCCTTTCCTCTACCCAAACTGTTTCTATTTTCATGTCAGATACAAAATCTAGACTCTGCATGAGAGAAAATGTCATTTGCCTTTCTGTTTCTGGCTTATTTCAAGTAACACGATGATCTCCAATTCCATGCATTTCCCCTAAAATGGCATAATTTCATTCTTTACAGATTAATAACACAGCACTGTATGTACGTATGTACATACATACATATTGTATATCCTTTATCCATTTGTCTGCTGATGGACAGCTAGGCTGGTTCTGCATATTGGCTATTGTGAACAAGGTCCCGTGAATGTAGGTATGCAGGCATCTTTATGGAGCCTCATTTAGATTTCTTTAAGATGAACCCAGGAGTGTACACTCTACATTTGTCAGATTGTCCATTCACACTGCTTTCTTTGTATAGTTTCCAAAAAAAATCATAATGGAAAATTAAAGCTACGGGAAAGCTTAAAGGTTTCCGCCGTGAATGCTGACATGCCTCCTGGCTTGACCCTGGCATTCCCGGTGCTTGCTGCATGTCTACCCTGCTCTTCCAGTCCTCTGCTTAATTTCTTATCTGGGTGCAGTTTAAATGACACACAGTGAATTACAGTAAAGTGTGTTCAACTTCACAAGGCATATTATTAGCTGGGAAACAGTACTTATGCATTTTAACATAAAATATGTATACAAAAACTACACAAAATGAACTTCACAAATCTTAAACATTGAGTTAGACAGGGACATTGTGCTAAAAACCCTGTAAAGAATAGAAAGTAAAAAAAAAAAGAAAAAATAGAACATTCCTTCACTATTACCCCTGCCCCATGTTGGAGCCGACTTTGCCCTGCCCTGTCCCTACAGAGATGACTGGAGGAAGGACATGATCCTAGTTGCATAGTGTCTGCCCTCCCACGTGGCTTGCTGTCCCTCATCACAGGCTCCGGGGGCTTCCTGTGCAATGCCCACATTTAGTTCAAAGCTCTTACTGCAGAGGACCACAGCTTGCAGAACAGTGCTGGGCTGATAGCAAGTCCCCGGCATCAGAGGCTTCCCTTTCTCCTGGGCACACGGTCACAGTGGAATGACATGACATGTCCCCAGTGAGGGTCACAGAGGAATGACATGTCCCCAGTGAGGGTCACAGAGGAATGACATGTCCCCAGTGAGGGTCACAGTGAGGGTCACAGAGGAATGACATGTCCCCAGTGAGGACTGGCTTCACTGCCCTGCTGGAGGCTTCCCAGGGTGATTACAGGGCTGCAGCCACCACAGTACACAAACCCGCTCCTCCCTCCCCTCTCCCCCCACCAGCATCCATGAGATCAGTTTTTACCACTTTATCCCTACTAGTAGTTCCTTATGGTTTAAGTCGCACTTCCTAAATGACTAATGATATGGAATATTTTTGATGTGTCATTGAATAATTTTTAAAATTCTGTTTACATTCCTCTCTATGTACATTACTGCTATGAAACCCCATGAGAATTTACTTCTCAGTAACAGCATGCAGCTAGTATGTGGCGAGAGTCAGGAAAACTAACAGGGATCCAAAGAGCTTGGTAAGTCATCCTACAGGCCCACCCATCAAAAGACTGAGGGCCTGCCTCAGGCGACTGTGGTGACAGGGACCCTGTCTTCTCAGTATCCCATACACTCGGCTCTCCTCCCCTCCTCTGGGCCACAAGGGCTTGCAGTCTTTAGAATGGCTGCTGTCTTCATATACGCCACATAGCCAAGCCCATTTTGAGGGGAGCAAAAATGGCCAAGGTAATCGTGCAGGACAGCCCAGGGAGCTGTGTGTGAGACCGGCAGGTCCTGTCTGTGTCTGCGTGGGAATGGGTGAGGCTGAAGGAATTCCAGGGCTCTTCTTATGATGGGGCTTCACGGGAAATATTTTTATTTCAAGAAATGCCTAGGGCAACACATTTGCATTTGGAAAATAATTTTTCAAACTACAGAAGCCATTCTCTGTTCTCAGAGTCACTGTCCTGAGATACTTTAATTAATGGATGCGTCTGACTGCTTAGTAACAAGAGAATTCTCCATTTCCCCATCTTGCACCTTTTTCTTTCCTCTGCTGTGCTGCTAAGGTCAGCGAGACAGAGAATGAGAACACAGTAGGCCAAACGAAGTTCCAGAAGAGGAAAATAAAAGGTCTACCAGTTTCCAAAAGGACGGCAGCATTTGGGAGGATGGCGGTGGAGGCCTTGTGCTTGGTTTCCTTTTCCCCTTAAGAGCATATGAGCACGTGGCTCCCTTGCCCTGGACGGCCTGCCAGCACCTGACTTTGAAGGCCTTTTTCTAAAGCCGTATGTAAATTCTAAGTCCATGGTTCAAGCAGCTGGGCACCCTGGGCAACTAACCAAACCATGCTGGGCCTCAGCTGGATGCTCTGGGACAAGGGTGCACACGCCACCTTGGTTGCAGCCACACTAAGCAGGCACAGGCACCTGAGTCTAGAGAGAAGGCGACTGCAAACTGTCCCATTTATCTCTTCTTTAGCCAGAGAGAAGAAAAGGTAGGTCTCAGCAGGGGGCGGAGGGGGCGGTGGGGGCCACCAGCCAGCAAGTCCTGAATGGCTGCTAGTCACTGGAGTGCACTGAGATCAATGTGTCGATGGAGTGTCTCTACTCCAGGCCAAGCAAGAGGACTAGCCCCAGGCTTCTTTCCCTCTCCGCTATACTTCAGCTGTAATTCCGTGTCTTTTAAAGGCATACACTCTAAACTCAAGGCCACTGTGGTCCCAAGTCCCCCACCCCATTCACTGTAAACCTTTTACCTCTAGGGCTTAAAACTCAACATTGAACCAAAGCAAGAGGAAGCAGGCAGGAAGAAAAATATAAAAACCCATGAAAACAATTACACAGCAGCCACTGTGGTTTGAAACCGGGCACTCTGAGCGTGCACACCGTCCTCTAACCCTTTCTCAGCTTGCTCCACCTGCTCTGGAAATGGTGGTTTCTCTTATCTATAGTCAGGCCCACTCAGGCATGGCCCAGAGCCTTCCCAGCCTCAGCTTCAACTCACTGTGAATGCACAGTACTGCTGTGGGGGGGGTGGGGGGGCGCAGTCCAGGTCCCTGACGCTTCGTCTCAGTGGGCTTCCCAGTCCCACAGCACACAGACACCACTAGTCAGACCCTTGGAGCAACCAGCATAGCACTGCCAGTGGGCAGGGCTGGAAGGACAGACACGGGTCTGAGAGAAGAGAAACAGGAAGGAGAGCACGGAAAAAGTGCTCACACCTAATGCAGTCTCATCGCCAACCGCCCCTCAGAGTTCCCGGGTTCTCTGCCTGGCTGTGGTGTTGCTGTAAGTGGATCAGTAAAAGCTGCCCGCCCTGGTCATCGCTACCCCAGTATCTGACATAGAGCAGAGACTTCTTCTACAGAGCAGCTGCTCCAGTCCTGGGGTGGGGGTAAGGACAAGAGCATGATGGCCTCATGTCCACTGTGGGAACGGCCTTGTGATGGACACATCTGAGTCCTCTGACTCTGTTAGAGGTGGGCACTGCCTGGTTTGCCATGCTCGCTCTTTTTACTTCTCACTTCAAGCATGAAATCCCATGGGCTCAGTCCCCCTGCACACGGCTTTGTGTGCAGGTGCAGCTTTGTCTCCCTTTGGTCTGACCTCGCTCCCAGGATTTATGATTTAAATCTCAGAGGGCATCCACACTTCCATCTCTTTGTGGTTCACTACGGTGTCGATCCCCCCCCCCCTTGACCACCACAGCGTGGCCCCAGGCCAGCCTGGTCTACACAGCAACCACAGTGTGCATATGGGCAATGCCTGCCCATCCTTCATAAAAACCGGAGCTAGAAAATGACATTTTTATATGCTTTGGCTGTTTTCTCAATATATGATATTCATTTTGATAATGGAGAACAGAATAGGCCTGGCCTGGGAGTCTGTCTGGGCGAGGGCTAGATTGTCCCTGGCTGTGACACCGGCACGGTTGTAAGCAAGTCCCATTTCCCTTATGTCACTGGTTTCTGATTTATGCCACTGGAGATCTGAACCAGGTGATGCTACAATGTCCAGTGGTTATTCTGTTTCTCATGCAAGAGCCCCTCTATCAGTATATAGGTACCCCAACAAGCACATACACTTGGAGCCGGGCAAAGTGCCCACAGGAGCAGAGACACCCTGGGCTCTGTGGTTCCAGACCATTCAGGACAAAAGCAGAAGTTCTGCCCAGGCCCAGCACTGACTGCCATGGACAAGTCCTTGCCACTGAGGCTCAGGGCAAGGGCAGCCAGCACTGTGGAGCACTGGCCAGTACTGTCCTCATCAGAGATGCTCAGCAACCCACTCAACCGTCAAAAGATGAGGCCTGTTGATGCTTCCTCATGGAAAGAAGGCCAGAGGTCCCTCTCCTGAAGCTCAGGCCATTCGCTCTCTCCTCCCTGCCAGCTGTAAGTAACCCTGCCCCTCCCCCGCTGCACATGGTCTTGGGAGGCACTAGCAAATTGACACTGTCATCTGCAGTAGTTAACGCTCTCCTGGGAGAGATGTGGCATATAGACCACAGGTTGGACATGCGCACCTAGAGTGTATGGGAGGCAGAAGACAGCTGAAGAGGGATGTTTTGGTGATACAGGTGTTCGGGGACCAGCCATGCTTTTGTAAGTAGCCCCTTACCCATGTTCTGTAAGGCAGCCATGTAAACTCCTTCAATTACCTATTTGGACTTGGGTGGAATACATCTGTTGGTGGTGCCCTACCTAGACTGAGTAGATGTTTTTCATGAGAAACCACACATTCGGCCACCACTGCCTGGGGACTTGGATGCTTACAAATACACTTTGGTAGTTTTCTTTTTGAAGGAAGTGTTTGGAGGAAACCACTTTCCACACAGAAGATGATCCAGCATTGTAGTAGCCCATTCCCCTCACACCACTTGTAGAAAGCTGCCTCTGTCTCCAGCCCTGATGTCTGTGAGGCAGACTCTCTCTACGTCAGCCCCCAACATGCAGGCCTCTAGAGGTTCTGTCACTCGGTACCAGCACAAACTCAGTGTCCCGGTTATAGATAAGTGCAGCCCTTGTTTAAGTTGGCTTCTTATGTTACCTTCACAGTCATGCTTGCAGTCAGTGCTACCTCTTGCCCAAGGAACCCACATCTCGGAAGAGGTCCTTCCCAGCCCTCCAGGGGGCCGTGCACGCCGGACACTCTACTGTCCACTGCAGTGGCTGCCCTGAGACCAACAGTGCATGCGAGTCCCACAAGGTTCCTTTTACTGGTTCCTGCCCCAGCAATCCCCAGAAAAACCACCGACACTGGAACAAAGATGAACTAGGCACATCCTCCTACCTGGAGTAGTAAGACTCCACTCCCAGGGCCTCCCGGACGCTGACAACGTGCTGCTCCAAGGTAGAGCTGGTCGCTATGGGCAGAGATGCATTGCTGCTGGCTTGGAAATCACTGGAACCTTCCACTGAGTTATCACCCAGGTAATGTTCATGAAACTTCAGGATTCCTGTAACAAGGTGATCATGGCAATGTCATGGATGGTTGGGTAGCAGGAGATCGAGCAAAGGTAGGAGAGGGGAACTTTGGTGCTGTGTGATTTCTTTTGCCAAGCATGCTGGGATCCCATGGTTTCAGGCTTTCTAAACTGGGGCAGTGCCCAATCACGGCCCACACAGTAAAGACACGGGGCTAGCTTCTGACGATTCATGCAAAAGCCCAAGTTCCAGTTGCTTTCTGTGCCACTTTCAGAGTGAGGTTCTGGGGACTTCTGCCTCGTGATTGGTATGTAGGTGGTCAGATCAAGCCCCAGAAGAGACTGAAATCCTGGACAAATCCAGAACTAGCCAAGTGGAAACTGTTTTAAAAGACTTCGTTTCACAAGAGCAAACCATAATAAGCACATAGCCATCTTAAGATAAGACCAACTGGTCAATAGCCACTAACGGTTTAAGGGAGAAGAGATGGTTCTGTGAAATGGAGGCAGCCCATGGTGTCTTCCTGGCAATAAGCACGGGCTGTATCCTTATATGGTAATGAGGCATGCTGTTGATCCCACGATTGGATCAGAGCCCTGGCAAAAGTTTTGGTCTCATTAACAGCACAGAGAACAAAAAAGGACACAACAGGCACCTCGTTACACATGGCTCATTGTCACATGGATCTGGGCATGCCACCTGTCAAACGTGTCCCCAGCAATGCAGCCTCTACAGAGAAGGCTCTTGACATCTGCCAGCCATCAACTGTGTGTGAGAGTGTGAGCCCCACTTGGGGGCAGGGGTACAGACATCATTCATCGTAAGGGTGTTGTTATTTGTGGGAAGCCCAGGTGAGCACGAATGTGAGGGGAAGAGGGTCTTGCTGACAGAGCAAGCCCAGCTGCTCAGAAGCCATGGTCCCAACACCATGGCCTTTACTGCAGATTGAGAGAAAAGCTTGTCACTTCTCCCTGGCAGCTGAACTTTTTACAGATATGCAAGCGGCCCATTCTTCAGGATTCCCAATTATAAGACCCACTTCTCCAGTCAATAAACTCTAATTGGATCTGGTGTGTCTCCAACATGGTGAAGCTATCAACATTTTATTATGCAAAAATATATGGCCTCACAGCCAATTAGTAGTTTTGTGTTCAATGGAACTGGTACATTCTGCATGTTTAGTGCTGACTTAATCAAAGAGGATTTCTACTTCAACAGAACTAGTGAAAGATAAAAACCAAATTGATTCTGTTAAACTCAGAAATTCAAACCTGCGACTTCAGTTATAAACCATGAGAGCCATCATCACTCTGGTATCTAACTTTACTGGGGGTCACAATGATCAAATCTCACGGAGAGAAAACTCATTAGTATGTGATCTTTACGCAGTAGCCGATAAAGAGCTGCCTACAAACAGGCTGCCGCATTTAGTTAGCCCTTCTTGTGGTCTCCCTCAAGGGCGTGTCCTCAACCGTTGGCAAGGAACGGCAACTCCTTGAGCTGTTTGATTAGTAGGATGCCCCACCATGGACTATCCACTGTAGCTAAGGATCGGCTTCATCCGACCTAGGAGATGACACCTTCCCCCTTCCCCCAACCTCCTCACTTCCTGTGCTTCACAGAGACCTCACCTGCCCCAGGAGCAAGCAGCCAGCTGTAGAGGTAGCCTGCGGCCAGGGAATAGTACAGCACCAGTCCCCGCTGGGCATTGACCATCTCTAAGATCTGATCGATGGTGATGGGCGAGTAGGGGTCGGAGTCCTGTTGTCCGGTCTGTCTTTCCACCAGCAGATCAGCAAACGCCCTGGTCCGTCCTCTTTCTGCTACTGCCAGGGCTTCATCATGGTGGCCTAGGAGACAGAGAAGGGTGTGCTCACTTGGGGGGAGGGGCGCAGCTGAGTGTCCCTCTGACCTGAGGAGGGAAACATGCTGCCTTGGTGCCTGCCAGCTCTGGTGGTGGGATTGGTGGAATGGCAGGTCCATTCCCAGAAAGGGATTGTGGTAGTCACCCACCTAGCTCGGTTGATTCAGTGAGGCCCTGGGTATGGAGATGTTCTCTATCTGCATGGGAGGCCTTGCTGCCGTTACAGCTGAGAGCCCATACTACCGTGTGTTCCTACCACCCCACGGGCAAAGGGCTGACGCCTCTAGATGCTAGGCTACTTGTCTTCCAAGCTTCCCATCAGGCTACAGTACACATTCTAGCCCCATCTCCTCTAAGACACTGCACCGTTGCTTCAAAGTTGCAGCATCAATCAGCGTGAAAGCATGCTGACTTGAAACCGCAGGCTCCCAGTGAGGAACACACGCACGGCAGAGGACTGATTTTAGGATAAAAACCAACATGGTATTGTTGCCAGAGCAAGGGCTGAGGGGACAGAAGGCCAAGGCAGGGGGCTCAAAGCCACAACTCCAGTAAGTCTTCAAGGGGGCTTCACCCTGCTGTCTGAGCAGCTTTGGAAAGGGGGTGTTATGTGAGTGCATGCAGACATCCTCTTTAACCATTAACTTATCAACCAGAACAGCGGGACAGTTTCTGTGCACACTGGAAAATTAGCCCCAAAGTCCTGGACGGTTTCACCCTGAAATCGCAATGGGCATTGAAGTACAGTCCCAGGCAAGAGCACACGCCCTTCCAAGGGGAAATGAGCACACGCCCTTCCAAGGGGAAATGAGCACACGCCCTCCAAGGGGAAATGAGCGTTAGACATTGCGTGGGAAGGACAGTGGGTAGAAAGGCCTGCAATGCCCAAGCACTTTGCTAATTTTGACGAACACTGTGATGTCCATTTTCACTGTCATCTTGACTGGTTTGGGGAATCACCTAGGAGACACCCCTAGGTGAGCCTAAAGGGTCCTTTAACAGACAAGAGAGACCTACTCCTGAGCAGCAAAGCTCTGACTGAGTGAGCACAAAGGCCATGGAGGAAGCCCGCTGGGCACCAGCATCTGCCTCCCAGCTTTATGGCTGTGATGTGACCAGAGCCTCCCACTGGCAATGCTCCCCACCCCACCCCATCTCACCCCACCCCCACCCCATCCCCACCCCACCCCACCCCACCCCAGTGCTGGACCTGTATCCCAGACAAGCCTTCTGTGATTTGTCAGGTGTTTTGTCATAGCAAAAGTAACTCATACAAATATCTTCTGGGAAGTGGCAGGCAATGGAAGAGCCCAGAAGGGTGTGGCCACTGGGGCCCAGGGAAGGGTTGCTGTGGACCGTCCTGGTGCTCTGCAATCCATAGGCTTAGGGTCCAGAAAGAACCCTGACTGGGTGACACAGCCCAGAGCATAGGCTCACAGAGTATATGAAACAGGTAGCAAGACCGCATGGCTGAGAAAACGGAAGAGGCAAGTGCCGTCGCGGTGCGGTCGGTGCGGTGCATGACCTGAGGGGGCTTGAAACAAGTGTTGGTAGGCGTCTCTGGCAGAGGACACTGGCTCAGCTTTCTCAGCATCTGAGTTGCTCTCCTGTCATTAAGCCAATTGTGTCACAGTGGACTCATCAACCTGTGTCCACAACAGCCCAGGAGACAAGCTAAGCGTGCCCTCTCTGAACTCACCGGGAGCTCACTGGCACTGGCATCCATTGCTCTGCCAGTCTCTGCCAAATAAACAAATGACTGAACAACAGATGCACACAGGCTGCATCAGCTCCTCTTACCTAGGCTGACCAGCACCCGCTGCAAGGCCTGGTAGGATGATGTCTGCAGGTCGAACAGGGAGAGCTTGTAGTCTGTGCTCAGCTGTGCCTCGTGCCGGATCGCTTCCAACAAGGCCGATGCCCTGTACAGCTGCAAGAGATAGAGACCATTGCCCTCTCTCCATAACCACGCCCAGCTGCTCTATAGAGACCATCACCCACTCTCCACAACCACACCCTGCTCTATAGAGACCATCACCCACTCTCTAACCACGCCCTGCTCTACAGAGACCATCACCCATTCTCAATAACCGATGCCCAGCTCTATAGAGACCATCGCCTACTCTCTGTAACCACACCCTGCTCTATAGAGACCATCACCCATTCTCAATAACCGATGCCCAGCTCTATAGAGACCATCACCCACTCTCTGTAACCACACCCTGCTCTATAGAGACCATCACCCACTCTCTGTAACCACATCCTGCTCTATAGAGACCATCACCCACTCTCTGTAACCACGCCCTGCTCTATAGAGACCATCGCCCACTCTCCGTAACCACGCCCAGCTAGTCTACGGATGCATCCCAGCTCTTGCTCATACCTGGGCACACAACCTAAAAACACTTCTTAAAAGGTGTTAAAGGATGACAGGTCCTTGTGGAGCTCAAGAACTATCCCCTCAGCCCCAGTGAACTGTCTTTTACATGGCCAATCTTAGACATAAGAAGGGATATGAAAGATTAGGACTTGTGGTCTGAAATTCTTTTTTAAAAAAAATTAAAAACCAGCTATCAACACAAACAAGCTGGATTTGCTTAAAACAGTGAAAAACCTCTACATCTGTCACCAGACAGGCGTGACCTCCCCCTCAGGCCTTGGGTACAGCTGGAGATAGACCAGGCTGGGCAAGGAGATGGTAAGTGGCCCAGCGTCACAGAGCCAGAACACGGCTCTCCTAAAACCTGGCTTTGCTGTCTCCACCAGGCTATTCTCACTCTCATGGGCACCGTGGGGACCAGACCCCGTCCTCGCTGCTGCTCCGCTTTTATACAAGCTCGGCACGGAGCCAGGAGCACCCAAGAGCAGAAGGGCGGACAGAGAGTCTCACTTCACACAGCTCTGCTATCCAGCCGCTGTCACTCTGGCCAGGACATGGAGCCTTGGTTTCTTCTGTTGATAAAGCTGTCATTCATCTTCCCAAAGGATTTTGAGGAAAATTAATATAAACTTTTAATCTTTTTTTCCAAGACAGGGTTTCCCTGTGTAGCTTTGGAGTCTCCTGGAACTCACTCTGTAGACCAGGCTGGCCTCAAACTCACAGAGATCCTCCTGCCTCTGCCTCCCGAGTGCTGGGATTAAAGGAGTGTGCCACCACCGCACAGCTGGGATTTTTAGTTTTTATCGGTGTGTGTGGGCACCCACTTGCACACACATCTGCGGGTTTTTGTGGCGGTCAGAAGAGGGTGTTGGGTCCCGTGAAGCTGGAGTTAGAAGCAGTTGTGAGCTGCCCGGTGCAGGTGCTGGGAACTGAACTCAAATCCTCTGCCGGAGCAGCAAATGCTCTTACCCCATCTCTAACCCTTCTGAGTACACTGCTCAGCACCCAGCATCCCGGCTGGGAATAGGAGTCCTCACTGGCACACAGTTCACAGTACTCACTCAAATGGCCGCGCTGGCGGAGGGGTGAGTGTGAAGCGGCTGTATCTGCTCCCCCTACAGCCAGCGTGCCAACAGAGTATCTTCAGCCTCCTCCACACTTGTGGCCACAGGGACTTACTACCCTCTACCCTAACTGGAGGCCTGTAAGGGCGTTAAACCCAATAGCCACGCGACCCGTCGGGTCTTACTCTCTGCTGAAGAGTGCAACAACGTGGGAACAGGGCCTGGCCCAACACAAGAATCTGGGAAACCATTGTGAAGCCTGCCCCATGGCTGGGGGTCTTGTCCATCAGTGCAAGAGGCCGACACCTCTGAGGACGCAGAGGCTGCTGAGGTGGCCATAGCGGGTACTTCGCGCTCTGCTTACCTGGTGCTGAGCTTCCTCTAGGTTTCCACTTGCCCAAAGGGAGAGACCAAGACCATGGCGAATTTTTGCCTCATCTTCTCTTCGGCCCAACTGCTCAGCTAACCTTAAGCCTGAAAACAGACAAGGAGACATTAGGGAGAGGGAACACTGGTGACTTTGCTTCAGTATGGCTGTAGGGAATGCAGGACTAGCGCCAAACCAGCCCCGGGAGCGGACATGCGGCAGCGGGAGTCCAGGTGATAGCTGTTGGCAGCAGATAGATTGGTAGGGCAGGCAGAAACAGGGAAATCAAGGGACCCTAACCCGGATGCCCTCATAGATGTAAAACGTTGAGCTTTGCAGAGAAAACTCATGGCTTACACATTTATGTCCCTGGGTTCTCTGCCTGGGAAAAGCTCTTCCTGATGGCCAGGTACAGAGGCTAACATCACACACCTTATCTCACCCCGAGCCATCCAGTCAGCGCCAATGAAGAGACTCATGAGGGTCTCTTGAAAGTGGAATGGCGCACAGCTGGCTCCCGCTCCTGTTCCTGAAGCTGCTGGCATGCTCCATGTCCTATCCACTCGTCCCTCAAGCCAGAGTCTGTGATGTGCCTCAGTGGGATGCAAAGCAAGTGCTATTATGAGCTGGGAGGCTTAAATGACTGTCCTCATTTCAATGGCCTTCCCGAAGGCACCTGCGGTGTGGGTCACTTACAGCAAGCTTGGGAGTTCCAGGACACCGGCTGCCTCCAGGGATTTCTGGGGCCGGAGTCTGACAGTAACCTTTCATTGTATCGGTCTATCGGTCACTGTTCTGTTCTCAGTGTGACCTTGCCTGCATTCCAATGTTCTCTGCACAGAGCAGGGGACACTGTACGGCTCCCATGGCTCAACTGTTCACACAGGCCAGGGCTTCCCTCTCATTTAAGCCAGGGCAGAAAGCTGGCGCCAAGCACTCTGGGAAAGGCCCCAGTCAGCTGATAGTGACACTTACGGCCAGCGGCCTAACTCTTGCTGCTTTTCAAAACGCATGACCCAAAGATCGCAGAAACAGCATTGTGAGCTTAAGGTGTGCTAATGGGCAACAGAATTTGTAAATATTTCACATCAAGGACAGTGGCTCTGGTTGCTCTAGTCTTCAAAGGGGCCGCCACACTGACCCTTGCCAGTGTCTGGCCAGTCCTTAGGTCTGAGTCAGAAGTAGGGTCCTTTGGGCAGTTCCATTGGAAGACCCTTTCTGTGAGAGAGGGACCTTGCCAGGTTCCTGCTGTGCCTCAGCAAGGAGGACGTCCCAGGCCACCTGGGTGGAGGCGCTGGCGATTCCTCCCGGGGCACCTGACCATCCCACTTGTGAGGGTCAGCTCACCTGCCCTGTGACAGAGCCCCAGGGAGTCACTGTGTTGACCCCACTTCCTTTCCCAGTTTCCAGACAGAGAAAAGCCAAATGAAAGGGGTGGTGTTAGCCAGTGTCAAGCCTTACCGTTTGGGACCTGTCCGGACTCAGAACCACACATTGCACGGAGCAGGCAGGGAATGCTCGCCCACCGCCCTCTGGGGCAAGAGGCTGTGGGACCTCCCGCTCAGCACCCAGAGAGCTCCTCAGGTGCCCTTCATCTGAGCCTGCTCATAGCATATTATAGACACCTGGTTAGGCCCAGGTGGAACTCTTGGTCACACCCCCCTCTCCACCAAACAAACGCTACAAGACTTACCACAAGAGACAAAAATCAAGCTGCAGAATGTTCTCTAAATATAGAATTATGTGACAGTGCCCCAGTCAAACCAGCTGCTACATGGGAAGGTATTTCAGGGGGGAATAAACAATAAAAGTATCTGTTGCAAATGCTGGATCTCACAGATTCAACTGAAAGCCACCCCTGGGTGGTGGGACTGTTAAAATACTAGAATTTAAGCAAAGCTCGAGGCTCATTTTCACAGGTACAGAGCCCCACCTGCAGAGAGGGAGCCACATAGAGGCAGGACGGTGGCCCCAGCTTCAGGAGGTCTGCAATGTAAGCCTGTACAGAGCATCAATGCCAGCCTCCCTTCTCTAAGGACATCCCCAGGGCTGGGGAACAATAGGGTACAGCTGCCCACAGCCCTGCAGTGTCTGTGAGGGCAGAAGCAACTCCAGGCAGGCTGGGCCTGCTCTGCAGTGAACCAACTTAATAGCTGTACTTCTCCAAGCCTTGGTGATGGAGCTGCAAAAATGGAGATAAAGGAATGGTTCTTGGGCTGGACGGTGGGATGGTTACAGTTCAGTGGTAGCAAATCTGCCTAGTATGTGAAATGAGCTAACGTGTGCTTGGTTCTTACCACTGCCAAAGGAAGAACAATTAAAAAAGAAGAAAAAAGGGGGCAGGGGAGGGTAGTAAAAACAGGACTGTCTGAGTATTGCTGGGAGAACTAAAATCTGACCAGAGGGACTGCAGGGGGACACCCCTACAAAGGCGTTTCTGCTTGATACCTGGAGCCAAGTCCTTCACTAGTTGAGTGGTGTCCCCTCCCCCTCCAACACCCATACCCTACACTCAGAGGCCCTTTGCACTTGTGAGGGCTTCAGGAGCAGAGCTATGGCAGATAGAGGGGAAAGGCTTTGGCTCATGGAGAAAGGGCATGCATGAGGCCTCACTAGGCTCGGATGATTGACAGACTCCGGTAGCAGTGGAGGGAGGGAAGTGCCTGCTCCTTGACTTGAGTCTGTGCACTCACTGTCAGAGCAAACACTCAGAAGCAGCCTGGCTGAGCCCCAAGCAGACATGCTGGGCTAGCAGCTACAGTGCCTGAGCTGAGAACCCCAAGTGCGATGCTTAGGTATCTCCTAAGTCGCCAGGGCTTGGGGCAGTTGGATTTGTTTCTGAAGTAGACCCTCATGATACAGTTGGTGAGCATGTGTCTGACCTGTGCCCAGTTGCTGCTCTGACAAGCCAAAGGTATCATCAGCTGTTTGGGCAGTGGGCTAGGGGCAGGTACCAAAACGGAGAGAGGAAGGGAGTTAGAGTCTAGAGCCCTGCTGGGACAGAGCAAGGAAGCACCGTGAAAACCATCAGGGGATGCCTGGTGGGGACAATGTGGCCTGTGAGACCTCCCCTGATGGAGCCTTTCGCCTACCTTCTTGTAAGTACATGACTGCCTGGGAATAGTTCTGCAAGGCGTGGTGGGTCCTTCCCAGGCTGCTGTAGGACACTGTCTTGGCCACCAGGTCGTTCATCTGTGCCGCAATGCTCAGGTGCTGTTCTTGATAGACCACTGCCCTCTCGAAGGTACCCAGGGATTCGTAGGTCAGACCCAGGTTCCCATAGGCTCGGCCCTGGCATGTGGGGTTGTCGGTCTCCTCTGCAATCTGCAGATCAAGCTGGTGATACTGCAGGGCTGTGTCGTACTCCCCCATCTGCTGGTAGACACCCCCCAGACCGCAGGCCGCGTCACTCTCCAGGGCTCGGTCCTTCATGTCTCTGGCAATGTTTAGCTGGCGTTCGAGGCAGGAAATGGCCTGTTCATAATTCCCTAATTGGCTGTGGAGACTTCCCAGCTCTCCATAGGCCTGAGCCTTATTGGAGGCCTCCCCGAGCTCATGGGCCACCACGAGCCTCTTCTCAAAGCACACAAGGGCCTGCTGCAAGCTCCCCGTAGCCCTGTGGGGATGCAGACAGAGAAGCAATGAGATCATTCCGTGCAGGTGCAGACATGCTAAAGCCCCTGAGAAAATGAAAAGCATTCGTCACTGTCACTTACTATAGAAGCTCTTAACTCCTTCTCTGGCTAAAATCTATCATGTGCCCTTAGAGTGAGATGCAGGGGAATTTCATAATCTGGAAAGCAATTCAAGAGTCATCCCTTAGTGACCTTCCCAAGAGCTTGCAATTCAGTGGGATGTGCACCCCCGAGGAAACATAAAATATATTAATAGGCACGATGATAGCAAGGTCTGGGACGTGGGTCTCCCAGTCTCCACTACTGCTTAGACCGGTGCTTTTGAGATCGCTTTATAGGAGCTGTAAATTGCTCAGCCCGAGTTTCTTGGAGGAGTCTGTGGGTGACGATTTAGTCTGACCCTCTTCCTCCACTCCAGGAGCCCTGATCCCTGCTCCTAGGGGAGGCCCTGTCTATATACACTGGCACCTTCTTGGGTCCCCCCCCCCCATGGAGGGAGGCACCCCTCGGCCAACAGGGCCTTTTATTCTGCTGCTCAGAGACTATATGATCAAGAGCGGGAAGAGTGTGGCCTTTGGTGTCAAATGGAGCCAGTTGTCTGGGCATGTGGATTTCACTGACTGAGCCTCAGTTTCTCCGTCCCACAGCAGATGGATGGGTGTGTGTTCAGTGCAGCATTGCGGTACTGTTAGGGCGGTTCTGCCAGTGCCCAACATGGGTGAGGCTGTATGCACAGGACCAGTTTCCTGTCCATCAGTTACCAGATGGGGTTGAGTAACTGGTGGCTACCAAATGCTGTACTAATAACTACGCACATTCATACAGTGTGGGGCACTCTCAGAGGTCAGCTAAGCAGAGCCACCCATCTCCCCGTCCATGGAAACGCTTGCGTCTTGATCACTGTGTGCTAAACGTGAAGTCTGAGCCCTGGGTTTGACTCTCAGCTGGTCCTTTGAGGCTGTGTAACTTCAGGCACTAACCCACCCTCTCTGGGCTTTGGTGGTTTTTCATACGTGACAGCAATACTATCACCCAGTTAACCCAGTGAATTGTTGAAAATGAGAGGCATGGCTGGCAGCTGCCCTCCCTGCCACGGCTCCTCTTCTTGCCATTGTATCTAGACCCATACCTGTGCCCATTTCCTAGACCCCGGTAGGCCTTGGCTTGGTCTTGCATGCGGTTCAGACTCTGGGCGACAGACAGGTACTGCTCATAGTACTTGATGGCTTCCTCGTAGTCCCCCAGGGCCTCGTAGCAGTCGCCCAGGTTACCGTAAGCCCGGCCCCTGTCCAGCACGGACTCGTTCCCGCTGAGCTGCTGCAGCATGGCCAGCTGCTGTTCAAAGTAGCCGATGGCGTCCTCCATCACGTTCATGTTCATCTTGGTGATGCCCATGTTGCCGTACACCTGGGCTTCCAGACTGGGCTCTTTCAGCTTCCGTCCCAGCTCCAGTTGTTCCTGGTAACACTTGAACGCCATTGTGTATTTTCCAAGGGCCATGTAGACAGCTGCCAGGTGCCCGTGAGCCCGGCACTCCCCGGGCAAGTCGCTCAGCTCCTGATAGACCTCCAGCTCCTGCGTGTGGTAACCCAAGGCCTTGTCGTACTTCTGAACCATTCGGTATGCGGTACCCAGGGCTGCGTAGGCACTGGCCTCCAGCCTTCTGTCTTTCACGTGGTGAGCTAAGCCCAACTGCTGCTCGTAGAACTTTATTGCACCGTTTACATCCTTTTTACAGACAAATATATCGCCCAGGTTCCCTAGGGCTCGAAACTTAGCCTGGGAATTATCCAGGGACTGGGCTAGGGACAGAAGGTATTTCTGACACTCCTCGGCTTTAGCAAAGTTCAGCAGAGCCTTGAAGGCCAGGCCCAAGTTGCAGTAGGCTTTTGCTTGGCTCAGTTTGTCATGGAGGTCTTTGGCCAGGGCCAGGTCCTGCTCATAATATTTCACAGCCTCCTGGTAGTGCCCAAGGCAGTAGTGGGCATAACCGAGGTTGTGGCAGACCTTCCCTTCTCCTTCCATGTCTTGGAGGTCAGGAGCCAGGCGGAGGTACTGCTCGTAGTAGGGTGCAGCCTGGACGTACTCTCCTCTCGAGCAGTGGAAGTTCCCCAGGTTGCTGAGTGCCCTGGCCTCACTCTGGATGTCTCGAAGCTCTCGGGCAATGTTCAAGTGGTTCTGGTAATGCTGGAGGGCCCGGTCGTGGGCGCCCAGGGCCTGGTAGGCTACAGCCAGGTTTCCATGAGTTGAAGCCTGAGAGGCTCGGTCATTCACCTCCATGGAGATCTGCAGCTCCTGACGGTGGTACTTGACAGCCTGGTCGTACATGCCCAGGGCATTGTAGGCATTGCCCATATTCCCGTAGGCGCGGCCTTGGGCAGCGTAGTCGCTCAGCTCCTGGGCGATGCACAGGTGGGTCTTGTGGAGCTTCAGGGCTGTGTCGTAATCGCCTTTCATCTGGTGGATGATGCCTGAAATAAAGGGGAAGCGAACAGAAGGTTAGAGAAAGTGATTTACAGCTCAATCTAAAGTGAGCGCTAATCCTGACTCAAAAGCTTCAGACCAACTAAAGGTGGGGTTGAATACTCATCAATGCTGCAGAGGGGGATGGCTTCCCACATTTCAAACCGCCAGGAAAACCCAACAGATTTGATGACAAAAAAATGAAACTATTTTACAAATAAACATGCAAAATTAAAGGGCAAACACAAAACTAGAAAATATGTGAGACATATATGAAAAATGGTAACAGCTGCTGTGAAAAATTGTTGTAAAATTCAGTTTAGCTTAAAAAGAAAAATATTAAGATCCCAATTTACTAGAGCAGGCAAAGAATGATAAATGTCAACAGACAACCAAAGAAACAGGAATGGGTGCACTAATTTCCTTTAATAATCAAAAATGCAAGAACCCAGCCCTGTAGAACCATTTTACCTGCACTAAGTTATCAAATAAGAACCCCAAGCATCCCCTATTACAGATGATGCTGCCCTGGAGCTGGTGAACATGCCAACTGTTGAGCATAAAGCTTGGTGACTTGCAAGTGGATGGGGTTCTACTCTGCAGCCATGTGCTGGACAGACAAAACCTGTACAGACTCCTCTGTGTACGCGAGAGGAGTCAGGGCTCTGATCCCGTAAGACAAGTGACATTTCTGGGGTTGTGTCAAGTCATGGGGCTGGAGACATCACCAGCTTGCTCTCTGGAAGGAAGGGAGGGCGCAGCTTTCAGACTCTGACAGGGTTGGAGACATCAAACTTCTCAGCAAGAAATGCCCATCTAACATGATGGACCCTTTAATGGTGAGAACGTGGAGATACTGCAGTTAAATAATCACTTTTGACCTGTCCACCCAAGCTGCCTGTAGGCTTCATAGTTTCGAGCATCCTTGGACAAAACGAACCATTTACTACTGTTCTTTCTACAGGTGACCTATCTGCCCAGCCAGCAATCACTGAACATGACTGCAAGGCCTGCCTGGCCCTGCTCTGTCCCTTCCTGGGAGGGCCACATTTGTACTCAGCAGTCCCTGCACAGCCTTTGGATTTTACTACGGTGATTGTTTAGAAGTCAATATGCTCACTTGCTGTTTGGGAAACAAGAGGAAAGAATAGCGAAAGGCCTTCAGAGAAAGCTGCCAAAGGCAGCGTGCCTTCATGCAGCTTTCCTTGTCTGCCAAAAACAAACACCACCTCCACCCCATTCAGGTGAGGGTCCTGGAGACAGACAGACATACGATGTATCTGGGCCTTTACTTTCTTGTTTTTGTTTTAAAATAGAAACTCTTTGTTCCCCACCTTAAAAAAACTGAGAGCTGGCCACAGTGGTACATGCCTATAATCTCAGCACCCCAGAGGCATAGTTAAGGACTGTGAGTTCAAGGCCAGACTGTCTCAGAAACATACAAAGAAAAAAAGAAACATAGTAAGCAACACATATGTATTACGCTTTGTGAATAACACCTAAGACAGCTTGGCCAACGAACAAGGCAACAGAAGGGACATCTGTTTCTCTTACTCCAGCCCAAGGGTCCAAGTAGTGAGCGGGGAGCAGTTGGGATGATAATGGCTGTCCAGGGTTGCAATAATTTGTGAAGGAAGCTGCCTGCTGGTTATGGCAAACCGATCTGGTCCCCAGCCAGCTGCTGCTGCTGCTTCCTTATCTTCTACGGGCCCACAAAGAACCAGAGGAGGGCTTTCAAAATTACAGCTTCCACACACAGACAAGGGCAGAGAGGCTGGCCAAGCTGAGCTGGCCTCTCCCTCTGCTGTGTCCCCCGTGGCAGGTTCTGGCTGCTGCCAGCCTGGGGCAGTCTGTAGGGACAGTGTACTCTCTTGGCAGCTGTTCTCTTTGTTGAAGCGACATAAAAGCAGCCCAAGAGCTGTCAGTGAATGACTGTGCACACGCACAGGGGGTGATCTGTGGCTCCTCCTGCCCTTTCCAGGATGTCACTCTGATGAAGACTTACAGAGGACCTGTCAGCAGGGGTGCCCTCGGCGACAATGGGCTTCAGGGAGGGAATTAAATGAACATTAGTGGGGTAGAAGAGTCTCATAAAGCTGACCCTCACCAGGTATGTGGAGAGAAGACGTGGTCGTAAATGTATTATGCGTGGCTACACTGGGCATCCACCTACGGATCACCTGTGGGACTAATAATGTCTACCTCAAAGATGGTGGTAAGGGCCATGATGGCATGCTCAACAAACTCTGTGGAGGCCAAGGTGGGGCTTCTAGGACAGGACAGGCAGAAAAACATTTCCACTAAAATGATACCAGTTAAGCTGGGCAGTGAATTCTGGCAGCTTCTCATTCAAGCCCTCTGGAAGCCGAGCCTGGGTCTTATACACACAGTGGGCCCTACTTCTCATTGATTGCTGTTAGTGCCCAGCTCAGGCCTGCTCTTCTCTGCTTTCAGAGAGTCTAGCTGTCCTTGTAGGAAACACAGGGTCTGGGAAACAGAAGGACACTCCCCACTCCAGGCTTACTTTGTGAGTGTTACGATCAAGTCTCAGGGAGAAGAGAGGAGTTAGCAGCAGAATTCATGGGCCTCTGTCCCTCCAGATGTACCAACCCACATGTTTCCTTGCAGAGAAAGTGTGGCGTGGCGTGGCATGGCATAGCAGCCAGGCTGGGTAAGGCCCTCCTAGAGGATTCATATGGAACTATTTACAGGTGAAGCAGCTCAGTGTCCAGGATGTGCCTTCTCATATCCTAGGAGTTGGGAGGACATGGTGGGGTTTAATGCAAATAGAGGAAACAAGATGAGGGAAATCGGGCCATTGGCATGAAGGGTCATTACATGATTCTCCTAACAGTCAAATAATAAAGCTAGGTAGACCAGTTGGCACTGTGTGCTCAGTGTAGCCCCACTGTATGGTCTGTGCATCCCGCTTTGGATCATCCCTGTCTGAGGTGCAAGGACACTGTGTGCAGACTGGGGTGACAGCACTGTGTCCTATGTGGGCTCATGATCATGACCTTTACACTTACGGGCTGAGGCACACTTTGTCTAGGGTGGGAGGGGACATGGTGGGTTGCATTTGCTCTTTCTGATCCTTCTATGCATCAGATGTGGCCCAGAGGTCCTTCCCTATGGACTTGAGGTTCCTGGGTCTTCCTCTCACGCTTTCACATAGGTCTATTCTGCATGTTTTTGAAACCATCTCAAAGCTTGGGGTGGGAAGTTGGGGGACAGGCCTAATAAACAGACAGCTAAAGTCAAAGGCATGAAATCAGAATGCTTGCCGTATCCTTGTAGATAAGTCCCCCATTATTTTCGCCAAAGTTGGGCAGCAAGGTATATTTTCAAATGGGGGATAACTACAAGAAACAATCACCTTATGATTTTACCAGCTGCAGGTGTCTAACAGGCAAGCAGGCTTTCTCAGTGGCTGCCTCTGCCTGACTCAGAAATGGCCTCAAAACAACCTGAGTCCCGCGTGCAGAGGGCTTGGGTCCCAGCTGTGGTGCAGTTGAGCGAGATTGGATCACTAGTTTGCTAGCCTCATCTGTGGATTAATTCACCAAGTCCATACCCGAAGGAGGACACTGGGGACAGGATAGTGAAGCAGGTATTTTGTCCTGGACCCTTCCTGCTGCCTTGGTACTCTGCTCTTACTACAAGCCCACAGTGATGGAGTCAGCTGGCTGTGGACTGTCAGCGGTCAGGTGGGAAAACCTGCCCCCCCTCCCCACAAGCACACTCTGTTGGAGGCACCTGTCTTCTATCATAAGCTTAAGAAAATAGATCACATGCTCTCTGGTCCCCTCCTGACACTGTCCCTAAGTCTAGGGCTGTGCAAGCAGTGACAAGAAGCCACCCTAAAGCCTGTCTGTGCTCTGTGGGCTTTGTACACAGCTCCCTTTGGGTAATCAGAGACCCAGGCTGCAGGTGAATTGCTCAAAAATCCCCTGGGCCTCTGAGGCTGTAAATCTCAGCCAGAGGGAAAGATTAATTGTGTTATGAAGTAGGAGAAGCAGTAATTAAACCCATGACAAGGGGGTGGCTGGGAAGGGGTGCTCCACCGTGATGATGAAGGAGGAGTCAGGCACTGTCATCCCTGACAGCTTGGGCCGGACGGATGCTGTGAGTGCATCTGATGGGAAGAGGACCACTGTTAGTCACTGTAGGAGAAAACACAGCATGCTTGGGTGTCATAGTAAAAGATGCCTCGGAGCAGTGGTGCAGGGAGTTGGTTTCAAGGCTTAGGGTGGAATTACTGTGGCACTGAGGTCAGTCTTCTGCCTTCCAGGACTGAGCCTCAATGGCTAGACCAGTCCCACCTCTCCAAGCCCCTTCAGACCTGCAAGGAGTGAGGCACTTAAAGTGTCACTTACCTCCTCCAGGCCCCAGGTCCCTGCTGGTGCCCCAGGGCTGTGTCAGCCTGCAGGCCCTTCCAGGCTGTCCTGTTATCTTTTCTGCATTTCTCCCCTTGGTAGGGCTGCAGTGGGCTTTTGTAGTGACCACTTCCACCCCACCTCTACTCACACCCAGTCTGGCCCTGCTCTTTGTCCTGGTATATTCTTCCCTACCCAGGAAAGATGGAACATAGCCGAGGACTTGGATTGCCAGTGTGTGGGGAAGTGCTGAGTTCCCTTGGGGTCAGGAGCATTGGGAGCTAGGACAGCAGCATCCCAAAGTCCCCTCTCGCTGGTGCCACCCACCTCGCTGACACTCCTCTTAGCTGCAGGGAGATGGGCCACAGCTGGCTGGGACCACTGAGCTGCCTGAGGGCTGCATGGCCACCCTGCTGGCCAGAACCAGCACAGCCCGATAGATGGGTCACCAAGATGAGCTGTCCAAGCCTAGCAATTTACACAGAGTTTGTGGAGAAGAAAAGACATCCATGAAGAGAAGTTTTCCCAAGAAGCATTTGGACACCTGTGCCTCTGGATGCTCTAAAGCCCACCCTTGCCAAGGTGGGGTTTAGTGAGACCATGGAAGTTTATGCACTTTACCTAGACAAACAAGCTTTGATGGCGTGAGCATTGTCTCATGCCCTCAGGTCTTGATGGGAAAGGTTTCCATCAAACTTTGCTGTTAGGAAAGGAAAGGGGTGGAGCTTACAATAGGGCACTTGGGAGGTAGAGCTGGGAGGGTCAACACAAACTCATGCCAGCCAGGACTGTATAGCGAGACCGGCTAAAGAGAGAAAAAAGGGAACAGTGAAATCTGATAGTTATTTGCGGTCAAGTTTTCCTGATATCATCGGTTCCGCCCCCAGAGTCGCTTATGTGGGGACTTTCTGAGAACTGTCTCTGCACTCGGCTTGCTTTCTGGGAGATGAGGATTGTGGATCTCTCTGCTTCAGCTGTCAGGAACTCCAACTCAGACAGATGGCAGCTGTGTGAGCCCCTTCACACAGCACCTCAAGACCGTTCGTTGCCTGGGTCTTCATTCTTCACTCTATTTGTGTTCCCCTGAGTCCTGGCTCCCTACTTCTGCCCCTCGTCATTTGGTGCTATGGGATAAATAGACTCCTTGATGGGATAAGACAGCTTACAATCATGTGGTGGAACCTTTGCAGCCACTGCATGCTTGTCAAGCTTAGCCACCCTTGGCCTGTCACTTCCAGACACCACATCCCACCGCCTGAATAAGCCGGAGCGGCCAGTTGGGAAGGAATAGTGGCTTCCTGAAGTAAGGTGTGGGTCCTGGCATGGCGAGATCCCTTTTGTGGCTCTGCTACTACACCGCACCTGCCGGCCACTCCCCACTCCTGCCCTCTGTTCTCCCCATCTCAGAAGACCATCACAATGACATTAAGTTGAAGATGACAACATGGTGCTCCGCCTTCCAGGAAGGGCTCTTACTCCAAACAACCAACAGTTCTCAAAGATCTGCCTCCTTCTGCGATTATTTTGTGAAATGCAATTCCTGCGATTATTTTGTGAAATGCAATTTGGTATCACTCTTAGGTGCCACCACGTTTCCACCAATGGGACTTGGCATCTTCATACCTAAGGATATGAAGTTTGTCTCTGAGAGTATCACATCCTAACTTTGTGCACACGCATGCAGAAAATACATGTACACATGTATAGGGAGGCCAGAGGTGCAAGGACCCTACTGTCTGGATGTCCCACCCCTAAAGTACTGGGATGACAGACACATGCCACCACACCTGATTTTTACACAAGTGCTGGGACCCGAACTCAGGTCCTCATGCTTTCACGGTGGACACTTTACTGATGGAGTCACCTCCCTAGATCTGATACTGTCCACATTGGTGACTGCGGTGGCGACATTTGGTGTAGTTCCTGAGAGCCTGGGCCTATTTGGCTTTTTGTTGTTTGCTTTGCTTTGCTTTGCTGTGGACTGTTTTATTTAGGGTTTCAAATCATGTTCCATGTGTTGAATTTAAAATGAGGACAGGTTCTTCGAGGAGCATGTATAGAGACAATCTGATGATAGCTATCTGTGCCTTGTCAGGCCAAGGCTGTTCAATATGGGTGTAAAAAAAAATGCAAAAATATTTCCTCGGGTTTCTGAGTAATGAAAGTGGCAGCAAACAGAGCTGTGGACAAGTCTGCTTATTCGAATAAAAGCTATTTCAGCATAGTAGTTCTGCTAGTATCTCATCTTTAACCACATAACCATAACTGAGCCACTCCCAGAAGGGCTGGGATGGAACCACATGGCCATAACAAGCAGGACAAAAGGGTCCATTTGAAATGGGTGAAGGCTGAGGATGGACAGCCACCTTGCTCCGGGGCAGCTGATGCAGGACGGACCAAACTTCCCTTGGAGGCACATGTTGGGAACCCACAGCAGCCCGCCAGGATGAGGGCATAGGGAGAGACTAGATGGACCCTGAACCTCACCTAGCATTGCTCATCCTTCTCGGGGGTTGTCTGTGTCTCCATCCATCAGTCCCCTGCATCAGCCTGCCCTTTCTGTTTCCACTGCAGCCCCTGCTCTTATGTCCCTCACCTTTCTTCCTGTTACCCATCTCAGCCACCCAGTCCTTTCCACCCAAAGTTTGCTTTTTCCTTATGAAATTCCCACCTCTATTCCACATTTTAAAGCCATTATTTCTTATCTCTGAGATTTTGATTATATCATTTCCCCTTTCCCCTTCCCTCCCTACAAGCCCTCCCCCCCACACCCCTTCCCTCCTCCAAAATGGCGGCCTCTTTTTTCCATTGGTTGTTATCACATGCCTATGTGTGTGTGCACACAGAAACATTCCTAAATATAAGATGCTCAGTCTGTATGATGTTACTTGTCAGGATGCTTCCAGGACTGATCACTTGGTGTTGGATAACAACTCGGTGTGCTCTTCCCTGGGGAAGACTGTTTCTTTCTCTCTCTCAGCCATCCTTAGCTGACTACAGTTCTTTGTGGCTTCTGATGTTACTGGGAGGCATGGTCCCACGGCGGCTCCCTGACCCCGGCTCTTACAATCTTCCCATCCCCACTTTCTCCCTGAGCCTTCAGTGCACGGGGTGTTGGGAACTGTCGCCATTGGGAACTGGGCTTCACCACTCTGCATTCTGACTGGTTCCCTTGATCAGCAGTGAGAACTGCACTTCTCTGTGGGTATGAGGACAAATACTTAGAGAATTCAGTTAGGAGTTGTGCATCGGCTTCAGGATCTTCTCCGAGATCTGTGACTTCACCAGCCTGAGTGGTTTGCTTGTTCCCCAGTGCCATCTACTTCATGTCCTTTTTATCCTTTTTTAAAGAAATATTATTTATGTATAGAGTTCTGCTTGCATGTCTGCCTGCATGCCAGAAGAGGGCGCCAGATGTCTTTACAGGTGGTTGTGAACCACCATGTGGTTATTGGGAATTGAACGCAGGACCTCTGGAAGAGCAGCCAGTGCTCTTAACCACTGAGCCATCTCTCCAGCCCCCCTTTTATGCTTTTAATGATGTCTAATTTTGATAAATTTTTTAGTCTGTGCAGTATGATTTCAAAGGTCTGTTAACCCGAGAATCTGATGCATCTTTCTTATTATGTTCTTTTGTTGTTGTTTTGGGTTGTTTTGTTTTGTTTTTGTTTTTGAGACAGGGTTTCTCTGTGGCTGTGGAGCCTATCCTGGAACTAGCCCTTGTTGACCAGGCTGGCCTCGAACTCACAGAGATCCGTCTGCCTCTGCCTCCCAAATGCTAGGATCCAAAGGCGTGCACCACCACAACCTGGCATATATTCCTTATTATGTAGCAATTTTTGGCTTATTTTCCTTTTTCCCCATTTGGCCTTCAACTAAATGGAGCTGTACCTTGGACCCAGTAGCTCCCCTTATATACACGGCACTGCTTGTGGGCCCAGTAGGGTTTGTCTCTTCTCCAGGTGCTCAGACAAGAGCCATGTCTCTGTCTCACAGCTGTGGCTCATCTGACAGAGCAAAGCAGCCGGTAGCTCAGGTCCCAGGGGGTAGTGACATCCATATTAACAAACAGCTCCAGGGACTGGGGCCTTACTCTGGGCCGGGACCCAGCTACAGAAAGGTGAGAAGCATCCCTGCAGCCTTCCCCTGGGCCAGGCTTCAGCTGTCACTCTGCCCCTGTGGCAGGAATAAATGAGACACACAGGTGTGTCTTGGGGGAGTGGGAGGGGAGCCCTGAAGTTCCCAATACTGAGAGAATGAATTATAAGCTGGTTTGCCCCACCCACCAAACCTTTTCAGGAGAACCCATAATACTGGCAGGCAGCTCTCCTCTGTGTCTCCAGGGAAGGAGCCGCTGAGTACCTCCCACTTCCTTGGAGGAAATGCAGTGCAGGTTACAGGACTGTTATACAGACTTTTCCTCCAACAACCCCAGCAGCTCCATACCCCACTTTCTGTATCTGTACGTCACTGCTTGCAGGACACACAGTCATTAAAGTGAAGTACAAAGAAGGAGAGACACTCAGCTCAGGTCTGACAGCTGGTTACTGTTAACTGTGGACCTGTTTCTCATCTCACCGCCTTGGAGTCAGGACCCACGAGGCCTCTGGAGTAAGGAACACCCGGATTTATTAGGCTCAGTTAGCTCTGACATACACTGCTGAGCAACCTTTAATGTTTGATCAGTGAACACTCACTGTGTCACCATAGTGCACACCAGGAGTTAAGGATGAGCTCAAGGCTGCTGCCCTCAGCCTGGGGAAGGCACAGTGACAACCTGGGGACAGGTGTAGGAATGGTGGCCCCCTCCCCAGCTGTGCAAGCTCACTCATGACTCCAAAGTTGCCTAAGGTTTTTCTGGGTCAAGGAAGAAAGAATGAGGAATGCTTTTCCACCTCGCGCTTTGGTAGGAGGGAGCATACGGCTGGCTGTGCATCAGGCTTGCATTGGGACATCTGTATTTCTTTGATGATGGGTCTCTTGTCTGCAGTCGATTTTTACAGGACGGCTTTTGAGAGAGGATTATCACCAGTCATTAATAAGACACTTCAACTGGCTTAACAGTGATTTAAAAAAAATCATTAATGAAATTTATTCAGTATAAAAATATGTTAGTCACTAATTCAGAAGTGCCTCATTCCATTAAACAAAAAAAAATATTATTGCACAGCTCATTACAAGAGGCTGGGGGAAGAGACAAAGGGTGAGTTTTCTCTTACAAGGCATTTGCATAAATTAAGTGGAAAGAAACTACTCCATTGAGGGCTTTGTTCCCCACATCCCCCTGTACCATCCTGAGAGGATCCAGGAGGTAGAAATTAGAAAGCAGTGAATTGTCTGCCTGCACTATTACAGAAAGACACAACACCCACAAGGCGCACACACACACACACACACGCGCGCACACACACACACTCCTGCACATATGCGCGCGCGCGCGCGCACACACACACACACACACACACACACACACGGGTGCGCGCAAGAGAGAGAGAGAGAGAGAGAGAGAGAGAGAGAGAGAGCCTGCTATGGTGCAGGGTAGCCTAGAGAGCGGAAGAGAAGCAGTGCAGTGATTGGCTTCTAATTAGCTGGAGTCGCCCAGTTCCTAGAAACAGCCTCCAGCCCTGATGGCAGGGCCAAGCTGTGTGTGCCATGGTGAGCCAGTGAAGAGCCAGTGTGTCCCCAAGGAGCCGGTGTCTCCTCTAGAAAACAGCCACAGGCCCTGTCACTCTGCGGGACCAAGTGCCACTTCAGGCACCGTCCCAAGGTGCCTGCGTTCTGGCACTCCACTCAAAGACTCGGTGTGAGTCTAAGAAAATGTCATTCATTCTCATATTGTTTACACGTTAGGATACTGTTTTATGATTAGTTAATAAAATACTGATTTCACTCCTTTTTACCTTTAGATTTTCAAACACTAACAAAATAAAAGTGACCTACAAGACTCAGCTGCTCAGTGTTTCCCAAAGTTTCATGAACTGGGGAAGAGGCCACGCCCTCTTTTTCCTCCAGCCCTGAGAGTGGCCCATATCAGCCTATACCAGCTTTTGTGGTACTGATTCAGATTCCCAGTGTTTGGTTCTCTAGGGCTCCATCCTTTGCCTACTCAGAAGTACAGTAAAGAAATAGGTTGTTGGGGATGATTTCAGCTGACCTGCCATCCCGGCAAACCTCAGTTTGCTCAGCTGCGTGGCTGAGGGGAAGACTCGATTGCCTACCTAAGGAACAGGAAGCAGGGCCAAGTGATGGGGACAGGACAGACACTGTGTTACCTGTTCTCAGCCACGAAGACGAGGCTGAGAGCTACGCACAGACCCATGGAAGACTCGGGGTAAACGTTTCTCGATGACAAGGGCTGAGCCGCGTGTGAAGAGGGTGGAGGAACGGTACGGTAGGTACAGAGATTACAAAGCAATGTCCACCGCTTTTCAGTCACAAACGCAGGGCCGAGCGAGCACGTCTCTCCCTGGATCGGGACTGTAACAACAGATGCCACTGTGAAACATCTCAGTAGTCATGGGACAGCAGCAGGATCAAATGGCGAAGGGTTGAAGCCAGGCGCCCTTAACCTGGGGAGCAGTCAAGTGTTTCTTATATTCTGAGGGGCAGAGAACACCTTGTGGGAGTCAGTTCCCTCCTTCCACCTTGGGTTCCAGACCTCCAACTCAGGCTGTGAGCCTTCACGACAAGTTTTTTTATCCACTCACCAGTGGGTGATGGAGGTTTTCAAGCCAGGTCCACACCGCAGACCCACAAAGTCAGAATCTGCCGGGCAATTCCAAAATCCAGCCGAGGCTAAGAGCCATCTCTGCTATCCTTTTCTCGATGCTTGGGAGGCCCGGTGACCTGGGTGGGGGTGCAGAATCCCCTGGCTCTGGCTTTTCTTGGCTCTATTACCCCAGGCAAGCCCTTGAATCACAAAGTGAGTGTGGTTCCCACGGGGGCACCTGGCACTTGTTGTGTGTGTGCACGTGCGTGCGTGCGTGCGTGCGTGCGTGCGTGTGTGTGTGTGTGTGTGTGTGTGTGTGTGTGTGTGTGTGTCCGTCCCGGGGTGGGGGGCATGGCAATGGCTGTTGTCATCATCCTCTCACTTCAATGGAAACGAGTCCTGCCCATGGGTGTATCAGGTCAGTGCACTTTAACCAGTGGCCGGGCTGTGCTGGTCCCAGTGATGGTGATGACGTTAGTGAAAGATGCAGGGTGAGGCTCCTTTCAGCTTTTGTCTGTGAAGATCATTTAATGTTCTCTGGGGACCTTGTTAACTCATCAAGGCTGACCGATGGGACCTGAGGTGGGGTGGAACTAAATGGAAATGTTTTGCAGGGAGGAACAGCTAGTCAAGTATTCCCTCAGGTGGCTTCAGGAGTAAAGGGCCAGGTCTGACCACAGCTCCTGGCTGAGAATGCCATGCTTACGCTTGCTTATTCAGCACTTGGTTCACTCTACTGGTATCTGAGCTTCCCTCTCCCTGAATTCCGATGTGTCTGCCTTTGTTTGCAGCCCAGGAAGAGCAGGAGACACATGATCATGCCCAAGAGGCTTCAGGCTGTGTCTGCGGCTTTGGAGGAATGGAAGCAGCCTTGAGCCTTCAGAGACATCTTAGTTTTGCCTTGATGATGCTGAAGGCATTTCCCATCTCCATCCTCCTAGCACCATCAGAAGGATGGTTGAGTTGTGCTTTGAGCACAAGTACCCAGTTCTATATGTAAGTGTACCTCTAAATCAGGCATGAGGAGTTTCTGGGGACACACGGGGGGCAGTGAGGAGTTTCTG
This sequence comes from Phodopus roborovskii, assembly GCF_943737965.1. Lineage (NCBI taxonomy): Eukaryota > Metazoa > Chordata > Mammalia > Rodentia > Cricetidae > Phodopus > Phodopus roborovskii. Next base: position 1,070,132 of record NW_026125506.1, on the reverse strand, counting down.
GGGACACATGGGGGGGACAGTGGATGAAGAAACACTGGCTTATTTAGAGTTTCTGGTGAATGAAAATGTTGAAAACAGCCTTGTCCTTTGGAAAATCTCCATCCTCCCCCCCCCCAGGGGACTGGATCATCTCAGTGTCCCCACAGAAGCCCAGGCCAGCCCCAGAGACTGATTTTTATATTCTTCTTGGCTTTGTTTCCTTGGGGGGACACATTCTCAACAGAGGACAATATATGACAGAAAAAGGAGTTTAAAGATTTTCATCCAGATTAAAATACATAATCCTAAAGCAGGTATGATTCTTACAGAGAAGCAGGGTTGTTCCTGTCTACCCCTGAGAAGGAGGACGGCCACTTAACTGCCCCTTTGCCAAGCTTTACCAAGTGGTGCCTCTGGATGGGACAGTGCCTGTTCTGTAAGCAGGGTCAGTTCTCAGTACACAGGGGGATCACCTGCCCATCAAGTCCCCGGGCATCGCAGGTTCTGTGGAGAACCTGTGGCCTCCCTAGATGACTTGTGCTGCAATGTGGAGTAAGTGCTGTGTTGTTTAGGAAATAAAAACCCCGGGGGTAGGGGTGTGGGGATGGGGTGTGGGGATGGGGTGTGGGGATGGGGTGTGGGGATGGGGTGTGGGGATGGGGTGTGGGGATGGGGTGTGGGGATGGGGTGTGGGTGTGGGGTGTGGGGGTGGGGTGTGGGGGTGGGGTGTGGGGATGGGGTGTGGGGATGGGGTGTGGGGTGGGGTGGAGGGGTGGGGTGTGGGGATGGGGTGTGGGGATGGGGTGTGGGGGTGGGGTGTGGGGGTGGGGTGTGGGAATGGGGTGTGGGGATGGGGTGTGGGGATGGGGTGTGGGGATGGGGTGTGGGGTGGGGTGTGGGGATGGGGTGTGGGGTGGGGTGTGGGGATGGGGTGTGGGGTGGGGTGTGGGGGGTGGGGTGTGGGGATGGGGTGTGGGGGTGGGGTGTGGGGATGGGGTGTAGGGGTGGGGGTGTAGGGGGTGGGGTGTGGGGATGGGGTGTGGGGTGGGGGTGTGGGGGTGGGGTGTGGGGATGGGGTGTGGGGATGGGGTGTAGGGGTGGGGTGTGGGGATGGGGTGTGGGGATGGGGTGTGGGGATGGGGTGTGGGGATGGGGTGGGGTGTGGGGATGGGGTGTAGGGGTGGGTGTGGGGATGGGGTGTGGGGATGGGGTGTGGGGGTGGGGTGTGGGGATGGGGTGTGGGGATGGGGTGTGGGGATGGGGTGGGGTGTGGGGATGGGGTGTGGGGTGGGGTGTGGGGGTGGGGTGTGGGGATGGGGTGTGGGGATGGGGTGTGGGGTGGGGTGTGGGGGTGGGGTGTGGGGATGGGGTGTGGGGATGGGGTGTAGGGGTGGGGTGTGGGGATGGGGTGTGGGTGGGGTGTGGGGATGGGGTGTGGGGGTGGGGTGTGGGGATGGGGTGTGGGGTGGGGTGTGGGGGGTGGGGTGTGGGGATGGGGTGTGGGGATGGGGTGTGGGGGTGGGGTGTGGGGGTGGGGTGTGGGGGTGGGGTGTGGGGATGGGGTGTGGGGATGGGGTGTGGGGGTGGGGTGTAGGGGTGGGGTGTAGGGGTGGGGTGTGGGTAGGGGTGTGGGGATGGGGTGTAGGGGTGGGTGTGGGGGTGGAGTCCTTACATGTTACTACAAACCCATTTCCCACTTTTTTCCATTTCAAGGTTGACGGACTCTGTGAACTCAGAACCTGCGTGTCAGATCCACTGAAGTCCAGCTGTGTGTGAATTGGGGCTTTGTAATGGTAAGGGCAGAGAGCTCCTACCCTACACCTTTTAAGAAAAGTTTATCTAATAGTCATGTTTACAAACTTGGGTGTTTCAAACCTTAAAAACTTTCCCCAGGAAAACATTTTAGCTGACATTACTTTCCTGGCGAGTTTTGTGGCACACGGAGAGCCACTGTTCACCAACTGTGGGTATGGTGGAACCTTCCTGAGCCTCAGCTTCATCACTCAGAAACCCACTGCCAAGGGCTGTCCTATGGACAGTCTTATTCTGTTTTCTTCCGGCCCTGAGCTAATCCCTAAGATAGTGTTGGAAGAAGCCACGTCCTTCACTCAAAAGACTCAGAAAATTTGTGGGTTTTTTTTTTTCTCTTATGCCCAAAATACTAAAAGATAGACCATTGGTGGTGTGACCTCTAGGTGACCATAGACTCCCTGAGTTCACTCTCCAGAGGAAAGGCACATGCTCAGCTCTAGTCATCCACAAAGAGAAAGGGAGGGGCGAGGAGGAGGTACACACACAGGAGTGTCAACAACGTGACCTGGGAGGCCAGTGTGGTCACAGCCAGAGAAGCGTGATGTGATGTGGGCTGTCTGTCTGTAGGCTCTGGGTATGTGTTGGTTTTATTGGTTGACAAAGAAAGCTGATTTGGCAGGACAGAGCCAGGTGGGAAATCCAAAGGAAGAAGGAGAGAAGGCAGGCAGAGCCAGGGAGGTGCTGTGTAGTTGCTGAAGGGGTGAGCCACAGCCACGTGGTGACACACAGATGAGTAACAATGGGTTAACTTTAGCTGTGAGAGCTCGTCAGTAATATGCCTGAGCCACTGGCCAAACAATTGTAATTGATATCTGGCCTTAGATTGGTTACTTCATAAGCGGCTGTGGGACTGGCAGTGGCCTGGGGACGGCATGCAGTGTTGGGCATGCAGTTCCACAACACAGCACATTTTAATGGCCAACACCCTTGACATGGGTGCCTTCCAACAGCACAGTCCTCAGCCTGTGCCTTTGGGATCCTCGCTCTTTTTACCATTGAACAAATGACCCGCTGTCTTGTCTCGCCTGATTCATGGAACAGATCGTAGCGCAGGAGCTACAAATGTTGACTCCATCTTCTCCCCTGATGTTTGCAGCTGCCCTCGCTCGTGGTATATGATTCTCGCAGTGTGGGGTTGAAGCCTGTTCACTAATAGAGGCCGTTGAGAATTTTACATCCAGCAAGATGGCTCGGTAGAGGAGCCTGCCACACATGACTGGAGTCTGGTCCTTGGAACTACTAAATAGAAGAGAGACCCCACAGAGTTGTCCTCTCTCCTCTGTGAGCTGCACACCCTCAGCCATCATACCTACACACTATAGTAAATTTTAAGAGTTTACACTCATAGGTCTCTCTCTCTCTCTCTCTCTCTCTCTCTCTCTCTCACACACACACACACACACACACACACACACACCAATTTCACTATATGATGAATGCATTTGGTAAGTGTGAAGCAGCCTTTGCTTGCTAAGAGGACCAGGGGAGATGACAGGGGCTTTGTAGAAGTAGTTAGTGATTTCTCCTTCAGTTTACTAAGAGAGACCGAATCACTTGTGTGGACTCTTTACAAGTTTGGTTCATTTACCCTGTGAAGCCACCAAGCCCTGACTGAGATTTCTTTGGGGGAGGGGGAGGTTTAACTGTAAACTTAGTTTTATTACTGGTCCATGTTATTTCAGTTCTCAGATGTCTGTGTGCAGCATCTTCCCTTACTTCCTGCGCACTGGAGGTGAGCAGCGCCAACCCTTACTTCCTTCTAAACGTCTGCAGGTCAACAATGATGCCTTCGGCCTCATTTCCGATGTTCATAACTTGTGTTCTCTGCAGATTTGTGAACCGTTATCGATCTGTTCAAAGAACCGCTTTTGTTTTTATTACCTACTGTTTTCTGTTTCCTTATTGCTTGTGGGTTGTGGTTCACTGGTTTCTGCTTTTACTTTATAATGACCTTTCTCCGGGGCAGTTGTCTGCTTCGCTGTTGGGGGGGGGGCACCAGATGATGGATTTGACTCTGTTTCTGTCACAGCGCTACGAGTCACCCTGGTAACGCTGCTTCATCTGTGCCCCGCAGACTCTGACATCTTGTTGCTTTCACTCAGTTCAGTGTATTCGTCCTTTCCTTCCAGATGATGTACTAATGCTCTTTAGTTCCTTGGTGGTTTTGGATATTTTTCCAGCTCTCTGGTTTGGTTCCATCGAGTTTGAACAACATATTCTGTTTCTTGAATTTGTCACATGGCCTGGGGCATTGGCCACCATGATAAATGCCTGTGTTTGCTGGGTTCTGAGGGAACACTCTGGTATGTGCTCCTGTTGGCCAAGGTGTAGTTCCCAGGATCCACAAAGAATAGGAAGAGAAACAATCCTTGCAAGTTGCTCTCTGACCACACACGTGAGAGCATACACACTAAGATCTTTATAAGAGCATCGTATGCTCTTAACCCATGAGCTCTGTGAGTGTATTTTAAAACTGCAGCTCTCCTTCAATGCTTTCTGATGAGTTTAAGTCATTCGTGGAACAGACCGTAACATCAGCTAGCTAGTCAGAAGTAAACAAATGTCTCGCACAAAAATCATTATGATCCCAAGATACCATCAAAGTTGTTAGAACCCGTTTTTTATGAATGTTTAATGATGCAAAGAGGTGTGCTGCTAGACTCTAGGGAGAGAGCTCCAAAATCCTTCAAATGTTCCAACAGACTTCTCACTGCCATAAATTAAACAACAACAATGCCAAGCAAATGTTTACAAGTCCTTGTACAAGGGGAGCTGAGTAGCTAATAAACAAGAGTACCAGAAGAGGGACCTGATTGTCCTGTGTCCCCAGTGTGGAGCCCCAGTCAAGATAGATGCCTGCTCTGCCAAAGCCTGTACGGCCTCCTGCTGGGATGGCTAGAGCTGATGGCAAGCTAAGGAGCTGCTATTTAGGCGTGGTCAGTGACGCTTTGGTGAGGCCAAACAATTTGACTGCAGGTAACCCCCAGGCAGAGAATGAGGCCCTGTGTCCACCGCCGCCACAGCCTGAGTCATTCATCACTAGGCAGCATTGCCTCTCCCAACAACACACAACTTAGTGTGCATTAGAGATCTGATGGGCCTCGTATTCCATTACAAGGAAATCAATAGTGTTGAACGGAACTCAAAGGTATGAGCAAAGAATAAAGGATAGTTCAAATAAACGGAAGATAACAATGGCTATCAGCTCCCCAAATACAGAACTCGTGGCAGCCCTGAAATGTGAATCACGAGACTTTTCATTCTGCTTCGTTACCCACCAGGAACAGGATGGCTGCCTTTTCCTGGGTTTGGGGAGAAATGGGATAGATCTCAAGGGGTTAAAAGGGTAATGAGTATCAAGATGCTACCAAAAATCTGGTTAATACTGGCCTTCTGTGAGCTGTAACTTGTCCTAAGGGTTGCACAGATAGATCCCAAGGGCCGGTGCTGGGTACTGGGGTGAGCTTGTGTGGGGAACAGGCCTCCAAGCGACTCACAGGCTTGACTGGAGGAGGGGTGAGAGGTGGGAATGCAGAAGGGAATGTGAGCACCATGGCGTGCAGCGTGAGGTAACCGAACACAGAGCCTCCAAGGTCCAACCAGCTCAGAACCACTGGTCTGAGAGAAACCAGTAGAGTGAGCACAGCCTGGGGGCTGAGATGCCTTGATGTTTCCAGAGCTTGAAAGGCTTCGAGGGACTCTGTCTGAAGAAGGTTTAATGTTGCTGTGAACTGACAGTGTCCACATCAACCCACCATACCGAGGCCTCCAGAACATCTGTTTCTAGACTCGATCACTAACTTCCTGTCAGGGCTTAGGTCAGCGTGAGTGCCACTCAGTGCCCCAGGAAGAGTGCCCGGGGGTCAGCTCCAGCTGTTAATGCAGTCTTCTGGCTTCCCCTGAAGAGTTTCATGGGCTGTAGACATACAGTAAAGCCACGTGGTCCACAGCCCGGATGCTCTAGAAATAGCTGTAACCTTCCAAATGAAGGCAGGTTAATTAAATGCATAACTACATAACTTATTCATATAAATGAACCCATAAATCAGAAGTATTTTTTTTTTCAGGTCAGATTCTTGAGACTTGACTTTTTAAGTCAGAGAAAACAGTTACTGTAAATATTTTCAGTTATGGATGCATTAGCATGGCCACCCAAAAATCTAAACCTGAAACCTTCCTGCCACTGGGTTTCCAGACTGCTGTTCTGCACATGGGCAAGAGTAAAGAGCAAGCTGGAATTCGAACCCAAGATCAGCTCACTCTGGAACTCACACCCCTCCTTGCAGAGTTTCTGCACCACGCCCCTGCAATAATCACTCTTTCATGTCTGCTGTCGTGCATGCGCAGCTCTTTGCCACCCCCTTGCTCAGCCTTGTCTTCTCCAGAACGTGTCTTTGTTTAAAAACACGAGCAAGGCTTTTGCTGTACTCCCCTTGCTTTCTCTTTATATCTTGAGGGAAAGGCCCCCGAGGATGCAAGAATGTTTGTGTCCCATGAAAGGCTGCTGGCAGAGGAGCAGAAACAACGGCAACGGCATGCATGTCCCTTTGTGGTCCTTTCCATGGTCCCCGGGGTGGTGTGGCCAGGAGCGAAGCTTCCAGCTGGTCACGGGGCGATGTGTCAGTGGTTTTGGTAAGAGAAAGAGCAGCTGTCTGCTAGACTAGAACCCTGCCCCTCTGCACGCCCACAGCTGTTGCTTCCTGTCAGCTCCAGCCCCAGGGCAGGGGAGAAGGGGGGAGTCCAGGAATTTTTGGTCGGATGATTTGGCCTCATTTTTGCCATAGGAAGGACAATTCAATACCAAGACAAACGCTCCCAGTGCTTTCAGACACAGTTCCATGTCACCAAGCCCCTGTGACTAACCAGCAGGGCCACATCGGCAGAGGGGTAGGGTCCACTCCTTAAAACAGTCCCTTCAGTACTGTGGCTTTTTCTTTTTTTGTCATTTAAGTGATTTTTGCATTTAAAGTGTATTCTGCTTCCAGATCTTTCTAATGCCGCTGGGCGGTGTCCTAACAGAGGTGGGTCAAGGGACAGCAATGAAAAGCTATGCCCTAGTCCTGGCATTTTGTCTTTGGTGCTTGGGCGTTTCCCCGAGGCCCCACATTTACTGCCCACTGGACACTCTCCCTGGGGGGGCCTCTTGGGGCTCTTGGGGCCTGCTTTAGTCAGGTAGGAAACTGCCCAGTGGGTTCTGAGCAGCTATCAGGCTGGGCTCAAACCTGCAAATCTAATACAGCTGTTCTGCCTGGCTGGAGGGGTGGGTGCATCTGTTGGAGGAGAGGGCGCGGGGAGGCTGCTATCTCCTGGTACACATAAGCTCAGTGCTGTTGGTGAGCCCATTCTGTGCTTTTACAGTTGTCCAAATTCTCTTCCTTTGTCAGAATCTATCGTGGGTAACAGCCTGAGCGATGCAGCAGTTGTGCTATGAAATGACTTGCAAACCACAGACACAAATATTTGGGCCAAGAATGTGGAATCCATTGCTGTCGCATTCCATTATTTCTGCTGGAGCAATTCACTAACATTTTGGAATCTAGATCATAAATTATGCAGAAGCCTCAGCAAAAGAGCTGAGAACACAAACTGCTGTAATAAAACTCCTGTTACTGGAGTCGTAAAAAGAGAACAAAGAAAGGCAAAGAAGAAAACCATCGTAGGCCTCTCCTAACATGCCCTGTCCACCTTCCCACCTTCCCATCTTCCACAGAGCAGCCACCACACAGGCACATGATCCTCCAAACACCCGGGCTCTAGAGTCCCCAGGACACAGTGAGCTTTTTGAAGAAGACCTGAACACAACTGAGCCATCTGCAAATTCCCAGTGACTCTCAGGGGTGAAATGTCCTTTGGCCACAGCCGTGGTCACTTCTGTCTCAGAGAAGGGCACTGCAACACAAATGGCCTGCGGAGTCACTTCAGCCCTCTGTGAAAACGGGCAACGGCAGAGCCAAGCCTCCTGACTCTCAGCCCCACTGGGTTGGGTCTCCCAGCGCCATACCTCTAAGAATGGCAAGTGTGAAACAGTTATCTGAAGGGAGGTAGGATGGGTAGAGAGCAGACAGACAAATGGACAAAAGCTTGCCAATAATGGACACTCACCCCTGTGGGTCAGTGTGTGTAGTCACAAAGGTTAGAGTGGCCATTCTTCCTAAAACCACCCCGCAGGCCTGGGCTTCCTTGTCAGTTACAACACCGCTGGAAAGCGTTCCTATCCCCACGGGAAATCTATCACTTGGCAACCATTTAGAGTGGCTTTCCCTCTTTAAGGTGCAGTGCAGGTAATAGTGGTGAGCTGTGGGGGGTCTCCAAAGCAGGGAATGCCAGCAGACACTCTTCCGGCATGCACACTGCTGCTTCTGCGATTGTTACAAACATGCTTAGGAGCAAACAAAACAAGATCACACAGAAGGCCCAGAGTGTTCAGACAGGGAAAAGGGACTCACAGTTTAAGCCGTATAAGGAAAGAAAGTTATTTTTTTCACCAGCCTGGAAAGAAACTTCTAGCAAATCCATGATGCAAAGGGAGCTGGCTTCTCTCATCTTTCTAGCTCAGAATCCTCAAGTATTTGGGTTGTTGCTTTTTTCTCCCTTCTTACAAATAACTACCTTAAGTTCCCCAGAGCCTTGGCATCTATCACCTGGGAGCCAGGTGAAGGGACAGACTAGGGAGGAACCTCGTGGCTCAAGCTCACTTCCAGGATGGGAGGTCTCAGTCCCTGCAGCCTTCTCTGGGCCTGAACTGCAGGCCCACCCTCACGCCCACCCAGAGGCCCTTAACCCTGTTTCACATTTGACATAACTCTCTCCAGACCACAGGGCTCAGTGCTACAATTCAAACCAGGGCAGGTCTGGAACCAAGACCCAGGTTTTTCTGTCCCTGGCTGACTTCCACCCTCACTCCCCATCCCCCACCCTCACCCCACCCCATCCCTGCCCAGGCCTAATAGTAGAAGGCTCTTCAGATTCTTTCAAGATGATGCTCTGAAGTCATCAGTCACAGTTTCAGACAGCTGAGTCTGCAGTGCAAACAACTGGCTGTTGTCATCTTTCTTTGGTAAGAACCTTCTAGAAACTAGAAAGATGCCTTGCAACGGGTTGCTCCTTCCTCAAGCCTGCTAATTGAGATGAGTGGAGACATCTGCAGGCTTATTTTAAAAGAGACAAATCTATGGGCGTATAGTAACAGCAGTGCCATTCACTGAGTGCCTGTGATCCCGCTAAGCACTCCTCATCAATTCAGGCGGCATCAAAGATTAACACGCTGAGAGCTAGCTCTGGGGAGACATGGGCATCTGAAGGGGCTCACAACCTGCAGGGATAGCAAGCTGACCTCTGCAAAGGGCTAGGCTTGGTGTTCCCAGTGGGTGTTTCCACAGGCTCAGAAGAGAGCTGGTGTGGGTCCGAGGAGCCTCACAGAGGCCATGGTGCCTCCAGCAACAACAACATTTGGAAGGAGTCTAATGCCTTGCTATGAACTTGGCAACCTAAGTTTGTCTACTTAAAGGCCATGCTGTGTGTTCCTTGCTGTGGCCTCTTAGGAAGGTGTCTTAACAAGGAAACCACACTAAGGTGTGTGTGTTCAGTTTAGTCACACTGATGTCACTCTTTAGTCACCAAGCATTCACACTCATATTCACTCAATGACAATCTTTCGAAGAACAACAGATATCTAACCCAGTGATTCTCAACCTTCCTAGCGCTGCGACCCTTCAATACAGTTCCTCATGTTGTGGTGACCCCAACCATAAAATCATTTTCGTTGCTACTTCAGAACTGTAATTTTGCTACTCTCATAAGTCCTAATGTAAATATCTGATACACAATAATATTCTGAAATGTGACCCCTGTGAAAGGGTTGTTTGGGCCCCCAAAGGGATTGCAGCCCACAAGTTAAAGTGTAATCATCCACCACCCCCCTTTTGGAAACAGATCCTGTAGGTGAAGGGATTTAACCAAGGTCCCACAGAGGAGAGGTCTGGCATTCAGTGCAGGCCCCAGACATCTAACACCCACTCAGATATGGGATTCAGTTATGGGACACTGGACACTGCATTTGTTTGTGCCTGCCTTGAGTGGTATCCAGGATGGAGAGCCTTCTTCCAAAGGTCCCTTAAGGGATGTAGAGCCAGCATTAGAACCAAGTCCCCATCCGTGTTTTGATTTAAAATTATTTTATGATTCTTGTTCATTTGAAATATTTCTAACCAGGAGAATGCTAGCCAGTGATACTGGAGTGTGAGCAAAGGAAGAGACCAAACAGCAGCCTGCACGTTCTAGAACATCCTCACCCCTGCAGATCGCAGTGTTAGAATGCATCCTCACCCCTGCAGATCAGTGTTAGAATGGGCAGGTGTTTTGTAGTGAGTAGCGTTGTACCATGATTTAGCTTTTTAGTTTTGTGTTAACTAATGATGTTTCCTCCCCACACATGACACAGTCTGCCAGTGGTGATGTTTGTGGGTCCTTATGCGCCTGGCATCCATTCTGATGAGGGCTTGCTTCACAGTCCTGCTGGCCCCATGGGGCAGGCAGATCAGTCACTTCCACCTCCAACTGTTCTCGGGGACATTTTCTTTCCCAGAGGAGCTGAACTCTTCAGCAGGGCAAGAGTTTGTACATATTAACTCATTTAATTCTGGCCATCCTGGGTAATGGGTTCTATATAATTATCCCAATTTCACAAGTAAAAACAGCATGGTCACAACACAAGCCAACCATCAGGACCCACAAGGACCTGCCTGCCACCACTGCTTTCTCTGCATTCCCGAGTTCTGTGGTGACCCTGACCCTGGCCGCAAGACACCATACAAGCCCCAAGACATCACTTTGTCAGTGGGTAGCAACCAAAACAAGAGAAATCGACACAAGGTTCCAGCAGTCCTCTTTCTACAAGGAAAAGGGCAGCCAGCTTCAGAGGTACAAACACAGGACTCCAAAGCCCCAGGAGACAGAGGCCAGAGAAGGATTTAGCACAGAGTCCAGCGTCACACCACAGGCCCTTTATCACAGTCAAGGCTTTGTGGGTTCTCCATGGACACAAAGACAGTGTAGACGCCTTTCTCCATCAGGCATGTGAAGGCAGACATGCCAGCTTGCCTGGCGGAGCCACGACCTGGGGGCCGCCATCTGTTTTGTTAAGGCGACAGTCTGGGGTTCCTGGTTGAACTCCAGGTCTCCTTATTGTGCAGCTTCTCCAGTGTTACCGAGTCACGGAGTGGATTATAGGTCCCCCCAGAGCACCCCAGCAGCTGGGTCACACTATAAGCTGGCTTTGCCTTATTCAGTATTCCATAATGGATTTGCTAGAACATACCATCTGAATCAGGGAAATGCAATTACCGACTGCTGCTGCTTCCAGTAAGTGGCCAACTCTGCCAGTCTGGCTTAAAAATGTAGCCCATTAAGCTCTGCCATGCCGACCGCTCTGAGAAGGGCTTGCTTGACAGGCACTGGGCACATGGCGGAGCAGTCATTCCACATTTGCCTTGGGAAATGAAAGCGCACCCTTCCCAGAGTGACCAGCTAGCTAGCTCTCGGGTAGGCTGGGTGTCCTCGAGGAGAGACTTCTGCACATTGAGCCACCGAACGCAACGTGCCCCCACTCAGAAGTCAAGTGGGGACAAACTGAGTCAGCAGTGACTAAAAGTGGCCTCCTGGCTTTCCTCCAGTTCCAGGGGTGTGTGCTCTGCCTTGGAGAGAAGTCACCATGAAATTACCAATTACGCTGCAGAGAGTCCTGAGCATGGAGTCTCTGGATTTCCCTCTAGAGGAGGGGCAGTGGCTGCCAGTGGCGGCAGTGGTGGCATGAAGGCCAGTGGGATCCTGTGGTACTCATGTCTACCCTGAGTGAGGTGGGGGTAAGAGTGAGCAGCCCCAGAAGCCATGCCAGTGAAATGCGTGCTCTCTCTGGGTTTTCTAGCAGCCCATGTCACATTGTCCTCACTCCTTAGTGTTGCCAGAGCCTAGAGCTTTCTCAGGGAGGCATAGGAAGGTACCGAGAAGACCAGCTCTGGCATTAGACAGCCGCGGCTCCAGCTGCGCCTCTCCCCCAGGCTTGCTATGGGGCCCTGACAACTTCAGCCTCCTGTCCTCTGAGGCTCTCCTTCCTGACAGTGTCAGACATGATGAGTACTGCCTGAGAAGGTGCTCCAGGCATACTGGGACACGCAGTCGGCGCCATTTCTTTGTCCACAGCCATCTCAAAGGTGTGTGCAGCTCCCACCAAGGCCTTGCCTCCACTTTCCCTTTTGGAACCTGTTATTTGAATACCTCAAAAAGCAATGACAGCATTGGTTTCCTAAGGCTGGGTGTTAAACATAGGAGAGAACAGACCACTAAGTTCATGTACTCGAAACAGTGTGCTATCCTAGTGATTTTCTTGTCCAGAAGTCATAAATATTAGCGCTCTTCAGACTTGCACAAAGGCCCCATTGTAGCATGCTTTGAGAACTTCCTGGATCAAGATCCAAAAGGTTAATGTATTATTTAGTTAGCCTGCTAATCAGACTGTCTTATACAGCTGCAGGGGCAAAGGAATGTGTAAAGGGAGGAGAAGAATCTGCTTAATTTAGTACTACTAGCTGAAAGAAATAAAATTAAAATGGTACGATGTAAAATCCAGTTGCTACCTGATGGTTTAACTGTTTCTCAAGCTCATCATATCCCTGGTTCACTTCAAAAGTTTTAGGTTGGGTAGATGGCTCCGTAGGTAAGAACACTTTTTGTGCAAGCATGAGGACTTGAGTTCAAATCCCCAGTACCCATATGAAAAAAAAAAAAAATTCAGCCAGGTGGTGGTGGCTCGACTATTTAATCTCAGCACTGAGGTGGCAGAGGCAGGTGGTACTCTGTGAGTTCAAGGCCAGCCTGATCTACAGAGCAAGCTCCAGGACAGCCAGGGCTACACAGAGAAACCCTGTCTCAAAAACCCAAAACATTTGACACGGCTGCATATACCTGTGACCAATCTGCAGAGCTCACTGGCGATCAGCCTCGCTCCAGACTCAGTGAATCCGTCATCTCAAGGATATAATAAGATGGATAGCTTCAGAGAGTGCATCTGCCACTCTCCTCTGGCCTCTGTGTGTACCTGGACATGAGCACCCAAACACGTATATGCCCATGTACCATCCCCAAAACACACAGTATACCACACGCATGTAACACATAATGTACTACATATTCATAACATATCACATGCACCAATACACTGAACACAACAAACATACACACAGATAAACAAAAGGTTGGGCTGGAGAGATGGTTCCAATGTTAAGATTGTGTTCAGCTCTTGAAGAAGACCCAACTTTGTTTCCTAGCAACCATAACTGTCTAGCTCCAGCTCCAGGGGACCTGACGCCTTTGACCTCAGGAGGTATCTGTACTCACCTGCACTGACATGCATGTACCCCGCCACACACACACACACTTTAAAATTGAACAAAAACTTAGGAATCAAGTTCAGCTTCATACACACTTTCTTTCCATGGGAAAAAATCATGGCATTTGAACTGCTTACAGTTGGAAGGAACATAGGAGACGTTTACTCGATGGCAAGGTTGAGGTGCACAACAAGGTGTACGGGAATTGCTGCCATTGCCCAGAATGGGTCTCTTAGGCCCTGGATCCACAGCAGGGAGGACGGAACGCTGACTGGAGACTGAGGCACAGAGTGGGTGAGCCACAAAAGAGGAAAGCAAGTGTTGTACTTGGGACTGGTGAATGCCTGCCATTTCCCAGCATGCTTGGCTCCCACACCTCTCCCTCCACATTGCGACAGACAGACACTGCTGCGGCTTCGCTGCCTCTGTAAACACACACTGAAGTTTATTTTCGACTGGGAGGGCCTTAGGGACTAAACCTTCCCACACATTAGCTCATGGGGGTGGGGTTAGGGTGGGCTGCCATGTGCTGTCCTCTCGACTGGTCCTGCCAGGCTCTGTCCCCACTGACACCTAGGACGCGACCAAGGAGGTCCTCACCCATTTAGCTCCTGAGTTTAGACTTCCCAGCCTCCACAAGGATGAGCTAAATAAACTTCTCAGGTTTATAATTTACATCACCTGTGGCATTCTGTGACGGGAACAGCAGGCAAAACGACATCCATGCTCGCTTGGGAGCAAGCATTGGCCACCAGGTGAAGAGGACCGGGCAGCTTATTACACAGTGTGTGTCAGCCTTGGAATGCATGATGTAGCTGAAGACGCGCAATGCTTAACGAGCACCGTGTGCAGAATGTCTGGGGACTGGAGAGGAGCTCTACGCCTCTTTCTAAACCAGTCTTTTCTGGCTTCAGAGTGATATGCGAAGCGCTGAAGCTCCACACAAGGAAGAAAGGCACCTGGGGAGGAAGAGGTGGCATGAGGGACACCGCCCGAGGTGGGGACAGGGCACTGGGCGTGGATGACGTCAGTAAGGCAAGTGTGGCGGGCACCTCTCCCTGTGAGTTAAAGGGCACTCGGTGAAATGCCTGCTGAATTTAGGCACCAGTTTTTCCCACACATGGAAGACATTTGAGAGATACTCTGAGGTGATGAGGGTTGCTGAAGAAATGAAAATGCCAGGTGAAGGACTTGGGGTTTCCTCCTGAGGGCCGCAGGGACCCAGAACAGGGTTCTGAGATTTGATACAACATGATGAGATGGAGCAGCTGGGAGTTGCTATAGAGTTGCCATGGAAACCATGTGGAACACGAATTGAAACAGAAGCTGAGGGACTAGTGGCCACAAGCTGTTGCAAGTGACCCAGGTGGGCAGCACTGAGCCATTGCTGTGAGCACACATTCAAACTGGCTTTGGGAGGAGAAGTCTAGAGACTTCTGGACTGCTCCATCTGGGACGTGAGGGGAGGGGGTGGGGACCCCGAGGTGACTTCTGATCCCATCCCATTCTCAGGGCAGCTTAGACAGAGGTGTGTAAGAGAAAGGGGCTGATGGGTGACAACAACCATTCCTGGTGGGGTCAGTGCGTCAAAGGCTGACTTCCCTCGTGCACTTCGGCATGATGTGTGATGGCCACCACTGCAAGCACCTGTGGGCATCAGTGGATGGATAAACACAACAGGTAAAGCGGCAGATTAGGGTACGACACAGCCTCGCAGGAAGAAGGAACCCTGTCATCGGAGACAACATAGATGAACCAAGAAGGCATTGTCGGCAGTACAGCTGCCCAGGCACAGAAGACAAACACCACACGCTTCACTTATACCAGTAAAGCTGGACTCACAGGCGCTGAGATTAGGATGGTGAGGCAGAGGCTGGAGGTGAGGGAAGAGGAGATGGTGGTCAAAGGTTTCGTTAGGTTCGAGTAAGTTCTGGTATTATATAGCATGGTAACCACAGTTAATAATTATGTGTTTTATTGGTCCAAACTGCAAGATGCTAGATTTTGACAGTTCTCACTTCAAAAGTAGGTGAGGTGTTATTAATCTTTCTACAATATGTACGTAGCTCAAATATCGCATTGTACCATGTACATATATATAGCTGATATTTATAGACAAAAGGTTAACTAAAGAAAAGTATTAGATACATTCAGAAAGATATAAACTCCTAGACACATAGCTCAAAAAATTTCCCAACATCAGGACCGCTTAGACAAGATGAGCTGACAAGGCCCCAAGTTCCAAGGCCAGGGGACCAAGCACATTCAATCCCTGCAACCCACACAGTGGAAGGAAAGACCAGGCTCCCACCAGCTTCCTCTGACCCCCACATGTGGGCCATGTCCCCCAAAACAAACAAATAAACCCATGAAAATGTTTTTAAAAAGAAACATTGTCAGGGCGCTCAGTGTGTATGTTAGTTTCACAAAGGGTATGTATGGCCACAGCTGTATCAGTGGCTGGCAGCCATGAAATCTTCACTCTAACCATTACTGTCTTCACCGTGTTACACGGAGGACCCTTAGAGGCAGTCCAGTCCAGGAATCACTCACTACATCATCTCCAAACATCACCTTATCTTATAGAAAAGACATCATAATGCTTTCTAGTCTCTTGCTGCTACTTCAGTTTCCTCAAAAACAAAACAAAACAAAAACAGAAAACAAAACCAACCAAACAACAGCAACAAAAATAACCCCACAAAGGAACCAGCCAAAAGCAAATTCTTCAAAGACACCCCAAACCATTGGGTCTTGAACAATGAACCTAAATCTAAAAATGGAGCCACAAGATCCTGGAAGAAAGCCCCCCATCATTTCCTTTGGAGCCCTAGCAGTCACATGGCATGGGTCCTGCAGGTAGAGCCCAGAGCAGATGCCAGGTCCCATGGCCACACCTGCCTTTGCCACTGTTGGCCAAGCCGGGGCTGGCTACGCGGGTGTTGCTGCAGACACTCAGACTGCCAGGTGTGGGAGATGCAGATGTCAGGTGAAGGCTGCAGGAGCCTGAGCATGAGGGCAGACCCGCTCACCCGAGCCTGAGAAACAAACTTGTGCTCAGAAAGCACAAGTCCCTCCAGGGCTCCTTTCTGAGGTCCCAGACGAAGAGATCTCGGTGCTTGGGACAGGGCCGCCTACTGGGAGAAGCCCCCATGGGGGCCTCTGACTCATGAACTAATTCAGCCTCACGTGTTCACGATCATTTGTGTAAGGAAGAGGGAAACCTCCAAGCACTAATTAGAAAGATAGAGCTGTTGTGTTTTCCTTCCCATCACCTTATCTTCTTTATTCAGTTCTTGAAGACTCAGCTATTAAAAGAAATTAAGTAATTCATCAAGCCCATTTCAATTACCTGCCGCTGATAACATCAGATTACAATTAGCATCTACAAATGCACCAAGTGCCAACTGCCAGGCTGAAACATAAGCTAATTTACTGCCAGGCTCTGCCTGCTGGAGACACAACTCTGGGACCTGGCAGCTGCACCTATTCAATATCCCAGCAGCGGTTGTGCGGTGTCCTGCAGGTACAGAGCACACTCCACCGGGACACACGCTGCCACACCCGCCTCTGCAGGCCATGCAGACACCGCATCTGCCAGAAAAGGACAGCGCCCTTCAAGCAGCAATGTCTGCACAAGCAGGGGAACAAAGGTTGACCCAATGTTATTATTTGTCAGACACTGGATAGGTGGGTGTTTTGGAATGGGATCATTCTCCACAAGTCCTCTGGGTACCATCGGGAAGCTGCTTTGGAGAGCTCTCTGTTTCTCAGTGTTCCTTTTAACTGGGAAGGGGCAGCCTCGTTCCTTCTCTTAGATGTCTAGAAAAGAAAATCTGTCTTAGGGCCTTGGGGATATTAATTCTTTTACATTTTTTCTTTCCATCTTTAGAAGTGTGTGGTGGATTCCCAGTCAGGACCAGCAGGCTTAGATAATGTGCCCAGCCTTGGGCCTCTTCTCACACAGCTGGCTCCACACAGAGCACGGAGGGCGGGAGAGGCTGCGTGGCTGTGCAGAGCCCTACCTCTGGAGCCTGATGCAGGATGGCTAACTGGCACCCTCTCCTCTCTCCTCACGTGGCTCTGTGGTGAGGACTGAAGGACCCTCTGGAAGGCCTGGCCCCCCACAAGGCATCCTGAGAGACATTTACAATGGCTTTGGTTCTGTGGAAATGCTTGCAACCTTGGACTTGGGCAGAGCAAGGCCATTGCTCCAGGCTGGTCTATACTAACTCATCGTATGCGGTGGGTGTAGCAGGTAAGTCTACGGCTGCAGCCTGCAGCCGGTGAGGCTCCTGCTGGGCTGGGAAAGCCTGCAGGTTGTGAAGCCTAGAGTATTAGGCGATTCTGACCTTTGCCCTGTGACCTCAACAGACTCTTGGGATACTGGTAAGTTTATCTCACATGGATATTGGTGTGACACAAAGTGCTAGAGAACATAAGCATAGGTCCATGCTACCATGCCAAGAACTTCCAGGGAGGTCTCATAGGCTGTGACAGTAGAGAAGTTGCCTATGTGTCATCATAAGGATTTCCAGAGAAAAACACTTAACTAATCTAGATCCATTATTGTCTACAATCGTACCTAATAAAGCCAGGCCTTTTTCCTCTCAAAGAGAACACAACATACAAACTGACATGTAAAAAGATTGAAAGAGAATGATTATTAGCAACATTTTTTCCTTTTCCTTTTTAATTTTTATTTATTTATTGTTTTGGTAACAGGGTTTCTCTGTGTTGTCCTGACTCTCCTGAAGCTTACTCTGCAAACCAGGCTGGCCTTGAAATCAGAGATCTGCCTGCCTCTACTTCCCAAGTGCTGGAATTAAAGGTGAGTACCACCACTGACCCGCACAACATTTTTTTCTTACAAAATAATTTATGAGATTCTTTGGAAAACCAAGTTGCACATGTTCACATTGATTATTTACTTCACGAGTCTATTCAGAAACCGCAGATAGCTAAGGTATAGTATATGCATATGTGTTATGTAGATGATACCTAAAAGTATTCCAAGTCACTTGGTGATTCAGAGTTTTCTGATTCAGACTGCCAAGACTTAATCTTCAAATTTGAGTTTAGGTAACTTTGCCACAGGCTTTGGCTGCCATCATTTGCTGTTGATGAGGAACAATGCACACCTCCCCCTAACATGCTAACATCAGCCACAGGTTGGGACATGGGCTTTTGAGATCTCATGAGCCCTGTATGCCGTAAGTCCCTGAGGATCGAGGGGTTAAAAGTGTTGCATTGTATGCCAGTTTGTGTCCTCAGGGGACTGAGCATGGGAAGGAGCATGGGTGCATGGCCCAGAGCAGCTTTGTGCTCACACCTGAGTGAAAGCCCAAAGCTCCTTGGGGAGGAACTAGGGCACGAGAGTGCAGGCCACCCTGTAACTAATGCTCAACAAAACTTTCTCAGAACAAAGCGTGAACTAATGGATTAGTGAACACTGGCCTTAGTTCCCTTTCATCCCCCAAATCAGTGACTTTCTAGACAAAAGAGGTCCTTAAATGAGAAGGAACAGTTATTTTCCAGATAGACTGCTGGATGGTTGACAGACCTTATTGGAACACACTTTCCATCTCTCACTTTAGATCCAACACTGGTCACAGCTAGGCTGAACTGACATGTGTGGTCTCTGGCTTCTGAAATAGTCCAACTTTGCTTCTGTGCCTGGGGCGTAGCAAATTAAGTTGTCACCTTCCTGACAGAGATGGAGATGGCATGGATACGAGATGGGGTTGCGGCTGGAGGTAGGGTGGGTAGCGTGGGGGCAGGGGTGAGGGCAGGCATGTGGGGGCGGGATGGGAGTGGGATGGGGCGGGGTGGGGGTGGGCAGAGAGATTGATCGCTTCCCTTCTCACTTTCCTAATTACACTTCATCCGAAAGTGAACGGGAAGCAATTCTGCCTGGTTTTCCCATCAGAGAGAAGATCTGTGACAAGTGGAGCTAGAGAACATCAATTGGAACATCAGGCTAGCAGCCTGTTCCACAGAACGTCAGAGGTTTGACTTCAACCACCAAAACCTCAAGGTGGCAGAAACATGGCCCTGTACATACAGCCATGTGGAGCTTAAAGCCTGGAGAGGGGGCCATTGCCAAGGCCATCTCAGTCAGCACCAGCGCCCAGGAGTGCCTTCCGACTGCTTACAAGAGCCCCATGAGAAGTGGGTGGCAGATGTGCTCAGCAAGCTGCTGTGCCCTCCTCACAGGTACAGGAAGCATCTGCGGTGGAAGATCTCGGGGAGCCAAGCTCACTCTTGGCTTCTTTGATATAAACATTATACCCACCACATCCTGAAACCTGCCACATCCTGAAGCTCTCCTGTCCCTGAGCCGCACCTGCCCCCACCCCTGTGGTCCTGACTTGCTCTCCCTGGCTACCTTTCCTCCTTGACACTTGCTTGTACTTCTATTCACCAGTGGTCCTTGGAGTGTGCAGAAAATTGAGCTCACAGGAGCTTTCCTCTCTTCCACTTTCTTTCCAAAGGCATCACTGTTCTACTCACCCTGGCAATACCACTTTGTGTTCGAACCTTTTGGTTTTTTGTTTTGTTTTGTTTTGTTTTGTTTTTTTGAGACAGGGTTTCTTTTTGTAACAGCCATGGATGCCCTGCAACTCACTCTGTAGACCAGGGTGGCCTTGAACTCATAGACATCCACCTGCCTCTGCCTCCTGAGTGTGGTGATTAAAGGCGTGTGCCACCACTGCGTGGCATGTTGTAGCTCTTCTCAATTGCTTGTTCTTAGCTGTAGTGCTTTGAAAGAACTGGCCCCCCAAAGGGAGTGGTACTATTAAGAGATGTAAGTGTGGTGTTGTTCGTGGAAGTGTGTCACTGTGGGGGTGGGCTTTGAGGGCTCACATATGCTCAAGCCATGCCCAGTGAGACAGACCACTTCCTGTTGCCTGTGCAAAATATACTCTCAGGTACTTCTCCAATAGCACGATACCATGTCCCACCATGATGATAATGGACTGAACCTCTGAACTGTAAGAGACCCACCCCAGTTAAATGCTTTCCTGTATAGGAGTTGCCTTGGTCATGGCGTCTCTTAACAGCATTAGAAACTAACTAGTTACTAGTTACTAGCATTAGTAACTAGCAACTAGGCTCCTACCAGCCATAAACTCCAAAGCCTCACAAGGGACTATGCCTATGTGAGTACACACGTAAGGGTGGTTACTTCCCCACATAACAGAGCACGACACGAGTTTAAGTACTATTGGGCTCACACAAAGGAACTCTCTCACTATAATATAAAGTAGTGAATAGGATTTGGGGTACACTGCAGAAGGAGGAGGAGGGGGCAGCTGAAGGAAGAAGGTAAAAGCAGGGAAGGATGGCCACGGTGGGAATGGTGAGGTCAGAGGGCATAGTAGGTGCAGAGTGTTCAGGAGAAGGGGTGTCGTCAGGACAGACTGACTGCTGTGTGGACATAGGACACTGCAGCCAGTAAGTGGAGCTTTGAGAAGACAAGTCTAGGGGCCGGAGAGCAGGCTCAGTGGCTAAGAGCACTGGCTGCCCTTCCAGCGGCCCCTGGTTCAAATCTCAGCACCCACAGGGCAGCTCACAGCTGCCTGTGACTACAGTTCCAGGAGATCTGATGCCCTCACATCAATGTACATAAAATAATGAACGAAGAAGATAAGCCTGACATTGGCGTGAAGGGTGGAGGGGACATGGATGACGCCCAGGGAAAAGCTGGGCTGGTGGGTTCTTAAAACACACTGGACAACTAGGAAGGGGCAAAAGCAGAGGGCCACTGGGAGGACAGCCACTGGGGGAACAGTCACTGGGAGGACAGTCACTGGGGAAACAGTCACTGGGAGGACAGTCACTGGGGAAACAGTCACTGGGAGGACAGTCACTGGGGAAACAGTCACTGGGAGGACAGTCACTGGGAGGACAGTCACTGGGGGGACGGTCACTGGGGGGACGGTCACTGGGGGGACAGTCACTGGGGGGACAGTTAGTCACTGGGAGGACCGTCACTGGGAGACAGTTAGTCACTGGGAGGACAGTCACTGGGAGGACAGTTAGTCACTGGGAGGACAGTCACTGGGAGGACCGTCACTGGGAGGACGTCACTGGGAGGACAGTTAGTCACTGGGAGGATCGTCACTGGGAGGACCGTCACTGGGAGGACGGTCACTGGGAGGACGATCACTGGGAGGACAGTCACTGGGGGGACGGTCACTGGGGGGACAGTTAGTCACTGGGAGGACAGTCACTGGGAGGACAGTCACTGGGAGGACGGTCACTGGGAGGACGGTCACTGGGAGGACAGTTAGTCACTGGGAGGACGGTCACTGGGAGGACAGTTAGTCACTGGGAGGACAGTCACTGGGAGGACAGTTAGTCACTGGGAGGACAGTCACTGGGAGGACAGTTAGTCACTGGGAGGACAGTCACTGGGGGGACCGTCACTGGGAGGACGGTCACTGGGAGGACGGTCACTGGGAGGACGGTCACTGGGAGGACAGTTAGTCACTGGGAGGACGGTCACTGGGAGGACCGTCACTGGGAGGACAGTTAGTCACTGGGAGGACCGTCACTGGGAGGACCATCACTGGGAGGACAGTTAGTCACTGGGAGGAGGACAGTTACTGGGAGGACAGTTAGTCACTGGGAGGACAGTCACTGGGGAAACAGTCACTGGGAGGACAGTCACTGGGAGGACGATCACTGGGAGGACCGTCACGGGGGACGGTCACTGGGGGGACAGTTAGTCACTGGGAGGACATCACTGGGAGGACAGTCAGTGGGAGGACAGTTAGTCACTGGGAGGACCGTCACTGGGAGGACCGTCACTGGGAGGACGATCACTGGGAGGACCGTCACTGGGAGGACAGTTAGTCACTGGGAGGACCGTCACTGGGAGGACCATCACTGGGAGGACGGTCACTGGGAGGACGGTCACTGGGAGGACAGTCACTGGGGGGACGGTCACTGGGGGGACAGTTAGTCACTGGGAGGACAGTCACTGGGGGGACGGTCACTGGGAGGACAGTTAGTCACTGGGAGGACAGTCACTGGGGGGACCGTCACTGGGAGGACGGTCACTGGGAGGACAGTTAGTCACTGGGAGGACCGTCACGGGGGACGGTCACTGGGGGGACAGTTAGTCACTGGGAGGACATCACTGGGAGGACAGTCACTGGGAGGACAGTTAGTCACTGGGAGGACAGTTACTGGGAGGACGGTCACTGGGAGGACGGTCACTGGGAGGACAGTCACTGGGGGGACCGTCACTGGGAGGACGGTCACTGGGAGGACAGTTAGTCACTGGGAGGACGGTCACTGGGAGGACGGTCACTGGGAGGACAGTTAGTCACTGGGAGGACAGTTACTGGGAGGACAGTCACTGGGCAGCCGAGCTGGACAAGCAGCTGAGGCAAAGGGAAGGGACTGATGTCAGTGTGCATGCAGTCAGGGTGGGGGGGGGGGCTCGACAGTGCCCCCATGGTCTTCCCTGGAAACCACCCACGGGGGTGGAAGCCGTCACTCTGATCTACTAAGCAGGCACAGCAGTCCCTGCTAGAGGCAAATGGCAGCCTGGGGCGGGCAGGGGGACAACACTGTGTCAGAAGCACACACTGTGGTGGCTGGTGTGTGTGCTGTAGGCAGACAGGAAGGTGGCCTGGGCAGAGAAACAGATTCCAGGCTCTGCCAGAGAATGCATGTGCATTGTGTGATCACCGGCTTACGGCATTTAGTGACATCAGCCTTGGGTACTGATATACATGACTCCAAGGTTCAGCAGAGCCCAAATGGCCATATTGAAAGCCAAAGTTCATGCTTGGACTCAGTAATACTGAACACTGGCGTGAGAGGAGATTCACTCGCTAGGCACCAGGACACAGGAAACAGCAGGAAGGTAAGAAAGGGCAGAGCCGGGAGGGGCAGGCGGAAAACCAGGGTCAAAGGTTGGGAGTGACAAACAGGCAAAGATCAGAAACAGTGAAACACAAGATCCCCCACCTGGAGGGGAGGAGGGAAGGGGCTGCCAAGAGAAGCAAGCAGGCTCTGGGGAAGTGTGCCATGACCACCCCACGGAACAGGTTGCAGCCTCCGAGCCCTCATCCACAGACCTGTGAGTCTATGCATATGGTAAGGGGGCTGGAAGGTTCTACCACACCACCAACTGTAGCTAACCCCTAACCCCGGATGTGGGGCAGAGAAGTTACTTGAGGAGGCAGGTGTCCTTTTCCACAAAAGCATATACCACCTCAAAATGCTTGGGGACTTCCAGCTGTGGGGCAGCAGCGTTTCCGTCAGCCCAGACTGCTGCAGATAACCACACAGGAGGGGGAAGGGGGCGCCGGGAAGGGCTGGCTGTTAGCATTCAGGCATCTGTACTGGCCTGACCTTGGGGTCCTGACAGGATTGCCATTTCCATTGCCTTCCACTTTTCCTTTGTTCTGCCTTCTTAAGGACTCCAAGGCAATGTGAATCCCAAAATCAAACCGAGGCCCTGGCTACCTTCCCTATCTTGAGAGCAGAAAAATCCAGAGCATGGTTTCCAACGTCGTCTAAAGATCGATAGGGTTCGTCATCCCATTCATACTATCGCTGTGTAAACCAGGCAGGGATTACTTCAGTCACTGCTTCAACTATGTGCAGCTTTACCAAGACCCACTTAGCCCCTGTGGGCCCCTGTTTCTTCATGCTGTCAAACTAATTCATGATTCACAAACTTTTCCATCACAGCTCTCCCAGCTAAGGCCCAGGCCATCACCCTGCTGGTGATGGGGTCTAGCAGCACCCATCTGTTCACAACTGTCTGTAATTCTAGTTCCAAGGGACCTGACACTTATGACAAAACACCAAAGCATATAAATGAAAAAAAAAAAAAAAAAAAAAAAAAAAAAGCAGCACCATGCCCACAATAGGGTATCTAAAATATTGTAGGTCCAAGTAATCTGTTACCAATATTAACAATAGTTTCTGGGTTTCGAGAGGCCACATCAGCACATTAAAATGTGAAGAACTTGTAACCAGAAGGAAAGGGGAGAGGTCTACAAAGTATAATGGGAACCAACAAATTAGTGCTGTGCTTGTCCCTTGCAATACGATAACAAACTGCAGCCACTAAGAGCACCACCTGTGCACATTCACTACGTTCCCCTTTAAAAGGGCCCTGCCCACCTCCCATTTTTCTCTCCTCTCTGCTTCCCTGTGTGTGTCTGTCTTTCTCCCTCTCTTCCCCATCCCTCTCCCTTCTCCCCAGGGCCGGTTTCCCCTCTTCCCTCCCTTTTCCCATTCACTTCCCCCCATTAAAAAGCCCCTCCGTCTAAGCTCTGTCAACACCGCGGAGCAGGTGCAAGCCAGTGAGCAGCACCCTCCCTGGCCTCTGCCTCAGTTCCTGCCTCCAGGTTCCTGCCCTGACGTCCCTGGTTGATGGACCACAGACCACAGGCTGTGTAATATGAGATAAACCCCTTCCTCCCCAGCTTGCATTTGGTCATGGTGTTTACCACAGCAACAGAATCCCTAACTACAACAGCCTGTCACTTAAAAGCTGCAAGGAAAGGTTTCCCCTGACACCCACCAATAGGAAGAGGTTGGATACCAAAAAAAGGACAGGCAACCAACCAACCAACAACCATGACTACACTCAAACCAGTAAGTTACACACCTTAAACCTCACCATGTGAGGCTGTCCGCCAAACTAAAAACCACAAAAGCTTAGGTGTAACCCCAAGATGACTCAAGTGGATTTAAAAGCACACACCATGTCTAGACTAGGCTATGTAAAGGGAAAAATAATACCACACAAAACACACAAAAAAAATCTTAGTGCTAAAAACCAAAATGTTAATGAAAAGAACCAAATGAAAATTCTAAAGCAAAAAAAGCAGCATGTATCTTAAAGATCACTTCTGCAGGGATCAATGAGCCTGGCCCAAGAGAGGGTCTAGGTTCTGGGCACAGTTGGGATGCTTGTGCTCACCTGTCAGCTATGGAGGCATCGGGTGGCTCTGCCGCCAGGGTGCTTAATCTTGGGGACTTTGGGTCATGTGGCAGACACCAACCGGTCCTCCATGACATGGTCGGCTGCACCTACACGAGTGAGGTTCAGCAATAAGTGGGTACCCCGGCTGATGAGCCTTCCTGGCTGGTGCCATCTGCCACTGCTCAGGGGAGTTGGCGCTGCCCACCGAGACACTATTGTCATTAAATTCAGGTCTCACTTTGCTGTGGCATTCCTGACACTGTCACTGGGCCAGGCAGATGGCACTGCTGTCCCAATCATCTTTGTCTTTTCAATTTTTAAAATACGTGTTTATCAGCTGTAAACAATGCCCATTTACACTCGGGAGGCAGAGGCAGGCGGATCTCCGCGTTCAAGGCCAGCCTGGTCTGCAGAGCCAGCTCTGGGGAAAACCTGTCTTGGGGAGGGGGAGAGAGAAAATGCCCATTTAGAAGAAACCTCTGCCTGCCGCTGTGGATGTGCTTGTTTCTTCCTTTAATTCCACAAAACACTGTGTTCCGAGACTCTCCCACAGGCTAACGACGGCTCAGCTAAAATGTGTCTGTTCGTTCCCTCCTATGCCACCTCGGACCCCTCCCTCAGCGAATCATTTTAATTCACTTCACTGAACATGAAACATGCCTTTCTCTTTTCCTGGGTTGCCTTCACGTATTTTGATATGGTGAGCACAAACTGGCTGTGGTTGTGTGAGTGCTTGTGCCTCTAGGATCTGTAGTGTGAGCACTCCCCTGTGAGCTGATGACACACACTGCTGGGATTTTCAGACACTAATTGTCCTTTGGCTCTTTTCTGACCATTAATGATACACCTTTTTCTTAAGGTCTACACTTATTTATTTACTTACATTTGGTAAGCATGGAGAACAGAGTTAGGCAGCGGTTTCCTGTGAACTTCTGTTTGTTTTTTTTTTTTAAGTTTTATTTCATATGTATGAGTGTTTTGTCTATATGCATGTCTGTGCACTGTGTGTGTGTGTGTGTGTGTGTGTGTGTGTGTGTGCCTGGTAGCCATGTAAGCCAGGAAAGGGTGTCAGATTCCCCTGGAACTGGAGTTTCAGGTAGTCATGAGCCACCATGTGGGTGTGGGGAATTGAACCCAGGTCCTCCGAAGGAGCAGACAGTCTCTTAACCATGGAGCCATCTCTCCAGCCCCTTCTGTGGCCTTTTCTTTTAACGTTTGATGTAATCACTCAGTTGCTGGATTTTGGGTACCCATCCTACTGTGTTTCTCTGTCTCCTTTATACCTCCCCACCCCTGTTTTCCTCTTCTGCTTGCTTGCTTGGTAGCTGTACCTTTTTGTTTTTCTTGGAAGTCGCTCTGAAGACTTCAAGTGTTCTTCACAGTTTGGAGTTGACATTGAGCTAATACCAGACGGTTTCCTGTGAGGCCTAAGCACCTGGCAGCCTTGGAAATCCATCTCCTCCTACTGCTGCCACACCTATCACTATACCTGCTTTAGTTCTAAATACAGCGGTATATTTCTGTTTTCAGCAGTCTTTTAATCACTTAAGAGGAAAACCATGTTTTGTTTACCCATATATTTACCAGTTCTGGTGCTTTCTTTCCTAAATATCTGAGCCTCCATATGGTAACATTTTCCGTCTCTCCAAAGGGCTTCATTCAACATTTCTTATGCTTCTCTACCAGTGATGAGCTCTTTGTTGTGGCTCACCTAAAATATGCTGTTTGCCTTCGTTCCTTTTAATGTTTGTTTCTCTCACTTTGTTTTTGTTTTAACTTTTTTTAAATTTGTTTGTTTTGCTTACTTTGAGACAAGAATTTGCTCTCAAGTCCTGGGTGAGCCTTGGTCCCCTGGGTGCTGGGATTGCACACACACACATACACGGTTCACCTTTATTCTTGAAGAATAGTTTTGCTGGATACAGCATTCTAGGCTTGATGGAAAGTTTTGATCTTGCTTTTAGCACACCTTTAATCCAGCATTTGTGAACCAGAGACAGTGGCAGGTAGATCTCTATGAGTTTGAGGCCAGCCTGATCTACATACAAGTTCCAGATCAGCCAAGGCTACGTAATGAGATATTTTTCAGCGGCCCACCCTCTCCAAATGTCTCCCCAGTGTTTTTTATCCCATTTGTTTCTGATAAAGACTCAGTGTATATACCTTTTATTTTCTTTGACTGCGTCTGAGATTTCCTATAACATCAATTGAGGCAGT
Source organism: Phodopus roborovskii (assembly GCF_943737965.1). NCBI lineage: Eukaryota > Metazoa > Chordata > Mammalia > Rodentia > Cricetidae > Phodopus > Phodopus roborovskii. The sequence goes on along the minus strand of NW_026125506.1, from coordinate 1,042,778 downwards.
TGGATTACAATAGGCACAGATATGGCTTAGTTTTGAATTTTCTCTTTCAGTTTTTGAATCTGCATCTATCAGCTTATCTATCATCTATAGGTCATCTATGTACCTAACATCTATTTACCTGTCATCTATTTGTATGTCTGTCTGTCTGTCGTTTATCTGTTTTGTATATATGTCTGTGTCCTTTTATCTAACTTCCATCAAATGTAAGCAATTTTTACCTATTAATTTTTCAAATACTTTTCTTAGCCCATTCCTTTTGCTTTATACGTAGGAGACGTGGGCCACAGTTCTCTTCCTGTTTTTGATCTTCTTTCTCTCTTCATAGGTTTGGAAAGTTCTGTCAAAAGTATATTAAAACTCACTAAGTCAAGGCTGGGAGGTAGCTCAGTGGACAGTGTTAGTGTGAGGACTTGCACCCATGTAAACACGGGGTACTCACGGCAGCACATGCGAGGCAGAGACAGACAGCCAGGGAAGCCCTGGAACAAGCTGGCTTGTTGGGCCTAAAAAGGCCCGGACTCAAGGCCTAGTGGAACGTCCTGAGCCTGGCTAGAGTTTTTCGACCTGTCTTTGGCCTATCACTTCCACGTAGGTGTGACTCTGCCCAGCTGCTGCTGAGGTGGTGAATTGCAATTGGCCCTTATACCTCACCCCGCCTGAGGTCTCCACCCTCTTCCTCAGCTCTGTATAAGTGCATGCCTAATAAGAGGGTGGAGGTCTGAGTCGCCAACACTCACGGTCCGGCTCAGCCCCAGGAAGAGACCAGCTGGACCAGCCCTTCCACAGCCCATGTGCATCCACACTCATGCAAACCACATAGGACCTGCCTGCCTTCTCATACCCCTCCTCCTAGCTCTAGGGTTACAGGCTTCCATGACCATGCCAAAATTCAAGTCTGCATGCTTGCTCAGCAAACACTCGCCACTGAGCATCTCTCCAGCCCAATGTTTTTATTACTGATTTATTTTTTTCTTCATAGTGCTAGGAATTGAACCATGGGCTTTACCTATACTAGGCAAATGTTCTACCACTATGTCCTACCCCAGACCTCAAATAGTTTAAAATTAAACGAGTGGCCCAAATAAAAATCACAAATTATCTTATAAAATTATTTAAGTTCAATGAAAATGAAAACAACATATAAGTCATGTGATGGGTAAAGAACTGTTCAAAGGAAAAGCAGAACCTCTGCACAGCTGCATTGAAAAGAAGGGGCACGGTCAGTGTGTAAGGTGTAGGGTTTTTCCGCCCGCCTCCTGGTCTTGTCCCGCTACCACGCCAACCCCACAATTGGTAGCTAAAACAAGGACTTTCAGAGGAGAGGGGATAAAATTACACAAGACACAAGCAGAAACTCATGGAAGATCAAACACATGTAATCCCAAGGCACTAACAGAAGCTAAGATTGCATCTTCTTAAAAAGAAGTCAAGAAAATTTATAAATTTCTAACCAGAATGATCCAGGAAAATATCTACATATGACGAAGGGACACAACATTTCTCCCCATTCAGTAATGTGGAGACTGCATGATGTAATTTCTAGAGAAACCACTGAAAAATATGAAAAGAGGTAGATAAAACAGCAAGTAGATGAACCCTTGTAGCTCTGTGACATTTTTCCAACTGCATCTCTAGTTCTTCAAAGGCACAAGGCTTTTGGGGTGTCGACATCCCTTAAATACATTACACAGGATTAACCATACAATGAAGTGATGGGAGATGTCATTCTGTAAATATGTTTCTCTTATTGGTTAATGAATAAAGCACTGTTGGCCAATAGGAAAGCAAGATAGGCGGGACTAGGAGACTAGGAAGAGAGAGGAAGTAGGAGGTATATCCAAGATGGAAGACGGAGAGAGCAGAACACCAGTCCCTCTCTCTCTGGTAAGATGAGACCACGTGGAAATACTTAGATTAATAGAAATGGGTTAATAATTAAGACAGAGCTAGCTGATAAGAAACAAGTAACTGGCCAAAAGCATTTATATCAAATACCGAGTCTCTGTGTATTATTTGGGGCTGGTGTGGCGGTGGGACCAGACCGGTGGGAAAAACCTTACTCATAACAATGAAGAGTCAATAAATGCTAGTAATCGGTAGAGTGAATACATACAGCCAGGGACTTCCTGCTTTTGTTCTTCCAGACATGATGAACCCGGGACCCACAGGCCAAGGACAACTGTGAATGAAGCCTCAACTACAATTCGGGCCTGGGGCGGGTGTGACTCAGTGGTACAGTTCTCAAGTGTGAATTTAGTAGATGACAACATCAGGTCCTCGTGTCAAATGGCTGAAGAATCCTACAAGCCTAGACTCCCATTCTGGCCTCAAGGTCATTTTCAAAGCCACCTAAGAACCTGCAGGCCTTTACAGCATATGGCACGGTTTTACAAAGAACACAGTTAAAGGCAGCAGAGGTGGAGGGAAGGGAAGGGAAGAGAAGAGCTAATATGGCATTGGTGGGATGGAGACATCTGTGTGTGAGTTCCCTCAAGAAAAGGACTCGCTACAGCCGCAGCCAGAGGTGTCTAAAGCCCAAGCAGATACCCGTGAAGTCACCTTCCTCTCCTCTCCCCATCCAAACCTCAGGAGCGCACAAATGGCCAGGAGGCTCTGGCTAGCAATGAAGTTAACTGACACTTCCAAACATGCCCGTGTCTTCTATCCCTTTGTGGCTTCCCGTGTTTGGATACAGAGACCAGTGACTTCATCAAAGTCCCTGGCTTCCAGTTGCCCATGGGCTTTTACCAGTCTCATTAAACTGTAACTAAATACCAAACCAGCAACAAATACATCTTCCTTATGGGTCTTTCATGAAATGACTTTGCATTTATACTACAGCTATCACTGTTATTCCCAAATGCACACAATTTTGAGGGAAAAGGTAGTCCGTGAATTAATTCACCAAGTAAAGTCACCCCGGTTCTACTTTTCCCAGGCCCTTAGGTCACGCACAGCTCCCTACCACCTCTGTGCTCTTCTCTCTGGATGGGCTCAAAGGTGGGGTGTTTCGTTTCTCAACACAGTAAGGTTTTAGTTCTCAGAGCACAGGAGACATGAGGTGATTTAGGGTAGGCAGGCTCAGGGGGTATGGCTGAAGGAAAGACACAACAGGAATTCTTTCAAACAAAAACACACATTCTCCAAAAAGACAGTGGCTACTCCAACCTTTTCCAGCCTAGGCCACTGGCCCAGGGTCACAAAGGCGGGCCCTTACCTAGATTGGAGGATGCGCGGCCCTCTGCAGCCCGGTCCTTGAGGTCCTCGGCAATGCCCAGCTGCTGCTCGTGGTACTGCTTTGCCCTCTCCAAGTCCTGCATGCACCTGGCAGCATGGCCCAAGCCGGCATAGGCCCGCATCTCAATGGACTTCTCCATCAGCTCCTGTGCCAGCCCCAGCACACAGTTGTGGTAGGACATGGCCTTGTCAAAGTTCCGCCGGTAGTGGTAGGCACTGCCCAGGTTGCTGTAGGCTCGGGCCTCCTCGCGCTTGCTCCCCAGGTCCTTGGCTATCCGCAGGTGCTGCTCATGGCATTGCACGGCATTCTCAAAGTCGCCCATGGCGATGTACACAGCGCCCATGTTGCCAAGTTCCCGCGCTTCAGAAAGTTCATCTTTGGACTGCTTGGCAAGAAGAACGCACTGTTTGTGACTCGCCAGAGCATTGGGGTAGTCTCCGATGGCTGTGTACACGTGACCCAGACTGCTCAGGGCTGAGGAAGCTGCCTGGAGAGGAAAGACAAGGCAGGGAGGTAAGAACACAACAGAACACGGTTTTGGTTTGTTCCAGCAGATGAAACTTCAGAGAGTTGTCTGGAATTATCAATCCAGCTTCCTTCCAGCGGTATTTCTATCAGGAGACCACAGACCCATACAGAACTGACAAAAAACACACCCCACAGCGAGCCGCTAACAAGACAATGGCCATGCAAGCATTGGTGTGCGGAAGACTCTCTCACAGGAACAGGTGGTGTCCGTGTGGTTTCATCTGGAAGACGCAGTGAAATTCCTAACGGTCACTGTCACTACAGCGATGTTAGTGCCCACTGGCTTCTGTGATGGGAGACAATGTCGGAGGAATCTCATGACAAGCACAGGGCTCTGGAGGGCCATGGCACGGCTCTATTCCCCGAGCGTGTAGCTCTGTGCCCAGAGCGGCTCTGTGCCCCATGCATCTCTCTCCCAGAGCCAGAGGCACATGTTCCAGGGGCTGCTTTCCACCATGACTTATCCCGCTCCCATGAGTGACCTGTGGCTTAGACCTGAACTAGAATCAAAGGAGAAACTTCGGGTGGGGCCCCCGCTAACCCTCAGACCCGGGCAGCCCCCGCCTGACTGGCCACATCCCTGCTGCTGCTCAGCTGCTCACGTGGAGTCCTGGCTGCCCTGCCGGGACCCCACACACCGTCTGTATCATAGACTCTGTGCATCTTCAAGGTCCTAATGAGACTGATGGTCCAGTGCCCAGTGCGGCCCGGCGCTCCCTGGCCCGGCCCGGCAGTAGAGCACTTGCCAACAGCACATGCAGAGTCCTGAGTTCAATCCCCAGCATGGGAAAAAGAATAAAGATTTGAATTTTACAGGTCTTAGTGAAAATGACTCTAAGCCAGTAGAGCACTATGCAAAGGCACAAAACAAGCAGCAAATCAAAGGAAAAAGTCCACATGCTTTCCGGCCCCTACCAAGTGCATCGGTCTTAGACTCTAGTGCTCGGTTCTGAAGTCCTTTGTGTAGAGATATGAAAAGGGAGGCGACACTAGGCTTTCCCTTCCCTTTATTCTGACACTTGGAAGCTTGCCTCCTGCCTCTCCTTTGTCACATGCCTGCAGCCATTTGGCGTGCGCGCCCCTTTCTTCGTGCTGCTTCTGCCTCTAATAGGAACGTGTGAAACATGTGACCCGGAAGTACACAGGTCGTGTTGGTCACAGGGGCCTCCGGCTAGAGAGGAACAATGAGACCGAGCTGTCCCTGAAGAGGAGGGTCGTCCTTTCTCAGGCGAGTCCCTCTGTGCCCTTCCAGGGGCTTTTATTAATATTTCAGAGAGCTTGCTCTATTTACCCTGTGAGGTAGCGGTTCTTGCTAAAAGGGGCTGAGACCATTTACACAGTGCCTCTGCCTGGTGTGTCTGCAAAGTGAACTACATTAAGTTGCTTTTATCAACACACACACACACACACACACACACACACACACACACACACACACGTAGAAATCAGAGAGGAAACAGATACTTATAAATTGGCACTTTTGTTCTTGCCCAAGTAGTGAGGACAGATGCTGTACCAGTGGGACCCTGGCTGAGGCAGTGATGATGCCGCTAAACAGTGCTGGCCTCAGGTCCTCACTCTGAGTCTCGGGGACGGAGGGTGGGGTGCCACGGCTCTCTGTGGCTCATACGCCACCAGCACTCAACCTGGCCTGGGCAGCTTCCCTTCTCCACGTCTTCTCCACGTGGTGCTTTTTCCATCCCTCCCTCCGTGTGGCTCCTATTCCAACTAAGCCTCACTAGGGAGGCCACAGTCTAGACCACCACCTACTACAACCCGCCCTGCTTTTGGTAGGATGCATAGGTCCTTCTCTGGGAAGCCGGGCAGCTAAGGACCAGACACACTGAGCTCAGCTATTTGGGTACCCTTACACTGAGACTTGCAGCAACTGAACAGCTCTGAGCCTTGGTTTCCGGACAGACATTTCTAACTTCCACAGCAACAAGCTGGGAGCTGAGTGTTTTCAAATGTAGCCCCAAGCCCCTGTCAAATGTGTAAGCCGTAAATAATTCACTAGCTAGCTTCACGGAGCAGATCTGGTTGGAGGCAATGAGCCCTTGAACAGTGTAGCAGACAGATTTATAAGACTCAGGCAGGCACAGCACCCCAGGTGTCACTGTGCTTGGAAATTTCTGGTTTATGGCAACTCCAGATGACAGCTTGGAGATCTTGCGTGAGTCTTCATTTCTCTAAATGCCAGGAAGGCACAGGAGCTGCCTCACTACCATGCACCTCCCTCCCACGGTGCGTGGAGAACGCTGGGGCATTGGCCCTTTCCTGCCTTCCTCCCCTTCGCTCTGCAGAGCTCTCAAGCAGGTGTCCTACGCCCTCACATCTCCCGGAAAGACTCCATGATGGCAGAGCACGCATCTTAGCTTCTGAAGCCAGGGGTGGACTCGGCACGGGACAAGATGGAACAGGGTTGAGCATCAGAGTAACTTCACACGTGTTCTGTGTTTATAGATTGGTGCTAAGAACAACAGTGCACACACTTGGAAGGGCTGGGCTGGCATCCGGTCTGACCATGTCTGACAGCACCGTGGTCGTGGTGTGGTGCAATGGTATGGCGCTCTGTAAACTCACAGCCAGGATGCGTGGGTGCTGATGACCCCAAGCCACTTGAGCTGGGCTCTTACCAGGCAGCCACTGAATGGCTGAACATCTATATTCCTATCAGTTTCACAGGAAATAAAATCTAATGTTTTACAGCCCCTGGGCAAATAACGTGTGATGGTATTTACCAGCTAAGTGTGTTTGAAATTAATCATTTGTCATTGTTCGTACTCCTGGAGAGTAAGGGTGAACCTGAAATGGTTTCAGGTTATTAAGGGGGATATGAAGACCCCCCCCCAGTGGACGGGGAATCCCAGGCCCACTGCACACACACAGACACTGTGTTTGCAATGAGGCTCACGCTGCCTTTGTCTGCTGGTCTCACTGGAGTTTCCGTGCCAGGAAAACCACAGCTGCTTCCCACAGAGGACACATCTGGGGACATCTGTATTGAACACTAAAATGCACACAGAGAACATTGCTAGTAATCTATCTGAGCAGAAGAATACAATGGTTTTCTGTTTCTACAAGATAGAAATGAGCCGTGTTCTTGCCAAAGCACAGCTCCCGGCTGTAGGCTCAGGCACTGGGGCTGACCACCTCGCCACCCCGCCAAGCTTCGTGAGGCCTGGGTTAGGGCCGGACATTTCTCCACACGGCAACCCATCTTCAAGGGTTTGGGTTTCAGAAATAAAATAAGATTTAAGCCAGAACCACGCTGATGACATGACATTAAACAAGGTCCTGAGGGTGTACATGCTTCCCTCCCGTCTGGCGTGTGTTTTCCCTTACTGCGTGCGTATTTTTCATAGTGGTTATATTTTGCACTGTTACCTGAGGAATATTCAGTGTGATTGCCAATTGATTAAGTGCATGTACTTGGGGAGATGGGGACTGTATTTGCAGTTAGTAGCAGAAATATTGATTTCCCCTTTTACTACCCATGTATGATGTACTCCCTGCCAGCTCGGTGCTCATAAACCCTGGATCCTATGTTGAATACCCAAAGACCAGCCAAGGAACACAGAAACACAGACGGGCTCTGGATTCAGATATACGGTGATTCGCACGTCAGGCTGTGGGGCAAAGTGAACTACAGAACTCTAATGAGCCTGGGTTCCTCCCCTGTGAGAGCTCGGACGGCCCAGGTAAGGGCTTACAGATCCTACTCCAACAGACTCAGCTTTGGCCATTCAGAAATGTGGTAAAAGGCGACCAAGAAACAGAACACAAAATTCTGTCAGCACAACGAAAAAGACAACACAAGCAAGCGTAGTTAGACCCCTGACGGCAGGCGGCACCATACCTTCAAATGCAGAAGGCAGCGCAGTCCTCAGCTCACGGCTCTGCAAGCATCTGCCTAACAGACCGTTATTTAGGGGTAGGCTTGGTTACTTGTCCCTTTGCTGTCTATGACTAAAGAAACCTGACACATGCGTTGAAGGGAGGAAGGATTTATTTTGGCTTGAGGTCCCAGGAGATATATATATATGGCCCGAGGGAAGACAGCACAGCGAGGGCACCCTGGATCTGGAGTCAGGAAGCAGAGAGCAAACAGAAAGTGGAGTCAGACTGTCATACCTTAACGTCCATTCCCAGGGACCCACTTCTTTCTGGCAGGCTCCATTTTCTCAAGGTCTACAACCTCCCAGATGGGATCCCCGTGATCCCAGCACTTAAGTCGATGGCACAGGAGAATTAAAAGCTTGATTTCAGCCCAATCCATACAGCAAGACCTTACCTCCAAGCCACAGCAACACAGCCAAAGACTTTCAAACAGTTAATGGTTAAACTGTGGTATTTACGAGGCAGTATGAGGCTAAACTGTTTGTCTATCAAGCCACAAAAAAGGACACAGATGAAACCATAGACGTGTATATTGGTAAAAGTATCCGGCCTGAAATGTCTTCTTTCTGCATTCATCAGGACCGGGCAAGCTTCGGGGTGAAGACGTTGCAGGGGACCATGAGTGGGGAGCATTATCAGGTGGAGCATGGGGATTTTAGGGCACTGGAAGCGTTCTGCACAACACAATAGCAGATATGTGACATTTACGTTTGTAACACAGAATGAATCCTACTGTAAATGTCAACTTTAGTAAACAATACATCAACGCTGGCTCATCGTTTGTGAGGAGCAGATGGGAGGTGACTGTGGAGAACTCTATTTCCCCAATTTTCTGCTCTGAAAGAAGGCCATCAGTTGAAAAATTATTTATATGTGAATTAGAGGGAGGGGGAGCCGTGAAGATACAGAGAATAAAGCTATCAGAAACGGCACCTGCAGTGGTTCGGTACAGTGTAAGCACTAACAGAAAGCAGTTGTCAGGACCTCTCTCTTTTCCGCCTGTGTGAAGCCAGCCTCAGCTAATCAAGGTGATTGTTTCCTGGGAAACAGTAGGCGCTGGTAAGAGCACACAGTCACCACATCCTTCTCCTCTGTTGCTACAGACGGTCCCATCTAAACTGATCTGCATGTGTCTCTGTGTGCAAGAGCCCTGGCTGGTCTGTAATGAACACAGAGTGGGCACGAGAAGTCAAGCTCCGCTTTAAGGCACCGAGACAGAGGAATTGGTTGTTATTACTGCACAACCCGTCAGTCCTGACTAAGGCTCCGCGGAGCATAAAGCAGTAACTTCACTCTCCAAGAGGCATCCTCCTGAGAGTCAACTGAGAAGGCTAGCTGTCTAGTGGCACACTCATGTGCCAGACACATGCTTCTGCAGGGGAGCTTTAGTCCATTCCATAAGAAAACGACATTCGAGAAGAGGCGGCGCCCAAGTCGGTGTTAGCCAATCTTGACAGCCTTGGGTGTGTCTGGGTGCAAAGATCAACCAGGCTTCTCCAGGAACCCAGAGCTACCCAGACACTCATTTAATGAGTGTATTACAGCTTGAGCGCCTGAGCTGACAAAGCAATTCTCATCAAGAGTGGATGATGGTCAAGGGCTCCCGAAATGTTTACTCATTGACCACAAAAGACACTTGGACAAAAACTGCAGGCATCTCCTCACCCTGTCAGTGCCCGTGACACCACCAATGACAACGACAACTCCGTGGCAAAAAAAAATATATGTGTGTGTGTGTGTGTGTGTGTGTGTGTGTGTTCAGAATTCAGTGCTTCTGCAAACAGGTATGTGTGGCTTTGTTCTAAAGAGTCCATCTAGTGACACCACACATAGCCTCTTTGTGCCACTGGGAGGCTGATGGTCAGACCACAAGTTTTCCTGGTAGTAGCCAGATGGAATGCAAGAGTGTGTACACTCTGCCTGGCCTCACTGTGAGCTGACCCCAATCCCCTCATTAAGCCCGATGCTCCTTTCACATCCCATTCCTGCTTCTACAGATGCTTCTTGGCTCAAAGTACACAAATGAATGAAACACAAACAAAAGCCTTTAAAACCTGAGGGTCTAAGTGGGGAAACACTTCCTAGAGGGGTCTCGGAGGACTGTGAACCAACGGCCACAGAGAGAGGAAGCTTAACTGCACCACATAAGTGGGGAGGCATGTGAGGCTCAAAAGTCATTTCCATAGTGCCCATGTTCCGTGACTGGTGTCGGGGCTGTTCATAGCTGTGCAACCAGAGTGTCCCAAACTCTAAACCTCAGCTTGAAGGAATATTACACAATTACTGCATAAACAGTATGCAGAGTTGAATGCCTTTCTAGTGTGATACAATAGCTAGTTTGAGTCTATATTCCGGGGGCTTACGGAGTCATTAGTAACAGTTACGGGTTCTCCATGGTAACCCGGCAGCCAGAGGACTTTCATAAAAATTATTTTTATCCAAATTATATTAGGGTTGGAAGAATAATATAATGTCACAAAGATCTATTACCTAGGCACAAGAGCTTCCATCACAGGTGATGAATTATTTATAATGGCCGGCATTATACGGCAATGTTTTCAAACGGAGGATTTGTAAATGTCCTTTGCAGATGCAAATGAACAGATTAATAAGGAAACAAGCTTTCTGGTGTGAGAAGCCCGGATGACAGATTAGCTATTAAGAGCAATTTATAGGTCATAAGATACGAAAGCTGGCAAGAAACACTACCACCGTCGGCTCTAGAAATAGTAAAACTGCATCTGGTTTCCCAGGGGTTTCCTGTTGGACATTTTAATTACACCAGAAAACTGCCAGAATTTACAATGACTTCATTTTTTAGAAAACTTGATGCCCTGTGTAAACTTGGTGTAATACGTCGGCATCATCGGTGCCGTGTACCGTCAATGCCATGCCACGATGCAGCCGCTGAGAGCCGACAACTTCTGAACAGCAGAGAGAAACTTCTGGTGGCTAGTCAGCATTGCCCAGAGCACCCTAGTGAGCAGGCTACAACCTAGGAGGACCTCACAGCCTGCACTCTCTGTAGCTCTTCAGCCACACCTGGAGCTGAGGCGGCTGTTCAAGGAGAGTTGGGCGGGTAAAGCACCAGGAGATGGCCTTGTCTCAGAGGCGCTTCCCACGACAGAGCTCACTCTACCATGATGTTGTTTTAGTTCCATGCCATCACTTCCAGACACCCTGCATTTGTGGTCATTTCAGTGACTATAAAACACTGTTCCGAAGGGGGTTGGAATGTAACAGATCACCTCAGAAGGCAGCATTTACACTGAATCATAAAAGCCTGGGTTTGGCAGGATGGGATCCAAGGAGGAATGTGGAGGAAGACAGATGGAAAACACACGTGTGCATCAAGTGTCCCAGCAAGGGACAGCTTGTGTGCAGATGCTAGAGGATAACTTTTAAATTGGGTGGAAAAAGGACCCTTGAGGACCCAGAGAGATGTTTTGGAATTAAACAACTGAGAACTTGGACTCCCATCCGGAAAGGGATGTTACTGCACCCTCCCACTAGACAGGCCAGGGTGTAGTGGTTGCTGAGGCCCTCTGACACACACAGCTTCCGGATGTTCAGGAGCTAAGATGGTAACCTCAGTTCTCTGTTGTGTCACTCAGTCTAGCAGATCATCTCATCCTCTTCCCCTGTGTGGAATGGCGGTTCCAATCCCAGCTTCCAGCAGGAGAGGCAAGTGGGTTTTAGAGCTGAAGGCGGCTTTGTGTTCATACATCACCCAGGCTACTGGCTTCAAGCGTCACCTAACCACGTAGCCCTACTAACTTCAACATGGCATCTGAGCGACAGAAGGCACAGCCTTTGACGCACACCTCTATGGTCCCAGCTATTTAGGAGGGCAATGTGCCAAGACTGCCACCTCAAAATAGAGCCACGTGAGGCACCACTGCTCAGGCAGAGTTCTCCTTCCCACGGGGCGCTTCAGAGTACTCTGAAAAACACCTGCCGAGGGAAGCCTCGATGCCCTTAGATGTGGGTAGAGTGCCCCACCGTGGTTAGCAGTGCCTCCTCCCAGCCACGCACCCCAAGTCTCCATGGCCTTCACTGACAGACTCTTCCATGACCTACACACACTCCTCCAGCAACCAATCACAAGCTGGTCTCTTCCACTTCCTCATCATTCGGCAGCCGCTGCACTCAGCAGCCCCAACAAGCTCAGCATCTGTGGCCAGCCCCGGGAAAGTTTTTATTTAGTGATTTTTATTTCAATGCTGACCATTTATACACTAAGTCCATCTAGAGTTAATTCCTGTCCACTTCATTTTTAATGATGAGTTTAAAATGCATTGTTTCATTCTCCGAATTCCTCAGGGCTAGTCAGTGTCAAATGCAAAGGTAAACGTCGGCACTCTCAATCAAGCTTTTTAAACCACTGCTGATTCTGTCAGCTTAGTCATCTAGGATGGGCGTCCATCAGTGTGCTTCCTAGCTCCCAGCCTTGTCCCTGCAGGACTCATTCCCCTACAAAGCTCACTCTAGTTCCTTACATACGAGGTAGGGGAAGGACAGCCACTTCAGGGGACAATGATGACCACACATTTAAAGAGTTTGGAACTGTGCCTGGCACACAGGGTGTGTTCCATTACTGTGAATTGTTATGTGCACTAAACACCGATAAAAATGACATTTGTCATCATCCCTTTGGCACAGGAATTATTTGGCATACAAGCACATACATTCATCTTTTTGAATCTCCAGAGAAATAATATACTGTACAAAGGTCTGAAAGTTGAACACGTATATGTCCAATAAAGGAAAATTAAAATTTTAGTTTAGATTCTAAACTTGTTTTATTTTAGCTTACCATAAAATGTGTATAATATCATTAAACAGGTTATATTTGTTAGATAAATTTTCTATCATAAAAAGGGTCTATCTCTCTCTCTCTCTCTTATTCTCTCTCTCTCTCTCTGAGGCAGGGTCTCACTCTGTAGACCTAGCTGGCCTAAAAGTCACTAGTATTTTTAATTTAACAGTGTAAAAAATGGGGCATGGCAAAGGAGGCCTCCCATGAAACGGAGTGGAATGAGGCATCAAAGCCATGGACCGTGTGTCTCTATGAGGGTGTACAAAGACACCACCCATCCTCCTCGGTAAGAATGCCACCATAATCAGTTCTGCCACACCAGCAACCTCCAACTCCACTTCTCAAGCAGAAGTCAGCCCATGCTTGCATTCCCCGTGGCTAGAAGCAGCTGCTCTGTTTGGGCAGGACTCGCGGCCTCTCGTTACTCTCCTTGCTCTTCTGGCTGCTGCTCCTCACCCAGCTGGTTGCACTCCTGTTAAATCTTTGAAATCTACTCCCTTTGGCCTTTGTTTAGTGCATGTGAGCATGCAATGATCAGAGAATACAGTTACCACAGCAGCCTTGCCGGTGTTAATGTAGTGACAGACAGTACTCCTTTTCTTATACTAGTTCCTAAGTAGCAGAGCCTGAGAGTGTGAGAGCTATGCAGACTACGCTTCAGAAATGGGGGATGTCACCGATTACAAGAACTTTTCAATGTGCAGCAGGAAAGAGGGCAGGAGGGTGAAATTAAACAAGCACGCACAGTCATCCTCCTTACCGAATGAGGCCCATCCTGACCCAGACAGGAAAACATGCAGGAAAGCTTGCCCCTTGGGGCCAGCAAGCGATAGAACTTCAGGTGTCCCATTGTGATTGTCTCAGATCTCCACAGGGCTCATCACAAGGTAGAAATGTTTAGCCCCACTTTTCAAGAAGAAGAAAAGCATTAATTAACGGGTACAAAGTGAAATAACTAAGAAAAGACAAGGCAAGGGTCTAAAGTCAAGACCTGTTGGCAAACTACCCCACACAAGGGACAAGCAGAGTGAAGTGCTTAGAGTGGCTTAGCAGACAGGTATTCACACTGTATCACAGACTGGACACAGACTCGAGAGTTTTATTAAGGTGGAGACTTCTATAGCACCACCTACAATAATCCTACTGCATGGTTTCAGAGCAACTTAATCCCTCGGCCTAGATGATATAAAAATTACATTTGGAAGTCTTCCCGGTCAGTTGGCCTGTCCACAGGCATGAACTGAGATGAGATGCACATTATCACCATCACCATTATCATCACCATCATCATCATCATCACCATCATCATCATCATCACCATCATCATCATCATCACCATCATCATCATCATCACCATCATCATCATCATCACCATCATCATCATCATCACCATCATCATCATCATCACCATCATCATCATCATCACCATCATCATCATCATCACCATCATCATCATCACCATCATCATCATCACCATCATCATCATCATCACCATCATCATCATCATCACCATCATCATCATCATTACCGGTTTCTCTGTGTGATAGCCCTGGCTGTCCTGGAACTCACTCTGTAGACCAGGCTGGCCTCCAACTCAGATCTGCGTGCCTCTACCTCCCTGGGATTGAAGGTGTGCACCATCACCGACAGGCTTGAGATGCACATTTGTGTAGTGTTCTCTGTAGTGTTATATACAGATGTGGAGCATGTCTGGTGTAGTAGTCTTTGCATGTCATCTACAGATGTTGAGCATGTCTGATCCAGGCCTGGCCCACACACCTCATGTGCCTGACAGCTCCCAGAAAGCTGCCCCAGTCCAGTCACCGAATCACAGCCACAGCTGTAACTCCATGGAGGGGCGTCCACAGATGGCTTCCAACCAGCATCCCAGGCAATGAATTCAAGAGTACTTATGTGCAGCTTGACAAGGGTGAGCTCTTAGGGTTCCACAGAACTGGGTCAGCTCCTACAATGGCAGGGTCCACTTCAGAAGGTTCCACTCAATGTACCACAGTATTAAACAGGCACTGTGAGAAAACACAATTTTATGGACGCCTCGGGGGTCTCCTTCTGAAACACTCTTAAAGGGAGTTGGGTATCTTGCTCTGGGTCAGTGAAGGGAAAAGGGGAGGCAATGGCTGGACAGGAAGGGGTGAGGCCAGGTGGGAGGGAGGGAAGTGACTGACAGCTTCCATCCATCCGGGTGAATGGGTGCAGCCCTGCTCCACTCCAGCTCCCAAGACAGGAACACATCTCCTGCCATGAGTCTGTACTGGGTCATCCTGATCACACCCAGGGTGTATTTTACCTCATTTATAGTTCAGAAGAAGGGGAGGGAGGGAGAGAGGGAGGAAAGAGGGATGGAGGGAGGAATTGAGGGGAAATGGGCGGGTGATAAGCACCTGGCCGCAGGGATGTGCTAAGCGAGTAGGAGTGCTAATATGAGGACAGCTGGGCTGTGAGCATGGCAGAGTCACGTAATCGCCCATGTCTCGGAGGGAACAAAATAAAGGCTGGAAAAGGAAGGACCCATGGGGGCAGGGGGGCTGCCGCAAATGTGAAGATGTGGGAACTGCGACTTCGTGTATAAGGAACAGAGTCTTGGTTGTATTTACAGGATTCTCTGAAGGAAAAAAAATCTTTATATCTATTTATTTTATGTGCACGAGTGATTTGCCTGCATGAATGCACGTGTACTTTGTGCATGTCTGGTGTCCACAGAGGTCGGGAGGACACACTGACTCCCCTGCAACCAGAGTTATGGATAATTGTAAGCTACTGAGAACTGGACCTGGGTCTTTTTGCAGGAATCACATGTGCTCTTAACTGAGGAGGCATCTTTCCAGTCCTTAAATACTTAAAACAACAACAAAACACAAAGCAAACAAATAAAAAACAACCCTTCGATTATTTTTAAACCTAATTTTTTGTTTGATTAACTTAAATTTACTAAACTAACAACTAAAGGGAAGAGACATCCATGTCTACCCTGTATGCTAGTTTCTTTCTTTAATAATAAAAAAAAGATTTATTTTGTATTTTGTCTGTGTGAGCGTGTGTGTGTCTTGGAGGTTTGTTCATGTGTGAAAACAGTGCCCACGGAATCCAGGAGGTGAACTTACAGGCAGGTGTGAGTCACCCAACATGGATACTTGGGTGCTGGATAATGAACTTGGGTTCCCTGCTGAGCTGTATGTGCTCCTAATCACTGAGCCATCTCTCCAGGACCAAAGTCTCCCTCGCAGAGTATGCAAGTGGGCTATAATTCCCCTGGTATGCTTCGTGAGATGAACAGTAGCCCTCAGACTCCTCACAAGTACCATCAGAGAGAACCAGAATGAATGGGACATTTAACACATGATGGGTACTTGAGAGAAATTCATCGATTAAGTCAGCTGGGGTATGTCACGGACGTACTTCAAGGGCTTGGAGTAAGAGTGTGGGAGATGTAGTCACCACTGGATTCTTAATTCTCTGCATAACAATGCCCGCTTCGATCTAAAAGTAGCCCACTCCGCGAATGCCGGCTGCTTTCAGGGATTGGCCGCTGCCCTGGCAGTCTAGGCTGACGCACTGCTCCCATTGGTGGGGACTCTTCACATCAGCCTGCTGCCGTGGCAAAGTCGAGGCTGGCATGGTGGTAGACCTGCCTTACATGGGGGCTCTATTTTAGTGTGTTGAGGACCCCACCCCCATTCCCACGGTGACCGCTTTGAGTCCACAATCCTTTCATGAATGAGTACATGTTCTCTCCCACATCCTTGTCAGCATTCTGCCCGGGATGAGACAGAATCGCAAAGCAGTTTTGCTTTGCTCACCCTGATGACAAGGATGTTGAACACTTTTAAAAGATAGTCACTGGCCGTTTGAACTTTCTTTTGAGATGTGTTTGGCGCCTTGGGCCACGTACTGACTGTCAAATTGAAGTTGTGCTCTCTTGGTTTTTTGATGTTTAGTTTTTGCAGGTTTTATTATTATTATTATTACATCTGGATATCAAGCTTCTATGTGAGGTACAGCTGGCAAAGACCCATCTCCCCGCCCTATTCTCCAGCTGTCTGTTCACTCTGCTGCTAGGTTCCTTTTCTGTGCAGACATTTTTAAGTTCATGGAGCCCCATCCATAGACTCTTCCTGTGTTGTGTCTTATCCAGGGGACCCTTGCCTTCGCCTGTATCTTGAAATACATCCCCTGTGCTTTCCTCTGCAGATTCAGTTTTTACATTAAGACCTTTGGTCAATTTACACTGGTTTTTGTTCAGGGTGGAAGATGTGGATCAGAGCACGGTTGTCAAGGGAAGGCAAGGCTTTCCTTCCCCAGCACTGTCCAGTTGGGGTTCCCACCTCACCACCAGCCGGATGCCACAGGCCCGTTCCCTTAACACACACCCCATCCCTCCTCTCGGGCACGACTCACCCTCTGGCTATACTTTCAAAGAGAACATTTATTTACTTAGTGTGTGTGGTATATGTGTGTGAGAGCACCTGTATACCACAGTGTGAAGAAGCAGAGGGAAACTTTCTGGGTTCTGTTCTATCATGTGGGTTCTAGGAATCAAACTCAGGTTTGGGGTTACAAGCACCTTTACCTGCTGAGCCATACCATCAGCCCTGGGCTGGATCGTGTTTAAATATGGGTTTATTTGTTTCAGATAATGCCGAAAGCTTCTTTAAGAGTACTTGCTGTAAGACTCATAAAGAAGCTGGGCATTAGTGCTGCACACCTTTAAACCCTAGCACTTGGGAGGCAGAGACAAATGGATCACTGTGAGTTCAAGGTCAGCCTGGTCTACAGAGTGAGTTCCAGGACAGGTTCTAAGGCTACACCGAGAAACCCTGTCCTCGAAAAACAAAACAAACAAGAGAATCATGAAGAAAGAAAGTACTACTCATTAAATGAAAATAAAAACTTGTTTAGAAACCAGACAGCTGTTAAAATGATGTCAGGAAGACAAAAAGCTACCACGTGTAAAGCACCAGGAACATGCAATTCAGCAAAGATATTTTTCAAACCCCCAAATATGGAAAAATTCAGAAGAGAAAATAAGATAGTACTCCGCATTTCGAATACCAAAGTGTACAGAAGAATTCTGAGCAGTGCTTAGGCACACGGGTGCGGTGGCTCAAATACACTCCAGGGAGCCCGCGAAGCCTCAAAGCCACTTGACAGAACAAACCCAAAGTCCTGGAAATGTGCTTGGGATGGTTTTCTTCCTAGAGCTGATGTTTTGGACAGGGGATTCTTGGCTGCAGAGCTGTGTCCTGTGCCTCCCCCTACACCACCACCACCAAACCCCCCCCCCCTTGTGTCATATCGCCAAAAATGTCCCCTAGGGAAATCTCAGTGTTTCCCAGGTGACAACTGTCATGAAGGGGGATTGTTATAGGAGACTGTCATGACAGTATTTCCCTGTCTTTAAAAGAAAAATTATTCTTTTCTCACACAATACAGCCTGATTGTAACCCCGCTGCCTCCAGGCCTCCCATTACCTCCCTCTCCATCCTCTTCCTCATAGCCACTGCTCCTCCATTTGCCTTCAGAAAGCAGCACACTTCTTGGGGACATCGACCAGACAAGGCGGAACAAGATGCAGTAAGACCACACACAAGCCCTCACACGCAGGCTGGGCAAGGCGTCCCAGTAGGATGGAAAGCGTCCGATCATAAACCTTCAGCCCACATCCATCCTGCCCGTGAAGATATGCTGGGCCAATGGTGGCTCAGAGCTTGTGAGAGTGGCCAACCAATGACTGTCTTGGCGACTACGGGGAAATGACGGAGCTGTCAGATGATGGCAGTACAGCCACACTGTGAGACCCGCACACATTCACTTAAGACACTGCATTCAACGCTGGCTGATACGAGCACCAGAATTTCACCTGCAGTGCGTTTTGGCTCTTGCTCATGAGAAAGTCCAGGGAGGTGCGAGACTCACAGGGCTGAGTGGAGGGAAGGTGGTACCCGACCACACAAAGCAGCCAATCCTGACCGTCAGTACTGACCCAGCGGGAAATGCACAGGCCATCACAAACGGAGGTTTGTTCACAGTCAGGCCCAGACCAGAAGAAAACATCCATACTCTCTATGTGCTGTGTGAAACTGGGTCACCGCCACAGACAGAGGCAAAATGGGCAGGGAGTGCATGAGTGACGTTCAGCTGAGAAAAACGGTCTTTGTAAACCACTGGAGACTTATCATGATGTTAAGTACATGCACACCCTGCACTTGCAGTCTGTGTGGTGTGTGTGTGTGTGTGTGTGTGGTGTGTGTTAATGTGTGTGAGTGTGGTATGTGTGTGTGTATGTGAGTGTGTGGTATGTGTGTGTGTGATGTGTGTGTTAGTGTGAGTGTGTGGTGTATGTGTATGTGGTGTGTGTGTGTGGTGTGTGTGTGGTGTGTGAGTGTGTGTGGTGTGAGAGTGTGTGTGGTGTGTGAGTGTGTGTGTGAGTATGGGTGGTGTGTGTATGTGAGTGTGTGTGGTGTGTGTATGTGTGTGGTATGTGTGAGTGTGTATGGTGTGTGTAGGTGTGTGTGTGTGTGAGTGTGTGTGAGTGTGTGTATGGTGTGTGTGAGTGTGTGTGAGTGTGTGTGAGTGTGTGTGGTGTGTGTATGTATAAGTGTGTTGGTGTGTATGTGTGTGTGTGAGTGTGTGTGAGAGTGTATGTGGTGTGTGTGAGTGTGAGTGTGTGAGTGTGTGGTGTGTGTGTATATGTGATGTGTGTGGTGTGTGTGTGAGTGTGTGTGAGAGTGTATGTGGTGTGTGTGAGAGTGTGAGTGTGTGTGGTGTGTGTGTGTGTGTGAGAGTGTATGTGGTGTGTGTGAGAGTGTGAGTGTGTGTGTGGTGTGTGTGTGTGAGTGTGTGGTATGTGTATGTGGTGTGTGTGAGTGTGTGTGTGAGTGTGTGTGAGTGTGTGAGTGTGTGTGTGCACACGCACACACATGTCTGTGCTGTGCTCTCATGGGCTTGCCCACATGTCCCTGAACTGGTGTGTGTATGTAGGTCAGAGATCAACATTGGCTATCTTTATCAATTACTCCCCACCTTGTTTTTAGACAAGGTTTCTCACCAAATCTGTGCTCCCCAATTAGCTGCACTAGCTGGCCAGCGAGCCCCACTGTGCACTGTAATTACAGGTGAGTGTTGCTATGCAAGGCCTTTTATATGGGTGCTGGGGATCCAAACCCAGTCCTCATGGTCATTTCTCCAGCTCCACTAATCTTTTTATTTAAAAGACACACCTCAGGGTCATTTCTACGTAAGTAATACCTTGCAACTCAGCAATTCGAACTGCGAACATGCCCACTAGAGAAACACACAGAAATATGCACTGAGCTAACAGTATCGGAAGTCGTGGGACCACACGGGGCTGGTCAGATAGCATATGGGAAGTTCAGTCTGGCATGACTATGTAGATGTGTTGTGTACATATATTTGCATGTTTGCACGTCTTTAAGTACTGCCACAAGAGGCAGCCAAGACATAAAGAAGGCTGCTGTTTACATGTAAAGGACATAAAACTGAAGTACTTGTGCACACATGAGTGTGCCTGTAACAAGATCTGTGGGAGGCCGTGCAACAGGGGTGCCGGGAATGCTTTGGGTCAGGTAGCTCTTGTTTGGAAGCAGGAGGGGAGTTCCTTTCTGTGTCTTGTGCAGTGTCTGCTAGCATCACTGGCCTCTGTACCAGATGCTGCCAAACAACTCCCATCCTCTCTGGAAGGATGCACACTAAATGGGCAACATGTGAACACTCCCCTCTACTGACGGCCACTAGAGGGAAGATGTGGGCAGAGCAATGTGTGCATTTGTCTTACCTGGAATGTTTGGGAAGCTTACCACGAGCACGTACCCATACTATTTAAATAAGTTTTGTTTTTAAAATGACAGAAATGAAACACATTAAAATAGTCACAGTAATTATTTTGAGTGGTGAAAACTGGCTGATGTGCTGTTTTCAAATATTAATATTAAAAGTCTTCATTTTTAAAGGAAGGGTCAGAGGAATTTTTAAAAGACCTAGTATTATTGCTTTTGAATTAAAAAGGACAGTTTCAAAAGAATAAATTACTAACAAATGGTGACATAAAGGGAGCCATAACTGGAGGGCTGTGCAGCTAGCTCTTTGGAGAACTTAGGGTAATGAATCAGGAGTGCAGGAGACCAACCCAAGGCTGTGCACAGGCGGACAAAGGCTGGACCACAGAGAAGACTGCAGTCCAAACCATCAAGACTACTGCTAGGAGATAGGCCCAACCTGTAAACTCAGTTGTCATGCATCCAGACACACAGTGTTTGCACTGCACTTTGAAAGCAGATGGGGATTGCCTTAAAAAAAAAAAAAATCTCTGTTGCTCTGGCTCACCACCTCCTTAGAATCTGCTCTGTAAAAGAATGCATTGACACACTGGCAACTCAGGCACACCGGGTCGGACAGTGCTGTCTCACTGTGGAGACTGATATTAGCCAGGAGTACACATGGCACCCAGACTCATGGCTGCAATGACCACATTGGTACTTACTGTCTATTATCTACCACTAGGCATTGATGAACAGTGGCTGCTTGGGTTTTATCAAGGGCCAGGCAAGGGTAAAGGCCGAGGACAGGAGGCAGGTAAGGATGGAGGAGGAGCAGGAGGGCAGGAGGCAGGTAAGGACGGAGGAGGATTATGTGCTTCCGCCTAGGGACCAAGGCAGGAGGAGAAGCAGCAGTCAGAAGCAGGGGACTTTCCAGGCGCTGAGCGTGGCAAAAGATACGGACTTCTCTGTGGTGGCAGCAAAGGGAAAGGCATGGCCAGGCGCTTACCGCCTGCAGGCAAGAGGAGTGTGGCCTGACCAGAGCCATGCTGGGTCTCCAGATCCATACAGGACATGGACACACAATGAGAAATGCTCAGGACACAGCCCTTCATAGCACTGAGCCAGAAGCCAAATGACACAACCTGTATACACCTACTATGTACGCAGCATCGCCTGTGTCATATGAAACACCACAGCAACCATGTGAAAAGATGTGTCTTCATTTCACAGAACACACTGGGCACGGGGGTGGGGAGGCACCAGCCGGGGTTGGCTTCGGGGCTCTAAAAGTTGTCACACTGCCTCTGAGTGGATTAGTCATTGCAATCCTACCTGCACGGCTGTAGCTTAAAAGCAGGAGAGATTTGGTGTGTGTGTGTGTGTGTGTGTGTGTGTGTGTGTGTGTGTAAGGATTCTCCTGACATCCTAGATTTATAGAGCTATAACAATGTCAGACTTGCAGAAGCACTGGTGGCCAGAGGCCTGGCAGCTTCATCACCGGTGCAGAAGGACTTTTTAGCAACACAAGTGTTCTAGTTCTTTCCCTCCGATGTTAAGCGCCGCCCAAGCTTTCTACTCAATAATTTAGGTCTGGTTTTCTTTCTGCTTTTCATCATTTTAAGCACTTCAAATGCAGGAAACTGAACTAACAATTACCTGTGACCTATTTTAACACTCTCCCATATTTGCCTTGGAACGAACGCCCCCACCCCCAATTCCAACCTCCAGCAACAAAGGTCACAGGTACAATTCCTCCCTTTCCCTTTCAGAGTCACCACTGTGAGAATCTGACATCTCCCACTCCCCCAAAAATTTGGTATCATCACTGTATATTACAGATCTGTAAAATCTGTCATGTTCCTGTATGTTTTCAACATTTGTGCATGGTGACAAATGGCACACACCACTCTGCCAGTTTAATTTTGTGTTTATGGACATATTTGCATCTGTGAGCAGAAGATGAGCAGGGTAAGCATGGACTTCAGTAACCTGGGCTT
Source organism: Phodopus roborovskii (assembly GCF_943737965.1). Classification (NCBI taxonomy): domain Eukaryota; kingdom Metazoa; phylum Chordata; class Mammalia; order Rodentia; family Cricetidae; genus Phodopus; species Phodopus roborovskii. The sequence goes on along the minus strand of NW_026125506.1, from coordinate 1,020,500 downwards.
ATGCTTTTCTCTTATACTTTCCATCACTGAAACTTCCAGAACTCGCTCTCTCTCTCTCTCTCTCTCTCTCTCTCTCTCTCTCTCTCTCTTCCTCTCTTTCTCTCTCTCCCCCTCTCAGATACTTTTAATGCCAGCACTCAGAGGCAGAGGCAGGTGGGCAGGTGGATCTCTGTGAGTTTGAAGCCATCCTGGTCTACAAAGTGAGTTCCAGGACAGCCAGAGCGGTTACACAGAGAAACCTGTCTCGAAGAAACAATCAAACAAACAAACAAACAAAAGAGAAAGAAAAGAGCAGAAAACTGAGGACAGAGAGCTGCCTTGCAAGATTGTCAGGTGATATAAGAGAATGCCTATCTCCCGGCCCCGCACAAAGCAAACGTGTGCTGAAAGCTGTTATCTGTCACAGTAAGATAGCACATGAGCAAGAGAGGGCAGCTATTTCATGGGGGCCTATAACAGATCATAGTTGTTTAGGAAACCTAAATCTTAGAATGGTCTTAAGGTCACCAGTGCCTAACTGTGTTCATAAAAAGGAGCCTGATTACTTCCAGGTTAAGTCATCAGGAACTGTTCATTATGAATTCTTATACCCAGAAAGGCTTTATTGTTTATTTTAATGGAAGAATCAAACTTCTAATCTTTTAGTCACTACTGAATGCCATTCTATAAGCCTGTGATCACGACTCTAATTTGCCAAAGTCTTTTAAAGCCTAAGCCTGTGCTTGATCTCTGCTCTCCCCGTTACCTCTGTGGTCTGACACAAGCCCACTGCAGTTCTACACCCACAAGCATAATAAGGCATAGCACTCACTGGTAATCCCAGCACTCAGAATGCCGAGCCAAGAAGATTATGAGTTTCAGACCAACCTGACTTCTGGGACAAGACCCTGCCTTAAAATAATAATAAAACAAAATAATAGTAATTTTTTTTAAAAACCAAAGATGTATCTCGGCAAAGTGATGAAAGCCAGCGCCCCGCTCAGGCTCAGGACCTGTGCTTATATTGTGCATGCCTTGCTCATGAGGACAGATGCTGAGCCCCAGAGCAATCAGAAAGAACCACATATACTCACTGCCACATTTTTTTTTAATGCCTAGGGGACTCTCCCAGACTAGCCTTGCTCATCAAAGGCTGTCCTCCACGATTCCTCTCAGTGGCCAATTCCTTGATAAAATCCACGCTGACCTTTTCCCTCCCACCACTGCCCCTGCTCCTCCTGGACAGCACTGTGTAAACCTCTGTGCAAAGAGCTGAAAGAAATATGTACACTGTTGGGGGTACCAGTCAGTCACTGGGCTAATTCTAGGGGACCCAGTCTGTCTGTGGAACAGGGATCACAACAGCTGTCTTCACCAGCAGTCTGTCCCTAGCCTTTTACACACAATACCTCTGGACTGACATTGACCCTGAAGGAAGAGTCAATCTGTCCCCACTTTCCAGATGGCCAAGGGATCTTGATCATCACCCAGCTCTATCCAATTGAGTGCCATACTTCTCCCTGCTAAGGCAATAAAGGGTGGCCTGGCTCCATACTCGGTGACCGTGAACCCTCCCACGCAGAACGGGGCTCATGGTACTGAACACAAGCCAGTAAATCAAGATACCCTCAGGCGCAGGGAAATAGAAACTCATAAAACAATACTTTATCATTCCCACAGATTCCTGAGCCTTGGTTCTACCATCCCCCAGGGAAACCCCCAATGCATTTGGGATATTAATTATGATAAAAATTTATTAAGGACTCATAAATGCTAGGCGCTACAGGGACCACTTGAAAACACAGCCACACATCTGTGCTCATTCGGAGAAGATTAAGTGTCTAATGACAAGGGCTCCTGGGAGCATCAAACACTGTGCTATGACGCACATTTTCCCCGTCCCTCTCTTACAACTGTTTATTATTTATTTAGTCTCTTGGATTTCACACCAAACGCCAAAAATCTAATATGTGTTCCAGGTAAAATATGACCTTAGCAGAGGTGCACAGTAGCTTAGTGCTGGTCTCATCTCCACCGAGAGCCTGTGAAATACTACCCACAGCACTTCACCTGCCTGTCTTTCTCCTGTCAAAACAGAACAGAGAGGCTCCACCTTTCAGGTGGAGGGGTGTGTGTGTGTGTGTGTGTGTGTGTGTGTGTGTGTGTGTGTGTGTGAGAGAGAGAGAGAGAGAGAGAGAGGGGGGGGGGGGATTCTATCCTCACACAGAGGACATTTGGTTGGACATTATTTTCCTTGTAAACGTCCTCAAATCTCTAAGTCCCACCTTGCTCAGAGCCTGAGGTCAAGATGGGACAGCACAGTAATTAATGCGTGTGACAAAACAACAAAGGAACCACATGCGCCTAAAATCCCAAACGATTTACACCTGACAATGTGGCCTAGCGGCCGAACTCCCAGGTCAAGCGATTACATTTTAATAAAGTGGTACACTTCAAATGAGCGGAGTCCAAAGGACTGGGAGGAAGAGATGAACACAGGGAAATAAATGCCAGGCTGGTGAGCGACTGGCTGAATGGTATGCATTAAACTGGAATTACCAACTACGATGTCAAATGAACAACAGAATGTACAGGATAAATACACACAAATTAGCCTCTGGAAGGCAATCCTGACTCTGAAATGAACGTATGGTTTCTTAAGCTGGGGAAGGAACCTACACAGCCCAAACCTTTTGCCCCCTTTGCCCACGCCCACCCCCGCCCCGCTCCCGCCCCCACCCCCGACACTGCCATACATACATTCCTTTCACAAACCACAGAATCATTCATTTCTCTTCGGAGCAAGCTTACATGAAAATAATCCCCCAGAAGAAGAAGTGCATTGATCTTCATGCTACGACGTCAATTTCCTTCCCACTGATTCACGGGAAGGTTTAAATATCTGAAGAGCAGATGAGGCCCAATACAGATCTGCTGCACAAACCCCTGAGCAGCCATGGGGAGGGTGGTATATTCTGGAATCTACAACAAAGAATTGCTTTGGGAGTCTCCCCAAAGCCCTGGTGGCTGGCCTGCAGAGCCTAATCTCCTGACAGCCTCGCTGCTCACTGGTTTGTCTGAGATTCTCTGCAATAGCGGCTAAGTAAGAGAAAAGATGGCCCACAGACTGGAGGGCAGCATCGGAAGAAGGACGGGGCATCAGGGCTTGGTTAACGAAGGTCTGAGCCCCTTGGATTTACTTCATAAGAGGAACCTTTAATTTCCTTTTGTTGTTCACTGGAATCTAAGCAGGTTATAGCCTCATGGTACCTCCAGACCTTCTACTGCTTAATTCTGGGGAGAAGTGAAGATATACATCCACTTCTAATCACCTTTCAACTTTAATAAACTTCAATGATAATTACAGAATTTGTGCTAGGCCAGCAGCAGCTGAGTGTCCACAGCCAGTGTGAGGGACCAGTTCATCACGCCGCTCAGACCTCAGGCCATAAAGGGAAATTTAGTCCAACGCACAAATCTGCTTAATGTGCCTGCCCCTGGTAGTGGATGGATTCTGCTTAGTGCTTTCTCTGTTAAATCATTTAAGATCTGAGAGCTGCACTTTGCCTTAAGTGGCAATGGAGTTTCATAGGCAGAAGGGATGGGTCACTTCACAAGGGATTTGAAGTCACTGAGTTCTGGCTGTGAGGAAGCCGGACAAAGACATTCCCGATGAGAGGCAGCCAACCTTTCCGTAATGTTGGTTGAGCCCTTACTATACTCGGCAGATGCAGGGGTGAAGCGGGGACACACCTGCCTGGGTTCCAAGGGCAGCACTTTGGCTCTCTGCCGCTTCCTCAGCACCTAGAACATCAGACAGACGACTGCAGGAGACAGTCCCTGCAAGGCTGAGGGACGCCTGCAGACCCGACACATAACACAGGCACTGACGACCACAGCTGAAATGCCAGAGGCCCTGATGCTTTGGGATGAAGCAGTGACAGACTACAGGTTGACTGGGTTCAATGAGTCTAGGTGAAAGACACGGAGGAAACGCCTTTAAAGAGAAGAGCTCACCCTGAGCTGTCCGACCTCTTATCTGTGAGGCATCTGGAACAAGCTACCGGGAGTTAATTAAGGAGTGGCGTGTGCTTGCTTCCCTTCTGCACATGGAATCCACTGAGCTGAAATTAGACTTAGGCGAGCCATTCAACTGTTCAGGTGAGTGTTCCCCCGAGGTCCACAGGTAAAGGTTTGGTGGTCAGAATGGCATTGTGGGAAGCTGACAGAGACCTTTAGGGGGCAGAGCCTTATGGGAGGTCATCAGGTCACTGGCGTCCCAAAGGTGCTGCCACCGTGGTGTGCCACCCTTCCAAGGGGACAAAGCCATGGGGTCACCTAGCTTGTATCTGAACTTCAAACTGTAGGTACTCCCTTAGGGGACCCACAAGCGTAACTGGGAAAAGTTGAGAACCAAAGAGTGAGGCAGTCAGTCATGAAGGAACACTGGCGGCTCCTACAAAGGGCCAGGAGGGTCATAGCCGTTGCCAGACCTGAGGTCCATTAATGGCGTGGATGGCAGTAATCTGACCGTCATAAACTTTAGTCGATGGAAGACTTTATCTTAAACACAGAGAAACATGTAAAACATTCTCAAACACAGGAAACAGGTCTTGGCTTTGTTGTTACTGTTGATGTTGTTGTTTGTGGTCGGTTTCAGTGCATTCACCAAATGTTACTCCAGAGAAAACACTGAAGGCTGTCTGTGGCCCCCAAACCACTCCTCGGTATGAAAAGCTGCACTGAGTAATCTAGGAAGTCAATGCCGTCTCCAAAACTGCAAAACCGAGGAACAATTCCAGGGACAAATTTCATTGACCAAACTTATCAGAAAAATAAATCTGTACCATTAAAATTGAGGGTTAACAAGTAGGAAAAAAATGTACAGCTGACTAAATGATAAATTCAGATAGGAAGTTAGATGTTGATGGGAGATGTCATTCTGTAAATATGTTTCTTGTATTGGTTAATGAATAAAGCACTGTTGGCCAATAGGCGGGGTTAGGAGACAAGGAGGAGAGAGGAAGAAGTAGGGAGGAGTCAGCATGTGGAGACCTGAGGGAACAGAAGTCCGGGCCCTCTCTCCGGTAAGATGAGACCACGTAGAAACACTTAGATTAATAGAAATGGGTTAATATTTAAGACAGAGCTAGCCAATAAGAAATTAGCCAACAGCTTTATATCTAATACAGCATCTCTGTGTGTTATTTGGTGCTGATGTGGCTGTGGGACCAGACCAGTGGGGGTGGGGGATGGGGGGTGAGGGATGGGGGTGGGATTCACCACGTACTTGATGAAATCAGCTCTGCAAAGTCATGTTGAACTCATGGATTCCATTTAGTGAGAAGGAATTCTAGTGATGGAGACAAAGGAGATCAACAATAGTAGATAGGAGGTCCCTGCACTTGGGAGGTGCTGGAGTGAGTTAATTAGAGTTCACCATGCCATGGCCTCCATGACAGCCTATCACAAAACCAAAACTCAACAACAAAATGGACAAAATAAAATGACAATATCAGGCAATACTGTTGAAACAGCAAATTACTATTAATGGTCAGAGCATGTCCTTAATCAGCTTAACATGCTCCTGAACTTCCGACACCATGCACTGCCAACAGATCTTCCCCATACAGACACCCCTCACCGTGTTATCACCCTGCCTGCCCCGCCCACCACCATCTCTATCAATCACCCTGCCTGCCCCGCCCACCACCATCTCTATCAATCACCCTGCCTGCCCCGCCCACCACCATCTCTATCACAAAAAAAACTTTCAAAATTGGAGAGTTGTCAAGCTTAGTCATACTAGCAGGTACAAATTTTCCCTGTATCCCAACTCTTCCTTAAAACTTTGAACTGACAACAAATGCCATTTTCTTTAAAATAATAGGCTGGCTAAGTTTATTTTTTGTTAAAATGTTTTCCTAATATCAGGAAAACCATTTTTTTTTCTGCTGTTCTTTCACAGAAAAACATGGCCCATGACTTGCTACTCACCTCCCAACCCAATCAGTCACAGGGAGGCTTTAATCTGGGACAGTTTGGGCTTTGGCTGGGGCGCAGCAGAGGCAAGGTGAGTCTCACAACCAGCTGGTCACAGAATATTAGAAAGACATGCTCATCACTCAAGAGCTGAGACCAGCAACATCCAGGTTTTTATTGCTTCACAGAACAAGGGACTCAGAGTTACATCTCTGATAGGCAGACAGGTAGGAAGAGTGGCCACAGCCAGATAACAAAGATGACTCAACAATGACAAGCCTCCATAGGCAAAGGCCTATAGGCCTCAAGTGCTTCTTCCCTGATCAACCGAGTCTCCTAACCTGTGGGGAAGTCTGAAAATTTCAAGGCCAGAGCATGTTTACCCCAAAGTAGGTGGCCTGTCACCTTTGTTCAAACTGACCAATCCTTAATTAGGGGAGGAAGACTCCCAAAGACTCCCAAAACCTCCAACCACAAGGAGCAACCAGACTTCCATTTCACAAGCCCCACTCTCTGCTTTGTGGAGGGTATTTCTGGATGGTGTGTGTGTGTGTGTGTGTGTGTGTGTGTGTGTGTGTTTCTTACCCTTAATAAAAAGCCCTTCTTCACACGCTGATTCTGTCTGCCCTGCCTGAGATTTTCTTCTCCATTGCTACTTGTTGTGCCATACATTTTTAAATTTTTTTTTATTTATTTATTTTAGTTCTTTTAGTTCTTTTAACTGTCAGGAAAAATGAACCTGGCCCAGACTCCTAGACGGTGAGGTGAGGACATTCTCGGGAGAAAACCCCACACCCACTGCAAGTTCACGGCAGTGAGGAGAAAGAGCTTAGCAAAAGCCTGTGCGGCCACCTGGGCCCACACTAGGCCTTCACAGGTGGCCCATCCGGGCTTCTGTGCCAGTGTCAACATATTTTTGCTTTGCATTTTAAAACATGCAAATAGCCTCTTTTTAGTCTCTTTTTACTTATTAACTGAGCACAGTTCTGGAGTCCCGGGATTTGAGCTCTGTCCCCAGGATCACTTGCCCTGTGCTCTCGGGCATGTAACTGGGACACTTTGAGCTTTAGACTGCTCACTTAACCTAATGACAGGAAAGGCTTCAGACACAGAGGCCTGCCGTGGGGAGGACAAGAGGAGCCAGGCAACGAGTGACAAAGCACTCAGTAGGTGTTTGCTGAAGTATTTCTAGTCTTCTTTCTTGAGATAACATGTAGCTTGTCCCATTCCACATCTATTCAGAGGTCAGGGGAGATAAAAAGCTTAAAAGACTGATAATAAACAGCCCCCCCCCATCTATTAGGCTGATACACAAATAACAGATCAAGCCACACCATTATAGAAACCGGGGATTTGAAAAATGCTCTGGATGTATTCCGCCAGTAACCATGCCAACCATCTCAGTGTCTACACGAGGTGGAGGTGCCTCCTGAACCCTCATTACCGTGCTGCAGGAGCTCCTCCCCCCATACCACCCCTAGAAAACCCGCATTTCATCTTTCCTTTGTTCTCTCCCACACAGAGTTGCGCTCAACACAATCTCTGTGATTCCAAACTTTCCCCGCTGCAGCTGCTGCACCACATCTGGCGTCCTCTATCTAGGACACCTGCCTCAGAAGTTAGACAATCAAGGTGATGAATCAGTTCTTTTCAGAAAATAAAACTTTCCCGTTTCCTTAGGAATGTTAGGAGACAGAAAATGTTTAATAAAGCATAATTACACATCTAATTGCCAGATGCCAGGCACTCAAACAGGCACTCGAATTGCGGTCCCTTATTCTGTTCCACCGAGATGCTGTATTAGCTACCTATTGCTGTGTAAAAACACTTCCTCCTTCACAGTCACTTGAAACAACACACGTTCATTATGTCTATCCCGGGAGTCAGGAGTCCGAGCACAGCCTCACTGGGCCCTCTGGGGTGGCAGAAGGCTCTGTGCAGGCTTCGGCTCTCCTTCAGAGACCAGGCCTAGAGGAAGTCTGTTCCCTACTCCCTACCTGTGCCATTCCTTGTGATCATGAATCTGGAGCTTCAGTCTTCCGATGGCCATCAACGGAGACTTCCCTCAGCAACAGATAGCCTGCAATTCTCTGCCATCCTGAAATCCTAGACATGGCTACCAGAGCTACTGCTCCTCTGTATCCAGAGGGGAGAAGGAGATTCCAGCAGAGCAGGTGCTACAACCTTATATGGACCACACACAAATTCCCTTGACACTGGGTCGCCTAACGAATCCAGGCTAGGGCAGGGTGGTGGACAGCCAGCCCCAGCAATCCTGCTCCCAGCACTGGGATTACAGGTGCATGGCCACACCCTGCTTTTTACACAGCCCCTTGGGCCTGAACTCAGCCATCGTTCCTAGCCATCAAGTCATCTCTACAGCACATTTTTTTGGGGGGGGCATATTCTGTTGATTAGAAAAAGTGAGAGGTCCTGCACACTGCAGGAGAGAGGGTCACACAGAGCACCGTGATGGTTGATCTTGACTGGCAATGTGGTTTGAGTTGAGAAGCACTGAGGTTGGTACAGCACACCTTTGGGGTGTGCGAGAGGCCGTTTCCAGTGAGAATTAAGTCCAGGGAGAAGGCCAGCCCTCAGTATGGACTGCACCATTCCTCAGGCAGGTTGCCTAGGTAGAATAAAAGGAGAAAGCATGCTAGCAGAACATTGTGTCTCCATCCTGCCTGCCATGGTTGGAGCTGTTTAGAGTAGCCACAACCTCCCTGCCATGATGGAGTGAATCCATGAGCCAAAATAAGTCCTTCTTGCCATAATGAAACTTTCTCGGGCATCTGTCACCACCACAGTGGTCTGACTAACACAGGTGCAAACAGCAGAGCACAGGAACTATGCCAACTCCTTAAGAGCACGGTTGGCAGGCTATGCTGAAGCCGGCTAAGTGGCAAGTCTGCGAAGCTGAGAAGAGCCAAGGCCTAATGAAGCTAGCTCTGAGGCCTACCGTTAATCTGAACCTGTACCCAGAGACACAGCGCATCCAGATGGAGCTGGGATAGCGTTGACATGCAAGAAGGTTGATCTGGTGGACTGAACGCCTTGCAGGATCATGGTCAGCTGCTAGAATTTAAATGCAAAGGACATTGACTGCATGCCCAGTCTCCTGTGCCTCCTGGGATTCCTGACGACTTTTGAGGGCCCGGTTCAAATGCTGCCTCCTCTGTGAAAAGTGCCCAGCCTCCAGCGCCCACTGACCCACACCCACTGATGGCAGCTGTGTGTGCCGCTCAGACGGTCACTCTTAAATGCACATCAGTCTGCAAGACAACCAGATGTTGCCTGCTGGCTGAAAGCTCTGAAGAGCAGCAGGTCCCAGAGGTAAAAGAGAGCATGCCACCATGTACTTTTACCAAAGAATCCCCAGTGGAGTCTGGATGGATAACACAGTGTGCAAGAAAACGTGATTGTCAGCCCCCTCCCTCTGCTGATGGAAAACAAAAGAAAAACAAAAAGTGTTAACCCTCAGTCACCGAAGAGAAATTCTTCACAGTGTACCCATGTGTGAGACTCTACAGGGTCTGCAGACCCAGCAGTTACCGCTCCAGAGGATGACACTGTGTTTGGCTGTAAGGAATGTTCCGGACCTACCCACTTTCTATTAGGGTCAGCATCCTCAGACATGCACGGTATGGAACCTGTCAGTTCTCTTCTTTAATGAAAGAAGTCTCCCAAACTGGCTGTCAGTGTTCAAGACTGACCCCAACTGGGACTGGCAGAAACACGGCCTTAGCTAATCAGCCCAAGCACTGTTCAGTCTCTAAACATGAATATTAAACCTAGGAAATGGGAACAAATTATGCATGCATGTTTGCATTTGGTTTTAAAATATGCATAGATACATGTTTTTAAAAAGGACCTTTGGCCTAAGATAATGAAAGAATTCCATTCATAACGAAGGGCAGGCATTAGCTTTCCTGACAAGATTAAATAAATAAATACATTTGCCTAATACATCCTTAGAGCCTGACCTGAGGAGGAAATGCGTCTGAGACCAGAGTCTTTCTGTCAGATGTTCTCAACAAGACGTGGAACAAAGCAGGTGCATTCCACAGGAGAGCCCAGAGCTGGCACTGGTGCAAGACCCTGCCACACCTGCTTGTTCTTCTAGCCTTCCTTCTCTTCACAGCTACCCAATGCTGCCCCACAGTGGACTTCTGCCTCTGAGAAGGGATTTCATACCGCGAGAGACGCTTCGCTGCTGTGGGTGTGTTTCCCCCCACCCTCACGTTAGACACACAGAGGTTAAACTCACAGCCATGAGCTTCAAGCCTCTGCATTAGATCTGAGCCCCAAGCTCAGGCCTTGGTTTGCCGTCGTAACCCCATGGTTGTCCACAGCTGTGGAACTAACTGAGCGGTCAGAGCCTAAACAACTCCAGATTTCTTTAGAAAGGTCTTAGTGCTCAATGACAAGAGATATTTTATGCAAAGAAGTGCAATCGCACAGTGGCCAAGTCCAAGACTTAATGTAGGTTCGACACCTACCACCTACGTAAGTGCCTAAACTCCAAAATGGAAACTGGAAAGAAACGGCTTTCTAAGCAAATACAGTTATCTTTATAAGAATCTCATAAAACCTGATGTGATGAAGAAATAAAAGTTTACCTAACGCCCATAAGCAAATCTGCCTTTACACACATGGGTAAATCCCATTGGCCTGACTAACATTTCTACATGAATAGTGCATAGAACATTCTATGTGCTATTCCTTTTAGACTAGGGTAATGTCTCCCCATAGACAGCTGTCCATGCCTGTGGCCAGCCCTATGTTTTGTCACACTTGGGAGGACTTGCCTTGGACAGTGGGAAGAAGCCATGGCACTGCTGAATGCCTGCCATACTGTGACCCATAGCCGCCTGTCAGAAGAGTGGACAGCCACAGCCATGTGTTGCTTCTTGGCTGCAGTGGGTATGCACACACATGAGGCCAGAGATTGCAAGCTCTCACCAGCTCCATGAGAAAGCTTGGCTCACTGGTCCATGGAGCACACAAGCTCTGGTCTACAGAGCAAGTCCTAGGATGGCCAGGACTACACACTGAAACTCTGTCTCAAACAGAAAACCATCCTTAATGCTGAGGTATGCCTCTGCGGCTCTGAGGTTAAGCAGCCTGCCCAGCACTAGTAAAACCAGTACGTAGCAAAGCACAAACGTCTTGCCTTCAAAGGCCATGTGCTCTGAGCACATGCTGTGACACACCGAGCTGCCCTTGCCATATCTCATGGAAAGGCAAGTTGCTGAAGTTTTTGTTCAGTTTTCCTAAGTTACCCACGGGTCAGAAGAGGAGCCCAGAACAGACTGGCTTTCCACCACACAACAGAAAAGGATAACAAGCCTTCCGACATAGTTTGTGGTGTTGACCTCATTATCTATTTAACTAGATTTAGGGTCACCTTAGAAACACGAAGGGAAGAGTGGAACACTCCCACCTTGGCCATCACCAGCATTCTACAACAGCTCTGCAAAGATGTGACCCTGTCCGTGCTCTCCATTAACGCTGGAGAGTCAGACAGTGTTATGACCCCTTCGCAGGTGACCAGAATGCAGCCTGTACCTTGGCACAAGCTGGGTGGGGTGCTTTGTCTCCTTATGGCTCATCGAGAAATGCCCCCCTTTAACCGCACCCCCATCCCTCAGGACCAAACCCAGGCACATGGCTATTCAGCAACCATAGTACCTGAGGCACAATGCTAGCAAGCCTGAAAACATACCTTCTCTTCCTGAGCCACACCGGAGGATCACAGGAGAGTCCAAGCCTCACCTTCACATGCCTGTTCCCACACCCTGCTGATGTTGGGGACACAGAGACAAGCTGGGTGGGGTTTAACAGAAGTGGGATGTTTTGCTTTGGAAGTATCCCCTATATTGCCAGATGGGAAGGACCTGAACATTAGTCAAAAGCAAGCTGTAGCCAAGGCAGGGGAGAGCTTCCCACACTATAAACTATTGCATTCTAATCATTCCAACCCCAGGATTTTAATCTTCCTCAGCCAAGAGAAATGACTTAATGGAAAGTCTAAGCTCATTATTCAATTCAGTGAGTGAGGCTTTTTCTTTTTCTCCAAAAAGAAAAAAGAAGAGTAAGAAGAAGAAAAAAAAATGTCTAAGGAAGAGAGATGTGTATGTCTATGTAGGACACGTAACAGTGAAAAATGCACCAAGCATTTTGTGTTTGAGTACTATAATAAACACGAATCTATAACCCCAGTGAGCATTCTGTCTACACATAGTTAGACGTGAACCTCTCTAGACTTTCTTTCAACATTCTTTTCATGCCACAACTACTGACTGGCAGAGAGAGAGAGAGAGAGAGAGAGAGAGAGGGAGAGAGAGAGAGAGAGAGAGAGAGAGAGAGAGGAGTAAATGACAATGTAAAATGTTAAGTGCTGTAATACAAGGGCAAGGAGACTCAAGAAGACCCAGACATCCGAGCCTTTGGTTTTTGTTATTGTTGTTGTTAGTTTTGAAATGAAGGCAGGGAATGCATCCAGAGTCCTATATTTTGAGTCTAAATCTCTTCAGAAGTCAGACACACAGCTTGCATCTCTAAGACACACAGCCTTCATGGAGCTACAAGACAACCTTCTGCGGGAGCGGCTGATGTCTGAGGATCACAGCTGGGAACAGCTCTGCTCAGTTCGGCTTACAAGTCCTAAGGGACACTGTGGAATGCGAGTTGCTTACACATGGCTGATGGGGGAGCCGTCAAGAGCTCAGCTCTATTAAGCCAAGCACAGCCATTAGGAAAATCCATGGAAACCAGTGTCTAGAAGGAAGATATCTATTTGTCATAAAGAATCAAAGTTAAACATAAGGTCATTTATACAACTCACCATACAATTACAGCAGCTTTGATAAGGGTGAAGAATGAATGAGAAATGGTTGATTTATGTGAATCAGAGATCAAACATATGGCTGATGTAACATTTGCTGCTGACCTGACACAAAGCTTCAATATTTACTCTTGACTGAGTACACATGGGTGCTACACTGGCTAGCATTTCTGGAAAAGGATCTGTGAGAGGACTAGGAATAGAAGTAATTTTCTTCAATTCCTGCCCTACATCAGGCAGGTGTTGGCCCTCTTGTATCGGACAGAGCAATGGTGAAGAATGTCTGGCCACAGCTGGCTCTGTGAGTACCACATGGCCCCCTGGCAATCACAGGTGTGAGAACCAGGCTGGCAGGGCAGCTTACCCACTGAATAACTAGTTTCCTACTTGTAGAATGAAGAAAAGGTTTCAACCAAAGATTAATCTCTTTTAAGGAATTTAAGCTGGTAAACAGAATGAAAAACAGGAGGGGCATACTGAAGAAGAGCTAACCCTGAGAGAATGTATTCGAAGAGAAGGCCAGGCAGCCACAGGGGCGGGGTGGTTAACAGACCCAGTGTCCCCTCAGCAGCAGAGGCTGGAGACACTGGGGACACTGGGGACACTGGGGCATCTACCCATGATGCACAAAGCAATCCTCTCCTCTCTCGACAGGCCAGGCACGCATTTCTGTTTCTTGAAATCAAAAGTACCCGAGCACAGCCAGGACTGGAGGGGCTTGAGTTACTGGTGAGAAGGCTGGAACTCAACACAGAATGGCAGGGTGAACACAAGAAACAGCTACTTATTCTTTAGTTAGAGTTCTTCATCCGGTTACATTGGGTATGCCTTTTATTTTAAAAATGTAATTCTGAATGGTGTTGCCACTTTTTATTTAGTTATTAATGCCACATTTAATTTGAGCATTAATGTTCTCTGTGTGTACACTGTGTGGGCATGAGGAAGCCAGAGAGAGAGAGAGAGAGAGAGAGAGAGAGAGAGAGAGAGAGAGAGAGAGAGAGAGAAACTGACTTGCCAGCGAGCCCCCAGGATCTGCTTGTCTCTGCTCCCAAGCACTGGAGTTAAGGGGGTATGCCAGCACAGCCTGGTTTTTCATGGGCACTAAGATTTAAACTCCATTCCTCATTTGAGCACAGGGAGCAGTTCATAGACTGAGCCACATCCCAGATCTCACTTCACTGCTTTAGGTGGAACCCTGTATTATCACTTAATTTTGTTTATATTTTAATTATTTTCATTGTTATTCACTACAGGGACACATCTCTCTATATCTAACAAAATACACATATTTTTATTGTTGAGCTATTTATACATTCTTTTAGAACACTGCCATATTGTTTAATAAAGTTGTTAATATCTGTCCATTATACAGCTAGTGAAATAGTGAAAAATAATATTAAATGGTGATTTAAAACTCGATATATATCTCTCAAACATCATTCAGACCTTATAAATTCACTAGTAATATCATCAGAACCATGAGTTGTATTTGCTACAAGAAAACAAAGGACCATAGATAGGTAACGTGCATTCTGCAGCCCGATACATCCCGACTAAGAGACAGTGAGGTCCACTAGGACTGCCAGGCGGTAAGCGCCATCAAGCTCTGGTTCCCTCTGCACAGTGCTGGCTTCACCTTGGAACTGGTGCCTGCACAGACATGGAGTAGCTGAGGTGCCATCCACAGGCAGTGAACAAAATCTCTGGGCTCAGAGGTACACCAAGGAAGCATCTGAGGAAACAGAATTTACTTCTAAACTGGAATTACAATGCTGAGTTCCTCCAGTGAACACTGAACTTACAGACGTGAACCTCCAACCTGAGCTGTGACCCCGCACATTGTCTCCAAGGAACAGGCTACTCCAAGAGCTCCCAGGCACAAGCTTTTGTGATAGGCAGAATTAGGAGGGTTAATCGCTCTCAGTTAGAATGGACCACAGGAGATATGAGCAGCCCACGGAGAGAAGCCTGGAGCTAACACCAGTCCGGTATCATTTTTCTTAGTCTGGCTGGGACTGCATTTCCAGTTATTCTATTATTCTCATTTTTCCCTCTATCTCTATCGCCCTCTCTTGCCCTCTCTCTCACCTCTAAAAGATCAAGAGGTCAAGGAAGGAATGAGGGAGAAACATTCATCTTGGCATCAATGCCTGGTCTGCTGCCTTCACACACAGCGTCCTCCTCGGCAGTTCAAGAGCAACAATGGCTCTAAATCTTGACCATCGTCTCTCCACTAATTTTATGACCAAGGTGAGACACTACAGTACATGATGCCTTTATCTACCATGAGGCAGGAGTGGGGTTTTAATATAAACATTTCTCAGCCAGGTTGGAGGTGTGCTTGTAACCCTAGCACTCAGGGAGTAAGGCAGGAGGATCGTGAGACTAAGGCCAGGCTTGGCTTGGCACACAGTGAGGCACTGTCAAAAAAGGAAGGAGTGAGTGAGGCCTCAAAGCTATAAAGAAAACTGACTTCATCAGATGTCTGAACAATGGGACAGAGCTCGAGACCCAGAAGAAATATGGGCATGCACTGGCAGCATCTGCAAACTCCGAGGCAGAGATGGGATGGGTGTATCACCAAGTGTGAATGGAGAAAATGCCATCAACCTTTCAGGAAAGATGCAGTTACACCCACCCCTGGGACTGTCCATATGAATGAATTCACAGTGGATCTCTCTCTCTCTCTCTCTCTCTCTCTCTCTCTCTCTCACACACACACACACACACACACACACACACACACACACACACACACACATCCTGCTGACCTGCAGCAGTCTCTCAGGTCATCACCAGATGCCTGATACATCAGTTAGAGGAGGCAACATTCTCTCCTCACATCTACCCTGCAAACTCCCCTCTGAGTCCAATGCCTGCATGCAGGCTCTTAGGCAAGCTTCAGGGTAGAAACCTTGGGAGGGCAGGTTAGGATCCTTGGCCACACCCACATTTGGACAAGGTCTGATTCCCATGTTAGATCCCTCACCTCTGACACTCATGGTAGATTTGCCTCCACATTGGGTACCACTCCCCTGCCACTCAAGGCCCATCTGCCTCCAACAGGGCTTCAGGAGCAGAGTAACAAGGACAGGAACCTGCAGTGATGTCACGAGACTGGATACACCGTGTGTGTTGGTGAACTGGGTGTAGGAAAGATGAGACATAGTGTTATCTGTAGTCACCCAAAGTCAAAGGCCAATAAAAGGCAGAGTTGTGGGTGACCAAGAAGCTGCCACAGATATAGAGTACACATAGGATCCAAGGATGGGGGCTTTGGTGGCTGGTTCTAAGCACACTAGTGAACCTGAAAGAAGAAAATGCTTAGCTCTTTAACTTGTCAGCCCCAGGTCAGGGAGGGGAAGAAGAACACTTCTAGAATCATCTTGAAAGATGCCAACAGTTCAAAACCTCTGAAAACTACCTGGGTGTTCATCAGGAAGGGCTGGAAGGAGCCCAGACAGGCAATGAGCACCCACGGACTTCTGATGAAGCGGAGGACCACAAACCCCATGAGAACCGAGAAATGGTGGCCCCGCAACCCTGCAATGCAAGTGCTTCCCAGTATCTCTTCTACTGGCCTTTAACCTCTCCCTCCCACTCTGTCTCTGTCATGACCTTCAGAGTTCAGCCCTG
Organism: Phodopus roborovskii; assembly: GCF_943737965.1. Taxonomy (NCBI): domain Eukaryota; kingdom Metazoa; phylum Chordata; class Mammalia; order Rodentia; family Cricetidae; genus Phodopus; species Phodopus roborovskii. Next base: position 1,004,056 of record NW_026125506.1, on the reverse strand, counting down.
ATGCTGCAACTGAGTCACCCCAATCACCACACGACAGCACCAACACTGCATCCTTACCAAGCTGCTATGGCTACCATAGAAACTACAGTCTGCGTCTGTGGTTGAGATGAAGGCACCCACAATGTCTCTGTCACTACAATCACTCTTGAAAAGTCTCCCACTGGCTGGTGTGCACCATCAGAACCTCTCAACACACTCTTTCATTCCCCCTCCCTTCGAGCTCTTGTTGTAATACATCCTTTGTCAACCTAGAAACTTCACAATATGGTATTATTTCTGCTCTATACAGTTGGATATCTTTCACATAAATGAAAAAAGGAGAGCAAAGTCATGTATGCTTACACACATATTTACATTCTGAGGGCCTTCCATTCCTTTGTGCTATCCTTTCCCTCCCACCCAAAAAAATGTCCCTTTAACACTTATTGAGTACAATTCTGTAAGCAACAATTTGTCTTCGTTTGAAAATGTCATTATCATTTTAAAAGTATATTTTGTATTTTTTTGCTGGATACTGAATTTGCTATATATTTTTTACTAGACATTGAATGTGAGGTTGACAGTTTTTTTTCTCTTCACACTTCAAAGGTGCCATCCACTGCCTCTGGCTTGCACCGGCTTTGAAGAAGAGTCTGTTGTCCTTCTCATCCTTGCTCCTCTCGGGATGCTCATCAGAGATTCTCTTTATTGTGTGATCTCATCAGTTGGATTAGGACAGGCCTGGTATAGTTGCTGTACTTATCATATTTGGATGTGTAGGCAAGGAGTCATGTGATGCAACCAGGGAAACTGTAGCTATTCCTTGGTAACTTTGTTTCCTGACACCTCTTTTGTGTATTTATAACTTGGTAACTTTGTTTCTTGCTACATTGCCTTTGTGTAGTTATACCTTGGTAACTTTGTTTCTTGCTACATTGCCTTTGTGTAGTTATACCTTGGTAACTTTGTTTCCTGATACATTGTCTTTGTGGCTTAGCATACTTGAAGCTGCAGTTAGGTTGTTCCTGCCATACCAGAAATCAAGGCACCAGGACACTGCCTACTGACTAACATCCTGATAGCCAGGGAAGGAAAAAGCACAGGGGCATCTTGACTATGGAGAGTACACAATAGTGTGGGATTGGAGGAATTAAACAATGACTTCATGAGATGTCCTCAAAATCTGCAACACAAAACCCTGTAGGCAATTACTCCCCTTTCAGGCAAACCCACTCCAGTCACTCTCTGAGGTATGCTTTACTTTGCTAAATGAATGCCTGCTTAGTCTGTATCTCTTGGCTGAATTCTTTGCTTCAAGAGACAAGAACCAAGGAGAAACAGTCACCCAGTAACAGAGTTCACTGGGATTCCTGGGTATGTGTTTTCCTTATAACTAGGAAATTCCTTAATTATTATTGCTTCAAATGTCTGTGTGTCTGTCAGAACACCTGGTCATGTCCACTAGACTCCCAGGTTTCTCTCCAATCTCCTTGGCCTCTTCACTCTTGCTTTGGAGTTTGGATGGTTTCTACCACTTCATCTATGGGGTCCTTGATATATGTGTCCAATCTTTTTTACTGCCCATCAGGAAAAGTTTTCCATTTTTCAAACTGTATTTTTTTTTTTTCTGATCTAGAAGATATCTGGCTCCTTCTCATGGCTTATATTTCTTCTTTGTATTAAGTGTTTTAAATCTTTGTCCTTATTTCTAACAGCTATTCTAAAGGGGTTGTTTATATATGGAGTCTATGGTCTGAACTTTTGTGCAGACCAGGGTGTTGATTTCAGGCCTTGTTTTGAGTTTGTTAGGATTGGTCCTTCCCAGAGAAGATGCTCTCTAGGATCTTCCCTGACACCTTGGACCTTTCAGGCTGGTCCCTAGTGGTTCTGGTGCTTGTTCATCTGTCAGACTATCATCCTTTACCATGGTAGAGGTTCTACCTAGATTCATACAACTAGTGTTACATGACTCCAGTTTAACATTCCTTAAGGCCTAAAGGGGACCACACATACATTACTGGAGGTCATTTTCTTTGTTGCCCTTTCCCTGTCTCTGGCCCACAAATTCTAAATACTTCAAATTCCCCAAGCTGTGACACTCTGCCAACACGGTGAGGCAGAGTGCCCCAACGGAGCCACTGCCCCCATCTCAGGACTGACATCCCTGCCTCTGGTGCTTAGAAGACAGAGAAATGAGTCTGCCTGCACTTGGGATGAGTATCACAGTCATACCAGAATATGAATGGGAGCTGAGCCACAAAGCTCTGGAACCTAGTATTTTGATGACTTGTTCTCAGACAAACACAAAAACAACCCTAAACAATACTGAACTCCAGCTGGGGAGTTTGTTTTTATAGTCTTCTAAATTAGTACTTCTCGAGCTACTTTGTGTATATTACGGGACTGAGAAAGTACATTGAGATGACAGAAAGCCAGGTTTCTCACTGTTGGAGCGGGGGGGGGGGGAGGGGGGGAGCTGGAAGGGAACTAGGCAGCAGAGGCATCTGTAGGGATTGGATTTTTCATGCCTAGTTTTAAATGTAATTAAATACAGAAAGGACTATAGTCCAGCTGGGGCTATATAGTGAGACCCTGTCTCAAAAAGGGGATGGGGGCCCAAGATGTAGATACAAACATTAAGTGTGTGTATCCAGGAGTATATACATAGTAACAGGCACCTGTTTTTAGGTGTAAAGTAACAGGCACAGTTTTTAGGGGTAAAGTTTTTACTGTCAGAAGAGAAGTCAAAGTCTATGGAGAGTGGATATATGGTGAAGCAGGTGGTGCAGGATGGTGTCCAGGGGTGTTATGAGGGAGGGAGGCATCCCACAACAGTCTCATTAATGCACAATTGCAGAAAAATAAGAAATCTCACAAATGGGCTGCCTGCCTCCCTGTATGTCTTAGACACAAGGGTTACATTAGTTTAGCAATGATCAGTAAGTGGTAATGAAACTAAAGGCAGGCGCAGACACGGAACTAAAATTAGCCAAAGAGTTGGGATGTGTCATGTGGTTATACACAAAGAAGATAAAGCTCTTGTTGGGGGAGAATGTGGCTTGTTAGTAGAGTGCTCGCCTATCACACATGAGGTCCTGGGTTCCAGCTCCAGCGCTGTGTAGACCGAGCATGAAGACACACACCTGGAACCCCAGCACTGGGAGGTGAAGCAGGAATGGGAAGTTTAAGGTCCTCTTTGGCGATTATACAGCAGGACTGTGAACTGGCTAGAAGTACAAGCGGTACACTTATAACCAGCCACAGGGCGGAGCAGGGAGGGGCCCTCAAATGTGACCCAGAGTCTCCTAGAAGCCACAAACTCGCCCTTAGAAGACCAGAGTCCCTGACTGGTAAAAAGGTACCAGAAGAACCATCTTCAGGGATCTCCACAGAAACTCAGATTGGTGCCTGATTTCCAGCTCCGGGAAAACATGATTCTGGTTTCACAGGACAGGTACTATCCGGAACTATAGTGTTCCCTCCCCCTCCAATCCTGGCCCCACATTCCTCTCAGTGGACAGAGGGGTTTACTCACCAAGAATGTGCCTCTATTGAGTCCAAACAAGCTCAGATCCCAATTGGCTATTACAGTGTTTACAAAATGCTGTGTAAGCTAATAAACTCTGCACACATACAAGACCTGGGTCTAACGGCTTTGGAAAGACAGTGCAAGCAAAATGAAGTTGATATATATGTGATGACTATAAAATACTGAGGGGGAAAAACCTCCTGAGATTTTTCAAAAACCCAGCCCTTAGATTTCCTTGTAAAAGCATGTACTCAATCCTTGTGTGTCTTTGAGGAAAATGAAATGTAGGCAGGTTAGTGAACATGAAGACAAGCATGAAAATCGTATGGGCTGGGGTCAGCTGAAGGCAGAGCTGTGCATGCTTGTTCTAGCTGAGGTCATACATAGGAACACGTGGGCATCTTTCTGTGATTCCTACTCCAGCTGATTTTTCCCTTTAGCCAACCAGTTATTGGTGCCAATTAAATGGGACAAATTTCAATTTTACTTAACCTCTGCGACCAATAGCGTAGTGACATTCTGGGAGCAGTAATGACAGGATAGAACTCTCATCACATTTCACTACTTCCCAGACCTTACAGACTGCTCATCTGTTAACAGTGAGACAAGTGTACCAGACATCAGATATATAACTATCCAAAATTGAAGAGTACCAACTTCAACAATCCAACTGGACAGCAAATTTATTTCTAATACAATAAAGAGGGCTTATAAATTTGACTCTTCAATTTTCCTCTCATTTGCATTTTATAAGAATGACGATTTGCGACATATTGGGAATTAAGATGGATCTTTAACTGTGGAAGGCACAGCAAGCCCTTCCCTCATACTGTGTCGGTCTTGATGTTCCTGCCAGGTACCACACACCAGGGAGGCAGACAAGGGAAAGGAAGCACATGGGGCTTCAGGAGGGGAGGGAGCCTGAGGGAGTGTGAAGAACTGACTGTTACAGAGGTGAGGTGGGATGGGGCCAGGGCACAAGGCAGCAGGGTGAGGTGAAGAGAGGAGGCCAAGGAAGAGAGCACAGGCATGGCCCTTGAGCTGCTCATTCAACAAACGTTTACTGAACATCTATTGTGTGGCAGTCACTAGAGACCCAGAATATATAATGGGAAAGAAAAGAAGGCTCTGCTGTGTGGAACTCATGCGTTAGACGTGAGAAAAAGCAGTTAGCAATTATATGTACTTAGATACGGCAGCTTAGATGTCAATTATTGTCAGGTACACTCCCATTTCAGATGGTAAAATAGGAAACAAAAATAGGCCAAGGAATGCAGCAAGAAGCTAGAAGGACTCAGCAGGGAGAACACGGGAGAAGGCACATCTGCTCAGAACACCGGGAGGGGTGGAGAGGGGACCCTTTCACGCAGCTTCACACTCAGGACCTTGCTCAGGAGGCTCAGAGTCTACCCAACCACGTCTCCCTTGATCACCTCCTCTCAAACGAGCAGGCAGGGTGGAGGCTCTTTGATTTCCTAATCAGGAAGAAGGCAATGTGTCATTTAACTGTGGCGAGAAGATGCCCAAGTGAACAGCACAGCATGGACACATAGCTGTGCTTCTGGAAGACTCCATCTGACCCCGAGACTGTCTGTCCCCTTGCTACTTGCTAGCAGGCCACAGGGAAGGCAGCTGAAATTGGGGACGGTGTTAATAGAGAAGCTGAAAGCTGCCTTTGCCCTCCCGCTCAGAGTGCTCACACCTCTGCATGCAGGGTCCTTATACATTATTCAATATTTTTAATTCATTACAAATTACATCTAAATTTTCTTGCTCATGTTCATTTATGGGACATTTTTATCTTGTCATCTTTTTTCATGTACCGTGCAAGCAAGAAGAGAGTCCTCAGAAACAAGCTAACGGCACAATTTGGTGTCAATTTCACAGCTCAGTGAAGTGAAAGGGGGCTAGCAGGCCATCCACACACACCTAGGAGGAAGTCTGCTGCAGGGGCCTAGTCTTGATGGGGTCTGTGCCGTGCCTGCAAGCAAAATAAGCCCGAGTGGCAACATTATGCATTAGGAGAGAAAGCAGTTATCATTCAAACGCCCTTAGAGCTTGCTAAACAGCATGCACGAAAAGCTGGACCAGGCTTCATTTTCACAGTGTGCAAAGTCCCTCCTCAGAAATCATGCTTGTATTCACAGAAGCCTCCCCTGAGGGTCTGGATAATGTTCAGACAAAATTTTCCTTTTGAAGATGCATAAAACTGAACTATTATTTTAACAGTTTGGTGGTGGTGGGGTGAAAAAAAATCACAGGCTTGTAGGCATGGTGGCACCTGCCTGTAATCCCAGGGTTTGGGAAATGGAGGCTGAAGGGTAAGAGGTTCAAGGTGATCCCTGGCTATGTAGTCAGTTTGAAGCCAGCATGAAATACATGAAGTAAGCAAAGAAATAAAACCCACGAAGAATTCAACCCCCAACCCACTACCAAAACCAAAACAAACACAAATGAAAAAAAAAAAAAAATTCAGACTGGCAACTATATTTAACCAACCACTTCAAAGATTACATAGCTCTTATTAATAATTATAGTAATATCCTTACTATTTATGTGTGCAGGTTCACATGTGTAAGGGTGAGAGCATATGCACATGTGTGTGAATGTACATGGAGGTCATAAGACCATCTCAGCTGTCCATAATCAAGAGCCATCACCTTGAGCCTCTCACCAGCCTGGAACTCTCTGGTTAGGTAAGCAGGCTGTCCAGGGAGCTGAAGCCTTCCCATCTCCATCTCCCCAACACTGGAATTATAAGGACAAGGCACTATGACTGGCTTTTAAAAAGAAGCTAAACTTTTTTTTTATTTGATGTGTGAGTGTGCACTTCTGTGTGTTCTGTGTGAGTGTCTCTCTCTCTCTCTCTCTCTGTGTGTGTGTGTATGTGTGTGTGAGTGTGTGTTTCCGTGTGTGTGTGCTGGAGTGAGTGTGTGTATGTTTTATCTGCCCACGGAGGTCAGAAAAAGGTGTCAAATCCCCTAGAGATATCGTTACAAGTAATAATGAGCTCAGGTCCTCTTCACTACTGAGCTGTTTCTCCGATCCCAATGCTGTTTTTCTTTTTAATGTGGATTCTGGGGATAGAACCCAGGTCCTTGTTTACTGACTATGCTATCTCCTCTGTTCCTTAAATTATTACTTACTAGCACTAATGATTTCATTTTATCCTTAGGCCAATTCTATAAATTCTATGAAGAGGGGACATATTCATGATTTCTCAGTTCTTAAAAAAACAGGTAAAATAGACATAGTGGTGCACACCTTTAATCCCAACACTCAAAAGGCAGAGGCAGGCAGATCTCTGTGAGTCTGAGGTCAGCCTGGTCTTCATAGTGAGTTCCAGGACAGCCAAAGCTACATAGAGACCCTGAAGGAAGAAAGAAAGAGAGAGAGAGAGAGAGGGAGAGAGAGAGGGAGGGAGGGAGGGAGGGAGGGAGGGAGGGAGGAGGAGTATATTTTTATTAACACATAATTGTGCATATTTATATGGTACAGCATGATATTTTAATACAATGAATACAATGTGCAAGAATCATTTCGGTACACCTGACATGTCTGTCATCCATTGATCATGTCTTTATGTATCTAAAATCTTTGAACAATATCTGTTGCCAACCACAGCTACCTAAACATGCTATAGAGTATCAGAGTGCTTATTCCCAGCCAGCTAATAACACCCTTTCCCCATGCCTCATCATGCCCTTCCTAGGCTCTGGTGACACTTCCCATTCTTAGTCTCTACATATAAAAAATCAACTTCTTAGTCTCCACATATAAAGGAGAATAAGCAGAACCATGCATAGTTCTTAATGTCCTCCGCCCATGTCCATTCGTGTTACCATATGTGACAGAATCTCACTCATTTTTTAACCCGATAGTATTCCATGTGTATATATGGCAAGCTTCCTTTCATCGTTCACCTGCAGAGGAACACCTAAATTGAACCTTTATCTTGGCTACTGTGAACAGTTTTATGGATGGAGAGACTGAATCTGAGGCCGCTTACAAGTTAATAGATTAATATGTTAGTTAATAAAAGACTGTAAAGCCAGGACTTAAAGCTTGGTGACTCCAGCGTCACCAAGGAAACAAACACTTTACTGTACTGCAAACTTATCCTATTAGTCAAAATTATTTTACTATTATTTATTAATATTATTTTCTAAGCCATGGTACTGTATATGTACTGAATGCTTTCCTGTGATCCTTTTAGTTTTGTTTTGTTTTTGTGTTTGTTTGTTTTCTATGAGACAAGGTTTCTCTGTGTAGCCCTGGCTGTCCTAGAACTTGCTCTGTAGACCAAGCTGGCCTCCAACTCACAGAGATCCATAAGACATGGGAACTACCCTTATGTTCAAATGAGAAAAAACGAGGGTGAGCAAAGCTAAACAACAGGTAAAATGGCAGTCTCACAATCAGTGAGGCTCAGTTTTCATTCTGCTGACTTCAGAGCTCCTGTATTACTGTCCTTGTGACAAAATGACAAGAAGCAGAAAGACCAGCTATTGCAGATGAGAAAAATCAGACAGTATGGTGGGCTGTGCTGTTCCCGACCTCAGCGGAAATAACACTTTAAAAGGAGGAAGACTGCACAGACCAGTGCCTGTCCAGGAAGGAGATGCAGCCCTTGGACGCGCACAGGGCAGTGTGGGAAGAAGCAGGGGGTGACGCCACAAGCACAGGTCAAGCACAGGACACCCGCCAGGCAGGAAGTGTGGAGGGCCAAGAGGCCAGCACTCTTACGATGTGAAGAGCGCGTGGCATGGCTCCCGGGTGTCTGCTAGGCTCTCAGGGTCAACATTCAGCAAGGGCACATCTGGTGACAGCTCCCACAGGACGACAGATGGGACGGTGTGAGCTTTCTCAAGGCAAGGGCATGTGAGGTGCTGGTATGATGGCACTAATGAGAGGCATCTGAGGCTGGCCTGAGCGGCTCACAGGGCTGGCTTTTCACTCTGAGGCCCTGGCTCACTACAGAGTAGGACAGAGGACAGCAAAGCGCAGCCTTCGGGACACGGACAAACACACAGATACAGGACAGTGTGCTGAGAGCTCCCTGGGATTGAACACCAAGCCCAGACTGCCGGAGGAGAAATGGGAAGAACCGCTGAAAGCTGAGGTGATGTGGGTCCCCGGTCTCGTGGGTCCTTGACAAAGTAAGCAAACAGATCACCAGAAGGCCAAAAATTACATGTATGTAGGACTACGGTGAGTTGTTATTAGAATGTCACTAGTCATTGGAAAGCCTCAGCAGAGTGGACACATGGTCAGGTCTGCGGTACCCTGCAGACATAACTCGTATGTGGCTTCTCTGCAAATAAACGTGTGGGGTGTTGGGAAACACTGTCATCGTGCAACGGCCTTCTGGAAGCCACAGGACACACTGTTCACTACTTACTTGAGTGAGGGCCTGAAGCCCAGTCAGTATCAGTAAGTGGCTGGTGATAAATGAACCCCTTCAATTCTACAGGAAGGCTGGGGACAGGAGGGTCTGAAGTGTCCCTAATGGAAACAGCATGTGTTCTTGTATTTGTATTCACTGAACACAACACATGTGGTGCCCACACATGGCTGAGAACTCCAGGAACCTTACTGCTCCCATCTATCTCCCTGACAGGTCTCACTGTAGCCAGCCTTGAGATCGGGGGCCAGACTGGGGGGGGGGAATCTACTTCAATCTGCACAACTTTCTCAGGCTCTTATTGGACATGGAAAAATGTTAGTTCCAGAGGTGTTCCTAAATTAAGGGAGACATTAAAATTCAAAATGGGATGCCTGCAAACCTTCAGTGCTGCCAGACCCAACAGTCAAACGATGAGCCATACTTACCACCATTGTGGCCAATGACATAAGCAGGTCATTTTGTCTCAGGAGTCAGTATAAAGGAGGTACATGACCCCAGTGTTGGCTAGCTCCGTCCTCACACAGGGAGGGAGAAACAACTCTTGTACCTGAAGCTGCAGGATCTCTATCCCCAGAGCAAAGGGCCACACCCCTAATTCAAACCAGAGTTCGCTGGCAGAGTCTGCTTCCTAATGCTTCCTCTATTCCCCACGTTCCCACGTGGTAAGGGCAGCCTCAGTGTAAAAGAAGCATGGGGTGTTGGCAAAGGGGGAAGGGCACAATAATCCACTGGTCCGTTTTGTGCTAGCTTTGCGGTGTGAATGCTTCCAATCAGGAAGGCTGCATGTGTTAATTCACGGTAGGCGAGACTAGGGGGGTTGTTTTAATTCAACAAGCCTCCAGATCCGTCTGTAATTGTTTATGTATCCTAATGACTGATCCCCCAAAAGAGAAGCTCGATGGTAAGACACGGAAGAAGGCAGAACTACACAGAGATCATGAGCACTGTGTTCAGAGAGAGACAGCCCAGGCTTCAAATCCCTACCCTGTTATTTGGAGGATTTGACCCTGCATCCCTCCTTTGCAAAAACGGAGGACAAGAACAGGAACCGCCCCACTGGGCAGCCCTGAGGATTAAGTAAGTAGATGTATAAAGCCCCCATTTCCATATCTGGCACAGAGAACACTCACTTCATGTAAGCTCTAATTACCCATATCACCATTACTTCTCACAGTGCCAAGCCACCCACCAGCCCTGAAGATCTCAGGAACTGGTAATACTAAATCCCCCACAGGTAATTTTTTTTTAATTCTTTTAAACTAATTTTTAATCATGCAAGTTGAGCATGAAGACATTCTCCTCTGCAGAGATAACTTAAGTAAATTCCCACTTGGAGCCAGAGGCTGAGTGAGATAATGTCTTACAGTCAGTCCCTGGCAGTGCTAGGAGCTGATTGATTTCTCAGGTCAGGGGCAGGAGGTCAGCATCTCTACCAGGACTGTGCCAGAACAGGCTTGCGCCAACCCTGTTTGCCCCTCGAGGCAGGCTGCATGCCCTCTCAGCTGCCTTCCACACTCACAGGGACGGGCAGTCCTTGATGGCAAATACTCCATCCAGCAGAATGAGAGGATGAATGTGCTTCTAGCCCAGGAGACTGAATAAAGACACTTTATCAATTTTACTGAAAACTCAGTTCTGAGACATTACCTCAGGGGTCAGGCCTGAAGACCCGCCATTTGCTCTGCCTTTTTGAGATCCGTGCACGATTTCTCAGAGTGGCACCTTTGAGGTTTTGCTTCTCTTGTGATTAAATCGAGGGCTCTCAGCTATTTAGATTTTTAATTAGCACACAGCTAAGGAATTTATTCTGTACATAAAAGAAAAGGTGCCAGATGGAACTGAGTAGCAAAGCTCAGTCTTCAAACTCTTCTCAGTACTTGGGAATGCTCTCTCTCTCCCTCCCTCTCTCTCTCTCTCCCTCCTTCTCTCTCTCTCTCTCTCTCTCTCTCTCTCTCTCTCTCTCTCTCTCTCTGTGTGTGTGTGTGTGTGTGTGTGTGTGTGAGAGAGAGCTGCAAACTCCGTGGTCTAAACCACACCACTCTGCCCTATCTAGAATTCAACCAGACAGGCACAGCACTTGTCACTCACATGCTAACTTCAGTGAGAGCTTTCTCTTCAGGATGCTCTGGAGGGTACATATAAAAAGACTATTTTATTATCCATCATCACTTTTGGTTTTTTATTTAAAAATTCAAAATTTAGCCTTCTTATTCTCTTTGTATTTCCATTCTGTGTTTGTGTGATGTACATGCGTGCAAGCAAGCAAACATGTGTGTGTACACATTTGTGTGAGTGTATGTCAATGCTAATATTATTAACACAGTTAAGGGTTTTAACTCAGATTCACAAAGTTCAATCATATAAAACCAATCAGAAGTTGGCTCTTAACTGAAACATACAAACTACCTTAGACATGGAAAGCACACGCTCCCTCACACAGCCACATCAGCCCTGGGCTGGTTGGCATCACTTACGCACTCCAGCACGTAATTCAAAAGAGGCACTTGCTAGAAGTGCTGCTTTGCCATCTGAACCACATGGAGAATTGCTTGTGCCAGCAGGGTTGGAGGTTGTCTTTATTTGCTTTCTACAAAGGCCAAGACTGCAGGCCAGTGTGATGGAGGCCATTGCCTCAATTGAAGTCCCCCTCCCCAGCTGACCCCAGCTCCTGTCAAGTTGACACAAACTGAACAGCACATAGGTGAATGTTCTGGCTGCAAAGTGACTGCAGACAACAGCCTGGGTGCACATGTGGAGGTGTAAAGAGCAGAGCATGGCCGAGCGGCCTGATGGTAGGATGGCCTCTTACACAGTTGGCAGGTAATAGACAGCAGAAGCTAAGAAAGAGAAAACCACATGATGTGGGCCCAGGTCCAAGTTATTCCTCTCTCTGAATTCCCAGTTGTCAGCTATGTGGTCGTCAACTGATAAATAACTGGGCTGGGTAGTCACAAGGCTACTTAAATCAGTGGTCCTAGCATTCAGGAAGCATGGCTGTGACAGGTTTTCATTATTTATTTGTCCCTCCAAGTAATCAAAATGAACCATGAACTTATTATTTAATTTTGACTTTGCCTGGATATCTCTCTCTCTCTCTCTCTCTCTCTCTCTCTCTCTGTCTGTCTGTCTGTCTCTCAAGGTTTTCTCTGTGTAGCCCTTCCTGCTCTGGAACTCACTCTGTAGACCAGGCTGGCCTCAAACTCAGAGATCTGCCTGCCTCTGCCTCTGCCTCCTGAGTGCTAGGATTAAAGGCATGTGCCACCACTGCTTGGCATGGAAATATAACTTTCAAAACATAGGAAAACAGAAGGACTCTTACACAGTAGTAGGAGAAGCTCCTGTGTCAGGAAGTTTGAAAGCTGCTGTACAGAACACAGGTGGTCAAACCCTACTCACTAGATGCTGATGTAAATAAGATTGTATTGGAACACAGCCAAATCCATCCATCATCCATCCATGCATCATGTACTGCACAGCCACTCTATCTACCCACCATCCACCACACAGCCACTGTATCCACCCATCCTCTACCACACAGCCACTCTATCCACCCATCATCCACACACATTCTATCTACCCATTACCCACCACACAGCCACCCTATCCACCCATTACCCACCACATAGCCACTCTATCCACCCATCATCCACACACATTCTATCCACCCATTACCCACCACACAGCCACTCTATCCACTCATCATCCACCACACAGCCACTCTATCCACTCATCATCCACCACACAGCCACTCTATCCACTCATCATCCACCACACAGCCACCTAACCACCCATCATCCACCACACAGCCACCTAACCACCCATCATCCACTGCACAGCCACCTAACCACCCATCATCCACCACACAGCCAATCTATCCTATAAGGAGTAAGGTTTTTCTGCCCGCTACTGGTCTTGTCCCACCACCGCACCAGCCCCAAATAACACACAGAGACTATGTATTAGATATAATGCTGTTGGCCAGTTACTTGTTTCTTATCGGCTAGCTCTGTCTTAAGTATTAACCCATTCTTATTAATCTAAGTATCTTACCAGAGAGCTGGCTGGCATCCTGCTCTCTCCAGACTTTCCATGTTGACTCCTCCTTACTACTTCCTTGAATCCTCTTGTTTCCTAGTCCCACCTATCTTGCTTTCCTATTGGCCAACAGTGCTTTATTCATTAACCAGTATGAGAAACATATTTACAGAATGACATCTCCCATCACTATCCACCCATCACCCACCGCACAGCCACTCTATCCACCCATCACCCACCGCACAGCCACTCTATCCACCCATCACCCACCGCACAGCCACTCTATCCACCCATCACCCACCGCACAGCCACTCTATCCACCCATCACCCACCGCACAGCCACTCTATCCACCCATCACCCACCACACAGCCACTCTATCCACCGCACAGCCACCTAACCACATATCATCTATGGCTGCTTCGCTGCTACAAAGGCAGAGTGGATGAGTTATGATCACAGGTCCTAAAAACCCTCAAGTGCTTGCCATCTGTCTCTTCACACAAACAGTGTGCCGCCTCTAGGTCTAGAGAATGGGTATTGTCTGAAAATGAGAAAGCTGGACTCTGTATCAGTCCCTGACAGTGCTGAAAGAAATAAGGGGGGGGCATGAGTTAACAACTAAATTCATAGAAATGTACATAGAAATGTACAGTAATTAACTCGTGATCTGAAGTTCATGAAGCACATTTCACAGTATAGTGTATAGAACAGCAGTGCTGTGATATGGGAACATGAGAAAATGCACCCCACAGAGAAGGACCCATGTATCACAGGCTAGTCCTGATGTTCTGTAAGGTCCACGGTGATGTGTATCATCACATTTGGTTTTATATGGAACTGGGAATCAAACCAAGGCCTTCATGTAGGATGGGCAAGTCCTCTATCAAATGAGCCAGATGCCAGCCTGCTGTATGTTCAATGTTAAAAATGCTATGAGATGAACATTAAAACACAGATTAAGCCAAAACCAACCATCCTTCCTCCCTGTCAAATTCCATTTGACTATGATCAAAACACACAACAGACTACAGACACTCACCGTCGAGTTCTGGCACACCAGACAGCCACAAGACAGTCTCTATTGAGATGAGAAAGTCACTGCATTATAAGCAGTGGGCACACAACTCAAACACAGCCATATAATCATTTGGCATCTGTGCTAACATGCTACAACCACCTTTCCGGAGCAGCCCCAGGCAGGGTAACTTACACTCATTTGATAGAGTCACTCCAGCAGCTCTGTGTCAGCACGGCCCATGTCCAGGGGTAGCTATAGCTACAGGTTACTGGGGCTGCAGCAAAGCCAGAAGTCCGGTACACCAAGAAGACGAGGCCTCCGGCCCACTTTTGGTTGGCTGCACCTGGAAGTCTCTAACCCAACCCTGGAATGTCCTGGTTTAGAATGGTCACAAGACTGGGAGAAGGGAAGGGATAATCCTGTGGTACTAGGCATTTCTACAAGTGGCAGACTGAAGTTAAACTGTAACTGTCATGGTAAAACCCATGAAGGCCACACTATCTCTTCCAGAAACGCACACCAAACCGAGGCAGTTGGGAACCAGGTAGGGCTGTTCACTCGCACCCACTTAGGTGCTGGATTTCATTCACTTCAGGCCGAGATAAACTTACTGAGGAACAGCTAAATGCTGTGTCAACAGGCCACCAGATGCAACAGGAAGGGGACATGTGAAGCTAGGACTCTGGTCAGGGCAACGGGTTTCATCCTGAAAACAAGATGGATCACACAGAGAAAGGATGTGTTGGGGCAGTAATACAAGCGTGCGTTGAGCAAGTATTTGAGAGCACCTCAGGGGGGAAGAAGGAGCCGGAAAGTGAACCAGACGTGGGGGTCACCTGTCTTCAGTCACTCAGGACGCTGAGGTGGAGGGACAGCTTGAGCCCAGGAGTCGGCGACCAGCACTGGCCACCTAGTGAGGCCCTGTCTCGGAAAACAAACGACGGTATAGAAAGGTCATGAAGAAATCCACTGCAGGAGTACACAGTGGTGCAGAAGGGGTGTGGTTAGATAAGACTGATGAACTGGGAATGGATCAAAACCGAGCAAAGAGCAAAGACCTGTTGTCGAAGGTGAAGAAAGCCTGAAGCCTGCGTGGGACCCTCACTCCAAACACAGTCAGAAACAACAGGCTGGAAACCAACATGAAAGACATGCAAAACCACAGCATGCTGTGGGCTTGTGGCCTGATACAAACCCGGGCATAGGGGAGTATGAGAGTAAGGTCCAGAGAAGGGATGAGAAAAGTCACCTGTGGACAAAGCAAGAAACCTCACTCCAACGCATGTGCAAAGTCTGTATCCAACGCCTGTGGCAAACAGCTATGTGGGCTGAAGATTGTGTTTTCTCTTTTTAAAATTTAGTCTTTGATAGTTTCATGCATGTATAAGATATGTTTTAATCATATCCACCTCCCTTGCCCCCTCTCATGAGTCTGAATTTTTTTACTCCTAAAGTATATGGGTGCTCAAATCAAGAAATAAACATTAAGTTCTTGAATATTTTTTGTTTTTTGTTTTTGTTTTTTAAAAGGAAATTTTCCTGCCTAGTGGAGATGTAAGGCCACTAGGGAGGGGCTCTTCCTCCACCCCTCCCCTTCAAGGAGGAGTTGTCAGTGAGGAACGCAGCACAGCGCAGCGCACACATACATTCGAGGCACTCCCCATGACCCGGTGAAAGAGAGGACACCCTGCCACCAAAAGCAACAGCACTGCGTCTTCTACCAACACCGACCCTGAGTGTCCCCAGCCAGCTGCTCTGGGCACCTAAGCTCTTCCTGTTGGTTCACTGGGGTAAGCCTGCCTTTCCCTTCAATGTGACGGTAATTCTCAGGCCGAATGAACGTCCATGAGAACGGTGAACAGAGCCGCTCTGATGACCCATAAACAACAATCAGCACATATCAAACGCGCTCTTGCTCTGTGAGTTATTACTGCAGCTGTAATCTCATCTGTCCTGTCTGATATGTGAGCGATTTAGAAGCACTTGTGAGTATGTTTAATGTGACTAAAGAGACGTTTAATAGAGGACTAACTAGAAATGTAGGTCACATTTTCAAGAGATGTGTCTCACTTTGTTGGTAAAGGGGACCTGAGCAATGTTTGAAGGGGAAAGGGTTCACACAAAGGATAACGGCAGGAGAGAGAGCGAAAGAGAGAGAGGGAGAGACAGAGGGGGGAGAGAGAGAGAGACTTCATGCTGTCTATCAACCTTGCCTGGCTACACAAGCTAATCTCAGGGGCCAGAGTTAGCTTTTACACAGTCTGCAGAGAAATCGTATTCCTTTGTGAAGAACTGTTCAGCAGAAAGTCTCCAAAGTTTCCGCCAAAGAACAGACAGTCCTCTGTGCTCTCTGTACACCTGGTCAGAAACCAATATTGTATGTACAAACTACACTTGGTTTGGCAGTGAGTGTCCTGAGTAATAGACATCACTTATCAGCATCTGGCCCTGCAGGCAGCTGTGCTGGAACCAGGGTGCAAACTTTGTTACTGAAAATGTGAACAAGGCTGAATGTGCACAGGTCAAACCATGCAGTTCGTGTTAGAAGGACAAGAGGACCCTCACAGGTCAGGAATTAGTCTTGTCCTTTTCCTCATTACCAGAAGTCAAAGAACTGTTCAAATTGAGGACAAAAACATACAATTTGGGGCAGCGACAGGGTCACTAATTTCTCTATCTCCTCCTCAACTGTATTAGAATATTAGGCTTACAGTTGGTGTTTTTACATGTAAAATATTAGTACTTTTACATGTATTTTTTTACACTTTTTATAAATTAGAATAAAATGAAATAGAATAAACAACTTCACACACTCACAACAAAGAGGGCTGTAAGAGAGGAATTCCGCAGCGTATCAAGTGGCATTCGATCTGAAGCCTGGCAGACACCGGAAATGCTGCCCATCAGCTGGACAGTGCCAGAAGCCAACACTTCACATGGGAGCTTCACCCACTTCACAGACATGTAACAAATCAGTGTGGTGTACCTAGAGCTTCTAACGTGCAAGAGGAAACGGTACAAGCAAGGGTGCAGACAGTTTTCACTTCTCCGTAAAAGGACAATTTGACAGTAGCTGCAATAATGGTATCAATTCAACATTTTGCTATTTTTAACTTGGACTCGGAATACTGGAGACAACAGATTAGTCTGTTAGTTCAGAAAATTCTTAGGTATGGTACAAAACTGCAAGACATGTCTGTGTCTCTAAAATATACTGTAAATGCTATAAAAGGCTCACACAGACTGTTATAGATATCCTCGAAGCAAAGCAAATCACGTTTCTAAGACGAAACAATGTGCTTTGTGTTCAATGGATAAAGCATCAAATACGAAAAGACAGCTCAGTGACTTTGCATCATGACTTTTGTGTGGGGGGGGGGGGATGGGGAGAGGTGGGGGACTAGCCAGCCACATTTATGTGTGATGTCTAGAATCCACTAAGAAGAGGGGTAATGGAAATGCCAGATGAAACAGCTTTACCATTTGCCTTTAAAAGTGTTGTGCTGCATTTTGAAGACACTTAGATATTTGGCATTCAAAACTGTGGTGACATGATCACATGATTCCTCTCAGAGGAAATTGCAACGAGGGGAAAGGGCAGGCAGAGACACCGGGAACAGAGCCCCGACCTTTCACTCCGGAGGCTTTCCACCTTTCACATCAGATCAGCTGTCTCCAAAGTCATTGGGAAAATGTCTTACAAGCATGGACACTTCAGAGGAAAGGCAGGAGCAGACGTCGGAGACATAGCATTCATTAGCAACTCGGGGACTCTGCGCTTTGTCTGGAGACCCAACATGAGGCTGAACAAACCGGCTTTAGCAGAAGGCCAGCCTCTGTGGTGCTGGAGGCCGGGCTGCATCTCAGGGGATACGGTTGGCAGTGCTCTGTCGCTAATGGGACGGGAGTGTGCCTTTCCCACTGAGAGAAGAGCTAGGCAAACGCCTTCCTTTCATTCTTCTTGATAAGTTTATGACAGAGGAAGCCTGAACGCTGGGAGGGGGGGGGGGGAGAATCAATTTCTCTGTGGAAAGAACTAGAACTATCCTGACAGTGCATTGTCTTCAACCTGGCCTTTTATTATGTCTAAAGGACAAAGGAGGGACTCGTTTTTAATATGATGGACCTACAAAATGAAAGGGAAAATTCCCCAGATCCACAGACGAAACAACATAAGAAAAACATCCCCAAGCCTCTTACTGGAAAACAGTGCCCAGAAATGAATCTGCCCCTACACCGACCTTGTTCACCAGGACTTGGAGCCCAGCCCAGGGGTCACTGTCCAGCAAAGTAGGAGGGCTGCTTTGCCAACTCCTGTATCCATGGCTATAACTCCAGCAGGGTATAACATACTCAGAAACACTGTACAAGCTGCTTCTTTCTGTTTCAGGAACTTCCTTTTCATTTACCTACTTCTTGCTCGGGGTCCTGAAGGGAGAATGCACCACATTTCTTGGGCAGGATCACTGTGGCTCTTCTCTTCTTACCCAGGACTTTGTCGGGGCCCTCCTGTCCCCTGCACACCCCCGGGCCCCTCCTGGACTCTTAGGAAATGCCATCTTCCTAGCCTAGGCTTGGTTACACAATTCATTTTTCACAGTGACAATCAACCCCTTCAAGACAGGCTCTTGTGTGTCTACTGTGTGCAAAGCTATGTCCTAGATGGTGATAAGGCACAGCCTAAGGTGTTCTGTCGTGATAGAATAGCACTGCAGTAGGACACAGACCACTTGAAAACAGTAACGGTTCAAGGATGTAGTGAGCAACAGTGGAACCACCGTGGGGCGCATGGTGCAAGTCAGCCATCTGCCCTGGCCTCACTGCGACAGCTCAGCTGGCCTGGACAGCACCAGGCCCTGCAGTATGGTTTTTATTCTTCAGGCAGTGGGAAGTTATTTTTCTTTTTTACATTTTTGTTTTTTAAAACTGGGGTTCTCTGTGTAGCTGTAGAGTCTGTTGTGGAACTTGCTCTGTAAACCAGGCTGGCCTTGAACTCACAAAGGTCCGACTGCCTCTGCCTCCTGAGTGCTGGGATTAAAGGTGTGCACCACCAATGCCTGGCTGTAGCAAAATAATTCGGTGGGCTGTTTATTTGTCTGTTTGTGACAAAGTCTTGCTATGTAGCTCAGGCTGGCCTGGAATTCCCTATGTAGTTCAAGCCATTATCAAACTTATGATTCTTCTGCCTCAGCCTCCAGAGTACTGAATTTATAGGCACAGCCACTGTATCCAGCGATTTCAGTGGTTTTGAGCAGCACATTCTTTCTGACTTGCTAATGCAAGTAGATTTTTCTGGCTGATGTTAATACATGGTCCACATAAAAATAATTCAAATATTTGAGCAGCCCTCAGTTCATTACTCCCTTTATGATCAGTAAAGTGCCTTAATTCACTTCAAGCCCAAGAACACCTGCAGAAAGAAGCCTGCTAAGCTCAGTATTAAACCTTGGATATCATACATACTCGAGGCCCACAAAACCCTCTTGTCATTGAAGGCCAGGAGTATGGGTCAGTGGTACAAGATTGCCCTACCATGCCCAGGACCTGAGTTCATCCCTAACAAACACCCCACACAGGAGGAGTGGAGGACAGGAGAGCAGAGAGAGAAATTGATCAGAAACTTTTCACTGGGATGCATTCCAATGCATTCAGAACCCAGGCCAGAAGACCCTGGATCAGTTGATCTTTAAGGTCATTTGCCATCTAATGCTTAAAGATTCTGTTTCAGGAAGGTTCCTAGCATCTGTTTCAGGAAGGTTCCTAGCATCTGCTTCAGATGGCTCACAACCACCTTCAGCTCTGGGTGGTCCAAAACCTCTTCTGGCCTCCACAGGTGTACACACACACATGCACACGCACACACACACACCACAACACGCACATGTGCATGTGGTAGCACACATCCACACATATACACACAATAATAATAAAACAACAATCTTTAAAGAAACATTTTGGCAGGTGACTCCCATTTGAACTGACAGGATACAGGGTCAACACAGAGGCTATGGAAAGCAGATGGAGTAACCTAGCGTTTTAGATGTGTCCCCTACTGCCTACCTCACCCCAAGGTCTCTCTACAGGGACGACAGGAACAAAGAGAACAGAAAGATTTGGAAACAAGGTCTGGGCTAATGTCCAGCCAACTGCTGTGCTACTAGACAGGGTCAAAACCAGGGTCATCACTCCGCAGAGAAACCCCACAGCTTTAACAACTATAGCCATTTGTACCTGACATAAACACTTATTTCCGCTGAGTTTGTAAATTAGACTTTATGCAAATGGCCGTTCTGGGATACTAAACTAGTCCCAGTCTCCTGCACGTTAAGAAGGCAAAATTAAAGTTACAGCTTTAAAAGCAGCATATTCATGATACAACTTGTTTCTCGAATTCCTCTTATTCACAAAGTATCTCAGACAAGTTCTGTGTGTCCCTAATACCTCAACAGCTTGACCCCGACACAATCAAACCTGAGGCTTTCTCCCTCGAGTTAAAAAAAAAAAAAAAAACGCATGTAAAATACAGCAGGTGCTAATGCAGGATGCCTGTGACAGTTCAGGAGTGACTGCTATCTCCTGAGAGCCCACGGAGGAGCCGCTGCTGCTCTCTTGTGTAACAGACGCAACGATGCCAGATGTCTGGCCCACAAGTCCCAAGTGGCAGTGGGCACCCAAGGCTTCCCCTATGGGAGGGGTCAGTTCCTGAGTCAGGAGGGTGGCTGGCTGGGAATCCAACAGTTGTGAGGTGAGCAGAAGGCCATGTGCAGACCAGGTGCAGAGTCCAGTTAAAGAATGGAAAGCAGGTGTGGATCAATAGTTAGTAGAAGGTGAGGCTAAAGACAGAGGGAGGTCTGGAAGAATCCAGAATCCGTGGTGAGATATTCACACAGGTGATGGGGGATGTCCTTCTGTATATACGTTTCTCTCATTGGTTGATGAATAAAACACAGTTTGGTCAATGAGGCAGGAAGATAGGTGGGTCTCGGAGATGAGGAAAAGTCTGGGAAAGGTAAGCAGAGTGAGCCCGCCATAGAGTCGAGATACTGCCGGAGGAGTAATACCATGCCAGGCATTACCGGGTAAGCCACAGCCTCGTGGCAATACATAAATAGATAGAAATAGAAATAGGTCAATAACTAAGACAGAGCTAGGCAATAAGAAGCCCTAGTCATCATCCAACAGATTTATAACTAAGAAAGCATCTGTGTGTTCATTTGGGGTTGAGGCAGCCTCAGGACCAAATAGCCAAGACAAAGAACCTTCGTTACAAACTGGTTTTCTCAGAATTGTCAGTGGGCTGGAGAAAGAGATCAGGTGATCATTACAGTCCACATGAGAAGCAAACAACCATCACTGGAAGGAAAAAAATCAAAAACTTGAGATAAGCTTTCATGGTCAAATATACGGTGCAAAAGGTGCGTTGACTGAGTAAGGTAACAAGTCAGTTTCAGGCATCAAAAGATCACTAACCAAGATGCTGGCGCCTGTCAAAACGGCCGTGTAATCTTCATTATGTGTCACGTGTGGTTGTCAGGTGCTGAACTAAAGGCACCTATGACATCTAAGAGTCCTTTGAAATATGTTTTGCTTTTTATTTCCATTTAACAAAATATTTAGAGAGGTTAAGCAGCTAACTCACCTGGGTTTGTTTTGTTTGTTTGTTTTTAAACAATAAAACCATTCTACATGTAATTCTATGCCATAGCCCCAGAAAAGCATCTGCCATCAGGAGACACAACCACAAGCCTCAAGCATGGTTATGTTACTTTTTTCTTTAATAACAAAAGTGCAAATTCGAGCTAAGATACATTTAGCACATAGATAGGGTCTGACTTTCCTTTATCTACACTAGTCTCTAGATTCCTGTGCCAACTCTTATGTAAATATGAAACAAAAAAGTGCTTTGTGTTATCAGTCAGGTGATATTGACAGGCCTGTTTGCCAAGCAATCATGTTGACCCAGCACTTATAAAAGGTGCTCCTGTGTGTGTGTGTGTGTGTGTGTGTGTGTGTGTGTGTCTGCGTGTGTCGTCTGTCTGTCTGTCTGTCTGTCTGTGTCTGTCTGTGTGTATCTGTCTGTGTGTCTGTCTGTCTGTGTGTGTGTCTGTGTGTGTTCATGCGTGGTCTGTGTAGATGGAGCTTTACCTAATGCTGACATCACGACAAAAGGCGTTGAAGACGTGCAAGGTACGAGCCATATCCACCAACACTATTGTAAGGGACAGTGGAAAGATAATTCAGGACTTGGCTGTGGTTAATGAGCACAAACTGAGCTGTGGGCTTCAGTGAGTCACCAGGGGATCCGACACAGGAGACACCGAGCTGAGTCACCAGGAGAGGTGATGCCCTCAGGTCTGAGTGGTCAAGAACGGAGATGGAAGAGGGGAAAACCCAGCTCAGACCTTGTCTCTTCTGCTGCTTGGGAAATAACATGTGCATAAATGGGGATGCTCTCAACATTCCAACCCCTGCAAACCTTTATTTAGTTCAGTTCCTCATGTCATGATGACCGTGACCCCCTAGCATACAATTATTTCATTGCTGCTTCGTAACTGTACATTTGCTACTGTTGTGAATCGTGATGTCAATATCTGATGTGCAGGATAACTGGCCCACGACCCCTGTAGGAGGTTTGTCAAACAGCCCCCAAGGGGTCACAACCCACAGGTTGAGAACTGCTGGTTTAATGTGTTCAGGAGACGATGATGGGGATGACCACACAACTTTTGGGAACAAAAAGATGGGTATTTAAAAGAGATAGGTAGAAGCTCAGAGGTGGTGGCGCACACCTTTAATCCCAGCACTTGGGAGGCAGAGGCAGGTAGATCTCTGTGAGTTTGAGGCCAGCCTGGTCTATAAAGTTACACAGAGAAACTCTGTCTTGAAAGACCAAAAAAGAAAGAAAGAAAAAGAAAAGAAAAAAGAGAGAGAGAAGTAGGTAGGTAGACAGACAGACTGACTGAGATATTTCATACATGATGACATACAAATACATGATGTGCATGTTGGGGGGGAAGGGTAAAAGATCTTTTGTGGTATTATTGTGGAAAATGGAGAGGCTTCATGCTGACTGACAAGGACCAGAGATGGAAACCTTAGCGAAGGTACCCATGACATACATGAAGTCATATGCCAAAAAGTGTGAAATGTGACTCAAAATTCAAGAGTTGAACCCAGGGTGTCCTTAGCAGCATTCCTGCAATGGTACCCACACCCAGAGCCATGGGAGCCTGAATAGCTCAGGAATAGCAATTGCTCTCTCTCTCTCTCTTTCTCAAAAGGATGGAATTGAGGCAGCACAATGACAGTGCCTGCCACCCGGGTGCCTCGTTTCCCACACCGGCTCATCAGACGGTGGAGCCACCTCGCTGGGGTAGGGTGGCAGTGACAGCCTTCACTCCTCCTACTGGGAGTGTGGTGACAAGGCTGGGCATTTCCTTAAGGACACAAAACGTTACTCAGTGGAATGAATGAATGCAGGTTAGCAAGTGTTTTTCCTTCCTGCCTTGCTCAAAAGAGCTTGTCCAGGGAGACCTGCTGCTGGACAGGCCTGCCGGGCATGGATGTCCCAGGGAATGCCTTCACAGGGAGAAGCCTCTAGCTGCTGATGGGCTGATGTCAACTGGCTACAGTTACTTAATAAACACACTGAGCCCAGCATGCATCAAAGCTGCTAAATGGATGTGAGCTGTTTAGGGCAAATGAGGGTTCGTGGTTGCTATAGCAACGGAAAACAGATGCACATGACTATTAAGCATCAGAGAGGTGTTTACTCACTAGCCCTACAAAAGCCAAGGTCCTGCCGGAAAGGTCACATGACGGCAGCTCCGGGACATAAGTCTTGCACACATGAAGGTTTGGGAAGCCGCCATCCTTCAGGTATTTGTGAACAATGGGCTTTTAGTTCAGAGCTGACCAAATGCAGGTCACTTCCTATGACACTAAAGCATCCAGGACACTGAAGTTTGAGGGTGACACATATCTGAGAAACTGCAGCATTTAGCTTGGTGCATGTGGGGATGGACCTGCAGGGACTGCGCTGAATACTGAATCACATGACCTACAACAGGCTTCCTAATTCTAATTCCCATTGTCTCTAGCTACCTAACTAGAAAGAAGCATAGGTTTCCAGCAAGAAGAAAAAGCTGTTAAATTCTATTCCTGTTTCCTGCAGGGTTTATCCAGCAGTCATACCAATAGCCTTGGCATATCAATAGCAGACATATCAATAGCCTTGGGATATCAACAGCCTTGACATATCAAAGGAGAAGACACACTATCAGCTGCAGAAATCCATTCCATTTAATAAACAGTCACTCAGAACATGAAGTCAGGGAGATACCAATACAAACTACACTAGCAAATGGGAAGAAGGCAAGCCAAGCTACCTACTGTGAGAGCTGGGAGGAGGACCCAAGTCATCACCTGACTGTTTTTCTTTGTGAATGAAACAAAATAGAAGGAAAGGTTAACATGATGTCTGGATATCTTGCAGGCTGAGCATGAAGGTTAAAAACCTAGGCTTAGTTCTTCAGGGGACCACTGCATACATGAAACCTGGACTAAGACCTAGCATCGAGCAACAATGCAGTTAGTACCTAAACCTGAGGAACCTCCAAAGAAGTTGGCATTCTGAACTCAAGGGCCTTTGCTCAAAGTTTCAGGCATAGCTTTTGTGAAGTCTCTCGGGTTCCACGGTAATGATAGAGGATAGAGAACACATCCTCAGGGGCCCATTCTGGTCAGCTGCACTGAAATCCTTTCACTGACATTTGCATAGTCATCAAGAAGGGTCCTTTCCTGTCACTGGCATCAGGAGACACACTCAGCACCCTGCAAAAGGAAACAAGGGAAGGCGCAGGTGTGCCGAGGTCAGGCCCCAGCCTTTTTTGAGAGGGGGGGACTCAAAGAAATGACAGCTTTAGGTTTAGCCAACATTCTTGATTGCGTGTTTTTCACAAGAGCAGGACTGACTGACTGACGTCATCTAGCCCATTCTTTCCAACTCGTAGAGAAACAAGAACACTGTAGAGAAATACAACTCAAACTGCTTCCTGCGGTGGCACAGGAATAGGTCCCACAAACTCGCCTGCAGAGACTCGTGGGCCCGCCCGCCACCATGCACCCTTTAAAGACTGATCCCTGAGGTTAGGTAGGATGTTTTTCAGCCAGGTCACTGAAAAGACAGAGCAACTGTGAGGCTCATCTGTGTCAATGATGTATGTGGGGAGGCGTGCCAATTGCCATGGTGATGCATACTTCACAGTGAGACCACTGAACCACAGCCGGCTCTGTGACACACCAGTTTGCAAATATTTGATTCTGAAACAGAGTCAGCTTTCCTTTCAAGCAGTAATGAGAATTCCAGATCTTCCACCAGCACATTTAATTGGAAGTGCAAGGGTCCTTGCCAGGCCTCACATCTAATTCCTACCTTCCTCTCTACGGATTCACAGGGAGTGAGTGGGTGTCATGCTGCTGTTGCTCACTTAGACACGAGTCCCGTTGTTCCTCAGGCCCTGGTTTATCACGGTCTGTCTGAGATGTGCACTATTTCTTCTCAGGCACAGTCACACAATTCTAACTTCTACTTAGGTGGGGAGAGTCACATGTTTGCGTCGTGCGGCGATCCTTTTGCTGACCCACTTTTTATTACTTAAAAACAACACTTAGCACTCACGAGCATGGCGGAAAGCTGCTGCACCTTTAATAAAATGCCTCGTTCAGGTCTCGGCGTGCTGGCTGGTAAAGTTTTGGTGACTGCCAACACCCAGCGGCCTTCTGGCAGCACCTGGCCCTCTAAAAGCTGTTCCCTGGCAATAGCCCTTCACACAAGCACTAATTTTACTATAGCCAGTTTATGATTTTCCCTTATTTCCTGGCTATTTTTAAATCCGAGGCTGTAACTGGAGGCTTCCAGAGGGCCCAGAGATGAAGGAGCCACTGCCCACTGTGGAATCTTGGTGGCATCCGTGGCCTTTGGGAGCTAGGATTCAAATGCATGTCAATGAGGATTTTAACTTACGGTCCCCCAGGGACCCCAGCCCAACCAGGAACAAGTTGTTTGCTCTCTTTATTCTCCTTTTAATTTCTCCTTTCGATTGTCCTTGGTCTCTCAATGCTCTCCCCGGCCTTGTTCATTAAAGTTATTTTTGTACACTGGCTATGCTCACCAGACCTATTTAGCTACATTTAATAACAGTGTCTGGGGAGTGAGATTTGACTTTTAGTGTGGTGTCCCAGTACTGACTTCTGTAACACAAGATGATAGCTTAGTAGGCCTTGCATTTTAAAATGCCAAATTTACTTCAAGTCCTTTCATGTAGGATTCTGGGATGTGGGTTTTTAGGAGCACTGGCCAATGAGGAAGGATTTGGGAAAGCAGATGGTTTATTGGGATGAAGAAAGACACGTATGGAGAAGGACCTGAAAATCCCTCGTTCTTCTGGAACGAGGCTTACTTCTGATAGCCAGGATGAGCAGGACTATTATGAGAAGGTGACAAGTCAATGCCCTGAGCCCCACCAGTCTTTCCATCGAGCCCTCTGAGCAGAAAGGGTGGGACCCGGGGATCATCACCGGAGCAGGGTACCTGTGTTTTTGCTTGGGTGGCAAGCCTGTCTAGGGGATGGAGGAAGGTCAGCAGGCTGACTTAAATCTAGCTCTACCCAGTCGTCCTCAAGTCCTGCAAGGTGAGGAACTCAGTGGGTATCCCCTGCATCTGAAATGTGGGTCCAGGGCTCTCATTACTTTATTACAGTTGTGATAGTCTGGACTAAATACCTAAGTACTACTGAATTATTTCTTGTTCACTAACTTTCTTCACTTGATATCCCATTAATTCTTGGGGTTGAGAAAGAAACAGAAAAAGACACACATGGAGGAACATTTGAATTCCAGATCTGTATTTTTAAAAAAAGAGCAAGTATTTCAAATATGACCCTTGAGGGTTACTTTCTAAAAAAGTTCAGAGACAAGGAAAGTCGCGGCACAGGAAATTACAGCCCTGGCAAAGCTGTTACACAGCAGCCACGGGATGAGACGCTGCCTAACACCCGATGGTGCGTCTGGAAGGGCTGGGAACCCAAAGGAACCTTGCGGTTTTTACTGACTGTTGGTAAGTGTAGGTTACACTCACCATTAAAAAAAAATCTCACTCATAAACTTTAAAGTAGCCTTTGGAGTACAGAGGTCAAGCATTAAGTAACAATTATTCTCCATTAATGTCATTTTCTATGCATCTGTTTCCATCACCTGTTTTAAAGGGCAATTAGATATACTGCCCAGGTGCAGCTTTACACACTCTTGTACCACAGGAGACACTGTCAGTCCAAAGATATCACAGAAAAGCCACGGCCAACAGCTCTCAGGATCTGTAAGCCAGAGTCAGATCCACTTTTTTTTTTTTTTTTTTTTTTTTTAAGATTTATTTATTTATTAAGTATCAGTGTTCTGTCTGCATGAGTGCCTGCAGGCCAGAAGAGGGCACCAAGATCTCATCATAGATGGTTGGGAGCCAACATGTGGTTGCTGGGAATTGAACTCAGGACCTCTGGAAGAACAATCAATGCTCTTAACCTCTGAGCCATCTCCCCAGCCCCAAGTTCCACTTTTTGAACATCATTTATCAATACATTTAAAAGCTTTACATTTTATTGATAGGAAATAGGGTTCAATACTCTCAAAGTAACTGCAAATGAAGTTCAAAGCCTGTAAGTGTACACACTGTTCTGGCTGTTGACTACAGATGATGAGCAACCCCCTTACAGCCTTACACATAGGTGTAAGGTGTAGTGTGCTACTACAGCCTCCCAGACAGGCATAAGGCACAGTGTGCTATGAATCACAGTCTCACAGACAGGTGTAAGGCACAGTGTGCTATGAGGCCAGATACAGAAACAACAAGGATAGAAAACAGTCTGAGTTCTAGAGATGTAGGGACAGGATGGTCGGACTACAAACCAAGAGGACAAAAGCCACAGGGCAGAAAAGGATTTGAGAGATGATTTCTGAGGATATTGCATTGAGGTAAAAAACATCAAGCCACAAATTCGAGATCCTCAATGGATCTCACAGTAGCAATTACAAAGCAAACCACTCCCAAGCCAGTGTGTGAGAGGTGCTTGTAAGGCAAAAGACAAAGCAGAAAGAAGGAAATGGGATTCTCTTCAACAACAATGACACAAAGACAGAACTTTCGGTAGAGAAAAATACCACGGGAGAACCTAAAAGAGGCAATGAATGCTGGAACTAGCTGTTCATGTGGCAGAGGACCCTAAAACTACAGAAATCAAAGCAGAGGACCCAAAAAACAGAGATGACATGGAGGATAAAGCCAGGTGTGAGAGGCACCTAAAACCAAGAAAAATCAGCCAAGTCACAAAGCATCCGAAAACCAGTTATCCTGGGAGTGGCTAACACTGGAGGATACCAGACTCCTGAGTGGCTGAGGCAGTGGGTTAGGCGGAGCTTTACCTTGGAATTTACCTTGCCAAATTCACAGAAAATCCATCTTTAAACGTATGTGTGCACTCTCCTTGTGTGCATTACGTGTCTACAAATGTTCATTTAAACACCCGTGTACTAACGGAAGCGGGAATTTAAAGTGCCAGTGTGCTTCCTGGTGGTCTAAGCCAATTTCTTTCTCCTCCTGCTCACTAGCTACAGGTCTGCCAATCACTCCCTCTTTGAGGAATGAGACAGCCTTAGAAACAGGAGTTTACATTCCTACTTTGTCTATAGAATATTACCCAGGCCTAATTTAAGGTATTTCTATGGGGAAACGATTTAAAAGATAAGCACATATAAAACAAAAAGGGTCTCCGAGGGAATGATTTTGTTTAAGAGTACCCACAAGAATAAGACAGAAGCATGGGTGTCTCTGCAGTGCACGGAAGACACCAGTCCCTTGACAGCGCACAGCAGTGAGTGTGTGTGGTGGTGGGGGGGGGGAGAAGTGTGTGGGAGGGAGGGGGAGGGAGAGGGGGAGGGACATGCAGTGGGGAGAAGGCACAGCTGCTTTTAAAGAGGAATGACTTCCAATGCTCAGATAGAGCACTGCAGGGTAGCTGTGGCTTGTAACAGTTGATAGTGCACCAGGATTGCTGGTAGAGAGTCTTCTGAAGGATGCCAATACCAAAAAACGATGGCAAAGATTTGATTTGCACCAGCGCCGTGTGAAAAGAAGGGCTGAGAAATGGCAAAAAACAAAACAAATGAACACACGGACACCTGGTCTGGAGGAATGCACACCATACCCTATAAATTTGTATGGCTACTATGCCAATTAAGATGCATGTTTGATATTTGAAACAGGGTGGCCTCAACCTCACCACAAAGTCAGGGACACCTGATCACCTGGTCTTGCAGTGTCTGCCTCCCAGGCACTGGGATCACCGATGTTCACCACTGGGCCTAATTTTACGCAACACCAGAGATCAAACCCAGGACTTTGTGTGCCAGAAAAAGCACTCCACAAACTGAGCTGTATTTCTAGCCATAATTAAACTTTTTTTTTAATTAAAGAGGAGAATCTTGAATTCTATTTATAGGGTTCTTAAAAGTCCATTGAGGCAAAGTACACATTCAGTAATCACAGGACTTGAAAATATGGGGACTCCGCAGGCTGCTCCACACTCAGGCCTGTAAACACCTCAAGTCTAAAGCAGCTTCGGGACAACCATCATTCCGGTCTAAGAGCTTTGAAGACCTTTCCAAATGCTCGTGTATTATACTTTCAACCAGGAGAAAGTGTCCTTAAGTCATGATTTGCTTCAAACAACAACACTGGTATACACTTTGTGGTACAGACTGTTGGAACAATCTGATATGTTCTTCCTAACCATTTTCTTACCGGGTCTCACAGGCAGAGAAGGAACCAGAAACCTAACCCATCCTTACAGGTGTGGATTATTTTTCACTCCAGCAATGTGGCCATGTGACCTGCTCCACTGAGCTGTGACAGACCCTGACAGACATGCACACTCACACTCATTTCTTACAAGAAAAGCAAAAAAACAGACAGGACTGTTCATGAGTGGCAAGATGGACTTACCATCCACTCTAATCAGACTGTAACTGTTCTAACACCCAACAACAGGACATTGGCTGAACGGTCTTAGTGGTTCCTTACAAAACAGGATGGGCTTTCGGGAACTGTCTGTTGTCATTTTGTTTTGTTCTTTCCTGCCTCTGCCCCAGGCCTGTGGTCACCTCGACGTCAATGCTCAAGATCAGGACTGAATCTACAAATTCCCTTTTAAGGAAGGCATGATGGTATTCAAGAAGAATGTTCACATGCCCAAACACCTGGAGCCAGCAGACAAGCATGCACCCGACCTTCACACCATGGAGGCCATGCTGTCTCTTGAGTCCCGAGTCTATTCCAAGGAGCCGTTTCCTTAGAAACATTCCTACTGGTACCTTGCCAAGGAACCCTCCAGTATCTCCATGATCTCCTCCCCTGCCTCCAGAGATTGTGTTTGTCCGCTGCATGCAGCCAGGGGGTAAGCCAACCGAAAGAGTCACAAATGGGGAGGCTAGCACAGCCACTTGCAGAGGAGCATTGTACCCCATGGTTGCTGAGGCTGACAGTGCAGCAACCTAATTTGATTTCACAGATGGCTTTGATTGGATTTGGTCAGCTACCTCAGTGAAGTACAGGGGATTATTGGAAACACACACACAACTGGGCACAGCCAGAATTACACACTTATAATGGTAAACGCCAATCATCACATACAGATAATAATTTATCACCAATAACAGTCATTTTAAAGAAGTAGGGTCCAGTTAATATTATATAGATTATATCATGATAGGTTTTTTAAAAAATGTGACTAATGCTAGGTGTGGTGGCACACTCTTTTAGTCCCAGCACTTAGGAAAAAGGCAGGTGGATGTCTGTGAGTTTCAGGCCAGCTTGAGTGAGCTACATGGCAAATTATAGGACAGCCAGAACACACATAATGAGACCGTGACTCAACAAGTTAATGAGGGCTCTTTAAGATCTTTAGAAATACCACATTTCCTTTTGGGGGAGGCCAAGTCTCACATAGCCCAGGCTAGCCTTAAACTTGCTAGGTAGCTGAGGATGACCTTGAACTCTTGGTGTGCTTACTTTGCTCGACCTAAAGCCTTTTCTACAGCATTCACTATGGGAAGCCACCAGTAGGAAAAGACCTCTGGCTGAACAAGTTAGCACTCCATCTGTCGGCTAAAACATGCAAAGTGGGTGTGTCACACTCTAAAGCAAGTGTCCTCCACCCTTTCTCCTTCGCTCTGGCAGCCTGTGCTCGTGGCTACTGGCAGAGCGGTGGAGTGGCTTTCCCTGGCGTGGGGTATAGAAATAGGGTAACAGACACCATGCAGACCGGGATCCACAATAGAGCTAACCATCAGAACTGCCCATGGCTCTTCCATCACCCAAGTCTCTCTCCGTCGTTTCCTATGGTACAGAAATTACAGAAGCATAGACTTCTGTGTTTATGAGAGCAGCATGCTGAATGCCTACATGTTCTACTAAGAGTCTGGGTCCCTAACGTTTTTCTGTGGCTTCTGTCAAGCATGCTTAATCAGATCACATTTCATCAGCCCACCTCCCTCCCATACAGCTTAATGTACACACTGACCCTAAGTATTCCAGCACGTGTAACTAGACTCCAGTGTGCTTTGCACAAAACATGCACACACGATGAGATGGGCACATTTTAATTATACCGCCAGGCAGCTCCTGAGTCAATCCCTGTCCCCGGTGACAATTTTCACCACAGATGAGAGTTGTTTTCTCCAGACTTCTTGCAGCCAAGGGCACAAACCATGTTTGCTTTTGTGCCTGAACTTCCCCGGCAGTCTAATGGTCCTGAGACTATTGCATTTATTGTATCAGCACACAACAGCCAATGTATCTATCCTTCTACTGAGAAAGACTTGGCTGTTTTCAGGCTTTGCTGTTACGAGTAAAACTGCCGTGAGCACTCTCACAGTCACAGTGTGAAGACGTGTTCTCGGTTCTGAGAGACAGGTGCCTGGAGCTATCTCGCTGGCCACAATGTGTTGAGATATAATAAAACTGTCAGACAAATTTTAAAACTGGTTGTACCACTTCCAGCTCTCAGAACCAAAATATGGAAATAAAATATATTTGATGGTCAGGCATAGGAGCGCATGCCCTTAATTTCCCATAGGGGAGGCAGAGGCAGAGAGGCAGAGAGGCAGAGAGGCAGAGAGGCAGAGGCAGAGGCAGAGACAGGTAGATCTCTGGGAGTTTGAGCACAGCCAAAGCTACATACTGAGACCCTGTCTTGGACAAACAGGCAAAAACAATTAATGCCTGTGAGCTATACACATTACAGTCAGAGCTAAAAATTTTTATCTTAAGCAAGCATTTTATTATTTTTATTTTTTAAGATTTTTTTAAAAATGTGTTTAGGTGTTTTGCCTGCATGACTGTCCATGTGGCATGTGTGCACAGGGCCACTGGAGGCCAGAAGAGGGCGTCAGATCCCCAGACTGGAGTTACAGGCGGTTGTGAGCCGCCACATGGTCTCTGTGGAGCCACCTCTCTAGTTCTGAGTGAGCAAGCAAGCGAGCGAGCCAGCATGTGTTTATTAAAGAAAAAAAGAAGAAAAAGAAGAACATGCAATATTTTATATTCACAATATGCTGACGGGCTCTGGTCCCTCCTGTGTCCCTGAATACGTATCCCGGTTAATAATACTTTCCTTCGTGCTGAAAACCCCCCCCCCACCCTGTGCACTTTGTTTGTAGGGGGCGGGGCCCTTGCAACCACTCCCTTAATATGTATTTTTGCTTTCACTCAAAATTAGTTTGGGTTATTGCATTCTGGGTTGACAGAATTTCCTCGGGACTTTAAATGTTTGCCCCGGCCTTCATTATTTCTGTTAAAAAGCCAGACAGGGTCTGTACTGTCCCTCTCTGTGTCCTGTGTCATTATTCACTAGAAGCTTCCAGGGTTTCCCCTTGTAATTGGTTTACAGCATGTGGTTTGTATTTGCATTTATCTCGACTAAGGTCACTTAAGCTTTTAGGATCTATACATTTGTTTCCTTCCAATTAAATCTGGAGAAAATGTTATCTACCATTTCCATAAATATTACTTTCGTCTGGTTTTCTGTCCTTTCTTCACCACACATATAATCGGCACTGGCCCCAGCCCCTCCCCCACAGGGCACTGGCCCTGTCCCCTTCTTTCCGCGTGCCC
This sequence comes from Phodopus roborovskii, assembly GCF_943737965.1. NCBI lineage: Eukaryota > Metazoa > Chordata > Mammalia > Rodentia > Cricetidae > Phodopus > Phodopus roborovskii. Next base: position 970,865 of record NW_026125506.1, on the reverse strand, counting down.
TCTGATGCTTTCCATCCTCCCATCTCTGTCACCTGGAATGTTCTAGTAAACCAGCCCCATGGGCACCTTTTATCAGGTTCTTCAGCCCAAATGTTTCCACTTTACTTGCCTGAGGTTTCTATTTTGCTGTTGAGATATCCTATTTTTCATAAATTATGGACATATATTATTTTATATATTTGAACACCCTTAAAACCTTTTTTAAAAAGCCAGGAAGTGGGGCTGGAGAGATGGCTCAGCTGTTAAAGTCTAGGCTTACAACCAAAAACATAAAAAGCCAGGAAGTGATGGTCATGCCTTTAATTCCTTAATCCCAGTACTCAGGAGGCAGAGGCAAGTGGATCTCTGTGAGTTCGAGGCCAGCCCGGTCTACAGAGTGGGCTCCAGGATAGCCAGGGATACACGTGTAAAGAAATCCCATCTCAGAATAAACAACAACAGCAAAAACCTTTGAAAAAGAGAACCTGGTACGTTTGCTAGTCTGACCTTTAGCTCCTGGGCCTCTCCAGTGTCTACAAGGACAGGCCATCATCGCAGTTGACTGACAAGTTTCTACAGAGCTTTTCAACTAATCCCACCACCCTGACTTCTTGGGGCTGGTCTTACTCTAGCACCTTTTATCTTGGGTTTGATTCTTATTTTCTAGTTTAGGTCTCCTAAACCATCATAACTGAAGTTTCTTCTGCTTGTCACTAGAAGGACCACAGAATGCTGGAGCCAGAAGGGGACAACCAAAAAACATGATAGGTGTTGTGAGGATGAAGCAGAATGTGATAAAACCCAGCAGGGAACACAGAGTTGCTGCACAGTGCACAGTGTGTCTCCTGCCAGCCTCACACAGACCTGCTGGGCCTGCTGTTTCTTTGAGGTCATTACTATTTTATCAGCAGGTTGAAAAGAAGTCTTTATAACCGGCCTCAGGTCTGAAAGGCCTGACTCAGCTGATTCATAATGCAAAGATCTCACCCTCAGAATGGGGTCCGATTGCCTTCCTTTGTAAGTCCTGCCGTCTGGGGTGACCGGGGTCACCTTGTAACTGTCCTGCTCATTTCTCAAAGGCCTGTGAGACACAGAGAGAGGGCTGCCAAGCCTTCCCCATGAACGCAATACTCCCTGCGAGGGTAAAATGGAATGGTTTTTACATTTTAATCTGCTCCCTGTACTACTAGGAGTAAAATAATTACCTTAGCTACATTCTTTCTTTCTTACACATGCATGTGTGCACACACACTCACACACACCACAAATCTAATGGATTTCACATTACCACTAGTGCAGATTATATGATACACACTGTGTAGAGAGTGGCTGCAAAAAATTCCGATGAAACAGCATCCTGTTAGAGACAGTGCTGTGGTGAAGTGATGTCATCGGGAGTCATCTGGTTAATTTCCTGCAGCCCCATCCTAAAGGAGGCCCAGAAGCTGAGTTCGCTCCGAGTGTGTCATGAGCTGGAGATGATTATGATTCACCTTCATTTTCATAATCGTAAAGAATCCTCTTTTGCTTTACAAGATCTTTTGAGGGTAGCTTGAGACCAAAAAAGAATCCTCATTGATGTGAATGTTAGAATTTGGTCACCAACGGCAAAGCTAATTGCGAAAAAGATGATGGAAAATCAAAATGCAGACGTGTGTTCCGCTTTCTAAAACTTGCTCTACATCTCCGACGTTGCGAGAACAACACAAGAAGTGTCTGCTCCCACTGCTACCTGGGCACTTCTCCAGGCTACAAGCTTCCCCAAGTCTGGCCTGGAACAGGAGGGACCTCCAGACGGTTAGAGCCAGCAACGGCAAGAGCAACAGTGGCCTCCTCATCCTCACAGCAAAGGCTCAGCAACCACTGGATGTGGCTCTTAGCATAAGGCAGCCATAGCTCTTTCCTTCAGTGTACCACTGTGGAGTGTGGGGTGTGTGGCCACCAAGAACAAGGGACCAGGAGTTCCTGGCCTGGAGATTCACTCAGGACCAATGTGCCTTTCAGCTTGAAAACAATTCTAAAATATTAATATTACATATTGATATGTTCCTAACAACCACTCTTATAACAAATATGGGGAAATACTTTAATTTTGAATGAATATCGGTTTGATAAAAACACAGGTAATAAAAGTAAGTAGAATTATATCAAACTAAAAAGCTTCTATATAGTAAAGAAAACCATTGACAAAATAAAGGAGCAACCTAAGGAATAAGAGACATCTTTCAACTTGTATATTAGGTCCAAGACAAGTGGGGAATATGGACAACTCAACAGAGAAAGAAAGGAAGAAAGGGAGGGAGAGGGAAGGAAGAAGTAAGAGAGAGAGGGAGAGAGAGAAGGAGGGAAGGAGAGAGGATAGGCAAAGAATCTGATTATGAGTATTTATTTTTTGACTATAATGTTTATTAATTCTTTAAGAATTCATATATGTATGCAATATACGCTGATCCTAACACAGATCCACCTCACCCTTCAAACTTTATGTCCTCTTTTGTAAAATCCTGCCAAGTGCAATTTGTGCTGCCTATATACTCGTCAGTGTGGGCCATATCCTGGAGCATGGGCTACCTAACAGTGGTCACACCCTTAGCCAACACTGGCTCTTGGACATAGAGAAACGGCCCAGTGATTAAGAGTACTTCTTGTTCTTCCAGAGGACCTGAGTTCAGTTTCCAGGAATAGCCAAAGCTGCCTGTAACTCCAGTTCCATGGCATCTAACGCCCTCTTCTGACCTCTGTGGGTGCACACACACACACACACACACACACACACACACACACACACACACACACACACACGGAAAAGTAACGCTCCCTCCCCAGAAACCATCAACAGCTCCTCAGCTGGTGTGGGGTCTCACGAGTCCCTCTCCCTCCACCCCTAAATATGTGTATATTTTCAAGATTTGTGTGTTTTAACTAACATTTGTGTTGACGTCCAAGTGTGTGTGTATGTATGTATGTATGCATGCATGTACTCCACACGCATGCAGGTGCCTGAGCAGACTAGAAGAGAAGCATCAGATCACCTGGGCCTGGGGGTACAGATGGGTGAGAGCCACCATGTGGGTGCAAGGAACTCAACTAGGGTCTGCAAGGGCAGCAAGTGCCTGTGACTGTACAGTTACATCAAAAAGAAGGCAGATAGTTTACAGCAATATGAAAAGGTGTTGATATTCAGTAAACATACGGAAAATGAAACATAATCAGCATGGGTTGTCACCATACTCCTTCTTAGGATGGTGTGGTGATCTGAAGAACAATGGGCCCCATATGTTTGAATGCTTAGGGAGTAGCACTATTGTTATGGTGTCTCAGCAATACGACTGCGACTGAGACAGATGTCTGTTATCAAAGAGGCGAGAATGTAGAGGAAAGAGAAGCCTGGCACAGCGCTGGTAAGAATTCAAGTCATACTACAATTGTCCAAAGCAGATGAGATGCCTTGGAAAATTAAGATTCTCTTGCTGGTTTATAGGAAAGAAAGTGACATCAATGTATCAAAGAGATGCATGAGCACCTGTGCCTACTTCAACACTATTCACTACAGGTATAACCTGGGAGAAACCAAGATACCTTCCAGTGAATGGGTTTTCTAATGGTAATCTAGACACGACCATAAACTGAGAAATCCCATCACCTGCAGCAATGTGGATGGAACTGAAGGACATTTTGTTAGAGGGAATACAAGAGCCAAGGAAAGGCAAACACTGCAGGTCCTCCATCTCACCGAAGCAGCACAGAGCCATGGTCCAGGGACAAGCACAGAAGGAGATCAGAGGGCTCCGAGTGTTATGAATTTTAAAATACTAGAGGAAAGGCAGTTGAGGGCTCTCAATACGTAGAAATAATAATATATGGGGCTGGAGAGATGGCTCAGTGGTTAAGAACACATGTTGCCCTTGCAGAAAAAAACAAGTTTGGTTCCCGGCAACCATGCGAAGCAGCTCACAACTGTGTGTAATCCTAGCTCCAGGAGATCTGATACCCTCATCCCAGATGTACTGTACTCACATGCACATCCTCCCATGCAGCAAGCACATAATTAAAAATAAAATAAGAACTAATCATATACTTTATGTACATGAATCAGCTACCCCACCATACCCTGTAAATGCACATCAACACATACAAATAAGAATTACAAAAATAAGTACAAAAATATTCTCTTGGCATTAAAAATGAAAAAAGAAAACTAAATAACTACATATTTTATATACACATTTATATTGAAATGCCCAGAAAATGGGCTATGACCCCACTGTCTAATAAATATTTAAGCCACAATCTATTCTAATCAAGTTGCAGCTGGATATCTATAGAAAGAAGGACTGGTTACAGAAAGAAGCTGGTTTGGAAATGTGTCACATCCACATGTGGGAGACAAGAGTCTGGGACGCCAGCACAATTGTGACCTACAACAAAGCTACAGGAATGGAGTGTCAGGGATGGAGGCTCATTAGTCAGCCACAGAAGTGAGGCACTATGATGTTTGCATGAAGACAGAAAGGTCTTTAATACTTTGTACATCTCCTAAGAGGGAAGCAGCAAGCAGCAAGCTGCATCCACGGGAAGAAACCTAACTTTGTTCTCCACCCTGGACCAACCATGGCCACAGATCTAAATGCAGATGCTGAAACAATAAAGCTGGGTGATACACAAACATTTCCCTGAGCAGGACACAGAGAGACCGATAAAATGGACCTCATCAGCAGATGGTATGATGTCAACTAGAAACGATGAGGAAGAGGGTTTTGGTGAGAAAGAGATGTTCAGCCGAGCTTAACAGGGCCAAAGGTGGGGTTTCCACGCTGGGGAAGCAGAATGAGCTCACGTGCAGAGGGATGGAACTTATGGCAAGCAGATCTGCAGGACTACACACGGAGCAGCTGAAAAGTCACAGGGATGGGTATGAAGGCACTTAGTCTCCCCCAGAGGCAACTGGAGCTGGCAAAGCTTTTTCAACAGGTAATTTCATGGTCTGAACTAAATTTCAGAAGGGCAGCTGAAAGAACTCTGGAAAGAACTCTGGCTGGAGAAAGAAGAAGCTAGGATTTGGATGAACATAAACTGGGGCTGCAGAAATGAGGACATTTACATGCAACCGTGGGACAGGAGACACACGTGCAAAGCCACCTTCCAGCAGTGCCCAGTTCACTCGAGTATGTGAGACAATGTTCCGAAACAAGCACTGGCACCCTGCAGTTACGTGTGGCGTATGCACAGATGATACGGCGTGGAAGGAAACGACGACTCCAGTGACAGTAGTGGCACCCTTTCTCAACACTAAAGCCCTGTGCTCAGGCTCTGTGCTCTGAAATGACTCTCAGTCCTCACAACAGCGTGTGAACTACCCGGACCAGCACACAAAGCTACTCACTCACATGACTGTGTCCCCTTTTCTACTTTTTACCTATTTTTCTTGGAGTTTAAGAACCCTTCATATTGCTGAGGATATACCTCAATACAACCACGTTATATAACTGGCAAAATCTACCACTCTAAGCACATGCATCAGCAAACATCTACAAAACAAGTGTTGATGTTCGTCAAAAGACAGGAAGAAAGCTGTGATGTAGCCCAAACATGATCCACTAAAAGGTTCAGACAGCTTCAGGGCCACACAGGGACACAATTAAAATTCAAGGCTGTGGAATACCTAAACTCAAACTCAACCATCACACTACCTTAGCCTATGCTCACAGACCCAGGAATGAACATCCGTTCTCCTCAACTTGTAGAAGTTCTGTTAGAAAAAGATGAAGGTGCAGAGAGTAAGTAAGCTGCTGAAACAGCCCAGGCTAAGAGCAGTAGAGCGGGAGATGGGGACAGGGAGAGAGACAGAAAACACATCTCCACTACAGAAATAAGAGAATTCAGGCGACAAGCAGACTTGAACATGACAGGGAGCGGTCTCTGACCTGGGCAATAAGCCAAGAATGGTACAGCAGCAGACGGGCTGGAGGCTAAGGCGGGTGCAGTGAGCCAAAGTGGGGTCCATGGACGGGGACGTGGGGGGGTACAGATGGGTAAAGAAACATGATGCTCAGGAGAGAAATGGGGGTGGTGAGACCTTTGGAGGCCTTGGTGCATTTGCATATCAGATTTCCTGACGAGAGAACATTTAATACAATGTAATTTATGGACCCTCCTGACAATTAATATTCACTCACAGGAAGGTCTCTATGGGTACCTGAAATTAATTTTGAAGCCATTAAAGGAGACAGAAGGTTATTCTCAATGAAAAATCCTGTGGCGAAGGTATCACCTCCCCTATTAAGTATCTGAGAGTAATTGCGTGAAAGGAAACCCCATTGCTGCTAAAGGTGAGCAGATTAATGGGCTTTGGGTTGCTACCTTACTGTTTGGTAAAATCCCAGAATTGACTAGAGTTCAGATGCACAAGGTGGAAGAACTCTGTTTGTTGTCTCCACAATCCCGGGTTTACAGCGGTTAACTTTGCTTCAGAGGGCGTTTTATTTCAATATAAAATAGAACATATAAGATGCAACTAAAGGTCACAGGCACAACGTTAGATTAAAAAGTATACTTTGTAATGGCCAAGTTGTGCAATCAACATAGCTGTCCACCAGCAGGAGAACGGATAAAGAGAATGTGATACTTGCAAGAAAATTGATACAAATGGAGATGTCACTATCAGGCGAATTAAGTCCGTCTCAGAAAGGCAAAATCACACGTTTTCTCTCATGTGGTCCTTAGACTGGACACAAACACATGGTGTCACTGAAGTGTGTGTGGCAATGGAAGGAGAGACAAAACTGTCTGTAGAATTAACAAACAAGGCCAGCTGGGCGCGGTGTTAGGAGAGGAGGTGTCTCAGAGCACAGTCAGCTTGTGTGAAAGCCCTGTGCAACCCAGTCACACAGGAGCATGCACAACAAAAAGCATCAAACAGAAAGTGAACCACAGGCTGAACGGATGCTGGCAGGTGTGGCTGCCACGAAGAGCTCAATGAATCCTAATCAACAATTGAGGGGGTTAAGTTGCCTAAGTGGTAAGTACAAACTACCATCACCTGGAGGACTCAAAGACAACTCACGGCCTGAAAGAATTACTATGAGAAAATATCACACCCCAAATTACGAATAGAGAGTCAACCTTCTCCTGTCCTAGTGTAGAGGAGAGACCACGGGCCTCACACCACATACTTGAGGCGAGGCACGGCCAACACGCAGGAAAACCTATCTCATGTGTGTGAGTGACAGGCAGAATGAACATATGGATGAGCAGGGCAGCCCCTGAATGGGCGACCCCCTACAGCAAAGAGACCCCCCTCCCCCACAACAGCACGTGCATTTAATAGAACTCAAACGCAAACACAAACTGGTGATTCTCCAGAATGTAACACATGATCTTGAAGTGCACAGGTGGGCAGAGCCGTGTAAACATCTTCCAGAGCAGCGACACCGAGGTGCACAGTAGGTGTGAGTGTGTCACATGATAGCAAAATAAACTGCACTAGCAGTTTTAAAACACAGTTTCCAGATTGGGGGGAGGGTCATAGAAAATCCAACCCACACAAAATATCCAAAACCACTAGGGAAAACACAGACTAAGATATGAACCTGATCTGGTGGCACACGCCTGTAATCCCAGCACGTGGGAGACTGAGGCAGGAAGATCACACTCTCTGGGCCAGCCTAGGCTACAGATCCGAGTTCCACAACAGCATAGGCTCAGAGTGAGACCTCCTTGGCTCCAGACAGATGGCAAGGTAAAAATAAAGCTATATATGGAAGAGTCAAAACCAATTCACCCAAAACTGCATGCCCTTAACACCAGCACTCAACACAGAAGCAGGCAAAGTTCTGTGAGTTCAAGGCCAGCCTAGACTACACAGGAAGCTCCAGGCCAGCCAGGGTTGCAGAGTGAGACCCTGTCTCAAAAACAGAACAAACAAGCAAACGCCTATCAAGCTAAGTTTTACATTCGAATACTGATGCCCCATGTTGCTGTGTGTGAGAAAGCAGAACCTAGCCAAAGGAACAGATAAAAGATATTAAAGCTTTCAAAGGCTTAGCTACTGTGGTACTGGCTCACATTCTATAATGCCAAATAATTGGAAACAACCTAAATATTTAACAATGGGAGGGGAAGGAAGGCAAAAATAGTTATGAAGAAGACTTTAAAATCAGCAGAAAAAGTTAAATGAAAAAAAGTTATGAAGCAATCTCACAAAAAGGTTTCAGTTTTGATTTGAATTGATACAAACAAATAAAATTGTGTGTGTGGCTAACGGTGTGTGTCCAAAATGGTTAACAGTTTGTATGATAGGTGAAAGCTTGATTACTTCCATGCATTTCTTATAGAATTATACACAACTAACAAATATTATCTTTAAAAAGATCTTATGTCAGTAGGACAAGACAGATGATGCTGTTTCGGCTACCCCCTGCAGACCCTGTGAGTCTGTAGCCAGCCCGTCTTAACTCGACACACAGCATCCGAGAATCCATTAGGACAGCATTCACTGACACAGAGCATCCTAGAATCCATTAGGACAGTATGCACTGCTGGCTGCTAAGAAGCATTTTCACATTTCGGTGTACCAAACATCTCAGGAGAGAAACTGCAATGCACACGCCCACTCTGGCCCTGCCTGTGCCGGGAGTTTCTAGAGGAGACTGCACATCTAATAATCCCACGAGACCGGCCTGTTAGAACTTTGAACTTCACAAAACATACACTCTTGTGCTGGTTCCCTTGAGGTGCTTTGCCTATTCCTCTAAGATCTGACCACAGTTAACTCCAGGCTTATCACTTGGCAGTTTTCAACCACAGTACTGAGAGAAGTCTCAAAGCTCCAGAGTGGGCTGGGAAGATGGATGCCACCTAGCAAGCACAAGGCCCTAGGCTCACTCCCAGGCATCATGAAAAGAGGAGGAGACGCTAAGTGAGGTGCTGTGTTCACAGCAGCTACGATATGGGAACACCCAAGAGTCAAAAACTAACATCAGGCACAACAGCACGTGTGACTGCGAAGGACATCATTTTAAGCGAAATAACCCATGGCACACTTGGAGAGTGTGGGGGCTCGGGTTACAGCAGTTTCCTACCTCCCGATCCTTGAGCTTCATGGCAAGCACTAACTGATGCCTGTGGTTCGTGAGAGCCTCTCGATAGTTTCCTTTGGAGAAGAACGCAGAGCCTAGATTCCCGTGAGCTCGGCATTCTCCTGTGTGGTCACCTGATTTGGGTAAGGAGAAAAATTCTCTAAGTTACAGTATTATTGATAACATACATGGTTCTCTTAAAAGCCACAGATTGACTAGCTAGGACTTGTAACTTTCTTTTAGACTCCATATGGGGAGATGAGATCCTAAGACCCAACTCTCTGGACCACGTTGCTGTTGTAGCACACACATGGAGAGGGGCAGAGTTACAGACCTAGACACACACCAGCTGCTGCTGGGAGTCTCCTGCTCGCTCTGCAGATGACCCTTGGTTCTGAGCAATTATCAGCTTGCTGGTTCAGGCATTTGATTCCAGGCCTCCTATCATACATCACTCTTGTATGAGTATCTGATAGCAGGTCCCCACAGCCCTGCTTCCTGCAACCTGAGAGTTCCCGAAAAATCACTGTCATGCCTCTCTCCTCCTTCCTTGCATGGGGGCAGGAGGCTCACAAGAGAAAAGCTGGCCTGGGCTACACAGTGAGACCCTGTCTCCAAATCAGCAAGAAACAAAGTACCCAAGCCCCCCTCCCCAGCTAATAAGTGACAGAACCATTACAGTCATATGGCTCCAGGATGCAAGTTTTTAACTTCTGTGGCTGGCCTGGAACTCCTAGAGATCCACCTGCCTCTCAGCCAGCCTGTACTGAGCCCTTCAACAAACCCTGCTGCATTCTCATGGAGGACAAAATTAAAGTGAAGACGAGTCACCACAAGAACCAGCACATGAGGCACTAAGACGGTTAACATGAAAACCCCGAGGAAGGTTAGGAATATGCTAATCACACTGCTGGGCCTTCTAGGAGCCTGGGACCCTTGCTGTCTGAGAATCCTCAGGACCTGGGGGCTCTGAAATGGAATGTCCTGTTGCACATGTTGGTCCTGCCAGGTTCAGGGCAAGCAGCTGACATGCAGGCGAGCCGCATACCTAAGGTCTTGGCTACATCCAAGTCTTGCTGCATGTACCCCGTGCTTTTTTCCGTGTTCCCGAGAGACCAGTGTGCGCTGCTCAGGGCGGAGAAGACAGAGCCTCTCAGTTTGAGGCTGCAAGTGCCAATCTTCAGAGCAGCCTCTAAGACAACCACAGAGGCCCCGTGGTGGCCGGCTGTCAGGAGTTCCTGCCCAACCACAGACACGACCACAAAGGGACTCTTGTCCAGTTTCATTTTCTGAAGCTGCTGGTAAGTGGGCTCCAGGGTGTCTGCAGAAAAAGAAAACAAGACAATGAAGACTGACAGACAGGGCAGTCTTTTCATGGTGCTCTAGAAACATGCCTGCGACCTGGTTCAAGCACAAGCTCTTCATCCTGAACCCTAGCAACACCCGATGGTCCACACATCCTACTAGTTAGCCTCCCGTCCAGCAGTTTCTCCCTCCTGCAGGCATGGCTTAACACATTCTCTGTGTCCATTGGGCTCCTCAGAACATGACAAGCCCATCCTTCCAGCCACCCTCAGCCCTCAACAACCCTTGTTCCTAAACTCTCTTTGTTTTATGGCTTGTGTTGTACACTTTGGCTAATGGTTATTTTAGAGTTGTTCCTCATTTGCCCAGTTTTTTAAAAAAAATCATCTTTTTCTGTTAAAACTGTTGAATACTGTGAATGAGAATTCTGTGAAAGAAGCTGTGTCTGCTGATTGGTTGGTTGAAACTGGTGGTGTAGAGAGGTCAAGAGCTTCACTGCAATTTGTCTTGGGCAATCGTTAGCCCATTAAACCCCTATCCCCTGCCCTCTCCCCTTTCTGTCAGAACAAATACCCTGTCACTAACGGATAAAACCAGACTTAACATTTTGATAAACAGATTTTAAAACAAACAAACAATAAAACCTTTTGGAACGTATTAACAAAACTGTAGATTTTTCACCAACCAAAGAGCTGGGGAGCGTGTCAGGCAACATCTAAGGCTTGTGACAGAGTTCTCCCAACCCCGTTGCTATAATCTGCCTACCTGATGCCACTACCAGTGTATTTGATTGAAAAGTGACATGATTTATGACTTCTCTTTGTTCGGTCACCATAAAACGTTTATGACACTGCTACCTTGTTGGAACATGAAATTTGGGGTAATCTAAATCTGTGTTCCCAGGCCACGGTCACTCATATTTGGCTCCAGAATAAACTCTCTTTTCCTCCTGGATGTGAGAGACGTGTGTTTGCACTAACGGTGCTTTATTCTAGATAGTCAAGTGGTGCAGTGCAGGCTCACAGTAAAGCCCCCTCCACTGTGTCACCGCTGAGTGCCCCTAACACGTCGGCCATCCAAAGCAGTGAGAATGGACTCATTAATAAAGCCTGCTCATAGTTCCTCCTAGGAGATGCAGTCAAGGAAATGGTACCCACAAAATTCCAACCCTTCTCAAGGGCTACGTCTTACACTACTACACAAACACATAAAACAGCAGCAAGCAAAGCCATAAGGAAACCATCTCCTGCACCCGGGTGAGCTCTCAGGTGGTAAAATGAATATTGGCCTCATTTTATGTTCAAATGGCAACAGTCAGGTTAGAGGTCAGTAAACCATGTGGGATTGGTTCCATTTGTGTGGGGGGGGGGGGGGGAAAGAGGGTTGAATGCAGAGGACAAGCTCCTGTCCCTCCCTTCTCTATTTTCTCTAAAGATAATAAGAATTGTAACTCTGTCTCTGCTGTTCCTGAAACCTCCTTCACATTAGTGGTTCCGATAATCCACACATCAAGTTTGTGACAATGCTGGCCTCTTTAAATCTCCAGCCTCCTGGCCACTGGGCTGTATTGACACGAAACCTCTGCAATTTATGACTTCTCAGTTTTCTGCTAAGGAGCCCTCGCCTGAGTCCACATCACCAGGGAAACCCTGGGGCTTGCTGGTGCCTAAAGCATTTTCCCCTTCAATAAGATCACTAAACAGAGAACAAAGAACATTTTTACTCCTGTCAAGAGGCTAGCAGCAGAGTACTAGCAAGCACTGGCTAGCCAACCGCGCTCCACAGTCAGGAGAGAGCAGGGACCGCTAGCACAGAAGAGGAGGGGTCTACTACAGGATGCTGTGAGCAGGGCTGTGCTGGCCCCTGCTGTGGGCTGGCAGGGGTGGGGGCTGAGGGTGGGGGTGTTCAGAAGCAGCACCCCACCTCCACTCAGCAAAACCAGAAATAGCAGACACCACCCTTTTAGGAACAAAGAATCTGGGCATTTATCTGATTCATCTAAGGTCATCAGATAGGGTCAAAGGCGGAGTAAGAGTCTACTGCAGGGCTCCAAGCCTCTGGGTCACCACAGCAGGAAGATTTAGTTACAAGATACAGAGGCCTTGGCTGTTTTTAAATAGAAACCCACTGAGTGTTGCTGTGGATGGTGGAGATGCAGCCTCAGGACCAAAGCAGAGTCCTGGCACTGAACACAGCCCCCAGAAAAGGAATGTTGCCATCCACCACCACAACACATTCTATGAAACCCTCTCTCCATTGAACCTGTAGTTTCTGATTCAAAGTTTGGCGCTCAGGTGGGGAAGCTGGGACTGGGTGTTTTCTCTTTATAATGGAAGGCAGGGCACAGGTATGCAAAACGGGAATTCCTGACATACAAGGAAAATGTTCTGTTGCTCGTCCTGCAATGACAGATGCAGGCGTAGGCCTGTGCTTTAGAATTGAGACGTCTTTCCCATAGAAACTGTGGAGCCCCTGGAACAGTAGCAGCAGCAGGAGGAGACACCACCGAGGTTAGGCGCTGTCTAGAAACTCCCGGGGCGGGGGGCTTTGGGGGGGGGGGCGTCACTTGAGCAAATTTTTTGATAGATGAGAATGAAATTAAGAAAACTATAAGTAAAAAAAAAAAAATAGAAAAAAATCCCACTCAAAGTGTACAGAATGAGAATATAAGTACATTAAAAGCCAAATACTGCTGCAAAGATAAATATAAAGTAAACGTGAAAACGATGTCTCAGGGTTCTTGGGAGTGGAACTTGACCTGTTAAACAGAAGACAGCATTGAAACGAGTTGCTGCTTTTATTCTGAATGGGAGACATTTTAGGGAGAAGGACTATCTTACATAGGGAGCCAACAAGGGACAGACAAATGTCTGCAAGAAAGATTTCCAACGGGCCAGTTTGAGCCTGTCAGGCAAAATATGAAGCAACAGAAGCTGATGTGGCTTAACGTAGAAAACGGTGACTGACGGCTGAAAAAACATGTCTGTCCTTCAGAACTGCTAACCTCAGCTTCCCCACACTGCCAAGTGCATGGGCTATGGCTGTTGCCATGGTTACACATGCATACATATGTGCACAAGTGCATGGTTATGTGTATTTGTACCATAGACACCGATGTGTATGTGACATCTCTGCCTATGTATACAATAATACACACACACACACACACACACACACGGCATCCATTTCACTGTGTGCAATTTCCTTTTTTATGTTAAGTCCCTCTGCTTGAGCTGAGATTACATCTCAGAGGTCACTAATCAGAATCTCTAGCCAGCAGCTGGGTTTGGGAAGCTTGAGTTGGGGTTTTGATATGTTGCCCAAGCTGGTCTCAAATTCCTGGCCTTGAGCCATCCTCCCATCCTAACCTCCCAAGTAGCCAGGGCCATAGGACCATGCCACTGTATCCAGCCAACTGCATTTGCTTTTGATGAAAAAGATGGCAAGACCCCTCTTTAAAATCTATAGATGACCTCTAAGACTCTTTCCAACCCTGCTGCTCTATTTCCTGCTCTAAGATAAATTCATGCTATCATCAGAGGGACTAATTTTGTGATTTTTAGCAGATTAGACAGAACAGAATGTTGGCAGCCTGTAGCTATTCAGATGTTTTTCTCTCTAGAATGCATGCATAATATATGAAATAACTGGTGTCAGCCCAATTCCATAGAATATAGAGGCCTTTCGAAGCATTGACTGAGCCCCTGTTGCAGGTTTTTTAAATGTAAAGTCTTTAGGAATTCAAGGAGAACGAAGTCACATGTCCTGGCACTTTGGGAGCTTGTGAGAATGTAGCAGAGGCCAATGATAAACAACCACCCTCTGCTAAGGGGCATGCAACATTTGCCAGCTCTGAGATGCACACCTCTCCACATGTGAACAGTTCTGAAATAGGGACTCCACACCTGGAACTCAGCGGTACCTCACAATGTCCAGCCACTTTATCCAAACAGCCTAATCTACATAAATAAGACGTGAGTAACAAGGAGAGTCTGTGTGAGCATCTAGAAGCAGATGGTGTAGCTCGCAGCCAGGGTTCTGAGAACTGTCAGCTGAACCGAGGGATGCTAAGGGGTCCTGAGGAGGGGGCTTCACAGAGGAAGGGACATCGAAATAAACTTAAATACTGGAAATCATGGTGCTGTCTAGCAAACATCAGAAGTGCTCCAGACAAGAATGAAAGAGAAGCCAGGTTTCTGACGCTAAGGCCTGAGACACCTCAGTGAGTGCACACGAAGGGGCCCAGGTACTGTGAAGTGCTTCTTTTCAGCCTGGGCACCCTAAAAGGACACAGCCCACCTGCAGGGAGAAGGCTCCTGCAGGGCCAGCCTCACTTCTACCTGTAGCTCCCAGAACATCAGGGGATGGACACCATCATTTCCCGTCACAGAAAGGCCAGGCTCAGAGGAAGTGGGCATCTATCCCACTGTCCATGAGTTTAGCAAATGGGAGAAAATTCCATGCTCCTCACATAACATTTCCAAAGCAGGGCTCTTGTGAAAAGCGGCTGAGCCTAAACGAGCCCCTGAGGGAGGTCGTGCACGGAAGGCAGGCACACATGAACACAGGTGAGGCCTGCAAACCGAGAGACGAGAACCAAGCATTTTCCATGAGCACGTGATAAAGCACCCTCCATGGATCCCCCCAGAAATGACAGAACCACAACAGGTGACCGGCGGCTCACAGAGGCAGCCGTCTTTAGATGGCAAACCCCTAGAAGAGAAGAGACAGATACATGGGAATCCTCAGAGCTGTCCCGGCCAGCCCACAGCAGGCACAGTCCTACAGCATCCAAATCCCTTAGCATTTTCACAAAACTGACGTGCGAGGCAGCGAAGATAACAGAAGGCTGAGGAATCACCTGAGTTTATATTTATCCTGACTTCTATATTTTTGTTAGTGATCTAAGAGAGATACATGTATAGTAATGTCACTAGGTCCACAAGGAGGTTTACTCGCATCTGGTTGGTTTGTATGCATGGATGAAATCTCAGAAATAAAATAAATCAGACATTTTGGTTAGTAGTGTAGAGAATAATAATAAAAATCAAATTAATTTTAATATAGATATGGATAATACATACATACATACATACATACATACATACATACAGTGGAATATAGGCTGAACCTTCCTTAAATTAATTCTTTCTCTTTGCAGTACCAGCATTGAACTCAGGACTCAGTACACATTAGGCAAATTGTGTTCTAGAGCTGAGCCCTATTCCCAGCTGTAAGATAAAATCTTGCCAAAAAAAAAAAAAAAAAAAAAAAAAAAAAAAAAAAAGACCAAACTGGGGCTGGAGGGATGGCTCATTGGGTAAGAATACTGGCTGCTCTTTCAGAGGACACAGGCTCAATTTCCAACATCCACAGTCACCTCTAATCCAGTTCCAGTGGACCCATGGGCAGTGCATGCGTGTGGAACACAGACACACATGCACATAAACAAAACACCCATAAAATTAATAATAAAAAAAAAAGCACCAAAATGTAGGCAGGCATTCTTTTAAGTCATAAGACTTTGTTTGTTTACCAAAGCACCTGGGCTAAGGAGTTTTTTCTTTGTTGCATTTAAGAATTACAAAACATGCCAAGCATCTTGGCATGAGCCTGTCATCCCAGCACTTGGGAGATAGAAGCAGGAGGACTAGGAGTTTAGGGCCATCCTTAGCTCTATTGTGAATCGGAGACCAGTCTTGTCTTCATGTCAGCCAGACTCAACAAACAAGCAAAATATTTAAAACAACATCAAAAGACACAACAGGTCAGATCTATTTGTGATGGGTCAAGCCACAGGGTTGGGCCTCGTTGTCAGAAGCTTACAAAAAATGCAGGAGGATAACACGGTCTGTAAAACACGAGAAGCAAATAGTGATGGTCCCAGAGCATGGCTACTAGGGTGCAGGATGGTGTACAGAACCACACTGCACAGCCACAGGTCCTAGAAAGCAGGCTCGGAAGAGGCCCACCGAGAGCAGACAGAGTGGCGAAGGCAGAGACACACAAGCCAGATTTACTGTGTGAGGGAAGAAGATGCGCCTGCGCTGCTCCGGGAACCTGTAAGAAGCAGTTTCCTCCGGGGCCAGCCTCGGGTCACTCACTGTAAGGAGGTTCCCCAGAGGGGACAGCTGCTCCGAGCTGCTTCTCACAGCACAAAGAAGACTTTCTTTTCTTTTCTTTTTTTTTTACACATTTTTCTCAACAAGTTGCTTCAAAGACAAACTGGTGTCACCCTGCTGGTATCAACACATCCAGTGCAACATCCTATGGCAGAAGCAGAAATGCCTCAGAATGAACAGGCGTTATCCCCATGGACTAAATAAAAATGCTCTGTGTATATTCTTAAAAGATGTTGATAGTTCTTGGAGGAGGTCTATGCACATCCTTCATGGAGAGGATAGAAAAAAAATGGAAAAAAAAGGGAGGAAATGGTAAAGAAGACAGGTTGGCTTTTGGAACTCCAACTGGTCGACTCTGGATCATGGCTTATTGACAGCAAGGCCCACCTTAGGGAAAGCCATCAGTCCCTGAAGCAAAGACATGGCTTTGTGTGACTTAGGAAACAGCTTGAAGAGAGGTTTCTTACCAATTTTTACCAAGATCTGAAATGCCCAGCTTTCAGGAAAATAACTCTTCTACAGAGCTATGAGTTGTTCATCTTGTTCATCAGACTTTTGTCTGACAGGCAGCAAATTAAAGCCACCTCAAGCTGTAAATGTTTCAAAACTAGACGAAATGTTCATTCTCTCATATAAACAATTAAAAGACAGACCATTTCTGTGGCAAACACGCAGTTCTGCTTGACATAAACTATGGACATAATATAGCAGTCGATGTGTCCCAAATCCACTGTCCTGACTCTGTCACTACCCTAAGATGACAGCTCGTGGATGTGTTTAATGAAAACTTCCCAAGCGCTCACGGGGTTCTCGGGGCTCTGTGAGTGGGAGAATGCTTGCCCAGTACTCTCCAGGTCCCGGGTGTGACCTCAGCGGATCACAGAATAAACGAAAATGAAACCGCTGCTCTGGAAAATGAAGACGAGATCTGCTCAGGGCCTGAGAATTCCTGCAGCCTCACACAGTGCCATCCCCGTGTGCTCTCTTATTTTCTCAGAACATCGATTGGAATAAAGCAACAGAGAGAATAAAC
Organism: Phodopus roborovskii; assembly: GCF_943737965.1. Classification (NCBI taxonomy): domain Eukaryota; kingdom Metazoa; phylum Chordata; class Mammalia; order Rodentia; family Cricetidae; genus Phodopus; species Phodopus roborovskii. Next base: position 953,349 of record NW_026125506.1, on the reverse strand, counting down.
AGTGTCTGTCTGTCTTCCTTTCCATCTCTTTCGAGTGCAAGACACAGCCTCTTGGTGTCCCCTAGAGGTGTGAAGTGCTGCCCGTGGCTGTGTAAACACTTGCTCTAACAAACAGGAGAGTGGCTGGGTGGTGGTGGTGCACGCCCAAGCCTTTAGTCCCAGCACTCGGGAGGCAGAGGCAGGTGGATCTCTGTGAGTTTGAGACCAGCCTGGTCTACAAGAGCTAGTTCCAGGACAGGCTCCAAAGCCACAGAGAAACCCTGTCTCGAAAAGACAAACAAACAAAAAAAAGAGGTTTGGGAGCCCAGTTACAACTTCCCTCGGGCTATGCGGCTATGCTTAGCTCCTAAGGAGATAACCCTTGCCCACCTCTGTGTCAGGCCTGACATCCTGATAAACAGATGAAAAGCTTCAGAATGCACTAACTTAACAAAACCCTACCCTCCACCAATGGAAGGGCTAAGGATGTTAGCAGCTGACACCTGAGGTCCAGATTTGAGAAGCCCCTGTCCTGCTGTAACACACCTCTGAGATATTTCTACCAAGGCAAAACCTTGATTTATAATGCTTTTTGTTCTCTTGGTACAAAATGCTATAAAACCACACCCACACTGGGAACAGAGAAGTGGGGAAATCTAAACTGGCTGTTCCCAAGGCCATGGTCACTCATATTTGCCTCCAGAATAAACTTCTTCTTAATCCCATTGAACTGGCTGCTGTGTTTTATATGGAAGAAGGAAGGGAGGGAGAGAGGAAGGGAGGGAGGGAGGGAGGGAGGGAGGGAGGGAGGGAGGGAGGGAGGGAGGGAAGACTGGCTTAATGTCTTCTATTTCTAAAGGCTGTATTTTTCCATATAAGAAAGTCAACTTTTTGTTAGAGGTATTATGGTTTAGAATACTAAATCTAATTAATATTAAATCCTATTTCACAGTGGGAATTACTTAAATATTCCTAAAATACAAAGCAGCACACTCATCTGCCCATGGCAAGGGTTCATCGCCAGCCCATAGACCCATCTCACCTGCCAAAGTCACCTCTGAACCCTCTGAGGTGACTTTCTCACCCTGGAAGGTTGGGTGGCCTGATTTTCATTAACACCTCAAGAACATCATCATACCCACCTCTCATGGGAGACTTCATGGCGGCTTCTACCATCCCCACCAGGAGTTGGAGGCTTTTCGGGTCTTGAGCCAGCCCAGATGCGAAGGCTGCCAGGGCATCTGCGTGACGTCCCAGGTACTGGAGGGCAACACCCTGTCGGAAGTATGCCTGGAAACACAGGGGAGATAACACAAGCTTTTATCTATCACATTGCTGTCTGGAGTGGCCATAGCTATTCTTTATCAGGGCTCTGAATAAGATAAGAGTAAAAGTGTCAAGACCAAAGAGCTCACTTCTTCTAAACATCACAAGTTGTGTGTCTCTCATGAACTTGCATTTACATTTTTCTTTCGTTTTTCAGACGCACTGATTCTGTTCTGTTCCTTGGTGTTTATTCTTGTTGGGCTGCATGTGTAGCTCAGCTGGTATGGCGCTCACCTGCCAAGCATGAAGGCCTGGGTTCCACCCCCAGTACCACATAAAGTCCCAACAGAAATTCCCATTCTTACCTGGCCCTGCTATTCCTAAAATCCTAGCACTTGAGAGACAGGACAAGAAGGAAAGAGAAGACAAGGCTGTCCTTGGCAGCCCAGCAGTATGAGTTGCCCTGCTTGAGGGTGGCTATTTGGAGATTTCCTGGTTTCTTACCAAGGAACGTGGTGTGGTAAATTGACAAAGAAGATTGAATGCAACTTACGTCGCATGCTCCGTGTTACATCATGCTGTGGTTTGCTTTTCTGTTGTGTGATAAAACACTGACAAAACCAACTTGGGGGGAAAAAGCTTATATTTGGCTCATGAATTACAGCCAAGAGAAGACAAGAACACAAGTTCAAAAGAGAGAGAGAGAGTGAGAGAGAGAGAGAGCGAGCGAGAGAGAGAGTGAGAGAGAGAGAGTTGCTTTATTTATTTGGGGTTTTTGATTATTGTTTTGCTATTTGAAACAGGACCTCACTATGTAGCCCTGGCTGGCCACGAATTCCCTTTGGCTCTTCTGTCTCCCTTTAGTCACCACACCTGGCTATGGTTACATGCTTTGTGGGGTTTCAAACATATTTTAAAACAGCTAAAACGTATGCTTTCCTTCAAAACAACCAAGTTTATTGCCTTTTGCATACTTTAACTGGTTAGTTTTAAACTGATAAAAACCAGTGTGAACATAGGAGACCATTTTCCTCCCCTTCAGCTAACTGAAGAAATTATCAGAGACACTAAAAATGCTTAAGTATAGAATTCTTTTCAAATTCTGTTTGTAACCTGGGCTTGGTGGTGCATGCCTTTAATCCCAACACTCAGGAAGGAGGCAGAGGCAGGTGGATCTCTGTGAGTTTGAGGTCAGCCTAATCTACAGAGAGAGTTCTAGGATAGCCAGGGCTACAGAGAAACCCTGTCTTGGGAAAAAACAAAACATGAGTTTGTATGTATGCTCCAGCATGTATGAACGTCAAGGTCAGACTCAGGTGTTGTTCCTCAGGAATTGTGTGTCCAGTGTTTCCTGGGACAAAGTCTCTCTCCTGGGAGTTTAAGCTCAATGATACCGCCAGACTGACCATGCAGCTTCTGCCATGGCTTACACCACAGGCATGGAGTATCACACCCAGTGTTTTATGTGGATTCTTTGCATGGGGATGGAGGCTCTATAGCTTTCAAGGTAAGCAGTTTTGTAAAGTACAGTAAGCTTTTCAAGCACACAGAGAACAATCTTCTGCATGGACAGAGTGTCACTGTGGTGCACAGGCACACATAAAGACTGAACATCCCCATGTGCAAAAGTAAAAATCTAATTTTCAAAATTGCATAATTAATGTGCTTTTTTTTGCACAACATCTGTTTCTAAAATCTACTCCTACCATACTGTTTACAACACAAGTTTAACTTCGTTCAGTCACAAATGTCACAAATGACATTTCATGCAATCCAAAGGAAGTTTCAAACTCTCAAAACCACCGCTTAAAATGAAGTTCCATACTTTCCTGTCACACAAACACAGAGAAAGCAAGAGAGCAGGTGACTTCCATGTTCCCACATAAATCCACTTGTTTTATTTTTGTAGCAGCACACTGAGGTAATTTGATGAAATGGGAGTCTGAGTTTCTACGGAGAGCTAACCCGTAAACAGAGTGCATGCTCAGGTGACTGTGGGCTGTTCTTGTCTCTATGGGTTTAAACTAGCAGCAGCTGTTAAAACGTAGGTGTAGTAAGATAACCGTAAGTGCACTTCCTCGCTTCCTCCCACTAGGGCTGGCCATTGTTTCCATCTTTAATGCGCTTGCAGACATTGCTTCATTACCCACTCACGTCACATTTTAGGGGGTTCCAGGAATACAGTACACCTAGAAATAACCATCTGGAACAGATGTATAAGGCTTAAATACAGATATACCCTGGTTTATATAAATATACGTATATTTCTCAAATGTGGTGGCACAACCAGAAAAATCCCAGGACCCAAGGAGGCTGCGCAGGAGGGTTACCAAGAGTTTGAGGGAAGCTTGATCTACATAGTGGGTTTCAGACCATCCTGCGCTCCAGAGTAAGACCCTACCTCAAAATAAATAAATAAATAAAACTCTTTGTGTGTGTGTGTGTGTGTGTGTGTGTGTTGGGTATCTATAAGCAAGAATAACTACTTATGGAGGGAGGTAAAGAATATCTAGAGTTATTGATTTCAGGTATGCATTATAAAAAACATGTTTAGTCTTAATTTTGAAAAGTTCTTGTATCCTAAAACAAATCATCCATTATTTCACCGAGAGATCAGTGAGTTCATGGTTTATGAAGTAAAATTATTAAAAGCAAGTTTTACTTGCCTTACTCCACAGAAGTAAGCCAAGTTCAATAACAAATGCAAGCTGTAAACAATAGATCCTTAAATAAAGTAGAAGACAAAGATAGACATTCAAGGTAGTCTCCTGTTCTCACATGCACACCATGGCATGCCTACATACACAAACACACACAGAGGCATGTACACACACAGACATGTATACACATACTCAGGCATATACACATACACATGTACACACACACATAGACATGGGTACACACATACACAGGCATGGACACACAAACACATGGATGGACACACACATACACGGGCATGGACACACACATACACGGGCATGGACACACACATAAACACATGTACATACACATACAGAGGCATGTATACACAAACACATGGACACACATAGGCAGGCATGGACACACAAACACATGAACACACACAGGAATGGACACACACATACACAGGCATAGACACATGCAAACATAGGCATGGACACACACATACACAGGCATAGACACATGCATACATAGGCATGGACACACGCATACACAGGCATGGACACACACACATACACACACACAGGCATGGACACACACAGGCATTTATACACACACTCTGCTTGTTTCATTTTCTTCAGACTCACAAGGCGATGAGAAAGGACTCGTGCTGCCCACAGCTTTAGATGCCTTTCTTCAGAAGCAAAGAAAAGGCTTCCTCGGTCCCCCATGCCCTCAGACACTGTTAGTCAGTGCCCAGCAATGTTCCCACAGGATGAGACATCACGTCTGTAGAGCAAGTGGGCACTGGGTGGGGGAATCTCCCACCACAGGATAAAATTAATTCTCTGGGTTTCTGTATGGGATATGCCACAACAAAATTTAAGCTAATAAAGATGAAAGCTAGATTGTAGTTTATTGTGACAGGTTAGAGAACTTAGCACATCACCTGACACAGAACTGCCTTCTTTGCTAGTTAATGAGAAAAGATGTAACAAGAACACAAGACTCTAGATTAAGAGAATATACAGAATTCCAATATATACTTCAGTATTAAAGCTATTATTTATCGTTCTCCAGGTCTAGCTGGGTGAATCTACCTGACCCTCCCCACCACATACCCTCCACAACTTGGGTTGTAGCCTGGGACCCACAACCACTGCCCTGCCCTAGTGTAGCCATAGCTGCCTGCACTGAAATCATCCCTAGCCTTCCACTAGGAGCTGCACTGCCAGTCCCCACCCCACACAGCATCCAACCTCTCCACTCAGCCAGGCAGATCCTACACATCACTCTCCAGTGTCTAGCTGGACAGGTCATCCACACAAAACAGTAGAGGGAGAAACCTCATAATTAAATGACATCATACCCCAAACGGACTAAATGGATATCTACAGGATGTTCCACCTGAATATCAATGTATATTCTACTCAGCAGCAAGCAGAAACTCCTCTAAAATAGACCACATCCTGGAGGCACAAGCAAGTCTCCACAAATTCAGGAAGACTGAGCTAGCTAGATGAGTTCCACCTGACTGTGATGCAATAAAACTCAACACTGACAGCAAACGAATGTCTAGTAAATGCAGAAACTGATGGAAATTAAGCAGCTCATTACTGAATGACGAATAGGTCAAAGAAGAAATCAAGACAGAAGAAAGAATTCCTGGAACTCAATGACAAGGAAAACACAACACAACAAACCCTCTGGGACACAATGAAAGCAGTCCTTCGAGGGAAACTCAGAGCTCTAAGTACGTTTAAAAACCAGAGAGGAATTACTTAATGAAACAACTCAAAATTTACGAAAACAAGAACAAATCAGAGTAGAATAGATGCCGAAGAAAGAATTACAACAGCAGACTCGATGAATCTAAGAACTGGTTCTTTGAGAAGATAAAAAAGATCAACAGACCATGACCCGATATAGTAATCTGTGCTCCAGTAGCTAGAGAACCTAAAGGAAGCTGATGAATCCCTAGATTCACAAAAACAATCGAAATTAAACCAAGAAGTCAACAACCCAAACAGACCCATAACAAGTGAAGAGATTGAAACAGTAGTGAAAAGCCTTCCAGCTAAAAATATCCAGGTGGCTTCACAGCAGAGCACTTTCAGACTTTAAGATCTGCAGCCATGTCTTCTTAAGTGAGTGAGAGAGAGAGAGAGAGAGAGAGAGAGAGAGAGAGAGAGAGAGAGAGAGAACTCCAAAACTCCTTCTATGAAGCTGGTATCACCCTAATGCTGAAACCAGGCAAAGACCAAAAATTAAAGGCATCAAAAAATATCCCTGATGAAAACATATTTACAAGTTCTCAATGCTTGCAAACTCAATACAGACATACATTAAAATGTTTATCCATCATGATCAAGTTGGCTTTTTCTCTGAAACTCAAGACGGTTCATTATGAACAAGGCAATAAAAAGTAATAGACCATAGAAATGGACTTAAAGACAAAATCACATGACCATCATCTGGATTGATAGAGAAAAAGCCTTTGACAAAATCCAATGCACCTACCTTCATGATAAAAATCACAGAGAGAAGAGGGAACATAGCAGCTACATCAGAGAAACCCACAGCAGACGACGCAATCTTACTGGAATCATGAAGGAGACAGGAGCATTCACTGTCCCACTCCTTCTCAATATTGTGCTTGAAGCACTGGCTGGGGCAGCAAAACAAGAGAATGAAATTATGGGATACAAATAGGGAAAGAAGAGGTCAAACTGTCCCTGTCTGGAAATGATATGATACATTAGAGATCCCCCCTCACAAAAACAAAACAAAACAAAAACAAAAACAAAAATTCTAAAGAAAACTTCTAGAAACAATAAACAAATCCAGCAATGTGACAGGATAAAGAATCAACCTGCACAAATCAATGGCTTTTCTATACACTGCCAACAAACAAAAAAGAGAAGATCATGAACACACTCCCATTCACAACAGCTCCAAAGAAAATAAAATATCAAGGAATAAACCTTAACAAGGATGTGAAGGACTTTTACGATGGAAAGTTTAATCCTCTCAATAAAGAGAGAAAGACACTAGAAAATATAAAGACATCCCATGCTCATGGATTGGCAAAACTAATATTTTGAAAATGACCATTCTACCAAAAGACATTTACTGATTCGATACATTCTCAGTCAAAATCATTTCTTCATTCTTCACAGAAATTATATAGAACCATATAATTCACATAGAACCATAAAAGACTGTAGATATCCAAAACTATCCTGAGCAAGAAGAATAATGCCAGAAGAATCAGCATCCCAAATTGTATCTATTACAGATCCATAATAATAAAAACAATATGGTACCCAGTACAAAAATAGACAGTAACACCAACGGAACAAAATCAAAGACCCAGACATGAGCCCAAGTAACTTTAGCCATTAAATATTTGACAAAGACACCAAAAAAACATAAGCTGGAGAAAAGAAAGTATCTTCAACAAATGGTTCTGAAGAAAATCCTGGATGTCCAGAAGAATGGCAGAGGTACAGCCAATTAGATTCACATCTATCACACTGCACAAAACCTGACTCCAAATGGATCAAGGCCTAAACGTGAAACCTGAACACTGAAACTGAAGGAAGAGAGAATCAGTAGTTACTGTACGTGAAGTAGGTGTGGGGAAAGACCTTCTTTACAGGACTCCACTTGCCCAAAAGTTAAAGCCAACAATTGAAAAGTTGGACTTCATAAAACTAAAAAGCTTCTACACAGCTAAAGAAACAATCATTTGAAGAGGAAGCCCATGGTTGGGACGGAATCTTTGCTGGCTATAAATCTGAAAACAGAGGATTAATATCCAGAATACATAAAGTACTCAGAAGGCAGGGTCAAAATAACACAACAAAAATCAACCCATTTAAAACCTGGGCCTTGGATCGATAGGAAGAGAAAGTTCTCAAAGAGAAGGAATATAAACAGCTGAGAAATATTCACTGTCCCTACCAATTAGGGAAATGCAAATCAAAACAACGTTGAGGTTTCCTCTGGCCCTGGTCAGAGTGGCAAAAATCAATTAAAACTACCAACAACAAATGCTGGACAGGATGTGAAGCAAAGGCACCCCTCAACACACTGTTGGTAGGTGTTGTGGGATGCTAGTTTAAGATGTGTTACAGTTGTTTGCGCTGCAAATGTTCGTTTAATGATACAAAGATGTGTTGCATACATACATTGTATGCATACGCTCAGGCAAAACAATCATACACATAAAATCAATCTCAAGAAATGTTTTAAAATATTATCAGACTCCAATGTCCATTTCGTTCACCTGTTCCCTTGCTGCAAAGAGACCTGAGCAACTGGGAAGCCATATAATTGAGCAACCACTTGTTGCTGTACCACTTACAGATAAAATCTATTACAGCTGACAAAAAGTAATTTGAATTACTGAGTCCAAGGAGATAACAACAGCTACCCGAGGAGCCACTGCCAGCCCAGCCACAGCCAGGGTCAGGGGGTGCAGAGATGTGGCTGTTAACCACAGCAGCAAGAAGCTGGCATGACATCTGGTGCCTGCTTGTTCCTCTTTTATTACAGTTTCCACGGGAAGCCGCTTCACGCGAGGAAGGGGAGCAGAGGCAGTGTTGTGCCGCGTGTCATGGGAAGCTGAACTTACGGGGCAATGTTGAATGCCTTGTGTACGTACAGTCACCCGCAGGTGCTGCTGGACAGCCCCCATTCCACACATGGGCACCACTCGTGTGGCACGGTCCGAAGCAGGACATAGAGGCTCGAAACGTGGCAGCGGCAGCAAATGCTAACTCACTAGGATTGCCACTGTATTTCAGTAACGAAACCTATCTAATGGCTAAAGCATTTACTATTTGCTGCAAAACAAACAAGCAAACAAACAAAAATCCCTGTTAGGATTGTTGATTCGTCGGTCATCCAGAGGGTTAAAGGAAAAAAACGTTCAGCTAAACGCTGACAACAGCAAACTATCACCCCGCATGTACCCCTAGAAGCGGTGACAGCTGCGTGTGATGCTGCATAGGATAAGGAGTGAGATTCACACACACGATGCACATGTGCTTAACCCAAGCATTTGCAAATCTTTTCCCTGCACTTGGGGCTGTTGCCCTTTAAGATTCCCTAGCTGCCTTTTCTAACTTGCATGGGAATGCTTCATATCCTCTCGTCAGTACTTACCTCGGGTGTGACTAGGCCGTGCCACTGCAACCTCCACACTACTGACACCTCTTGTCCGGTTTTGTAAGTCACATGACTACCAACTTTCCCCTTGTGTTACTTTTAAAATTAGGGGGGGAGCAGACATGCTGGTTCTGGCTCTTTGAAAAGCAGGAATATTGACTTCTGATGTAAAACAACACGGTCAGACGTGAAAATCACTACAGGACGCCAGAGACCCCAAAAGCCTCCAACGAGGGAGCAAGTGTAACAACTGCATGCAATGGTTACGGAAAAGGACAAAACTGGAGTACATGTAAACAGTGATTTAAAAAAAAAAAAAAAAAAAAAAAAAAAAGATTTATTTACTTATTATGCATACAGTGTCTGCCTCCATGTGTGCCAGATCTCATTACGGATGAACGTGAGCCACCACGTGGTTGCTGGGAATTGAACTCAGGACCTCTGGAAGAGCAGCCAGTGGTGCTCTTAACCTCGGAGCCATCTCTCTGGCCCTGTGAACAGGTGTGGTTTGAAATGTTTAGCACCCCTTACTGAACAGGATCCATTTTCATACCACATGCTCACACTCTTCAGTAGGCCTGGGTGGGAAGGAAGGAGGGGGCAGGGATGGAAGACTGAAAACCCCTTCCTTTGAGGGACGGTTAGCCTAGCTGGCACACTGTTATTGGCGTTGAGCCTTGAATTTAAAAGAGTTCGTTGTTGTCCTAGTAACCCCACCTTCCTAAGCTGCTCATGTTTTCCCAGTCCCGTGGCCATGTGCTGCTCTTCCTGGACTTTGCCTCTACCACTCTGTCCCCGGACACGGAGCACAGTGCCAACCAACCTGACTGCCCTGCTCTTTCTCTGGTCCACACAATGTCTTTGATGAAAAACCAATGGCATGCAATTAGCCTCTAAATCAGCATTTTGCCAGGGAATTGTTCTAGTTGTAAAATTCAAACCATGGAGGCCAAAATGAAGGAAAATCAGAAATGACACAGACAATTTATGAACATGAATATTTAATCTCTATTCCATTACAACCCTTGATTGTGGAACAATTTTTAATGAATTGGATAGAGAGAAAATTCGTTTCATTAACCTTTCATATAAATGTATTATTATTGAACCAAACGGGCCACTGTACTTGCGACTCAGTTCGATGTTAATTAGATTGTGAGGGCAAGGCTTTAAATCAGAGAGAAACAAAAGAAGCCACCAGCAAGCCCAGGCTTATTTGTTTGTGGCTACAATAGAATTTGCTATACTTCTTTTATTTTCTAATATTTTCAAGAGAGTTTTCTCTTGCTTCTATTTGTTGATATCCTATATTTAAATTTAAAAAAAAAAAAAGCCTGGAGAATCAGCAAAGAACACATGGTAACTGTTTTTTTGCTTAGTTGGGAGAAATCACTCCTACCTCTCCAAAAAAACTACACTTCTATTTTTCCACTATTTTTTTTAACTGATCTGCCATATTATATGTTGAAAGAACATGTAAGGAATCAGAGATCGCTTTAGAAAACATCATCATGTTTTCTGGAACTCGGAATCAGCAGACCAATCATCCTAAACACGGTGTTCTGACTGAATCCACAGCTGTGAGATGTTTTCCTCAGGCTCTTGGCTTCCACTTTGATCAGATTCAGTATCTAAAGGAAAGCTGCCCTCAATTCTAACTGTCCCATCATATCGACTATTTCTTCTCCCAAAATTAATTTTAGATTAATCATATTAAAAGTGGTATCAACCAAAGAGTTGTGAGATTTAAAAAAAAAAAAAAAAAAAGGCTTGATAAGCAGTTTTTTAAAAAAAGACATGAAGTGTCAAACCAGGACTTAACTAAGTAGGTAGTGGGTGCCACTCTCAGCACTGAGTCAGCTGATAAAAACGTAAAAAACGTGCATGCCTCATGTGGAGCTTCTCTTCTAAGCCTTAAAAAAGGCGATCAAAGGTGCCCAGGCTCCCCCAGCAATGGCTCTGAACTTGCAGTAGCTTGGGCTTTCCTTCCACGGCTGTGGCACAGGGAGCCTGTAAACTCAAGCCAAGAAGAAAACCAGGGGATTTCCTGACCTCTCCAAAAACGCCATCTGGTTTCAGCATGAGTCTGTGGCGCTGCCCTGCCACCCTCCCTCCAGCCAGAACACAGAGAATGTGTGCTTTCACACACAGCCTGGGGTGGGGAAAGAACCAGAGTGGACCAGGAGACGGGCCCACCGCAGCAAGGGGGCAAGTGCCTCAGTTCTCACTGATTCAAAAGGACCCTGGCAGTCTGGGCAGTCTGTGTCCACATGCAGCTGCTGCTTGCTGCCAATCAGCTCCTTCCAGAATGGTCTATGGAAATCACTGATGTTAGCAGCTGCATAGAGGGTGGGATGCGGGAGCTCCACACAGGCTTCCTGGGGCAGAGGTGACTGCATCATTAAGGAGTTGCCTCTGGTCTACTCTTGGGCTAGCAACTCGTGCTTTCTGCTCTCACCAGTTCAGACCAGAGTGCACAGCACTGCGTCACGGAGATGTGCGCAGCCACGCTTCGGAGACAGCAGAGCTACTTGAAGCTTTAGGAGTGTGCATGTTGGTCGGTCGACACTGATTCCTTTCTCCCATCTCTACTTAGGTCCCGGGTCACCTGTACGCGCTGAGCTACCTCCCCAGCCCTGCCGCAAAGGCATTCCTAGGTTCACAGGGAAACTGAACAGTACCTACACACCATCCCCCCACCCTTATGGTAGGATACATAGCCACATTACCTCTTTTGAACACTTTAAACACGAATCTGAACACATTAAATAGACTTTGTAATTCTCTGGGAATTGCATCCGTGCATACAACTGTTTTGACAGGCTCATGCTCACCCCCCACCCTAACTCCTTCCAGATCTGCCCTCTACCCCTCCTCCCACTTCCTCCTAGCTCTGTGTCATCTTTTCTGGGTTTTTGTTTTATTCAAGAACCCACCTAAACCAATTTGTGCTGTCCATACATTCATGGCTGTGCAACCACCCTCTGGAGCAGTGGTTCTCAACCTCCCTAGAGCTGCAACCCTGCGGTATGGTTCCTCATGCTGTGGCGACCCCCTATTCATGACTATTCTTGTTGCTACCTCACATCTGTAGTTTTGCTACTGTTATGAATCTTAATGTAAATATCTATGTATCCTGATGGCCTTAGATGACCCCTAAGGATCCTTCAACCTCCCCATGCCCCACAAAGGAGCTGCAACGCACAGGCTAAGAACAGCTGCTCTCGAGTGTGGCTGACCAGCCAGGAGCCATAAACCTTAAAGAAGACCAACTCCCTGCAGTCATACACTATCAACAGCTCCCCAGCTAGGGGCTGGGACTCGTGACCCCCCCCCACTCTGTGCTGCAATGTTAATAATCTTGATCTTGTTCAGATAACCATAGCTGCTGCGAGCTCATGGATGCAGGACCCTTTCTTGTCCGGAAGGCATGGTTTGAACTCATACCGAGAGGATAATCCACAGCAAATCCACGGTGCACAGACTAGATAGAGTACAGAAGAAAAGGGAAATCAGGCAACACCAAGTGCTGGTGATGACACAGGGCTACTGGAATTCTTGTACATAAATAGTGGAACACAAATATCTAAAAGAAGGTTTGGTGGTTTCTTATTTATTGAAATTTAGAGTTAACATTTGATCCAGACAGTCCACTCCTAGTTTTTACCCTAGGAAGATGACAACTTATATCCATACAAAGCCTGTTGATGTTTATAGCAGGTTTACTCATAATTTCCCTCTAACTGCAAACAATCCAAATGCATGCGGGCAGGTGGATTTGTAATGGAGCTTAGACAAGAAAAGGAACAACCCAGAGTGTACAAGAGCAGGTGCCAGTCACAGGCCAAAGCTGAGGGAAGCACCCCTTTCCAATGGCCAGTGTGACCTGCCTGTTCACCTGGTGCCATTGCCAGGGCACCAGGGTTAGGAAAGGGTGATTGCAAAGGATGGGGTAGGGGAGTTGGGGGATGTTGTAACATGTTCTGTCAGGTTAACACGTGTTAAAACTCAAAGCAGCACTCTTGCTAGCACCTGCACACACATGTGCGTGCACACACACACACACACACACACACACACACACAGGCTGGAAAGCTCTGCAGGTAGCAATGCAAATCTCATTATGATGAAAAGAATACAGAAAGGAGACATGCATACACCTTGTATAAAATCGGGGAAAAGGCCATGACAGATGGGATTAAAGGTGTGAGCCACCACTGCCCGACCAAAAGTCTCTTTCTAACCTATAATTTCACACCCGAGAATCAAGAGATGGTCGCCATACAGCACAGTGACCTTCAGACCTGTGGACATTTTGTGCTATGATTAAACAGCCCTGCTCAGATTCCCTACAGCTTAGTCTGCTGAGAATCTACTTCGCCCGGTTGATGGGGTGGTACTCCAGCAAAGTTATGACATCAGCTCCAAAAAGGAAATTGCAGGGGTGATGGAAATTGCAGGTGCGTCTTATAGCAGATTCTAACAGTAAGAGAGTTAACTCTTTTGATTAAGAAGTGTTCAGAAGTCTCCTAGGATTAACTGTATGGTTTAAAATCGCCACAAAACAGGCACAGCCGCACAATTTCATTTGTAATCCTGGTCTTGAGTAATGGTCACATCAGCCAGGCCCTCATTGGCTAAGCAGGACTAGACGCTGGTGTGCTACTTGAAAGGTAATTCTGACACAGCATTAACACTGCCCCACACATTTTCCAGAGCTCACAACTGCTGACATCACACCTTCCTTTGCTGACACTCTTTCCAGAAAACGTGTCAAAACAGGACTTTCTAGTATTTGTTGGCAAATTTTAAGTGGCAGAATCAAAACCATTTCTTTCTAATGGCATATACCCTTGGTGTGTTGGTGTGCTGTCATGGAACTATTTTGTTATCATAAGAGTGAGTTTTATACCCACTGACCACAGACTGTGCTCAGGGTTTCAAGGCTATATAGGAAGCTCAATTGGGGACTCCTGTAAAACCATGTTAATGACTGAGCTTTCTGGGAGCAACTTAAAAACAAATGCAGATGTAAATTCAGATGGGTTTTCTCCAACTTACAGAAAACTTCTTCTGAAACTTCTTCTAAAATTCAGTTGTTTCAGAGGGGTTAAGTGTTTCCCCCAATGATTGGCCATGGTTTCTAAAGGGTAGTTATGTTCTCCAGCCAGTTCACAATGGTTCCTCCCTAAGTCGCTAAGGGAGACAACTAGCAATATTACACAGAGGAGAAGAAATGGAACCGATATTTATTAGGTTACAAAATACTTTCACATAAGTGAGCTTACTGAGTTTTCAAGATCCTGTACAGCAGATTGCTCTGTCTTAAAAGGATCCTGGGCTGACAAAGGTGAGTAGCCCAAGGCAACAGGGGGCAATTGTTAGAATAGATTTAAACCCAGAGACCACAGCTCTAGTTGTGTAGAAGCAATGCCTTTAAACAATGTTTACAAGGGGGACTTCTTAAATACTTCCCAGATGGAAATATAAGAAACCTATTCCATGACGTCATGCAGAGACGAGGCCCTGCACAGCCCTGGACATCCCATCACGGATGAACAAGGTAGCAGGAGGTGAGATGCTCCAAGGCAGTGCTCAGCTGGAAAGCAGAGCAGAGTCTCACCTTCCCTGGATGTGTAACACCTCCACGTCCATTACTCAAACTCCATCTCTCAGACTCTTGGTTCTCTGTCCCAGAGGGAGCAAATCCACATTAACATCTGTTCTGTGGCTGGCCATGTCCCCTAACCAGGACAGACGAGAATTTAACCACAGCTGCTTTGCCCAAAAAGCCCTGAGCTTGGGGGGGGGGGGAGGGGGAACCATGTACTGCCCCTTAGGGAGAAACCATCCACGCTAAAAGTTAACAAGGTGGATTTTGAGTTGTCCTGAGGAAATACAAATGATACTTAGTTGCATCAACTTTTGAAACTATACTTCTGAAACAAATGAAGAAAGGCATTTCACGCTGTTTCAGATGAATGCCAGTTGACACTTGCAAATGAGTCTTCTGCAGAGAGGTAGTTGATCCACTAGCATGGGTTCAAACGCTCCTAGAGATGAATATTCAGAGCTCACGCATCAATTTTTAATGTAATAGAATCCCAGATGCTTAAAAAGTAGGTTCCACTTCATAATCTGTCATCTTCTCTACATCCTTTCAGGATACATTAATTTTTTAAAAAGTTCTTTTAACTTAGCTCCTCACAGACATTTTTAACCACTGCCAGTTCAAAGCTGATACACAAAGCCTCTAGTTTAATTGATAGCTCCTGAAGGAAGGAATCCTTGTTAATTATGAAGCTGTGACTATAATTAAATACAAATACAAAAGTGACACAGTTTAGGTTCAGAATGTCTCACTTTCAAAGTTCTTCAGAGAAAAGTCAAATCACTTTCTAAAACTCTCAGAAGAGTATATCTGATATTCTAATATTATACTAAAATAGATACAGATAGCATCTAGGCTCATCATTCCCAGCACAATTCAGGTTATGACTAACGGAAAATGTTAAATGAGCACGCACCATGTGACACTGGCTGATGAGTACCCACCGGAATCGTGGGTCAGCAATTCCAGGGCCTGCGCTGGTGAAGCAGAAGACCCAGACAACAAAATCTTCATACCCTTCAGCACACTGGCTCACAGCGATGAAAAAGAAATACTTGTTTTGAAAACTTACTTTACATCCACATTTAAATGCCTAATTAATCCTCATAATTAAATGCAACCACTTTCTTTGCAAGGTCTTTTTTATTTCTGTAAACTCTAGAAGTTAATGGAAATCATTGTGTCATTATGGCTCGGGTAATAAATGCCTTTTGGTCAATATGCTCTGAACCTTAACAGGCAGTTAACTAATTCAGTTGGAAATAAGACCAATAGTTCTAATGGCCTCTAATTTCACCACAAGAGCCCACCCTTATGAACTATGGATGGCTTTCATGAGGTCTTCCTACAGCAGAGAACAGCAATTTGAATGTAAAAACACACACATTTGAATTCAAACGCTCACCCTGACTTCATTTGCTAAGGAGATCACAGATCAGAAAAGGTCTTTCCCTGAGAAATACTTAAGTGCAATAAGCAGAGCCAATGCAAACAGAAATAAAGCGATTTTATATTACAAGAGACAATTTAGTCTATTTGAAAATCATTTACATTTTCTTTTGCTTATTCCAAGCAATTTGAACATTTTTAAACCAAACAAAACGAACTGTAAATATAGTTTGTAATAACAAAAAGAGGAGTCTCAGATTCTTACACTTCCTGCTGGTTTACTCTGGGGAGGGAGAGCTTCTCACTGCAAGCTGTACAGAACTGGAGAACTAGTCCATGGATTACCAGCACCCTCCATACCGGAAAGGCATGAGTCAGGGGGCATCCACTGAAAAACTAACTCCTCTTTCTGGCTGTCTCTCATCCAAGCAACAGAGCAGGCATCTCAGTGATGGGGCAAGCATGCCTCTTGGCCCTGTGATGTCAGGGAGTGACATCTGCCATGTCTCTACCTTGTCTTCTGGAGCAGTTTCAGCCCATCACCAAGGCTGTCTATCACACTGCATTCCGGCTCCTTCCTCCAAACCTGGCACTTACCCACGCCTGCTTTGTTAACCACGGGACAGCAGCTAAGTCAAAGTTCTCTGGCACAATTTTGTATTAAGCTTTTGACAAATCTAAGGGAATCAGATCACTGTATTTCCTAACCTCGGTTATGTATAGCCACATTTCCTGGAGAATATTAGGCCTGATCCTCCTGCTGGCCCTGGATGGGGGGGAGGGGTGGAGTTTGAGAAAACCCTGAGCTGGCTCTGCCCTTCTTACTGGCCAGTTATGTGAGCCACCATCTCTAAAGTGGGGGAGTCAGGTGACCTCTGAAGGGTCTGTACAGCTACTGTGAGGTCCTATTTTGTGAAATGCAATGTTCTTTGTCTTAATTATTCATACAGTGAGCAACTGCTGAAGTGTCTCACACCTCTCCCTAACCCTCCAAATTCACTCTCACTGGGAACTGATCGATCACGGGCGTCGGTTTAACTGTTTTTCTAACCCCCTACTCCTAGAGAAGCACACCTAGCACAAAGTACTGAACAGGAAGTCTGCCATCGCCGCCACCCCCCCCCCTTCCTTTTTAACAAAGGTTTAGGCAAGGGTGGGAGCCGTCTCTCTTCCCATGTGTTAATGAACCACCTATTGCCAAATGGATCTCTTTCCTTAATTCAGCACACACCATTTCTGGTGATGTAAAATGACAAAGCACTAATTAGAAGGCATCTAATCCAAGACACAATTCTCATTAATTGGGAGTTACTACAGTAATCATTAACAAGTCACATTATCCTTAAACTAAAGAAAATGTCAAAATTGATTTATGCACATAGGTGCAAGTAACAACAGGCCTTCTTCAGTCACAGTCTTCTATAGGGTGGACCAAAGACAAAAACAACA
This sequence comes from Phodopus roborovskii, assembly GCF_943737965.1. Taxonomy (NCBI): domain Eukaryota; kingdom Metazoa; phylum Chordata; class Mammalia; order Rodentia; family Cricetidae; genus Phodopus; species Phodopus roborovskii. Next base: position 935,840 of record NW_026125506.1, on the reverse strand, counting down.
CTCTGTAGACTTAATGAGCACTCTGAAAACACCACCTTTTCCAGCACTCATAGCTCTTGGAAGAGAAAGTATATCCAAAAAGTACTACACATGGCCTCTTTGAGAAACCTGGAGCAACCTGAGGGCCTGAGGACACATCAAGGCCAGAAGGATCCAAGTTCGACCAATGAAGTTGAACAAGAGATAAATGCAGCGGTAACTGAGGGCATTTGGAGACCAATAATACATCACAGCAAAAGAGTAAGAAAAACAGCTCAGTTAGCTATAAAATCACAATAATATTGACACAAAACCACAGCTCTCACCAAAAAGGGAACAAAACAGTTTATCCCAGACCTTGACCTTGACCCAGGAAAACACAATCCCATGTGGTAACAGATTCCAGATTTTAGCAGCCTCAGAACAGGTGAGGGTCTGAGGGTCATAGGTCGAGTCCCCACCCACCAAAGAGGCTACTGCAAAGGCCCCGCCCACTGAGGAGGCTACCACAAAGGCCCCAGAGGCACCCTTAGCCTCAGGCTGCTGAGCTAGCTCAGTACATTCTAAAAGGTTTCATCTACAAGTTACCAGTCTGTTAGGTCAGATACAGAGGTGAGCAAGCAATGGCTATTGAGGGACTTAACCAGAGGCTGACATAATTTGGCTCTGAACCTGCAAAGTTCTGATTTCCCCTAGTTCTCACGATGCCACCGACCTTGTGAGAACGTCAATTCACAAGAACGTGTAATTTCTTATTTATTTTGACATCTCAGACAGTTTGATTGTTTTATTACAGGATTTTACACTAATAGCAATGTAAAAAATAAAATTTAATGTAAGTAAACTCTACTGTGTGTTATATTGTGAATATAATTTAAAGCGTTAACGGAAAATCTCTGTATTCTGATTTATAAACGCTAACAGAGCACTGCTCCCTAACTGAGCACACAGCACTGCTGCGGAAACCAGGTCTCCGTGTGGTGTGTGATTGACTGTGATGACGAAACTGAAAGGCAATGCACAAAAGCACTTCATGCTCGAGTTTGAGATTCGAGACTTTAAGTATTTAAGCTAATATATTTCTCAACTAGAGGACGGAAATTTTAAATGTTTTAGGAATTAAAAGTACATATTTTATTTCAAAGATATGTATTATCTAGTCAGACGATATCTGCTCACCTTGGGAAATTTAGTAAAAATACAAAACAAAAAGGAAACTTAAGTAAATTTGCCCCTTAATCCAATCACCCAGAAACCACTGAATATACTTTTGCTTGCATCTGACATAATTTTATTAACACACAATCTTTAAAAAGTTCTAATTCCTGAGGCCACTTATTTTTAGCCTAAGTTGGATTAAGTAGTCAATTAGTTACATACATCTCAGGTAAATAATGACACGGTAATATTTACAAGTCAATTATGGTTTCAAGTCCATTATATACAAACATCTGTACACAGCTGAGCAAACATACACACAGATGTACAAACACCTCAAATATTAAGTGTTCACCTTACATCAGGACCAGTCAAGTTTATATTTTGGAGTTGAAGACACCATAATTATCCAGGTAAGTGAAGCCACAAGCATGCTGGATTTGTATGTCATTTATCATCTTATAGCTATACCATGAAGGCTAACAGATTTAAAAAAAAAAACCAACAAACGAATATTTAAGGGACTTTTTAAAGTAAGGACACAATTAAACCCAGAAGAGGAGATTACAAATGGCTTTCACCCCAAACAGTGGCTGTTTCCAGAGCCAGGGATGATGCCACAAGAGAACAAATATTTTCTCTCTGACATTTCATTGATAACATTCCCTATAAGCCTGGAAATATCTCCAAAATGCATAATTCACACACACACACACACACACACACTAATCTTAAAACAAAACAGACTAGAAATGAGAAAGAAGAAAATCCCAGGTCAGAATGTCAACTGTATGTTTCAGAGCTTCCCACACAGAAGGACAGCTGTCTATTTACTCCTCTGATACAGTTAGCCCAGAGCTCTCTGCTTGGCCCACGGGACGGCACAGGAGCACTCACAGATGTCTAGAAACAGGTAAGCCTGTTCTCTTTACACCAACATGTCCACTGAGTTACGTGTTGCACATGCCAGCGACAGGTGCTCCTCGACTGGCCGAGATGGATGTAAAAGTTGCTTCTATTTATTTCAAGAATTTAATATAAAATTTTAGTGTGTCGAATTTCCTTGAGAGTTTAGAGAAAGGATAAGAGGAATGTTTGTTTCAACATTAAATGTATGTTACTGTTTATATATAAAGATAACCACACATGCATGCATTTATTGCTATGCCTTAGAAATACCATAACTTTGAATAACAACAAACACCACTTACTATTTTAAAGAGCCCTCATTACTCATCAGTGGCATCCAGTTCATGCCTGTGACATGCCATGCTCACACCCATGTACCAATCCTTTGATCATGGTCTAGCAGTCTAGAGTGACATCACCCAGCATGAGGCAGAAATCAGGCCACATCAAGCTATGTCTTGAAGAGCCACAGCCACACTAGCATTAAGGATGCACAGATGCCCAATTCAAAGACTCTCATTTCAGGATTTTTTACTTAAACTTTGTTTATTCCTTGTACATGCCAACCACAGTTCCCCCTCTGCCCCCTCCTCCCACTACCCCCCACATCCCCCACCCCCCATCCTCTCCTCAGTAAGGGTAAGGCCACCCATGGGAAGTCAACAAAGCTGGACACACCAAGTTAAGGTAAGACCAAGCCCCTCCCCACTCATCAAGGCTGAGCACCGCATCCCACCATATGAAATGGGTTCCAAAAAGCCAGCTCATGTAGTAGGAATAGACCCTGGTCCCACTGCCAGGTGTTCTGCAAACAGACCAAGCCATCCAACTGTCACCCACATGTAGAGGGCCTAGTCTGCTCCTGTGTAGGCTCCCCACTTGTTGGTCCAGAGTCCATGAGGTCCCACGAGCTTAGGTCAGCTATCTCTGTGGGTTGCCTCATCATGATCTTCACACACACACACACACACACACACACACACACACACACACACACACACACACACACACACCCCACTTACTCATGTAATTCCTCCACCCTCTCTTCAATTGGACCCTGGAGCTTGGCCCACCACTTGGCTGTGGGCAGTGACCCACATCTGCTTCCATCAGTTACTGGATGGCGGTTCTACGATGACAGTTAGGGAAGTCACCAATCTGCTTACAGGGGAAGGCCAGTTCAAGCACCCTCTCCACTATTAAGTAGGAGTCTTCGCTGGGGTCATCCTTGTGGGGCTCTCCCTAGCCCTGTAATGGCTCCCCCTAAATATTTATTTTTTAATGTCCTTGACAAGTGTGACATGGAAGAACAGAAGGCCCCCAGAAAACTTTTAGCTGATACTGAAAGGTGACAGCAAGAGCCTGGAAGCACCAAGGAGACAGCATGAAGGCCCAGTGTGCCGGAAATATCCCTGAAAATAATAGACTTGGCCTTCTGATTACTCATATTACAGGCAAGAATTTTCATAATGAACAGTCACTCGAGTTCCATTGACATCCCCAATGCCACGTATTTGATAATTATACAAAAACTTTTGTTTACTTTTTCTGCATGAGTGTTTTGCTGCATGCTTTTGTGTGTACCATGTGCATGCCTAGTCATATCAGATCAGGAACTGGAGTTACATCCAGTTGCCAATCACCATGTGGCTGCTGGGGATTGAACCTGGATCCTCTGGAAGAGCAACCAGTGCTCTAACCACTGAGCCATCTCTCCAGGCCCTACCCTAATTCTATAACACATGTCAAAGCAGTCTACCGCCAAACAGGGAAGTTTCCCGGGGGGGGGGGGGGGGGGACGGGCCTCCCTCACTGCTCTTTTCCCATCCCCCCATGAAGCTGTCCAGACTCTGCTCCTAAGAAACCGGACAGCAAGCCATTCTTTTATAAACTAGGACAGGAAGAGGAGTGATAAATGAAAGGTTAACATGAGGGCACCTTTATGAAGCCTGGTGGTATCCACCATGTTCCCTACCCCCACTGAGATACTCCCCTGGGGGAGGGGAGCACCTGGAAGACTGAGCCAGCTACCTCCATCTCCTCACACTCTCTTCTGACTTGAAAGCTCTTATTCCCCTGCAGCCTGTCACCTCCCTGACTGAGTTTTATTCGGCGTGGTTTAGTCATAATACCTTTCTGTATCAAAATAAATAACCTCAACCAGATGGTCTTAATATCTCAGGAACTGAAATTAAAAAGAAAAAGCCACAAATATTTGGGATCACAAAGGCAAATGTCATACTGGAGCCAATAAAGTTCTAGTTAATAGAACTTTCAAAAGGTAGATCCCAAAATGAAAATTCATAGGAAGGAAGGAAGGAAAAATACTGCTGCCAAAATGCTAATACTCAGCCGAAACTCCTCTTCTAGCATGTGAGACAACAAATGCCTTAGCCAGGTCTTTCTCCTCCCCAAGCCACCTGGGCCCTGCCCTGGGAGCAAAGGAGGCCGGTGGCCTGCAATGACCTTTGGTGGCCTGCAATGACCTTTTATGGATCTGTTGTGCCTAAAGCAAAACAACTTTGAGAGTTTGGCAAAGAAATTCATTTCCAGTTGTTTTTATTTTTAAGAGGAAACATCATCACAAAAACATGAGTGTTCTGGTTACAAAAACAAAAAAGGGTTCTTACAAAGTGCAGCCTCATTTTCAAAGATGTCTACTATATGGAAACCAGAACTGCAGAGCCAGAAAGGAACGCTGCATCCGTTTTGCCAAAACAATAAAGAATCATAAAACTACTGGGCTTTAAGGTCTTGAACAGTTACATAGCCCACCCTCTTCATTTCAAACAAAATCATATTAAAATATTTAAAACAAGTGGGAATCCCTTCTTTCCTTAGGAAAAAGTTGTCATTCAGAGCAAATTATTTCTTTCATTACACATGTCTGAGTCCTTATTTACTCTTCAGGTGGGAGCTGGTGATCAGGTAATTTGTATGGAAAAAAGGAAACAAATGCTAGCAAAAGTCAGGGGTTGCTGTGACTCCTGCATGGTCTCATTTAACCTCTCAATCCTCTGGAGGCAGGTACCAGTACCCCCCCCCATCCCACAGAACAGGTACAGTAGCCCCCCCATCCCACAGAACAGGTACAGTAGCCCCCCCATCCCACAGAACAGGTACAGTAGCCCCCCCCCCATCCCACAGAACAGGTACAGTAGCCCCCCCATCCCACAGAACAGGTACAGTAGCCCCCCCATCCCACAGAACAGGTACAGTAGCCCCCCCATCCCACAGAACAGGTACAGTAGCCCCCCCATCCCACAGAACAGGTACAGTAGCCCCCTCCATCCCACAGAACAGGTACAGTAGCCCCCCCATCCCACAGAACAGGTACAGTAGCCCCCCCATCCCACAGAACAGGTACAGTAGCCCCCCCATCCCACAGAACAGGTACAGTAGCCAATCCCATCCCATGGACCAGAACATGAGGATCAGAAGAGTAAGCAGACAGCCTTGGGCCACAAAGACCAGCTCAGGGCACCCAGTCTCTGCACACTGTTTTATACTTCAGCATTCTTTGTATGGAGTGATGGTGTTTTGGAAATTCCTAAAAAAAAAAAAAAAAAAAAAGGGGGGGGGGGTTCGTGACAGCAGCGCCAAACTCTTGCCAGATTTTGAGAACAGGAGATCCAAGCAGGCTGACAGTGTGGGCCATGGCTGCCACCTGCTATGGCAGGAAGCTGACAGCCGCTCTTGCAGACAGCGAGGAGAACCTGCACGCCATCCTTTGCGTGTGTACCATGAGCACTACTGAGCAGTCACCCCGGTGTGAGTTCACACTGCACCAGTGTGTTGGTAACGAGGGCACCGGGTCGACAGGAGGAAGGCAGGGTAGGGGAACAAAGATGCCAGGGACAGTGAGTGGGACAAGAGGTGGGGGGCTGTGCACAAGCTCACGGCAAGACGCAGTGGCAGAGAGAGAGACGGGCAGGGGCTGGGGCAGGCGGCGAGGGAAAAGCTGGCAAGAGTGGCTGCCGCTTTCTGTCCAGTCCACGTGCCCATCTCATCTCCTCCTCCACTTGGGGTGCGCGTCATTTAACCTCACAGCTGCCCCAGACACAAGAAACAAGACCCATGTATACTGCACACAGTGCAAACGCATGCTGCACCTCGAGCCCCATAATCAGCAACCTCTCTCCAGCCCCTTCGGGGAACATAAGGCCCAGTCAGAAGGGGTAAAGACAAAAAAACGGGTCTTGGCATCTTCCACCAGACTGCCATACTGTTATCAATCAATCAAAACCAAAATCACACTCCATTCATCAGTAACAAGCAGGAGAGAGGCAGACACCTGCCTTCCCATTACTCCAAGAGCCACATAGAATCGTTTACCCTGGCCTGGAACAGTCCACCTAATGCTTGAGGGCTCTGGCCAGTGACAGCCTTAAGGGTAAAAACTGTAGAGGAAAACAGCCATTACTCTGGAACACATTAGGAGCAACACCCCAAAACCTAGCTGCATCTTAAGTGGGTGCTGTGGCCCTTAAGGCTTCCCTGTGCTGTTCATCCCTGAAGGCAGGGTGTGGCCAGTCAGCTGCTGCTGTTTGGGATGTTCAGGATGTTAGTGCATGCCCACTTAGAAGGACTGCAGGAGTTAACTCTGTAAAGGCTATGGGGTTTTCTACAGTGTGGAGAAATGGAGTTCTCACCCTACAGGAGGCCAGGCTTCCCTGTAGCCATGACGATCAACTTCCTCACAGTTGAGCCAGAAGAGGACAGACCCCCACAGTGGGTGGACCTCGTTTTTTAGACACTCACCTATGGTTTTCAAACACTCAGGTCTCTCACTCACAACCAAAGGCTACTTGAGAGCTACAGACCACTGCTAACCAATCGATGGCTTCTGATCCTACACTCCCTGCTCAAACGAACAAAGAGAAACAAAATGCCAGGCTCTTCAAACACGCCAAGTGGAAATCCGGCAGTGACATGCTGGAGGGCCAGTGTAGCAGTGTGACTGCCTGCCACTCACCCGTAGAGGCAGCACCCCATGCTTTTCTGCCTGAGGGCCCCTTCCTAGTTCGGGCTAAAGTGGGGTCTGTGCATAATCACGGATGAACTAAGTGCCCACAAGATCATCTCAAGTGACACACATTCTGCCCTGACACAAAAAACAAAATCAATGATCTGCTGCTCTGTCACATGGAAACCCTGACTGCTGTCAGCAGACAGGAGGGAGGAGGAGCCTGGGGGGGGGGGGTCCTACAGCAGGGACAATCAGAGCCCTTGGAAAAGCACAACACAAAGTAATAAAACTTCCTCAGACACACATGTGCGTGAGCACGAGCACACATACACACGTTTGTGTGTGTAATGCAATGAAAAGGCCATGTAGCCAGAGGTTGGATTTTTCCAGCCTGTTAAATTAAAATGACTCAAAACCTCTGTAATTACATGGAAACAGATGAAATGGTTATCTTAACTAAATTATAAAAGCATTTTAAATGTCATAAGTTTTGATGCAATTTAATATTTTAAATGGACATTGCTCTTTGTAGTCACTGATTTTTCTACCAAGCAGATGGGGACGGTGCAGCCTGAAGTCCCAGAGCAGGCAGTAGGGGAGACCACAGAGGGCAGAGTTCCCACCCCCTCCCTACAGCCTATTCTGTGAAACAGCTTCAGTCTCTGCCGCATCTCCAGGCACTGGAGAGATAGATCAAATGAGCTGGTGTTTTGTAAATGTTTACATCAAAATGTAAGCAGTTATGAGCAGCTATGTCATCAGGTATTGAGGGCAAAAATATGGAGATCAATAATTTCTTACCATAACCTAGAAACACATCCGAATTTACTTCAACAAATGGCAACCATTATTACTGTAGCTCTCTCGAGGCATTAATCGGCCCAGCACTGTGTGAGGTGGAGACAGCGGAGGCCCACCCGCCCAGGGCACTGTGCCCCTGCTAGAGGGGGCAGAAGCACTAGGAAGAGAGAGGCGGGCCCACGTCTCTAACCCTTCTTTGCCCCGTCCCTCACACACAGGACAGTGTAGAGCAGCCCAGGGGCAGTTTACCTATCAACTGTGCTTCAGAGAAGTGCAGTTCCCTAGCTGAACCAATCGTTTCCCTACTACACATTCTGTGTATCGGGCAGGTTCACCAACGATGTGATGAATATAAGAAGTAATAAATTTAGCTGTTAATGGTTTTTAAATGGGTTCAATGTGTTTTGCTCAAACTCTTCAAAAAAAATTGCTTTGGGGTTAACCATAGTAATGCAGAGTTTTTGCTTTGATGGAGAATTTTTGGGATCAGGGGTAAGATAAACTGGAAAATACCTTGGCTTTGAGCATGGGTGGGGTTGGGGATGTAACTGAGTGGTGCTTGTCAAGCACACAAGGTCCTGCCTTCTGTCCCCAGAACACAGAGGGAACGATAGGTAATTCTCTAGTCACTTCTTCTGTAGTCATAGGCTCCACCTGTCTGCAACAGAGACCACTGCTCTACATGGAAGCACACACAAACACATGACCGAGAATCCCCCGGTCATGGACAGCCACACAAGTCAGCCAGAGACCGAGGGCAGAAGTCAGCCCACTGGCAGTTGATAAACAAAAGCAGACTCCAGGCACACTCAGGGAGCCTTTTGCTTGGCTCTAGGTCTTAAACACCATTCTGTGCACTCCCAGGAAACCCAGCCGATCTCTTTATACCAAGTACAGTCGATCTGAAAATCCCTGAGACAGTGTTTCTTCAGACTGGCCACTGCACCCCAGGAGCACAACCCTCTATCCATGCTCCATAAACGGAAGTGTTCAGCCTTTGGTGCAGAAGGAGAGCTTTGGAATCCTCCCCCAAAGGAAAACAGCGCCCAAACAAAAAGAAGACGGTATCTTAGCAGAGTCCCCATCATTTCAGCTATGTGCCCGCTTGACCTCAAACATTCCCTATGTGCTTTGAGACGTGAAAAGCCTCTGTGAATAATTGAAGACAAAATAATGAGACCCAAGGATGTCAGAGACATAATATAGTTTTGTAGGATTCATCATGGAGCTTTTAAAATTCCCAAATACTACATGATGAATAATTTATTCCTGTGTCAATATGGGGCCAGCAGATGTTCATCCAGAGTCAGTATTAACCCTTCAAGCTGAACAGCAGAACACAGGCTCCGCCCAACTTGGAAAAGCACTTCATTTAAGTGAGATTATCTCGGTTGTTTATGGGGAAATTAAAGCAGCCTTGGAAGCCAGGAAAAAACAAACTACTTACTTGGTGATCTTTTATCAGAGTCTGCTTATGAAGATAAGGACATGAGTTAAATGGGTGAGCACAAATGGGCTACTCTCTCCCTTCAGAAGTGTCCCTGGGGGGGGTGTCTGTGGGCTCCATCTAGGAATATCTGCTAGTGGCTTATTGATATTGACCTCCCCTGCTGATATACAGTCCAATTTTAAACACCAGGTGCTGCACTTTCTGGATATTCTCCCTCCTTTGGTCCACCCTCTAAATGGGTTTACTTTAATTAATACACATGTGCCATTTATTTAAGAATAAAACAAAGCAGAGGACTGCAGCATGAAGCAAGCGTGATGCTTAAAGATTCGCTAGTTCTTACAAGTTCAAAACAGAAACTAGTGCATTAGAGCTCGTTCATTTATCCCTTGTTTATCAGCTAGTTACCGCACACTATGTGTGAACAAAGAGGAATTGTTTAATCACAGATCCTAAAGGCTTCTTAGGGGTATGTTAATGTCTGTGTCTAAGCATGCGCACAGGCTTCCAGTCAACATGTGAAAACCCTGTACTGGGCCAATTTTAAAGACACAGCTCTCACTCTCAAAACCAAGAATAGATAGAATGAATGAAAATTATTTTAAGCTATGTGTGTGAGTTATATCCAATGAAGGAAAATGTACAAGAGCTAGAAATAACGAGGAACCGAGCAGAAAGGTGGGCAGAGGCTAGAGCCAGAGGAAGTGCCAGGAGGGTGAGATTCCAGGACTCAGTCACAGGATCCAGCCCTGGAATAGTCACCTCTAATAGGTGCCAAGGCTGCAAGCCAGGTGGCCACCAGCTACCTGGACGAACCAGGAGCCATCAAGCACACAAACAGGTCATAGAGGTCAAGCCATCTCCCAGGGCACAATGAGAGAATTAAATGTAATTCTACAAACCATAAGTTTAAACAACTGTGTTTAAAACGTTGAATAGGATGAAGAAACTAAATGAGATTAAGTAGGAGCAGTCTAGAGAACACCAGGGAAGATCTGAAAAAGAATAAAACAGAAACTTGAATAGGAGGAGCCTCAGCAGACGACAAAAACAGAAAGGTTGCCAACAGTGGAAATCAAATTAAATCTAAGTTGCAGGATAGACAGGAGACAGACAAGGAGAAATGAAGCTGAGAGGAGGGGCCAGAATGAGAGAACTCCGAATGCATCCAACAGGAGGGGCAAAGAAACAAGTAGGAAACGCAAGAGACATGGGTGAGGAATCCGAGCCACAAAAGATCTCATCCTACAGTGAGAAAAGCCTGTCTTTAGTCTCACAACCTGTTAGAGGCAAAGCAGTAACAACATAAATGGCTAACCACTCACTCTCACTCCGACATCTGCCAGAGATGAAAATCTCTCTAGCTGCTTACGATGTGTGTGCTCTTTGAATATGTGACACGCTGCAGGAGCCTTACTGTCCTAAGTCATCACACTGCATTTTCACATAATTATCTTTGTTTTCATTTCACAGAGACAGAAGCAGGCTTAGCAAGGGGGAGCCTGCCTGAAGTCATACACATACACAGTGTAAACAGTAAACATCAGAGCAGGGATTCAAAGGTGTATGTGATGCTTGACCTCATTCTCGTTGCCATCATCATCGTTAGGGGACAGTGTCACCATGTTGACAACAGCTTTAAAATGTGGCGTCCCTGCAGTGATACAGATCAACTATATCCTAGAGCACACTCTCTGTAAATGAAGATTATCACTCCTACAGTGATAATCCAGTACAGCTGGACAAAATATGCCTGGTATAGGTGTGTGTGTACCATTTTATAACTTGACAGTGGGTTCTTAGTACTAATATATTAAAAATACTTTTATTAATTCTTTGAGAATCCGTACAATGTTTTATTCTCATATTCACATCCATCTCCTTCCAGATCAATCCCCACCTCAACTTTATGTGAGTTTTTTTTTTTTTTTTTTAGTTCATTTAATAACCCATTCACTCCAATTTGTGCTGTCTATACACTTCCGGGTGTGGAGTATATCCAACTTACCAGGAGCCGTCCATCAGAGAAATACTGACTGTCTCAGTCACGGGGCTCACGGACCCTCCCCATGCTGACAGAGCATTGACTGAGCTTGTGCAGGTAACCACAAGCGCCATGAGCTTGTCACTGCAGCAGTCCCCTGCCTTGCCCACAGTATACTATCTTACTTCAGCCCCCCCCTGCTCGTGGCTCACACAGTCTCTCCACCCATCTTCCGTCTTCCTCAATGGCTCCTGAGCCTGGGGAAGGGAGTGTGACACTGATGTGTCATTTGTGGATGAACACTTGCTCCATAGGTAGTTATACTCTGCAACTCACGTTTTTTTTTTTTTTTTTTTTTTTAGTCTAAAACAAAACAAAAAAACAACAAAAAAAAGAAACATTAGATAGATATTTGCTAATATCAGACAGAACAAAACCTATACTAAAACCCAAATGGAATCTCATGTGACCCTGAGTGGTCAAAACAATCACGGAAAAGAACAAAGTTGAAAGCCTCCAGTGTCTTGATTTCAAAACTTGCTCTCAAAGCTGCAGTAATCAAAACAGTCTCATACAGCATTAGTAAGACAAAGAGCTAATGGGAAAAAATAGAAGCCCCACAAGACAGTCTTTGCCCCCATACAGTTGACTGTCTGTGACCAGAGACCAAAGTCTTCCATGGGGAAAGCCAAGCTTTGCAGCAAAGGGTCTTGGGAAGTAGATACCAACATTCAAAGAGACAAAGTTGGACATCTCCTTAACACCACATGCAGAATGTCCTTCAAAACAGATCAAAGTCCTAACTGTAAGACCTAAGCATAAAATTATGAAACTTTTAGAAGAAAAAACTTTATGGGAACCCTTCAGGGCACTGGATTTGGCAATCTTCCTTTTTCTTAGACAGAACACCAAAAGCTTTGAGGTGCTTTCTACATATGAAATTAGGGAAATGCCCAACTGCATTCAAAAGCGGAATTGTAAGACCCAGTTATAGAACTATAAAGATTTGAATAACTATAACTATATACCTCACTATAAGACTTTACACTTATACAGTAATCAAAACAGTGTCATATGATATAAAGACAAAGAGCTAACGGAAAAAAAAAAACAAAAAACAAAAAAAAAACCCCAGAAAACCCAGAAGACTTATATACTTCTACACACACACACACACACACACACACACACACACACACACACACACGACCACAAGCACAGGAAGAGATACCACATTGTAAATCATCCCTATGAAAATGCAAAACCACAGTGAGAAGCCACTTGGACTTTCCTAGGACGACAACTGATTTGTTTAGCTTTTTAAAGTAAGAAGAAAACAGTAGATATGAGCAAGGATTAGGAGGAAGCTGTAACAGGGGTGCATAACAGGAATGCAGAATGATATAGCCATTTAGTCTAGGGTGTCCTCAAAAAGGTAAATATAAAAATAGCCTGTGATCCCACGACTGCACTTCTCGGCGCCTGTCTGAAAATACTGACGGAGCTCCCGCAGACACACACACACCAGTGCTCAGAGCCGACAAGTGGAAACCAGTCAAGTAGCAGTCAATTAATACGCAAAATGTGATACACATATCAGCCATGAAAAGGAATGAAATTCAGATGCATGCTACAACATGGCTCAACCCTGAAAATATCCTTCAAAGTAAAAAAAAAAAAAAAAAAAAAAAAAAAAAAAAGCCAGGTATTGAGGACAACAAGTCCTGGACAACCTCAGTCAGATGAGGTTCTGGAAAAGCAAGCTCACAGAGATGGAATGTGGGGTCAGCATTATCATGGGTCAGGGTCCAGGGGGCAGAACTTCCGTTTGGGTGTTGAACAGCAAGGATGTCTACACAGCTATTAATGTACTTAATACCAACTGAACATGTTTGCAATATGTTCTGCTACATTTTTAAGATGACAATTCTTATGATAGCATATTTTCAACAAAAAAGTAAATATATTTATAAGCAAGCAAGAGAACAGAAATAGGGTGTACTCATGGTGTGTCTCTTTCTAATAATACCTGCTTATATGTCATAACCATGGTTAATATAACAAATACTATTTCACAAAAAGGTATAGACATTTAAACAAGTTTCCATTATTTTACACATCTCACCTTGTTTAATCTACTCTTAATTTGTAAGGTAGGGATTGCTATTCCTATTTTACAGTTAAAAGATACGCCCAAAATATAATAATCCTAAATATGTATTCACAACTTATAAATTCTGATAAATATTCTATCCATGTGGGAGCCAATTAATTTAATTCCCCAGGGAGTCAAAGAATAATAGTCACTGCCAATACCTTCCAAGATACTGGAAAGAGCCAATGTGACAGCTGCCCCCAGCATGCCTCACTGCTGCACACTCAAAAGCCTGGTGGATCTCACAACCAAACACCCAACTCAGGGCAGGAGTCCACTTGCTTTGTTGTTGAGCCTTCTGCTGCAGCATGGCAGACAAGCTGGCCAAGTGTGAGTGGCCCTGAGCCACGGGAAAGGGGCCCACAGCGCCCTTCCCCATTTGGGCTCAAAGCACCTCTTGGCAATTTGGGAAAGGGAAACTTTCAATCCTTATCTGAAGAGTGAAGAGCAAAAGCCACACAACACATTTCCAGGAGCGTTCTAAGCACTGCTCAGTGTCCTCTGACTCACAGAAAACAAAGACCGTTCTTTCCCGCAACCAGTTACCATTTTCTTCCCCATTCTCCAAAGCACGGCCTGTCTTCTTAGTTCTTTCCTAAACACTACCGATATGTAAGATTCAGACTTAGCTGTAGAGTAATCATGATCCAATAAATGTATTTAGTAGAACAATTTCTTCCAAACGTTTTCTTACCCTTTACTCCTTCCATAAGCTGACATCTGCTCTACTTTTCCCACAAAGGTTCTATCCATGGCATGATTATCTATAGCATGGAGGCCTTGATAGGGCCCTTAAAAATTCCAAGGACTCTGAAAGCCAGGTTGGTTATATTTTCTGAGGCACATAATTTATGGGGGCCAGTGAAAAATGAAAATGTTCTCTTCTCCTCTTAAAAAGCAGAAAGAACCCCACCACCTCTTTTGATTATATCTCTCTGGGCAAGTTACGTCGTTTCAATTTTTTTTTTTTTTTTTTTTTAATTTACTGTTGTGATGCTCACAGGCACCCAGGTCACCATTCACTGGTTGAGATGCAGTACAAACACGCAATGTGTCTACACCCAAACTCTGCCAAGGGTAGAAGGGGTTACTGGGTACTGGGGACAGGACTGGTAGGGGGTGCAGGGTGCCTGTTCTAGGCATGCGCTCCATGGTCTATCTGATGTCACCTACTAAATACCCACACAAGGACCAATAGCTCAGACCCTTAGGAAACTAGCCAAGCCTTTCTTGGGTTAGGCTCAGAATGGCAAAGCCTTCCTCTGATCCAAGGATGAGTGTTTACAAACAACTGACTGCGATCTGTAGAAAACAGCACAGTCCTGCAGCCATTCAGTCCCAAATAAACACACAGAGGCTTGTATTAATTATAAACTGTTTGGCTTATTGCTCAGGCTTATTACTAGCAAGTTCTTACAACTTAACCCGCCATTCTTACCTGTTTAGCCACATCACTTGGTACCTTTTCTCAGGAAGGTGTTCTCATCTTGAATCCTCTAAGTCTGATATCTCCACCCATACTTCCTGCCTGGATTCCAGTCAATTGGCATTTTATTAAACCAATACGAATGACAAAACTTTATAGTGAACAGGAGCATTATCACACATCAGTCGTTTGTGCAACTACCAGTGTTTAGGAATGAATAACCAGACTTTGCAAAAAAGCTAGCAACAGCAGGTTCCTTCTCTCTGATGTCTACAGCCAGAGACTGCTTACCTACATACATCTCAGACCAGCTGGCAATTACAGTCAAGACTTTCAATTCAATTGATTTTTGCATACTCAAGAATTTGAAGGCCAGTTACCAACAGACAATCTAAAGCCAATATGTGGTGGACACTTAATTTTTTTCACCAATAATTTTATCCATTAAATACTTTGATTCATAATTAATCCAAGGGCTCTGGAGTCACAAGAGAGACTATGCTGCTTTAGGTTACAGTATGAGGGCTGATTTCTTGACAGTGTGAGAAAACATATCAAGAAGATAGTAGAAACAATTGAGCCAGGAAAGTTATTGGCTAGGAGACACAAAAAAATCAAGGGGTGGTGAGTAACCACATCCAAGGTGTGTGTGTGTGTGTGTGTGTGTGTGTGTGTGTGTGTGTGTGTGTGTGTGTGTGATTCCTCAAATATTATCTACCTTGTTTGTGAGACTGGGTCTCTTACTGGCTTGGAGATAGACAAGCAGGTTGGGCTGCCTGGCCAGCAGCCCCAAGGATACAGATCCACCTGCCTCTCCCTCCCCAGGGCTGGGGTTATAGTTCATGGCATCCTGACTTGTTTCTCCTCCACGACCACTCCCATGATGGTGCAGGAATCAAATTCAGTTCCTTGGGTTTAACAAGACAAGTGCTGTACCTTCGGAACCACCTCTTCAGCCCACCTAGTACACACTCTGGATGATCAACCTTTCCAGACAATGAGATTTTGCTTACTTTGCCTTCCTCACGTTAACACCAAGCACTTTATTCTGAGAAGTAAACTCTCAATGCATTTCAACTCATCAATTCATTCATCAACAACAACAAATACTCAAAAGAAGTGAGTATTTGTTGTTGTTGCAAGCATTTGCAATCTTGCCTCTCCCTCACAACCGCTGACCACCAGAACATATTCCGGGGAAAGGAAGCACTCGCTCATATTAGACCTGAACGCAAAATCTCTCAGCCCACCAGAGCACAGAGGCCAAAGCATTACTCAAGGGCCATCAGCCTGGCTCCTTTTATCCTATCTCTAGGTAGAAAAGCCATAATTTAAACTGACAGCACTACTTGTCATGAAGTCTATGGGTTTGCAATTTCTAAATGTCAGTTTGAACTTCTGACTGGTTCCTTAGAGCACTACTGTTTGTTTCTAGATGAGGCGCTGTGTCAGCTCTGCATACATAAAAGCAGTTAATCAGCAATTTGCACTACAACTCAAGGGGGTCGGATGGCACACTAGATGTGGTCCTACAGCGTCCCTCCAATTAGAACAGAAAGCCTTGTCCCGAGCCATTCAATACCCTCATATATCACAGAACTCATCCCCTCCTCCAAAGATGAAATGTCTCATTCCAGGGAACTTATTATTTGCACTCAGCCTGGAACTCCCATGGTGTACAGGCAGGGTGGACAAGGGCCAACATGACTCCTGACGCTCTTGACGCTTTTTTTTATTGACTACTTCTCGTCTCCGGTGTCTATTCGGCCTCCTGAGGGAAACAGGGATGAGATTTTGAAAACTGGCCTGTGTTTTCTGTTCTCTCATGTTAATCATACAAAGAATAACTCCAGCACTGAAAACACTGAAGCTGACAACAGGCATAATTTTACCAACTAATAGGCTTGTCTCTAGCGACTGGATTCTAGAATGCGGGTTACAATGATGACTAAAATTTAATAACGGAAGACTTTTGGGGATTAGACTAGTTTTCATCCAGCAGCCACCTCAGGTGCAATGGCAAATTCTTCATGAACATTGTGGTCTTATCACTGTAGCCATGACCCTTACCCACTTCAACAGCAGGCTTTGCCTGTGAGAGCTTCTTGAATGCTACTGTAAGTTGACCAAACAAACTAATTTCGTGATAGGTCGAGGAAAAAGAACACCCAGCTAGAGTCTAAGAGTCTGCATCTGTTCACAGGACACGTGTTTTACTGGAGTTTGGAAATAAGTGCTACTCATGGCTGGAGAGATGCTCAGTGGTTATGAGCACTGGCTGCTCTTTCTGAGGATCTGGGTTCTGTTCCTAGCACCTTCACTGGACAACTGGAGCCTATAACTCCAGCTCTAGAGAATCTTCAGGATCCAAGGATATGTGTATACATGTGTGCATACACAAAGAGACATACACATCAATAAAAATAAAATAAAAATTTCAAAAGATTCAGTCAGCAACAAATGCGCTGTAATTTTATTTTGACGCCTTTAGTGCAATCAGCGCTAATATTTCAGACATGTTCATTCCATGTTCAGAATGAGGAAGGGGAGCTGGCGATGGCTCACGCCTGTAATTCCAACATTGGGGAGGGAGGGGCTGCAGGATGGTGGGCTTAAAGCCAGCCGGCTTGGACTATATAACAAAACCCTGTCTGAGAAAGGATGAAGGGACGGAGGCAGGCAGGCAATAAAGCCATGAAATGACAGACAGGTATGAAATGTGTCATTGCTAAGAGCTTAGCTGCCAGGAAATGGGAACTTGAGCCGGCAAGCACAGAAGCAAACGCTGCAAAAATGGCTGAGATGGCACATGGGACTGCCACATGCAAACAGAAACCATCCAGGGCACCTCCTCTGGAGGCTCCTTTCATTACTGCTAATGGGCTCAGCAGCGTCTCTGCTCAGGAACTGCTTCTACAGATGCTTAAAGAAACAAATCTTGCTCTCTGTCATGAAGTCCATACTTATTTTTTTTTAAAGGAAAGAATGAAATCTATATGTAGTTACTAACACGTGTGTATGTACACTTATCTGGGTACTTCTTCTAATCACTTCTTTTTCACACTGAATTTGTCAGCTTATTAGGAAATGTTGCCAAGACTTATTGAAACAGAAGCAACCAAAATTAGATCCTTTGAACGTGTCCAATTAAATCTATTTTTATGGGTATTGGAAATAAAAAAGTTATAGATAAAAAGGCAGTGAGTGACATGGTGGCCTACAGCATGAACTATATAATGGGTGCTTGTGAACAGAGACTGTAGGCACCAGGAGGCCAGCATGGGCTTTGATATGCTGATAGCCACCACAGGTATGTGTCCATGGAGAGTCAGAATCCCCCTAACCCTTGCAGGGTGCAGCTCAAGCTCACCTCCTGAGTCCTTGATAAAACTGTGACAACTGTCCGGTCTGTGGGCTGAAATGTTAAATCTCAGCACAGCTTCCTTGAGTGCTGGCTTTGTTTTCCTATGCCATTTACTCACAGCATTGAACTATGTAAAGAAACTATG